>NC_064566.1:93110555-93715277 GCF_937001465.1 Orcinus orca
TATGTACCACCAAGGACCATTCCCATACAGGTTATGACAGAATATTGACTTTGCTGTACACCTGAAACTAACACAACGTTGTAAATCAACTATACTCTGATATAAAATACATAATTAAAGAAAAGGACCGTTGTCTAATGAGCCACTTATAGAGCACCTACTACGTGCAAGGCTGCATGGACATTCAAAGAAGTAAAGGAGTGGCTATAGCCTAGAAGCCAATGGCCTCGGACCGAGGGGCTCTGATCCGTGTTTCAGATGGTCAGTCAGCCAATGTTTCTCAAGCCCCACAGTGTCTAGATTCTGTGCTAAGCACAGGGAAACAGTGATGGACATATCAGACAAAGCCCACTGCTTGCAAGCTCCCCAAGAGAAAAATCAAATGAATCAGTATTAGAAACCAACGATTAATTATATGTGTGGGCAAAGCACTGCTAGGGAAAAATACAGGCTGCTGGGGAGCAAAGAGCAGCATCTAAACTAGTGGGAGGGAGGCAGAGGGGAGGGGCTGCGCCTGCTACTCTCTATACCAGCACTTTACTTCATCTTCACAAGTTTGTAAGGAGTTACGAGCATCCCCAATTTGCAGGTGAAGAAACTGAGGCTTACAGTTGCTTACCAGCTCCATGAGACCACTAGGAAGTGACACTCGTCCTAAAAGAACCAATTATCAAGTGGCAGAGTCAGGATTCAAGCCCAGGACTGTCAGAGGCTGGACCCGTGCCTTCCCCACCGTGCCACCTGCCGTTCACGTGCAAAGTGATTAACAACACAAGCCATTATGTGTTCCTAGGAGAAAGCCAGCCCCAGAGGGGCAGTGGTGTCTGGATTTAGAAGACAGGGAGAGCCCCAGAGGCTGAGGTCTGTATCAGGGAAGGCTTCCCAGAGGAGGTGGCTCTGGAACCAAGTCAGAGAAATGCTGAGGAAGCGAAAGGTCCCAGACAATAGGCACAGCTGGGGCAAATGCTCAGAGGTGGGAATAAATATTGTTTTGGTGGGGGAGTGAGGAGACCAGGCCAGGCTCAAGTACCAGTTCTGTATAGCGGAGTCATAGGGGACGAACCTGCCTAGGGAGCATGAAACTAGATTCTAGAAGACCTTGAATGTCACACTCCAAGTGCGTTCTTTGATTGAATCCCAGGTTCCAAAGCTGCTGCTGGTCTTAAAGAAGTCCAGGTCAAGAATACACTTCCCTGTGCCCAAGACAACCCCATCCAGACCTCCTCTGATCCCACAGGGTCCCTCTCCCCACCTATCTCTGACTAGCAGCTCTCGGGGAATGCTACTGAAGGAGCCTGGTCCCTAGCTCTGAGAAGCCTCAAGGCATCACCATGGAGACGATACAGGCTGCAGCCACACAAAAGGAGCTGTGAGCTCCCCAGCTCACCTGGGACTCCCGAGCTAACAAGGAGGCGGCAAAAGTGTTTCATTTTCTCTCTTCTTCTTGAACTCTCTAAAAAAGAAGAGGCAATTCACACAGGCAAACAAACCCCACCCTGCCCTGGAAGGAAGCTGCTAGGCCCACCCTTCCATGGTAGCTGGTCTCCTTCTGAGAGAGGGAGGGAGAACCCTGTATCTGAAGGTCTACAACAGGAGGTTGCTAGGAAAGAAAGATGCTGGAAGGACGAACGGGAAACCTAGGGCTGTTCACCTTTTCTCCTACCCAAATGGAGGAGCAGATCAGCCGTGTGTGTCAATGTAAGTTGATAGCCTTTGCTTCCTTCACTTTGGGGTTCTGAAATGCAGACAACCTCTATACTTGCTGCAAGCCCAGGATCCTTCCTATCAGGGTAAGTCACACAAATTGGGTTCACTGGGATGATTTCCGCACCATTCCCACTCAAGAACTGCATCCTGGATTAAGCATCCCGATGCAACCTGTCCCCGTTTAGCATCCCAGGGAATCCTGACTATGCACAGAAGGGCAGGAGTGTCTGGGTGGTGCAGAAGGAAAAGAGGAGAGAAGGGATGGAGGTACTAGGATACCCAGAAACAGGGCTGGGGCGGAATGCGGAAAGGAAGGCTGTTGCTTCTGAGTTGGGAAGGGAGGAGACAGGGAGCATCTCCAGCCAGCAAGCAATCTTCACACATGCATTGTCGTTTTCTTCTGCAAAGGGGTGAGAAGAGGGGAGAGGGAGAGGTGGCAGCAAGAGAGGGAGCAGGCGGGAGAGGTGAGAAATCCAGCATCTTCAGACCTGCCCACACTGCTGGCTTCTCTACTGTGAGCAATACCTCATCTCACAGTCATTAGAGAGCCCACAGGAAGGATGCAAGCCGGACAATCCGAAGGGTGGGAAAATAAAGAGAAGGGATGCGCATACAGGGATGTGCGCCTGGACTTCTTGGGAGAGATGGGCCCCAGCCTGAAGCTGTCCCAGCCCCCGAATTCCCAGAATCCTTGGAGTGGCAAATGGACCAGCTCTCTTGTCACTCCAAAAGCCCCAGGAGCACCCGGCGGGCAGAGTCCCCACGTCTGCTCCGAACTCTGTTCCTCTTTCCTTGCCTTCTCCTGGAGCAAATAGGGTCTCAGCTTTCCTTCCAGTCTGGCCGAGCCCCTTCCAGCTCACGAGCAAAACCAATAAACTGGGAGGCTAGGGAGGGGAGCAGTCCCCAGAATAGCCCTGGCAAGATGCGCACTTGCTACTGAGAGTACAGGTCCGCCCCTGACAGCCCTCTACGCAGAGCTTGCCACAGCTCCCAACTCACTCAGGGTAAAAGCTAAAGTTCCTACATAAAGTCCCTGTGAAATCTGCCTACACACCCCTCTGACCCGTGACCTTTCTGAACTCCCCTGGTGCATTGCCTCTCACCTGCTCTGACCAGGTCACAGCATCTCCTTCTTACTCTCCAAGCACATAAGATGCCCTCTGGGCCTCAGGGCCTTTGCACTTGTTTCCCCTGCGCAGAACATTTTCTTTAGATGTTTTCACGTCTCTCTCTCTCAGGCCTGAATTTCAACATTACTTTCCCAGTGAGACTTCTTAGTTCCTCCATCTAAAATCCCAGCCACCCCTACGCCTCTTCCCAGTTCTACTTTGTCTCAGCTTTTATCACCATTTTTAATTACTTATTCATCTAGTTCATTGTCAGGATCCTTCACTGGAGTGCACGTTCCGTGAAGGCAGGGAGTTTTGACTGTTTTGTTTTCTGTTGTTTCCTCGGCACCTAGAAGCATCTTGGCAGATGGTAGGTCCTCAATTACTATTCATGTAATGAAAGAAACATCCCTACGCCGGCTCCTCCCACTTCCCCGGAAGTGCCTACGGCAATTCTTCTTCCAAATACCTCTGAAGACACCCACCCTCCTGGAAAATCACTTATACTTTGGACTCAGACCATCAGGAGAAAGATGGCAGGGATAACAGAAAGGGAATTTTCTCCTTTCAGGTCCAGAGTGGGCAGGGTATGGGTGAAAGGAGCTGCTTCAGAGTGGGAACCCCACTGATCACTGTGGGCACAGAGCAAAGTCATTGTGATCACTAGCCTCTCTTTTGGTGAGGATACACACACACACACACACACACACACACACACACACACACACACACACACACACACACACACACCAGTTTCCTCCTCTGGAGCTCCGGAAAAGAGGTCCAGAGACGGGATGGATTCCAGTCCCTCCTGTCAGCATTGGACTCTGCAGACCTTAGTGCCGGCAGTCATCTCACCAAGCTGCTGAGACCTGGTTTCCCTCGCTGTTAAATGGGGCCAGAAATGCCCCCTCATCCTACCTGCAATGTAAGAGTGTGGTGAGGGTCTCAGTTGGTCTCAGGTGTGGCCACCTTTGTAAATACCATCCTACTGAAAAGCATCCTTAGTGCCCACACAACTTTTGCTGATTTCTACCTAGAGCTGGTGAGGGCGGGGCTGGAGGGCTAAAGAAACAAAAGCAAAAGGAAGAAAATTAACACCCCCATAGCAGGCCATTAGGCAAAGCACCAAAGGGTTCCAGCTGAGCTGACTTCCCTCTGGAGCAAAGGCCTTTTGCAAGTTGGATTAACAGTGAGAACCACAAAGGCAAGCCTGGGAGCCATCCCCGCGTCCCCCCATCTGAGCAGGTGGGACCCAGGGCAAAGCACACACTTTTTGGGCAGATGAGTCAGGTGCCCATGACACTGTAAAGGTGGCTCAGGGCTGGAAGGCGCTGAATGAGGCACCCTGGCCCCAGGTGGGCTAGCCCACCATCATTTGTAATTGAGCTTATCGCGGGCCGTTCTCACTGTCGCTGTCACTTAAAGCCATTTGACGTCATTGAGCCTCTGGAAAAAGAAGAAGGGAGGGAAGGAAGAGGCAAAGGCAGGAGAAACAAAAGGAGTTTCGTAGCAGGACTTCAAAAAAGCCAAGTGTTTGAAAAGATCTTTGCTAAGGTTCTAACCTACTTTGCATGCGGATAAGCCATCTCCTTCGCTTTAAAAGAAAAAAAAAAAATCCCACACAAAGTGGTCACAGCTCTATTCAGCAGAGCCAGGGCTTCACTGCAGAAAGGGGCTTTAGCTGTAATCAGACCTCATTTAGGAGCCATGATTTGGGTAATTATATAAGATTTCAGCCTCTCTTCTTTCAGGGCCGCGTATAGCCCTGGAAGATGGGGCTGCCAGAGTGAGGCGACCAGGGCTGAGAGAGGAGGTGCCTACCAAGCACAGCTGCAGGGAGCAAACTTCTTCACTCTAGAACACCCAGTCACACCCTAAGCCAGGTGCAGACCTGGGCTCTGACCTCTCCCAGCTGGGTAACCTTGTGTTTTCTTCTCGTGTTTATACCTCAGATGGTGAGTCAGGTAACAGCCACAAGTGAACCCTCCTGGTCCAGTGCCTGGCACGTAGCAGGTGCTCAGTAATGGTGACTCTTGTCCCTGTTTTCTAGAATGAGTTGAGAAGAGTCATCCCATCCTGCTCACAATTTCCTCAGACCCATGAATGCCAACTGGGGTCTCCAGCACCCAGTGATTAGAACATAAGCAGAGTCAGGGACCACAGAGTGAGGGGCCGGCTCAACTGCTGGAAATGCCCAGCCTGCAGAGGGCCCCAGGCAGTCTGAAATCAGAACAAATGGGACACATGAAGGGGCAGGAAAAGAGGCACAAGGACATGGGAGTGGAGGAACAAGGGACACTCTGCGGAGAACAAGGGACGCTCTGCGGAGAACAGATGCCCCACAGATCCATAGGGTACAACACCCTGAACTTGGTCCCCAAGAGACAGAAGAAAGTGTTATGTGGGGGACATTATAGGACAGTCACAATGTTTGAGAGAAATGAGATGAGCTGGGATAGAGATCAGAGGGGAAAGAAGGAGAAACTCTTGTGAAGTTGGGCTAAGTGTTTGTTGTCATTAAAATCATGAATGGTATTAATAATTTTATTATATCGCCCTCACAACAACCCTTTGAGGTTGGTACCATTAGGGAACATTATGATTCCCATTTTATAGATGAGGCAACCGAAGTTCAGGGAGAAACTCTAAACTGTTCAGAATCGCACAGCTAGTCTGAGGGTCTATGTCTGAATCAAGCGTCTGGGATCTCGTTACTCTATACTGCCTCCAAAGCCTTTGTATTCATTCAATAAATATGTAATGAGCACCCACTGTGGGTGTCAGGTTCTGATCCAGGCACTGGAGTTACAGCAATAAGCACAACCAGATAAGTCTCTGCCCTCATGGCACCTACACGGGTCAGCCTTCCCCTTCCCCAGCATGATGAGGGATACTCCAGGAACATACTCCAGGGATGAAAATAAACCCTTTTCATCTCAAATTCAAGCATCTAAGGGTAGGTCAATGTCTTTTGAAAATCTAATCATTTTGTGAATTCCAAACAAAGACGAAATTAATTGTGGATTACCCTTTGGCTTCGGGTTGCCCTCCGAACGCAGTATCTGGCAAACGAGCTACCATTGGCTCCCTGGGCCTTGGTCAGAAGGGCTTTGAGGATTTGAGTGCCCAGTGCCTCCTCCAGGTCCCTGGATGGGGGCATCTCTGACTGGTCTGATGGTGGGCGCGGGCACCCTTTGCCTCTCACCCTTTTGCTGTTCATCTGTGGGTCAGCTAATCCAAGGGCAGAACAGAAGGGCCAGAGCTCGGCCAATCTCTACCCCTCCCAATTCAGGCAGGATTAAACCCCCAGACAAAAATGCTCAGGGCAAATGTGCAAAGATCTCACAAGCTAAGAAATGCACATGCTTTTTGGTCTAGAGTACCATTCAAGGCATTATCCCATGTTATCCTTACACCTTCCGCCCAAAGACGTAAGTGTAAGGATGTTTGATTCAGCATTGTTTATGATAATAAAAATGGAAGCTCATAAATATCTGTGAATAAAGGAATCATGAAATAAACCATAGTATAGCCATACTGTGGAATACGACATATCTGGATAAAAGAATCAAGTGGAGAATTAGACACTGTCATGAAAGATGCAAACACATTCAGTAAAAAGCCATAGACAATATGTTTGATATAGTCCTATTTTTTTAAAAAAACCTGTGTGCCTGTTGAGGGGTACACTATTTCAAATAAGATAATGCATGTAAAACTTTAGCACAGTGTCCAGCATATAGAAAGTTCTAGATATACTGAGCTATTATTTCCAAATATATATATATATATATTTTTTTTTTTTTCTTTCCGGTACGCGGGCCTCTCACTGTGTGGCCTCTCCCGTTGTGGAGCACAGGCTCCGGACGCGCAGGCTCAGCGGCCATGGCTCACGGGCGCAGCCGCTCCGCGGCATGTGGGATCTTCCCGGACCGGGGCACAAACCCGTGTCCCCTGCATCGGCAGGCGGACTCTCAACCACTGCGCCACCAGGGAAGCCCCATTTCCAAATATATTTTTAAAAGCGGGACATAAGGAAGAATCTACACCAGGCACCCACAGTGCTTGCCTCTGGGGGCAGGAGTGGGATGGGGACGGTTCTGAAACTGAGCGTCCACCATGAGCTATTCTCAGTCTATTGTTTGAATGTTCCACATCAGGCATGCATAATTTTTGCAGCTTTCAAAACACAAAAGGGGGAGGAATACGTTAAGTTTCATTTTCCCAAATACTGTCAGAGGAGCTTTCCTTGATCCTATGTCCTTTGGCCTTTGATAGTTCTTTCTGGTGTGTTCACTGAGTGCCTCCCGAGCAGCGTCAGGATATGGCTTTGCTTCTATTCCCCCTTCGCAGAGGAACGGAGAATGCCTCACCGCGCCTCAGAGCTTCAGCCACTCAGGGCCCTCCCCCGCTGGGATGCTCTGTATCACCCTGGACGCTGGACCACCAAGGGGCCAAGTGGTGAGAGCACTCTTCCGTTCACCCAGTTCAGGCCATCAGTTTGGTTAAGAAGCCTTTACTTTGTCCCCTGGGTTTCTGCCTCTGTCCTAACCCTTTCATTTTCTCCCTTCCTCACCCTTCCTTTCAGCTTCGGCTCTCCACTTCTTCCTGACACATCCACCTTCACTCATAAACGCAGCTCTGCAAAGGAATGCATGCAGAGCGTTTTGACCGCTGCCACTTGGTCCAGGGATTGCTCTCCCCAAGGATGGTGGAGAGGGTCAGGCAGTTCTGAGGGAAGGAGATTACCTGGGCTGGAGCACTTGACCCAACCCTGGTCGTTCCAACCCCCTGACCTCTTCACCTGGAGAACATTGAGAGCTGGGGGGCAGGGGTAAGAGGATAGGAAGGTGAGGCATTCCCAAGAAACCAGCCCGTTGCAGCCTCCTTCCCACTGGAACAAGGTCTGTGCCTGAAGGTGACCCTCCCTGATGCCGTGGAAGGCTCTCCCGACCTTCCAGTCTTGGCCCCATCCAACTCCACACATCCATGAGAGAACCGGGGTGTTTGGGGTGATGTTCAGCCATCGAGCACAGTCCTCAGCAGCTCAGACCCTCAGGAGAACAGACATGGTTAAAACAGAGCTCCCAGTCGTCCCCTGGGATCTGCCTGGAGAGGGGAGGGGGAGGATCTTGGGAGGCACTGTGTGCACAGCCCCGGCTTCAGCCCTTGACCAGCGGGGCCCCTGCTTGGGCGAGAAGACACGGGTCCCGGCTTAAGGACATGGCAGGATCCGCTACTAGAGTACCTCCCCAGACAGGGGAAACCTAGGAGTCTGTACCAGCCTGTCTTTGCCTGTCCTTCCTTTTCCACCTTGGAGTCAGAACAGCTGGCTTTTACTCATTATGAACGAAACACAGAATTTTCAACATTTCCCAAACCTTGCTTTTGTCTTCACTGGCTCTCAAAGTGAGTTAGTTCAGTTAGGTACGATGTTCCCATTTTATAGATGAGAAATCGAGGTCACAGTCACTCAAGGGTCAAGGGTAGACCAATGACTGACTCTCCTGGCTCCCAGCCTCTTTCCATCAGACTGAGCTGGACCTCCGGTGAGTTTGCCTTATCTGACCCCTGAAGCCAGGCCTCCCGCCAGGGTTATCCATACCATTAACTGAAAGTACCCACCACCCAAGGGATCAAATGGTAGACATCCTTTAGAAAAGGCTTTCCCAAAGGTTTAGAATCATAGCCTACTAGAGATTCTCTGATCCTTTTATTTTGCATGTGAGGGAGGTGGAATCCAGAGAGGTGAAGTGATTTATCCAAGACCACACAGCAAGGCAGAGCTAGGATTCGCCCTCTAGCTGCATTTGCCCTCTAGCTGGACCCAGGTACCAGATCGTGAGCTCACGCATCTCAGGGTGAGTCCAGCCCTTGCCTGTGTCTCCTGGCAGAGCCTGGACAGGGCCGGGGTGGATGGTGTTTTCTTGCCAGTTGGATTGGAGCATATGGAGGGATTTCAAGGGCGAGGCAACTTTGCTGTCTTCCCTCTCTCCCTCCATGTGCATTAACAGAGACCGTGAAGGATTTTCAGCCAGATTGTAAGTGTCTCACCGTGCTCTGTGATGAACCTCACCCGCCACCCCAGGCTGAGCCTGCCCGGACAACGCCAGGACGTGATGACCCCGGGGGGGATGTCATAGCGGCTGCCCACAAGCTGGGCACCCCACAGGCAGGGCTGAAATTTGGGGTCCCCACTGCAGCTTCTGTCTCATCAGTTCATACCTACAATTAGCCTAAACTGAAAACTCTGAGGCATCCTGGGCAAAGAAAGCCCTGGAATGGGAGTCCAGAGGCCTGGGTCCAGCCTCAGCTCTGAACCAACGCCCAGGACGCCCTGGTCAAGTCTCCTACACATTCTGGGTGTTGTGTCCCCACCCGTGACGTGAGAATGTTGGACCAGATTATCTCTAGGGTCCCTCCGGTTCTGCCAGGCCCAGCTCTGTTGTTTAGGAAGAAGGGAAAAGATGGAGTAAGAAAATTAGGAGTCGTGAAGAGATGGGGTTGAATAACAGTCTAATGTAACATTCCTTAAATACAGGACTATGTTCTGGGAAGTCAGCTAGGGGCTTCACACCTGTTCTTTCTTTTGATCCTTGCAATGATCTTACTTTAATCATCTTCATTTTATAAATGATGCAACTGAGGCTCAGAGAGATTAAGTAATTGTCTGAGGTCACACAGCTTGTAATCAGTGAGGTCAGAACTGTTTCACCCACTACACACACACACACACTCACCCCATATCCTGCCTCGAGCCAGGCCCCTCCCTCCAGGTGAGGCTGCTGAGATGCTCAGGGCCTGCATCTCCCCATCAGCCTCGAGGGTCTCCCTCTCCCTCCGCTGGTGTCAGCGCAGCCCTAACTTTCCAGCACTCTCTCAATGTCAAAGACTCTTATTAGACCACAAATCCCAATTTTTGCTCCATAGAAAATGGCTCCATTCCATCTTTCATTCATTTCCTTCCTGCTTTTTCCCCCAGATTTACCCTCTCCTCCTTGAGGTCCCTGCCCATGACTCACATCCAGCCTCTTTCCCAGGGACCCCACCTTCCCAGGACACTCCACATCCTTGGTTCTCCTTATTCCTGTGACTTTAATTCCCTCCCAGCTGCTGGTCCTCGGCTTCAGGGCTCTTGGCTTCTCGGGATGCGGGTGTGTCCATCCTGCATCCCTCCTCCGCATCTTCTCAAATATGGCCCCATAGCAGGCTCAGCGCAGGGGCTGAGGGACAGGTGCCTGGATACTCACAGGTGAGATCACAGCAGGAAACACCCCGATGGGCTCCACCTCAAGGGGCTTGCGGTGGCGGCCGGTGCAGAGGGGAGGAGCTAGAGGTCACCGATGCCACTCAGGCTGGGGGAGAGTAGGGTGGCCCCCAGGCTGAGGAGTACCCCAGGGAACAGAGGGGAGGGGATCTGGAAGGAAAAAGCCAGAGGACTTGCTGATTGATTATAACCCAGAAGAGGGAGCAGCGGAGGATGGCACCGAGGCTTAGGGAAAACCTGGGTGATGGGAGAGGTGTGGTGAGCCGCCTAGAGCTCAGGCTGTTAGGAGAAGACTCCGTGTGCGTGTGTGTGTGTGTGTCTGTGTGTGTGTGTGTGTCTGTGTGTGTCTGTGTGTGTGTGTGGTGTGTGTGTCTGTGTGTCTGTGTGTGTCTGTGTGTGTGTCTGTGTGTCTGTGTCTGTGTGTGTGTCTGTGTGTGTCTGTGTGTGTATGGTGGGGCAGGAGAGGGTGGAGGATCTAGTTTCAAACACAGGTTTTGAAACAAGAGGGATTTTCAAGTGCAAATGCCTGTTGGATGATTTACAAAAGGGACCAGAGCAGCAAGGCAGGCGCAGGGCGGGTTATATAATTGCTGTGCTCTGAACTCTAAGCTGCGCACGGGTGGGGGTGGGGGGGCAGGTCTGCAACCCCGGCCACACCTGCCCTGCCAGGAGCCTGAGTCAGCCAGCCTCAGCAGAAACTTGACGAGTGAAGGCAGGTGACGACATCCTGAGGGTGACCGTATAAGAGCAACCTGCACCCCACGGGTGGCTAGGGTGTGGGGTGTCAACAGTTGCCAGCACTGCAGGGAACAGAGGGGACGAGGAAGGACAGGAGATGCTTGGTGACATTCCAGGGAGCCATGTCAGCATGGCCGTGAGAAGAGGTAGGCCTGCAGAGGACTAGAGGGGGTGCTTGGAGAGTGGCAGTACTGGTTTAAGGGAGAGACAGAGAGAGAGAGGGAGAGGTGTGTAATCAAATGTTAGCTAGAAGGGGTGGTCGGAAAGTTCAAGATTGGTCCTCGGAGCAAAAGGGAGGAGATATGGGAACATAAGTATATGTATAACTGATTCACTTTGTTATAAAGCAGAAACTAACACACCATTGTAAAGCAATTATACTCCAATAAAGATGTTAGAAAAAAAAAAAGATTGGTCCTCGGTTCCAGTTAACAACATTGATGTGGGGCGGTGGGACCCGGGCGTGGGTCAAGTCCCTGCCCGAGGATGCTGGTGGGGGGGAGGGCTTCCCAGTCTGCAAGGGAGAGAAGCAGTGGGCCCACAGTGACAGCACCCTGAGGCAGGGGCTTGGGCCAAGGCAGGAGCACACTCTGTTTAATTTTTATTGGCGTGTAGTTGATATACAATGGTGTGTTCGTTTCTGCTGTACAGCAAAGTGAATCAGTTATACATGTACATCTCTCCCCTCTTTCTTAGCTACTTTTCCCATATAAGCCATTACAGAACACCGAGTAGAGTTCCCTGTGCTCTACGGTAGGTCCTTGGTAGTTATTTTATATATAGTAGTGTGTATATGTCCATCCCAATCTCCCCACCTATCCCTCCCTCCCCTTAACCCTTGGTAACCGTGTTTGTTTTCTACATCTGTGACTCTATTTCTGTTTTGTAGATATCACAAAACAGGAACACTGTCTTTTGAAACGGGGGACGTGTGCACTTCTGGGGAGAGAAGGGGACTAAAGAGAGTCACACGGGCCCTGGGAGGGAGGGGGTCCGGGTAGTGCCTGGAGACTTAGGTCCCCAGACAGCAGCCTCCTCCTGCCAGAATCACAGCTTCCAGAAAATGCGTCGGCTTCCTAAGACCCTCAGGCGTTCGGGAACCCAGGCAGGAGAAGCAAGAGTGTGGCTAATGTTCTAGCTGTCTCTTCCAGTTCAGTGAATGCTGTCAGTGTGCCCTCCCCCCTCCAACACACACACACACACACACACACACACACACACACACACACACATGCACGCACCGTCACACAGCAGAGCCACTTCCGCCTTCAGCAAAGGTCATGCAGCAAGTCACCGAGTCGGGGAGGAGCTGCCAGTGTCCCCTCGAGCAGATATTCCCCAGATGGGTAGGGACGAAGGGACCAGCCCCCAGGGGAGCTGCCTTTGCTCAGACCCCCCCAGAGCCTCCATCCCCTCTCCCAAAGGCACCTTCCCTTCCCCGGCCTTTCCCAGAATCAGTCCCGACATCTCCTTAAATCGGAGTCAGCCACAATGAAAGGGTGGTGCGGAATTTTGTTTACCAATCCTGGCATCTAATTAAAATTAGCTGATGGTTCTTCGAGTTGTTTTTCTTGTTCTGACTATTTTTAAGCCCGAGCTGCTAGATCAGTGCAGCCACTAGTAAGCTGTCAAATCAAATTTTCAAAAGTAAATTGCTTTTATAATTAATTTAATTATTATTACGGCTCCCAGTTTTGTGTTGCCTTAATGAACACAGGCAGGTTTCACCCTCTGCTTCTCCCACCACTCACTTAGCAAGCCCTTGCTTCCCCAGACCCACCTCCCGCCCTCCAGTCCAAGGTGGGCAAATGGAAAGGAAAGAAGAGAAGCAGACACGTGCCCAGTCCCCCCCCAGATCCCCCCAGTAGCTACCTCTCACTCATGCCCTCACCCTCAGAGTAATTAAAGTTCTGCTCCCTGTTATGGAATAAATGGTACATGTTTTAATTACCCCTGAGCCTACGCAGGCATCCTCACACCCCCCGCACAAGTCTGTGAATCTATGTGGAGTGGAGGGGGGGACAGTTTAGAGAAAGAGAGAGAAAGCGCTTCTGTGACAGTGACAGCGGTCTGTCACCCGGGGTCTGGAATTCACTGGGGAACTGTCAGTTACTAAGGAAACTAGGAAGGAGTGAAGAAGGGAGAGAGGCGGTTGGATCCAATTTTGGGTGACAAGTGAGAGGCATGAAGATTTTGGACCCTCTGTGCATCCTAGCCTAAGTGGAGGCGTCTTTGGTGGGGGGGCGGGGGGCAGGTCACCAGAGAGGTGTTACCTGGAGGCCGCACCCTTCTCAGGAGCCCAAAGCTGGTCGAGGGGTTGGAGACACAAAGGGAGGAGTAGTGATGGGCCGGAACAGTGACCAGAAGCAGTGTGTGTGTGTGTGTGTGTGTGTGCAGCCACCCACATGCTCCCATGAGCACACACTGTTCACACCCATGTTTGTGTATGTCTATGTATTTATATTTTGGGTGTTTTTTTTCTCTTTTTGTTTTCCTCCTTCCTCGGTTTGCAATTAATCTCATTTCCATTTTTCCCCCTTTTCTGGTGGGCATGGTTATTCTCTTCTGTCCCCTTCCTTTCTCTTTCTCTCTTCTCTCTCTTATCTCTGTCTCTCTCTCTCTGTCTCTGTCTCCATCTTTGTCTTTCCCTTCCTCTGCTTCTCCATCTTTCACCTTTCCCTGCATCCTCCCAACATCTATTTTCTCTGTCTGTTTAGCTCATCCCCCTCCCAGCCCCTCCCTCTCTGCCTCTGTTTTCCTCCCTCTGTGTCTCGCGGGCTCTGGCTCAGACTTGACCATGTGAACTGTAAAGGTGAGAGACCTAGGGATACCTGAGGACCTGTGTCCGCCCTGACTCCCCTCCCAGGCCCAGCTGATTCCTCCTGCCCCAAGGAGCCACCACGCCCACAGAGGGCGGGTCCAGGGGGGTGCTGATGTGGAGTGTCAGATAATGTCTCAAAATCTGACGCTCCTGGGATGGAGGAACAGAGGGCCTGGCCCATACAAGTCCCCGTTGTTTCTAAAACTGAAGCAGAGACCAGGAGAGAAAGGAAGGACTGGGGCGGGCCCCGGAACCAGCCCAAGCAGGGGGAGGGTGAATTCGGGCAAGATGAGGGAGACAGGGTTTATTTCTGGGCTTTTGACCTGAATGACAGGCGTGAAGCTCACAGAATGAAGGTGTGAGTCAGCTGCTGAGTGGGGCTCGGGCCTGGCTGGTGATAGGGCATTCTGGACGCCACTCAGGAACCCCAGGAGGATGCCAGGCCCTGGAGAGAACCTGCCCTTCCCGAGAAAAAGCGGTGCGGGCAGGGCTGGGCCATCCCACTTCCTGGGCCGGGACCCACTCCCTTCCTCCAGGAAGCCAGGCTGGGACTTCAGCTGCCTCACTCCTACTGCGGGGCCAGCTCCTCCTTCACCTCTCACTCTCATCTTTTCTCCTTGGCGCTCAACTGACCCGGGCTTGGGTACTTTCCTGTTCCCCTCCTGGTGAAGAGAGGGCCTGGGCTCCGTGTGGCCTCACTTCTGGCTCCCGGACACACACACACACACACACACACACACACACACACACACACACACACACACACACACACACACACACACACACACACACACACACACACACACACACACACGCACATCCAAAGGGTGGCAACTCAGCCCTCCCTACTCTAGGGGGCGCTCTCTGGTCAGCCTGGAGGCACTTCCAGGAGACCTAGGTGCCCCTGAAGCCAGAATCTCAGCAGGAATCCAATGCCAAGTTGAGAGGCTTCAGCCCTGCTTCTGAAGCCACCCACAAAGGCCTCAACAGTCCCCGGGCCGCGAGCTGATTTGGCATCCTCCAACACCCCTCGCCATTGCCAGGCAAATGCTCCAGCCAAGGCATCTGTGTAGAGCAAGCCTGCCACCTGGTGGTGAGGCCACCCAACTACAGGCCAGGGCTCTTGAGGGGGTTCAGTTGGCTTTGGGCCCCCAAGGCTGTGGCCCCTCCAGGACTGATCACTGAGGCAGCGCTGCCGTGCGGAGGCTGCGTGGAGCCCTGCCCTGGGCCCTTCTTGAAGAGTTCATGGGGGCAGAAAAGCAGAAAGCAGGGCTGGGGTTGGGTCCAAGGGCTGAGGCAGGGCACCCAACGGCCAGGCCTAAATGGAGGGACTTGTGGAAGAAGACGTTTCATGTGTCTCTGCCCTGGACATCGGTGAGCAATCAAAGCCTGGGGCACTGGGGGGCCTGAAAGCCTGGGTTCCTCTCCTGGGTCCACCAACACTCACCTCTCAGGTAGATGGTGGGCCTTTCCGTGGACCTGGAGCTCCTGCTGCAGGAGCAGGGCAGGTGGACGGGGCAAGACGCAGGCCCTTCTCTTGAGGGGCTCATGGGCTAGAAGCAATTCAGACCTGGAGCCAGGAGCTGACAAGGGTTTTGGAAGTCTGCTGCCATTAGGACAGGGAGGGCCTTGGGTGTCAGCTAGTCCAACAGAGGCTGCAGCACAGGTTTCCTTGGGCCCCTGCCTTCACCCATAGAAATAGCCATCCTAAAACTTCCATTTTATGACTGCTTTGGTATAAAGATGAAAATATTTATACTACCTCCATAACATTTCTTCAACCTAAAAGTTCATTGTTCTCTTCGGACGTTCAAAGAAATCAAACATTTCCATATGCCTAATGGAAACGTGAACCCTGAGTCCACCCTCCTCATCTTCCTGATGAGACAGAAGCCCGGAAGAGGACGAGGCCTGCCCAACGTCACACAGCGGGCGGTGGCAGGGCTGGGGCCACAAGCGAGTCCTCCAGCTCCCAGGCTAGGGTTCTCTCCATTCCCCAGTTAACTTCTTTCAGGAGGCAGAAAAATCCCTGTTACCTACACCACAGGCCAAGGCAGAGCCCCCTTGCCCAGCCCCGCCAGGCCCCTTGGATTGGCCGCCACGTGGAGACCCCGGCTGGGTTCCACCCGCTCCTACCCGCCCTCACAGCAGAGGCCTTCCCTCCCCCAGTCCTGCCCCTGAAGGCAAGTCGCCACCACCACCGCACTCTTTGGCCTGCTGTCTTATTAATTCCTAATTTCCAATTTGCAAGAAGAGAGAGCCTTAAACCTCCACCTCACCAGCCCGGCAATCACACAGATGATCCAAGTATCTGTGGACAGCCTTTAATTTATTTCCCAGCGCACGTGGGCACTGCTGAGAGACTTGATGGCATCAGCTTAAACATAATAAATTACTCAAGCACCGGGGATTAGTTAGTAAAGCTCCAGGCTCCCTCCCAGCCCCTGCTGACTTGGTCAGCGGCACCAAAGCTTCTTCTGATGATGCCCAGTGTTGGGGAGGGGGTCTGTGGTAGGTGTCCGCAGGTCTGAGCCAGCTGTCCAGCCCTCCTCAGGACCCTTGATGCCAGACAGACGTGGTGACACGGGGAGAGCGAGGGGCCCCAAGAAACTCCAGGGTGGACTCCAGGGTGGCATTTTCTACTCCAGGTCTCAGTATATCAATGGGGTCATTAACTAACGGTGGCAAATCTGACCCTTGCTTGGGCACAGCTTGGAAGACCAGGGGTCAGTAGTGTGCTCAAGAATGAAGGAAGATGTCGGTTACCTTTGGAGCCAGGCAAAGGGAATGGAGATGCTTTTCTTGAAGACATAAAGGGTCAGGGATAGTCTTTAAGCATCTGAAAGTCCATCTCTGCCCCTCACTCCAGTGACCTGCCAGGTGTGCCTTCACTGGGCCTCACATCCATACTATATACCATCTTCTCATCCCCGATACCTTATCCACACAGTGGTCCTCCAACAGTTCTGCCGCACCCACGTGTTCAGAGTCCCTCCCGCCCCCCATCAGAACCCAGCTCTTTATAAAACCCAGCTCTAACCCCATCACTCCTCTGATTACAAATTTGTGATACTCTTCCATTGCCTGCCTAATAAAACTAGCTCCATACCTTGGAATGCATTGTCTTCCCCTGGTGGTCATGAAAACTCTGAGACTGGAAAAGATACTCGAGGGAGAGGGTGCGGTTCGCCTTCTGGGGAGCCTCAGAATGGGAGATTCTCATTGTCAGATGGCTCTGCAAAATCCTGCTAGAGACAAAGAAATGGGCAAGAAAAACTCAGAATTGTGTCCTAGCCCAAGACACTGGGAAAAGGGTTTCTGGGGAGGACGGAGGATAGGAAAAGGATATCTATAAAGTGCTAAGCATTGCCTAAACCCTGAGCTATCCTGGGAACCCCCTCCTCCTTAAGAGTCTCTCCCACTGGCCTCAGCTCAGGCGCCCCAAGCCTTAAATGATCTCAAGAAAGATAAATAACTACAACCTCTTCATTTCTCCTAATACCAAAGCCAGAGCTCCTGGCTCCCAGGCCTCCGACCACTGCAGGCCCCCACTTGGGTCCCCCTTGGTCCCAAGTCAGACCCAAGAGCCGGGAGCTGGACTTCTTCCCCAGCCCCCTGGCATCGAGGTGTTCCTGCGGCTAAAGAAATTGTGATCCACAGTCGCCTTTGTTCCCAGGCACTAGTATTTCTCATTGTCATCAGCAATAAAAACCTCTTCAGTATTTCTAATTCTTTCCTTCCATAAGGCTCAAAATACTGCCTACACAGGCTCTTGTTTATGCAGAGAGGGCCTCCCTCACACAATAGATGGTGACTGAATATGGGGTAAATTGAATCACATTATAAATGCACTGGGGGAATCCTAATAGGAATCCTTTTATACAGAGAATAATTACCCCCTAATTATCATTAGTGTAAACCCAGGTGTTCATAGGACAAGTATGTTGGATGTGAGCAGAAAGTGCTGTTCTACACACACACACGCGCGCACACACACACACACACCCCTGGGGAGTAGAACCCACCATGCCCAGTATAGCTCCAGGCACAAAGTAGTCTTAAAAAAAAGACTGACAGATATACTGAGAGTATATTTCTGACAGTGATACTGATGAACAGGAGAACCAAAGATGATATAAGATTATTGTTTCCTCTTAAGAAAAAGGGAAACTGAGGCCCAGAAAGGAGCAGTGGCTTTGCTGCTGTCACCCATCTCCATAGAGAAGATCACTTCCAGATCTTTATAAGAACTTCTGGGTCCCAAGGAGATGGTGGGGAAGTGGGGGGAAATGGAGGGGTGGTGGCTGGGGTCCAGGAATTGATCTTGGGAAGTGTTGGTTTCACATCAGTTCC
Organism: Orcinus orca; assembly: GCF_937001465.1. Lineage (NCBI taxonomy): Eukaryota > Metazoa > Chordata > Mammalia > Artiodactyla > Delphinidae > Orcinus > Orcinus orca. The sequence continues at coordinate 93,128,554 of NC_064566.1, forward strand.
TACAGACTTGGGAGTGAGTCACATGATAAAAGAGCAGATGAGATGCCATGATTTCAAGCTGACCCTAATTTCTGCCTGAAAGTGAAGGCTCAAGGCGGGGACTTCCCTGAGCCCCTGATGACAGGGTCCTGGGGTCCAGGAGCAGGTATGCTGCTGCCTCTGGGTATGGCAGGTATGGCCCAGCCTTCGGCTCACATCTAGTGGCGGCCAGGAGTACCATGGCCCAAAGTACATGCTTTAGACTTTTTACTGTCTAGCCCCACTCCTCGGTATCCTGGAAAGGGCCTCAGTCTCCCCAGGCTTGTCCCCTATAACACATGATCCTGGGAAAACCTGGATTCTGGGCCCAGCCCTGCCACTACTAACAGCCCATTCTGCTTGCATGGGCTTTGAAATTGGTAAGGCGCCGTCCTGCACCATCTCATTCAATCCTCACCACAACACTGAGAGGCAGAAATGTTTTAACTTCATTTTGCCAGTGAGGAAACTGATGCTCAGAGAGGTCAAGTCACTTCCCCGAATCGTACCAGGTCTTCTAAGTGGAAGCCCACACCTCTTCTCTCCACCCAAGTGGCAAGGTTTTCTGGGGAGGAATTAGACCAGATAATCTCTAAGGTCCCTTTCAGCATTATTATCCCACCATTCTATGAAGCCACAGCTCAGAAATTTGCAACTAATCCAGAGAGACTGCCTAGAATAGGTGAATTTAGAACGAGGTGTGAAAAAGAGCGACAGGCTTCCTTGGTGGAAGAGTCCTCTGTTCTCTGTGTCTCCATCAAAGGAGTGCCCAATACATATCACCCCTCTTTCCCTCTATGTTCTAAGAAAACTAAGGGGAAAAAAAGACAAATGGTGGCAGATGGGAGCTAGAAATGCCACCTTTGTTGCTAATAAAGACAAACTTTGTAGATCTAGCTGGCTGAGGGGGCAAACAGGTCTCCTGGACCCCCGAGTCAGGTGGCCGTGGCCATGCCATCACAGGCAGGGTAGACCAGCAGGCTTTGCACATGGAGGTAATGGTGGAGGGCCTGCCCAAGTACGATGGGTGTCACCGGCGGGGGACAAAAGGCAAATGGGCTCCCGGCCATCAGCTGACCTTTAACAGAGGAAGGAAACCAGTAAGAGCTAAGCCGGCATGCCCATGTGTTCTCCCCAAAACACCAGGCAGATAAGTCTGCTCCCCTTCGCTGGGGCAGAGAGAGTAAGGGGAGAGAGAGAAGCAAGAGATACACCGACTGAGCTCCCTCCACGAGAGAGGAGTGACCAAGAAGGAAGCGAGGCTCTGACCGCCCCATCTGCCTCCTCCAGTGCCCACCCTCTCCTCCAGAGTTATAGAATCTCAGAGGATGGGGCCACTCTTGCCTGCAGATAAGAACCAGCCCTCCTCTGCCTCTGCCTCATCAGACCATCTCCTCATTCACTGACTTGGATTTGGAAGATGCGTGTGCTGCAGAGATGGTCTCATTCACTGTCTGGGGGGGTCGGGGGGTAGGGTGGGGGTGGGATGCACGATGGGAGTTCTAGAAATCTTCTTCTCTGACTGGTGAATTAGAGCTCATGACCTGCAAGGAGGTTAAAAAAGACCTAGAGAACCTGGTGGATGGGGTAAAAGGACCTTTTCTAAAGTGACCAAGGACGGTGCCAGTGTTCCGGACACCTCTTCATTCCAATGACAATGATTATGCACCTGCGTAAACTAGGCATAGTAATTCCATCAGAAAGTTATGAAAATCATACAAGAGAATTCAGAGTTCTTACCTATGATATTACAATACCATGCACCACTCACAGATTTGTGGCAAGCAGCCTTGATGCTATTAGTGGTAAATTAGACACAAAAACTAGAGTGAACATCACTTGTATAACTTGTATGTACTTCAATGTACCCTCTGGGGTAAGACAAGGGTGATAGTATGATTGGTACCACCGGGACTGCTCATCTCCCACAGCCAATCTTATCTATGCCTATAATCTGTGTAAATTTAAAAGTCATCTGTCTTGGAAAGAAAAGGAAAAGAATCATGGAAATGATATATGTAAAATAGCTTTGTAAACTAGAATGTGAGTTTATATGCTAGAAGTAATTTACTGCCATTATCATTATTATGCAACTGCAAAGGAAACGGCTTTTACTTTCAGTCTGGAGCCTGGATGAAGAGGAAGTCCTCCCAGATCACTCCCACTTACATCTGATTCAGATGATCCCAAAACTCTGTCCTGCACCATCTAGGGTTTGATGATCTGGATCCTCTAGCTATTGGCCACTGTTTTATGTGTAGCCCGGGTGTCAGCTGAGACCTCCCCACCCCCCAAATATAGGTAAACTTGACCAAAATCACCAACTCTCCGCCTGTGGGACTCCAGAGCCTCTAATTTCCCTGAGTTCCCCACATCTGGTTAATTCCCAGTCGCCATTGTCTTTGGCCTGCATCCGTACTGGCTATCTCCATCCTGCTCTGTGTCACCCAGGACATAAAGCTTAGGCCCTCCATGGAAGGTCCACCATGAGGTCAGGGACTGGGTCTTGAGACTGACTGTAAGTAGCCCAGAGTTCAGTTTAATAAATACCATCATTACAGTCGACTCTCGTGATCCACCGTAATCATGTTCCATAAAGTCAGTTAGGACACTGAATTAGCAAACACTGAACCTTTGTCCCAAAGGGAAATGACAGGGTTAGGTTTTGTGAGCCTCTGGTCACCATATTTTCATCAACGGATCAATACGTCACCTTGTTTTACACTCATTTCTGTTTAAAGACACCTTATTTAATATCACCATTGGTTCACTAACATTGAACTCACAGCCAACAGCATCATAACTCATGCCTGATCGGAGCTTATCTAACACGTGTTTCTCCATAAGGCACATCACAGCCTCCTGTGCTCAGGACACCCGACAGCACTGTAGCACCACACGTGCGGGACATTTTAAACAGCGAAATCACCAACGAAAAGCACAAAAAAAATGCAGAAAAAGGTGGCACAAAAGGGCCCACGAGAAAGAACACTTGTTTACAGGCTGAGAGCTGAAACAAGAAGGCAAAGTGTTGCCTTGTGCAACCTCCACTGAGAACGTGCACATCAAGCAACTCAAATTTCTCACCACTCAGCACATGTCTGTGAATAACCAAGAAAGTGCCTTGAGTATCCATTGTGGGGTCACACATTTTAGCAAGTAGGCGAATTTGCAGACATAGAATGCACCCATAATGAGGACTGACTGTCCGTGTGTGCTGGGGAGTACTACACAGCCATAAAAAGGAACAAACGATGGTGCTTGCAACGGTCCCGAAGACTCTCAGAGGTGTTGTTCCGAGTTGGTCTCAAAGATTCCACATTGTATGGTTCCACTTATGTGATATTCTTGAAAAGCCAAAACCGTAGTGATGGAGAACATATCAGTTGATGCCGGAGGACAGAGGTGGGGGGGCAAGTATGGCTTTAATAAAAGGATAACTCGAGGGAATTGGGGGTGGCGGCGATGAAACTGTTCTATATCCTGATGGTAGTGGTCGTAACTTAAATCTCTACAAGTATTAAAATTCATAAACTGTACATCAAGAGAAAAAAGTTCATGTTATTGTATGATGATTTAACAAATAAAATAAATATGTAAGCAAATATGTAAGCAAATATCATAATAATGAGTAACCAGAGAGGCGACACCCTGTCTCCAATCTGAACTGCCTTGCTGCATGGAATAGGGCCCCACGAGAAGGTGAATGTGGCCATCTGAGGCCCTTCTGTAGTCCTAGTGGCCTTGTTGGAGGAAAGAAAGCGGCCACCTACATGCTTGGGTTATAGCCTCATGCCCCGCGCAGGTGACTCCTACAGCCAGCTAGTCACCAGAAGAGGGTCACCAGCACAGTCCAGGGGCTTCTCAGCCACTTTCCGATCATGGGCTCCTCTGTGAGAAGACCGCCACTCCTCCAGGGTCCCCAGGGCATTGGCTTTATATCCACATGCAGAGATTCCCCCTTAGAAGTTAGTGTTGCCCCTAGCAACCAGCTCTCTCTCCAAACTGCTTTGAATACTGACTGCCTTAGGAAGACTGCTCCTCGGAACCAATTTCTAAAAGACCTCCTATCACTATGTGAACAAAACATTTTTAAACAGAAAATTTAACAAGGTTTTAAAACAAAGATTCAACTTTTCCATCATCTTCTGACTATAGGTTTGCTGAGTGGCTTGAGGGCAACTTGCTGTTCTTTCCAAAGGAAGAAAGAGGGAATGATGGTGGCAGATCGTGACACGCTACCTGTTCTGAGAGACCTATGAGAGATAAAATAGAGATAATACTATGTCTCTACACCTAGGAATGTCCGCTAGTATAGGTGTTGGCATATAGTAGGTGCTTAATAAGTCCCAGGAAATCAAGACAAATTCCCAAGTATCAAAGAGTTGTACATTATAATTATTCAAACACAGACATGCCTATTGAACATCCTCAGTAAACATTGCTGGTACCCAGTAAGACCCATACACAAAGATGAGTTTCAATGAATAAATACGATATGCACCACACCTTCCGAAGTCTCCAGGTCTGGTGAAGAGAAAGATATGCATAAATAATTGTACTATGAGGCAGAGACACTTGATACTAGAATAAAATATAAGAACATGCTATGGGGAAATGGGTAGGGAGGAGGGCATTAATCAAGGTTCTTTGGTTGCAAGTGACAGAATCTCAACTCAAATGAACAGACACAAAAGAGCTGATGCATTGGTTCACATAATTTGAAAGGACCTGGGTGTATCCAGAGACTCAAGTGGATGTTGGTAGAAAATTCTGTTCTGCAATCCTTTGTCCTCTGCCTTCATGAAAGAAGTCTTTAGTTTGAACACGAATCTGGCTTGAATCCCAGCTCTACTGTTTACTAGCCTGAGCTTTTTTGAGCTGCAACTTCCTGATTTGTAAAATGGGAATACTAATACCTACCTCACAGATGGTAGTTGAGGGTTAAAGGTAAATTATAACTGTAATTGTCATCGTCAGACAAATCCTGTATCCCCTTTTCAGCTCAACGCTCTTATCTTCTAATCCCCAAGTACTCATCCATCCATGCATCCATCCATCCATCTACTCAATACGTATTAAACACCTGCTCTGTTCCAGGCAATATGCTGTACACTGAGAATATTGATATTAATAAGGTAGGCTCCCCTACTCTCCAGTTACTTACAGGTAAGTGAGTGATAAGACAAATACGAAACCCAAAATGTGAGAAGTGCATAGGAGAAGTACAAATAATACCTAACGTCTGCATAGTGTTTTCATTCTTAAAGAACACTTTTACACCCAGTCACTGCACTAAAGTCTTATAAAAATCTCACGAAATATATTGTCACTCTATCCTGCTAATGAGAAAGCTGGGGCAAGTTTTCAGCAATATGACTAAAATGCTCACAGTTGGTGGGAGGTAGGAACGAGTTCTCCTTTCTGTGATGTTACGCTTATGTGGAACATAAAAGATTTACTGGGAGGAGGGGAAAAAAAGATTTGTTTTGACATTATTTTGAAATATAGTGACCAATAAAGAAGCTATAACCAAACTGAGGAAAGTAGGAAAGAGTGAACCAAATGACACAAAGTACTGCCGGCGTGAACAAGAGTAAAAGAGGTGGTGCGTAAGCACAAGCAGTTTGCCACCTGGGTAGAAAAGTCTAGATCAGAGCATAAGTAGTGGAATCACACCAAAGTGCTCCCATTTTTATTTTCAATCTTGAGAGAAATTCTGCAGATTTTTGCAGGACCATAGAACTATGACGCAATACGGAACCTCATTGCATTTCTCACATTTACATATTATCTTTTGGGGACATTAAGATGGTCTTCGGCTTCTGCCCGCTCTGTCACCAGTGGAGGGGGACCTTTACCGGAGGCAAATACCGTAAGTGATTTTTCCCAAGGTAACGAAGTCAGCAGGCAGAAATCCTGGAAGTTGAACCCAGGTCTTGAGATGTCAGTTCTGGTGGCTTGTCAGTCACTGAAGCTGCTCTTCATACCAGATGCCAGAGGCAAGAAAGGACTCCTGAGTTCCTCTGTGCCCCACCTGGATCTGACCTGCCTTGAGGAATTTCCCTTCATGATCTGAATCATTTCCCTCTCTCCCACCAGGGTGAAACTGACCCATTTCTCCAGGTCCCTTAACTCAGAGGAGTGAGGTGATGGGTGCCTCCCCACCATGTTGGATCAGCAGGGGAGAGATTGGGTGGGGACTTGGATTCAGGGCTCCCAAAAGGCTGCCTACTCCAGCCGTAGGCAAAGTGACATCTGCTGGCAGTGCCAGGGTACCCTGGCATTGCCAGAATCAGAGCACCTTCTGCCACCACGCAGGGCTGCCACCACCTGGACCAAGGATGGGGCTTGGAGGATTGGAATAGTATAGCACTTCGCAGCCAGTTGCCTGGGTTTGAATCCCAGCTCTGCTACCTCCTAGATGTATGAGCTCAGCAAGTCCCTTAACTTTCCTAGACCTCGGTTTTCTTATCCACAATATAGGGATGATGATAGTGATAATAACATTTGTGCTACGGGATTGTTGTAAGGCACAAATGAGTTCATCATGCAAATATATTTTGTCAACCTTATGGGTATGTAAATGCTTACTTTTGTTAGCTTTGTTTTTATTGCCGACAGGTGAGGGTCAGGGAGGAGAGTCTGAATGTCCTCAGAGAGCCCACTGGGAACTTCCAGAAATTTCCTGGGATAGACAGAGCAGAAAAGCTTTGTGCAAAGTAAAATCATAGAGTCCCATAACCGGGGGCAACAGAAAATTTTGGTCTTTGGGCTCGCTTTTCTTTAATCCCGGAAAAAACTGTAAAATAGTTGTAGAAGAAAGAGTAGATAAAATGGAGGAATAAATGGGACATTTTCCCAGCTGGGCAGGAGAATGCTGATTGAGTACAATCAATGCCACCAGCCCGCTAACGAGACCCAATCAGGCGGGGCGATTAGAGATATTCTTCAGAGAAAGAAGCCTGACAGCTGCAAGAAAGTTTCTGCTTTCCCAGAAAAGGGGGAGTGGGAGAGACAGGCAGAGTGGTGTGGCAGAAGGGAGAGGGAGGGAAGTGAGGAGAGGGAATCAACAAAGCATAAGCACCACCCAGCTCTATCTTGAAGTCAAAGAAGAGTGGAGAAGGCAAAAAGGAGAGAGAAGGGTGAAGCCTCTAGGGAGGATCTGCTGCTGCCTTCATTCTCTCAGACGCTGATTTTCATAGTCCTTCCCACTAACTTCCCTCCTCCTGCTGGCCTAAGGAATCCTGGGCTAAATGACAGTGTGCATTGAGATAGGTGTGTCTTGTGCCCCTAACAAGGATCACAGCTCACATCTGCAAAACCGATTACAGGTCACCAATCTCCTTCATGTACAAAAACTCATTTTGACCTCACATAAACCTTTGAAGATGGTATTTTTAATAAATTCCCCACTTGAAAGGTGACTTTTGTACAGTTGATTTCACTATGTATTTATTGAGCATCTACTTTACATGCAGCATTGTGTTAGCACTGAACAAAACAGTGCCTTCTCTCAGGGAGTTCCTAGTCTAGTAAGAGAGACATATATCAGTTCAATGTTGTCCGGTAACTATGCCTTTCAGCAGAATGACAACTAATAGATGCGGGAGGAATTAGCTAAAAAATCATCATTTTGCAAATTTCAAAATAATAATTGAAACTTTAGGCAAGAACCATTGGGATAATAAAACCATGGGGTAAAAATTTGATAAGGACTAGGATATTTACAAAGTATCTCCCCATAGATTACTTATTAATTACAAAGGAAGAAATGAGAAGCTTCCAGTAGCAAAACCTAGAAGGCAATACTTAACAGAGTGATTAAAGTAAACAAGACCAAGAACAGCACAAAGAGGTACCGTGTGCCTTTTGATATGATGCACTGAAAAGGACACAACATAATTTATGGAGTACACCTGCTAAAAATGTTGAATCTGAAATTAACCAGGAAGAAACCATCACACATATCCAAACAGGGCGACAGTCGACAAACCCGCTATCCTGCACTCTTCAAAACGGTCAACATGATGAAAGGTCAAGAAAGTCTAAAGAACTATTCCAGATTAAAGAGACTGAGGAAATCTCACAACTGAATGCAATGTATGATACTGGATTAGGTCCCATATCAGAAAAAGAATTGCTCTAAAGGACATTTTGAGGGTAATTTGGTGATGTTTCAATATGCCTGTATAAGAGCAGAAGCCTGTTGGGTGTGGGTAGATAAGTGAGTGGCAGGATTCAGCTGCCTACTTGACATCCATACACTGATGTCTAAAAGATTTCTCATCATTAGTTCTTGATTCTTCCCACCTCCAAACCTGTAACTATCATATTTTCCATGTGAGTCGTCACCAGCACCTACCCAGTTGCTCAAGCCAAACAGCTAGAAGACATCTTTGTTTCTTTCTGCTACCTCCACAGCCAATCAATCTACCAGCAATTCCTGTTGACCCTACCTTCAAAGGATATCCCACACTGACCCACTGCTTCTCACCTCAACTGCTACAACTCTGGTCCAAGCCACTACCATCTTATGGGAGTACTGCAACAATAATCTCTTCATTTTCACCAAGTCATCTTTAACACAGGGGCTAAAGAAATTTTCTTTACTTGTGAATCAATACAGGCACTACCCTGCCTAAACCTCTCCACAGTTCCTGCTGAGCTTAGAATAAAATCCTGAAACCTTCTATCTCCTCCCTGAAAGGAACCCTTATCTCCTGTAGTCTCAGTGCTGAGCTTTCTGAAAATCAAACCCAGACTTGTATCCTGTGAGTGGCTGAGTTACTGCACAAATTGCGTTCCCAACCTTGCAAGGTGTCTTCTGGTAAAATTAGGGCATGGATTGAGAAGAAATGGGATCCTGAAAATCGGACTGGAGACATAGGAGAGGATCCCAATGAAGCTAAGGACCCTATACTCTGTGAAGTCCTTTTTGTAGAAGCAGCTCTTATATTTCCTGCCTGAGGAGGTTTGCCCTTCTTTGCCTGAAGAACTTGTAATGGCCTTTCCTGAGGTGGTTGCCTTGCAAGGCACTGTTGACTCTCCTCAGGACCCCCGCCAACGCTCTTTGCTTCCAAACCCATAACTAGACTCAAATCTCAATAAGTGCCAAAAGGTACAAAAGGTGAACTGTGAGGAGTTTCACTAAACCTCAGAGGAACTGCACTATTTTTCCAATTTACACAGATAGACATCGGGGGAATGTGTGTGGAGATGAATGTTAACTGTGGGATCAAGGTAAAAGGAACATAAAATTGGGTCAGGCCAAATTTATTGATTTGGGCCCACTAAGCAGAGATTCTGGATTCAAGTTTAGCTTGAAAGCTTTGGAAAGGCTCTATCAGTTTGTTTTGGTTGGTTGACTGAAACATGGACCCAAACATGGCCTACATTAAGTGAAACTGAAATGCCAAAACTGCCTTGGTATACAGTAGAGGCAGGTATTTAAAGACTTAGGGAGATGGGAATATTGAAGTGAATTTATCATGTAAGACTTATTCACCCAGCCCAGGAGGGTCTAGAGCATACACCTTTACCCACAGCTATGAGACATAAATTTATGAGAAAAGTCCCAGCATCATTAAAGAGTTCATTCGTCACCCTTCTCTGTAGGTTGGAAATTACAGTGGGAACTGCTACCATTGAACTGGGATCTCTAAATGTATTGGGTATAATGGAATACTGGGTGGCAGAGCCCAAGCAGTGGTATTAGTTGCCAAAGACCAGGTGGGCACGGTTACTGTAGTGAGCAGCAGAGTCAAAGCAGTAATCGGAATATTTCTGACTCTCAGACACCCATGGCATTGGCTAGCTGATCATGGTGTCCCTAGAAAAGAAATAGATGTGCAGTCTACTAAATTCTTACTTGATCGATATAAACAGAAGAGTTCTAGGTCCAATGAACAGAAGTCTAATATGAAAGACAAAACCATGGTGACAGCCCCTCAGTCAAGCCTAGACTTGAGCCAGTTTATAGACTTAGAATACTTTGAATGAAAGGGAGCCTGGATCCACTTTGCTACATTTGCCAAAAACTTGTGCTGTTAGTCTACTTCCCAGCCTTCTCCAAAGGGATCTACAGACATTTAACAGGGTAATTGCTCTTTGGAGGAAGAAATAATCCCATCTTTCAGGGATTATTAGACATTGGCTCTAAATTGACACTAACTTCTGGAGACCCAAAATGTGTGGTCCACCAGTCAGAGCAAGAGCTTATCCATGGAGGTTTAGTTCAGGTCCCTCTCAGAGTGGGACCAGTGGGTCCTTGAACGCTCAGTGAATCCTTGAACCCATCCTGTGGTTATTACCCCATCTCTGGAATGCATAATTGGAATACATGCTCAGCAACTGGTAAAGTCCCCACATTGGTTCTTTATCCGGTAGAGAGAGGGCTATTAGAGTAGGAAAAGCCAAGGGAAAGCCACTAGTACTGCCACTACCTATAGAACTAGTACAACAAAAGTAATAGAGCATCCTTGGAGGAAATGCAGAGATGAATGCTACCATTAAGGACTTGAAAGATGCAGGTGTAGTGATTCCCATCACATCCCCATTTAACTTACCTAAGCAAAAAACAGATGGATCTTGGAGAATGACAGTGGATTATCATAAACTTACTCAGGTGATGACTTCAATTGCAATCAGATGTGGTTTTGTTGCTTGAGCAAATTAATATATCCCCTGGTACCTAGTACATAGCTATTGAGCCGGCAAAGGCTTTTTTCTCTATACCTGTTAGTAAGGACCACCAGAAGCAGTTTTCCTTCAGCTAGCAAGGCCAGCAATATACCCTTACTGTCCTACCACAGGGATATAGCAACTCTCCAGGCATATGTCATAATTTAGTCCACAGGGAATTTGATCACCTTTCCCTTCCATAGGACATTACACTGGCCAATTGTATTGACAATATTATGCTAATTAGACCTGGTGAAGAAGAAGTGGCAACTACCCTAGACATACTGGTAAGACATTTACATGTCAGAAGATGAGAAATAAATCCCACAAAAATTCAGAAGTTTCCTACCAGTAAAATTTCTATGGGTCCAGTGGGTGTATGTCTACATATCCCTTCTTAAGCAAAGGATAAATTGTTGCATCTGACCCCTGCTTCCACTAAAAAAAAAAAAATGGCATAACACCTGGGAGGCCTCTTTGGATTTTAGAGCCAGTGTATCCTTCATTTGTGTGTGCTACTCTAACCCATTTACCAAGTGACCTAAAATCTACTAGTGTTGAGTAGGACCCAGAACAAGGGAAGACTCTGCAACAGATCCAAGCTGTCATCCAAGCTCTCCTGCAGGTTGAGCCATATGATCCAGAAGATCCAATGGTGCTTGAAGAGTCAGGAGAAGATAGAGATGCTGTTTGGAACCTTTGGTGGGCGCCTATAGGAGCCTTAGGACTATGGAGCAAAGTCCTGCCATCTTTTAGGAATAACTACTATCCTTTTGCAAAACTACTTTTGGCTTGCTCCTGGGCCTCAGTAGAGGTTGAACACCTAATCATGGGCCACCAAGTTACCTTGCATTCCAGTTGAGGTGCTTTCATGGACTGGTTGATATCTGACTCACCAAGAAATAAAGTTGGGTGTATAAACAATCACTCTATTACAAAATAGAAATGGCATATATGAGATCAGGCTCAAGCAGGTCCTAAAGTCACAAGTAAGCAGCATAAGGAAATAGTCCAAGTGCTCAAGACCCCTACTCCTTCTACGTTCATTTCTTTCTCTAGGCCCGCACCTTGGCCTCATGGGGAGTTCTCTATGGCCAGCTAACTGAGGAAGAGAAAACTCAAGCTAGTTTCCAGATGGTGCCTGTGTACGTGATACACAGGCACCACCTCAAAATGGACAGGTATAGTATTAAAAGCCCCCTTTCTGGAACATCTCAGAAGGACAGTGGTGAGAAATCCTCCCAGTGGGCAGAACTTCAAGCTGTGTACCTGATTGTTCATGTTGCCTGGAAATAGAAATGGTCAGAAGTACAAGTCTATACCAATTCTTGGGCTGTAGCCAATGATTTGTCTGGGTGGTCAGGGACCTAGAAGTAACACAATTAGGAAATTAATGACAAGGATATCTTGACAATTGCAGTGTCAATGGTAGTGGAGGTGAAAGTCTGAACGGAGCGAGTGTAAGACCGAGGGGAGAACTGACACCACGAGTCACAGATAATACCTTCAACGTTCTGCTGCAAACAGGATCAGAGAGACGTGGGGTGGTGGATGGCAGTGGCAGTGGGTAAAGCAGAGGGGAAGTAGGAAATGTTACTAATTATTTTAAGATGCAATAAAGACTGATTTATCCAAAAAAAAGGAAGAAAATTAATGACAAGGAGGTTTGGGAAATAGGTATATGAACAGACCTCTCTGAATGGGCAATAATGTGAAGGTAGCAGTGTCCCATGTGAGTACTCACCAAAAGGTAACCTCAGCAGAGGATATTTTAATAATTTAGTAGATAGGATGACCACTCTGCACATACAGGCATCTTCTTTCCTCATGGCTAAATGAGCTCGTGAACAAAGTGGCCATCATGCAGGGATGGAGGTGATGCACGCCCTCAGCAACAGGGACTTCCACTCACTAAGGCTGACAAGACTACAGCCACTGCTGAGTGTCCAATCTGCCATCAGCAAAGATCAACACTAGTCCTTGATACGGCACCATTCACCAGGATAATCAGCCAGCTACCAGTGGCAGATTAATTACATTGGGCCACTTTCATTATGGAAGGTGCATCTTTTGTTCTTACTGGAACAGACCCTTACTCTGGACAAGGATTTACCTTCTCTGCCCCCAATGTTTCTGACAAAACTACCATTCATGGATTTATAAAATTCTTATCTACCATCATGGTATTCTACACAGCATTGCTTCTTATCAAGGAACTCACTTCACAGTAAATTAAATGCAATAATGGGCCCACACTCATGGAATTCACTGATCTTACCATGTTTTCCATCATCCTAAAGCATCTGACTTGAGAGAACAGTGGAACAGCCTTTTGAATACTCAGTTATGGTGCCAGCTAAGTGGAAATACCATGTGGGGCTGGAGCAAACTTCTCCAGAAGGTTATATATGCTCTGAATCAGCATCCCCTAATATGGTGCTGTTTTTCCCATAGCCAGGCTTCATGGATCTAGGAAGCAAAGAATGGAAATGGGAGTGGCTCTGTTAGCCATTACCCTAGTGATCCACTAGATGCTTAGTGGATTCATAGATCTGCTAGTTTGCTTCCTTTCCCTGTGACTTTAGGCTCTGCTTGTCTAGAGATCTTAGTTCCAAAGAGAAGAATGCTTCCACTAGGAGAAACAACAATGATTTCGTTGAATTGGACCACGCAGCCACTTGGGGCTCCTCACATCTCTGAATCAACAAGCAAAGAAGTGGGTTGCCATACTAGTGAGATAATTGATCCTAATTTTTAAGGGAAACTGGGTTGCCATTACACAATGGAGATAAGAAAAAAGTATGTCTGGGATACAGGAGATCCTTTAAGACTCTCTTAGTACTTCCATGTGCTGTGATTAAAGTCAATGGAAAACTGCCACAACTCAGTTCAAGCAAGACTGCTAATTGCCCAGTAACTTTAGCAATGAAGATCTGGGTCACTTGACGAGGCAAAGAAGTAAGACAAACTAAAGTACTGTTGAGGACAAAAGGAATGTAAAATGAATAGGAAAAGATAATTATGCATACCATCTATGATCATGTGACCAGTTTTAGAAACAAAGATTATAATAGTTATGAGTATTTCTTCCTTATTCTGTTATGAAATATAGATATAATATTTGTATAAAATATTTTAATATAGATATTTAAATTTACTTTTAAATGTATATTATATTTTAAATAAATATATTTATAATATAGCATATTATAATTTATAATAAATATGGAATTTATATTTGTTATTAATATAAATATATAAATATAGTATATAATATTTTCCTTCTCTTATTCACTTATCATCTAACATCAGATGTATTAATAATAGTTGGGCTTCCCTGGTGGCGCAGTGGTTGAGAGTCTGCCTGCCGATGCAGGGGAAGCTGGTTCGTGCCCTGGTCCGGGAAGATCCCACATGCTGTGGAGCGGCTGGGCCCGTGAGCCATGGCCGCTGAGCCTGCGCGTCCGGAGCCTGTGCTCCGCAACGGGAAAGGCCACAACAGTGAGAGGCCCACGTACAGAAAAAAAAAAAAAAAAAAAGTTAACTTTATATCTCAGTATTTAAGATACAAGACAAAGAAAAGAGTGAACACCCATCCAAGGACTTTGAAATCTCTTCTGGGGAAAATGTTGGTATATTTTTGGTTGTTCTCAGGATAGTTGTAGCGTGTTAGATAGGAGTAGGACATTGTTACTGTCTTTATTTGTATATTAAATATGTCTGAGATGTGCATGGGTGCCAAGCTGGCCGGGGGTGGTCTGTGATGGTCACTTTTTTTTTTTTTTTTTTTTTGCGGTACGCGGGCGTCTCACTGCTGTGGCCTGTCCTGTTGCAGAGCACAGGCTCCGGATGCGCAGGCTCAGCAGCCATGGCTCACAGGCACGTGAACCCGCACACGAACCCGCGTCCCCTGAATCGGCAGGCAGACTCTCAACCACTGCGCCAGCAGGGAAGCCCTGTGATGGTCATTTTGACATGTCAGCTTGGCAAGGCTGCAGTCCCCAGTTGTCCAATAGAGCACTAATCTAGATGTTGGTGGAAAGATATTTTGTGGATATGATTAAAGTCTATAATCAGTAGACTCTAAGTAAGAAAGATTATCCTAGATAATCAGAGTAGGTATAATTTAATCAGTTGAAAGGCCTTAAAAGCAGGACTGCAGCTTCCCTGAGAGAAGAAGAAATTCTTGTAGACAGCAGCTTTAGCTCATGACTGAGTCTTACAGCCTACCCTTCCTGGTAGCCTCCCTACAGATTCCAGACTTGCCTAGCCAGCCCCCACGATCATGTATGCCAATTCCTTATAATAAATCTCTTGATATGTATTTCCTACTTATTCAGCTTCTCTGATTGAACCTTCACTAATAGAATTGGGGGACCATGGGATTTTAAATGACATAGGGCAGGTATCAGCACTTAACCATCAACAGCAAAATGGATGTAATTACCAAAAGAGTTTGCAAGGTCTGAGGTAATTGGGGGGTGGGGAGGGGGAGGTGGGGGAGGAGCGCTGAACTGCAGGGATCTGTGGTATTGGCTAACTGATCATGGAGAAAAAGAAAGCTCCCTATGGTATCATGCTGGTTTTATAATCTTTTTAAAAAATCAAGTGCTGGAAAGCAGAAGGCTGCCATCAGCTGCCACAGTGGAAATTTCTAGGCCTTCATCCAATTTTCAGATTGGGCATATCCAGAGCCCATGGATGAAGTGGAGTCTGTGTCATATTGTGGAAAGATCCTACAATGTCATCACAAGTATATACAGCCTGTACTACCCCAATCCTTCCCTAGAGTGACACAAGGCATTTGCCAGGATGATTGTGCCCCAGGGGAAAGGAAATATCTTAACTGTTCAAGGACCATTAGATACAGGATTTCAGCTGACTCCAATGCCAGAGAACCCAAAATGCCATCACAATCCTCTGATTAGAGTAGAGGTTTGGGGGTGGGGTGTGACCAAGATGGCAGAGTAGGAAGACCCTGAGCTCACCTCCTCCCATGGGCACACCAAAATTACAACTATTTACAGAGCAGCTATTGATGAGAAAAACCTGAAGAGTATCAGAAAACAATCTTCTACAACAAAAGGTATAAAGAAGGAAGAAAACAAGATGGGTAGAGGGACAGAGATGTGGTATAGTCAAGACCCATACCCCCAGGTGAGAAACCCACAAATGGGAGGATAATTACAATTGCAGAGGTTCTCCCCAGGGAATAAGGGGTCCAAAGTCTGTATCAGGCTCCCCAGCCCACTGGTCCTGCAACAGGAAGATGAGCCCCCAGGACATTTGGCTTTGAAGTCCAACAGGGCTCACTTTGGGTAGAGCCAGAAGATTGTAGGAAATAAAGACTCCACTCTTAAAGGGTGCACACAAAATCTCATATGTTATGAGACCCAGGACAGAAGCAGTAATTTGAAAGGAGCTTGGGTCAGACCCACCTGTCAATCTTGGAGAGCCTCCCAGGGAGGCAGGAAGCAACTGGAGCTCACCTTTGGGACATAGACACTGGCAGAAGCCATTTTGGGGGAGTTTCTACTACCACAAGAACACTGGTGCTGGCAAGCACAATTTTGGAATCTTCCCTCTGACTTTTTAGCACCAGGACTTGGCCCAACCTCCCAGCCTGTCAGCACCAGTACTGGGACATCTCATACCAACCAGCTAGCTGGGTGGGGACACAGTCCCACCCACCAGCAGGCAGGTTGCCTTAGGAATACCTGAATTCCCAAAGAACCCAGAACCCATTCCCATCCACCAGTGGGCCAACATCAAATCCAGTACCCCCAGGGCCCTGCAACCACAGACCCCAGAACACAGCTTCACCCACCAGTGAGCTGGCTCTAGGCCCAGAACCCACTTGACCCCTACCCTGCCCACCAGTGGGTCAACACCAGCCCTGGGACCCTCTAGAGCCCCACAACCACCCATCCCAGGACCTAGCTCCATCTACTAATGGGCCAGCACTAGCCCCAGGAGGCCTGGGGCTCTGCAGCCAGTTGACTCATGACCCAGCCCTGTCCACCAGTGGCCAGCAGCCTCAACACAAGGCAGGGCCTGGCAAACAACAAGACCAGGGACCATCCATGCCTACCAGACTGCCCACAGTAGTCAGCCCACTACAAGAGAAGGGCCCATGCAGCCCACATCCAATCCTGGAGCATATAGCTCTAGTGGTCAGAGGGGAGTACACTGCTGGGATGCATAGGACATCTCATATAAAAGGCCACTTCTCCAAGATCAGGAAACATAACCAACTTTCCAAATACATAGAAATAAAAATAGCAAATTAGGCAAAATAAGGTGACAGAGAAATATGTTCCAAATGAAAGAACAAGATAAAACCACAGAAGAACTAAATGAAGTGGAGATAAGCAACCTACCCAATAAAGAGTTCAAGGAAATGATCATAAAGATGCTTAAAGAATTCAGGAGAAAAATGAATGGAGTGAGAAATTAGAAGTTTTTAACAGAGATAGAAAATATAAAGAAGAACAACATAGAGCTGAAGAATGCAATAACTGAAATGAAAACTATACTAGGAGGAATAAATAATAGATTGGATGATTCAGAGGAATAGATCAGCAAACTGGAAGACAGAGTAGTGGAAATCACTGAAGCTAAACAGAAAAAAGAACTTTAAAAATTAGGACAGTATAAGAGATTTCTGGGACACCATCAAGTGTACTAACATTTATATTACATAAGTCTCAGAAGGAGAAAAGAGAGAAAAAAGGGGGAGAAAACATATTTGAAGTGATAATAGCTGAAAACTTCACTAACCTGGGAAAGGAAACAGACATCCAGGACCAGGAAACACAGACAGTCCCAAACAGGATCAACCCAAAGAGGATCACACCAAGACACATTGTAATTAAAATTACAAAAATTAAAGATAAATAGAGAATATTAAAAGCAGCAAGGGAAAAGCAACAAGTTATGTACCAAGGAACTCCCATAATGCAATCAGCTGACTTTTCAACAGAAACTCTGCAGGCCATAAGGGAGTGGCATGATATATTTAAAGTGATGAAAGGGGAAAACCTACAACCAAGTATATTCCATCCAGTAAGACTTTCATTCAGATTTGAAGGAGAGATCAAAAGTTTTACAGAGAAGTGAAAGTTGAAAGAATTCAGCACCACCAAACCAGCCTTACAAGAAATGTTAAAGAAACTTATCTAAGTGGAAAAGGAAAGGCTACAACTAGAAATAAGAAACTTATGAAAGGAAAAAATCTCATTGGTAAAGGCAAATATACAGTAAAGGTACTAAATTGACCACATATAAAGTTAGTTGGAAGGTTAAAAGACAAAAGAAGTAAAATCATCTATGTCACAATAAGCAGTTAAGGGATCCACAAAACAAAAAGATATATGATGTGAAAAACAGTAAATGTGGGGCGGGGAGAGTAAAAATGAAGGGTTGTTAAAATGCATTCGAACTTAAGAGATCAGCAACTTAAAATAATCATATATATGTAGACTGCTATATATAAATCTCAGGGTAGCCAAAAATCTATAATACATACACGCACAAAAAAAGAGAAAAGAGGGTTTCCCTGGTGGCGTAGTGGTTGAGAGTCCACCTGCCGATACAGGGGACACAGGTTCATGCCCCAATCTGGGAAGATCCCACATGCCACGGAGTGGCTGGGCCCGTGAGCCATGGCCGCTGAGCCTGCGCGTCCGGAGCCTGTGCTCCACAATGGGAGAGGCCACAACAGTGAGAGGGCCGCGTACCGCAAAAAACAAAAACAAAAAAAGAGAAAAGAATTCAAACATAACACTAAAGATAGTCACCAAATCACAAGGGAAGAGAACAAAAGAAAAAGAAAGGAACAAAAAAGAACTACATAAACAATTCCCCCAAATTAACAAAATGGCAATAAGTCCATACCTATCAATAATTACTTTAAATGTAAATGGACTATATGCTCCAATCAAAAGATATAGAGGGGCTGAATGGATACAAAAACAAAACATATATATATATATATATATATAGCCTACAAAATGCAGATCTAAAGACACACACAGTCTGAAAGTGAGGGGATGGAAAAAGGTATTCCACACAAATAGAAGAGAAAGCTGAAGTAGCAATACTTATGTCAAACAAAATAGACTTTAATAAACACAGTTACAAGAGACAAAGAAGAATATTACATAATGATCAAGGGATCAATCCAAGAAGAAACTATAACAATATAAATTTATATGCACCTAACATAGAAACACCTAAATACATAAAAAAATATTAAAAGACACGAAGGGAGAAATGGCAGTGACACAATAATAGTAGAGGACTTTAATACCCCATTTACATCAATGGGCATATCATTTGGACAGAAAACCAATAAGGAAACACTCGTCTTAAATGACACATTAGACAGGTGGCCTTAATAGATATATATAGAACATTCCATCCAAAAGCAGCAGAATACACACTATTTTCAAGTTCAAATGGAACATTCTGCAGGATAGGTCACATATCAAGTATCTTTTCTGACTACAATGCTGTAAGACTAGAAATCGACTACAAAAAAACTGCAAAAAGCACAAATATGTGGAGGCTAAACAATATGCTATTACACAACCACTGGATCACTGACAAAATCAAAGAAGAAATAAAAGATATCTGGAGACAAATTAAAAAAATAAAAAAACAATTATCCAAAATCTATGGGATGTAGCAAAAGGATTTTTAGAGGGAAGTTCATAGCAATACAAGTCTACGTCAGGAAACAAGAAAAATCTCAAATAAACAACCTAACCTTACACCTAAATAAACTAGAAAGAGAAGAACAAGCAAAGCCAAAAGTTAGTAGAAGGAAAGAAATCATAAAGATCAGAGCATAAATAAATGAAACGGAGACTTTAAAAAAATAGGAAAGATCAATAACACTAAAAGCTGGTTCTTTGAAAAGACAAAACAAAATTGATAAACCATTAGCCAGACTCATTGAGAAAAAAGAGAGAGGGCCCAAATCAATAAAATCAGATATAAAAAAGAATTTACAATTGAAATCACAGAAATATAAAGGATCATAAGAGATTACTATGAACAATTATATGAGAGTAAAATGGAAAACCTAGAGGAAATGGACAAATTCCTAGAAATGTACAATCTCCTAAAACTGAAGCAGGAAGAAATAGAAAATATGAACAGACCAATTATCAGTAATTAAATTGAATCAGGAATAAAAACTCCCAATAAATAAGAGTCCAGGACCAGAGAGAATCACAGGTGAATTCTACCAAACATTTAGACAAGAGTTAACACCTAACCTTCTCAAACTATTCCAAAAAATTGCAGGGGAAGGAGCACTTCCAAACTCATTCTGAGGCCAGCATCACCCTGATACCAAAACCAGAAAAAATAGCACACACACAAAAAAATTATAGACTAATATCACTGATAAACATAGATTCAAAAAACCCTCAACAAGATATTAGTAATCTGAATTCAATGATACGTTAAAAGGATCATACACAATATTCAAGTGGGATTTATCCCAGGGATGCAAGGAAGCTCAATATCTGCAAATCAATCAATGCGATACACAATGTTAACAAACTGAAGA
Organism: Orcinus orca; assembly: GCF_937001465.1. NCBI lineage: Eukaryota > Metazoa > Chordata > Mammalia > Artiodactyla > Delphinidae > Orcinus > Orcinus orca. The sequence continues at coordinate 93,148,835 of NC_064566.1, forward strand.
ATAAAAATCCTACGATCATCTCATTAGATATGGATAAAGCTTTTGACAAAATTTAACATCCATTTATGATTTAGAAAAACTCTCAACAGAGCAGGTATAGAGGGAACATACCTCAACATGATAAAGACCAGATATAATATCGTACTCTATGGTGAAAAGCTGAAAGCACTTCCTCTAAGATCAGGAACAAGACAAGGATGCCCACTCTTGCCATGTTTAGTCAACAAAGTATTGGAAGTCCTAGCCACAGCAATCAGACAAGAAAAAGAAATGAGGGCTTCCCTGGTGGCACAGTGGTTGAGAGTCCGCATGCCAATGCAGGGGACATGGGTTCGTGCCCTGGTCTGGGAAGATCCCACATGCCGCGGAGCAGCTAGGCCCATGAGCCATGGCCGCTGAGCCTGAGCATCCGGAGCCTGTGCTCTGCAACACGAGAGGCCACAACAGTGAGAGGCCCACATACTGCAAAAAAAAAAAAAAAAGAAAGAAAAAGAAATGAAATGAATCCAAATTAGAAAGAAAGAAGTAAGATATTCACTGTTTGCACATGACATGATACTATATATAGAAAATCCTAAAGATGCTACCAAAAAACTACCAGACTTCATCAAGGAATTTGGTAAAGTTACAGGATACAAAATTAATATACAGAAATCTGTTGAATTTCTATACACTAACAATGAACTATCAGAAAGAGAATTAAGAAAACAGTCCTATTTACAATTGCATCAAAAAGAATAAAATACTTAAGAATAAATCTAACTAAGGAGGTAAAAGACTTGTACTCAGAAAATTATAAGATACTGATGAAAGAAGTTGAGGACAACACAAACAGATGTAAAGATAGACCATGCTCATGGGTTAGAATAATTAATAATGTTAAAATGACCATACCACGCAAGGTAGTCTAGAGTTTCAATGCAATCCCTGTCAAAATACTTATGGCATTTTTCACAGAACGAGAACAAATAATCTTAAAATATATATGGAAACACAAAATACCCCAAATAGCCAAAACATCTTGAGAAAGAAAAAGCTGGAGGTATTACACTCCTTGATTTCAAACTACATTACAAAGCTACAATAACCAACACAGTATGGTAAGGGCACCCCCCACACACACACAAAAAGACACATAGATCAATGCAACAGAATAGACAGCCCAGAAATGAGCCCACACTTATATGGGCAATTAATCTACAACAAAGGAGGCAAGAATATACAATGGGGAAAAAACAACCTCTTCAATAAATGGTGCTGGGAAAACTAGATAGCTACATGCAAAAATATCAAACTGGACTACTTTCTCACACCATGAACAAAAATAAGTTTAAAATGGATTAAAAACTTACATGTAAGATCTGAAACCATAAAACTTCTAGAAGAAAACATAGGCAATATACTCTTTGATATCAATCTTATTCATATTTTTTGAATATGCATCCTCAGACAAGAGAAACAAAAGCAAAAATAAACAAAAGGGACTACATCAAACTAAATAGCCTTTGCTCAGCAAAGGAAGCTATCAACAACAACAAAAATTCACCTACTGAATAGGAGAAGATATTTGCAAATGCTGTATCTGATAAGATGTTAATATCCAACATATACAAAGAACTCAAACAAGTCAACATCAAAAAACAAACAACCCAACTGAAAAATGAGCGGAAGATTTGAATAGACATTTTTCCAAATAATACATACAGATCACCAGCAAGTACATGAAAAGAAGTTCAACATCACTAATCATCAGAGAAGAGCAAATCAAAAACACAATGAGATATCACCTCACGTCTCTCAGAAAGGCTAATATCAAAAAGGCAACAAATAACAAGTATTGGCAAGGATGTGGAGAAAAGGGAACTCTCCTGCACTGTTTGTGGGGATATAAATTGGTGCAGCCACTATGGAAAACAGTATGGAGGTTCCTCAAAATATTAAAAATAGAATTACCATATAGTCCAGCAATTCCACTTCTGAGTATCCAAAGAAAACAAAAACACTAATTTGAAAAGATATATGTACCCTTATGTTCATTGCAGCATTATTCACAGTAACCAAGATATGAAGGCAACTTAAGTGTCCATGAATAGATGAATGGATAATGAAGATGTGGTGTATACACACACACACACACACACACACACACAATGGAATATAACTCAACCATAAAAAAGAATGAAATCTGGGACTTCCCTGGCAGTCCAGTGGTTAAGACTCTGCACTTCCACTGCAGGGGTACGGGTTCAGTCCCTGGTCAGGGACATAAAATCCCGCATGCCGTGTGGTATGGCAAAAAAAAAAAAAAAATCTTGCCATTTTCAAAAATATGGATGAACCTAGAGGGTATTATGCTAAGTGAAATAAGTCAGACAGAGAAAGACAGATACTGTATGACCTCACTTACATGTGGAATTTTTAAAACAAAACAAATGAACAAACATTACAAAACCTAAACAGAGTCACGCATGCAGAGAACAAACAGGTGGTTGCTAGAGAGGGTGGGATGGGCAATCAAAAGTACAAACTTCTAGTTATAAGATAAATAAGTTCTAAGGATGTAATGTACTACATGATAAATATAATTAGTATACTGCTGTTTTTTATATACGAAAGTTGCTAAAAGAGTAAATCCTAAGAGTTCTCATCACAAGGGAAAAATATTTTTTCTATTTCTTTAATTTTCTATCTATATGAGATTATGGATGTTCACTAAATTTGTGGCAATCATTTCATGAAGTGTGTAGGTCAAATCAATATGCTGTACACCTTAAATTTATACAATGATGTATGTCAATTATATATCAATAAAAGTGGAAGAAAAAGATAAAGTAGAGGTTTTAGAGGACAAATGATGAATGGAGTTTGAGCTCAGGCCCTTCCACAGTGAGTCACTTGAGCCTATCAAGCCACTCTGTGGTTACTTTGGCATCTGGCAGAATATTTATATTGTTTCCCTGGATTAAAAGTTATTAGGGTGGGGGGCGGGAGGGAGGAGTGAAGTGGAAACCCCTGAAACCACCTCTGGCCAAGATAGTATATCAGAAACAGTACTGCAACTGGAGTATTGCAGAAGTTCCCACCACCATCAAAGAATTATAAGGTGTGGGGGTAATAGTCCACATCTTATCCCTTTTCAAACCTCAGCCCTGTGAAAACGTGGCTGATTGTGACAGATGATAGTTTATGACTAAACTTAACAAGGTTGTTGTCCCAATTGCAGCTGATATGGCAGATGTGATATCTATCCAGGATTAGATCAACCCAGTTTGGACTATAGCTAATGATTTGGCAAATGTATTCTTGATCTCCATCAGCAGGAAAGATGAAAAAAATAGTGTGCATTTACATAGTCAGGGCAGCAGTACACAGGCACTGTATTTCCAAAGGGCTATATTAACTCTTCGCTAAGGTGTAGTGCACAAGGACCTTGTTCACCTTGACATTCTGCAGAACTTCTGAAGGTCTACTATCAAGATAGTAGACAACTGTATATTTATGATTTATACACAGGGATTACAATGGACAAACTAACCTTAAAATATCATATAGCATATACACAAGTTTGTGTGAGTTCAATAACACCCACACTGGTCTAACCTCGTAAAATAAGAACTCCACCAATCATGAACTTAGATGTCACAGCAATGTCAAACTGCTGTAGAATTTTCTAAAAGCATACCTCTCAATTTCTGCATTTATCTCATTGCAGAGCAGTAACAAACAGTTCACAAACTGGCACCAGTCCACAAACCACACTTTCAGTTAGCACCACTATAGATGGCCTAGGGAAAAATGAGTGCAACAAATAAGAAATTCCACGAAGATTAAGGATTCTGCCATATATAGAAAATTTGGGGGATGCTGGTGGTCTGGGGCAGGTTGAGACATTTTCTCTAAGATAAATGACAAGTTCTTATATCTCATTCCTCCTACCATTTGCATTGGTGTAAGAACATGCCCTTGGGAATACTGTTTTGACCCATTATGAGGTGACTTTGAAGGCTTTCAAAAAGAACAGCCTCTGTAGCATATCCAGGCTGTGTGTGCAAGTTGTCATGTCACTTAGACCATATGAACAAGAGGCAGAGAAATGTATCCATAACGTACAGCGGTATTTAGTGGAATCTTTTGCAAGCACCAATTGGTGAGACCTCTGACATGTTATTAGTAGCCCTAGTAGAGACTGAACCCATATGAAATCAACGAATTGCATAACCAGAGCTGCCCATTATAGTGTGGGTATTATCAGATCCACCAAGTTATAAGGTTGAGTGGGCATAACAGCAATCCATTATGCAATGCAAATGGCACGTTTCAGATTGAGGCAGAGCAGATCCAGAAAATACAAGTCAGTTGTACTACGTGAGCCAGACTCCCATGTCTACTATATGTTTACTGATTCCTCTGCCCCAGTTCACGTTTATTACCTCATGGGGTAGAAGAGTTCTTAAACGAACCAAGGGAAAAAAAAAAAGACCTCAGGCTGGTTTGTAAAGAGTGCAATATGATAGTACTAGCCAAACTTGCTGCTGCATTAAAGCCCTACTCAACAGTGACAAAAGGAAATTTTCTCAGTGGTAAATATTCCCAGAGGGCAGACAAGGAACATTATGCTTCATCATTTACTGTGGGTGAAGGAAAAGAAACCTGAGCTGTGTATATACATGATCTCTGGGTAGCAGATGGCTTGGTTGGAAGGAGCCTAGAAGGAAAAGAATTGGAAGATCAGAGACAAGGAGGTCTGGTGAAGAGTTACATAGACCTGTGGGCACATAGGTGGGCACAAAATATGCAGATCTTTGTATCTCCTCATGCTCAGCAGAGGTCATTCACTATAAAAGCAGCCTTCAACAGCCAGGTAGAATTGTCCTGTGAAATCAGCCAACCCATCTCCCCAGCCAACAAGTGCTGATGCAATGATCTCATGAACAGAGTGACAGTGTGGCAAGGATGGAAACCACACGGGGTCCCAAAAAATAGGCTTCCTCTCATCATGACTGATTTACCTATTTTCAGTGATGACTGCCTGACGTGCCAGCAGTAGAGACCTAGCCTGAACCCTTGATGTGGCACAATTTCTGAAGGAGATCAGCCAGCCACTTGGAGACCTTCAATTACATCAGACTCCTTGCTCTCTGGAGGAGACATCCATTTGTCCTTGCTGAAATTGATACTCTCAATATAAGTGTGACTTCTTGCCTACAAAACCTCCACTGGCACTGCCATCCAAGGGCTTATAGTATGCCTAAACTATCAACATGGTCTCCCATATAGCACTGCCTTGGATCAAAGCTCCTATTTTATGTCGAAGAAGGTACACAAATGGACACATGATCATGGGATACACTGGTTAAACCAAGTACCCCATCACCCAGAAACAGCCAGTCCAATCAAGCAGTGACTAGTCTTTAATGCTCAAGATGCCAGCGAAGGGTCGAGATGAAGATACATTATATGTGTTGAAGTAATAACCTACATATGGTGCTGTACTCCAATAGCTAGAATTAATGGAAGTGGGAATCAAGGGGAAGAAATAGGAGCGGTCACTCTCACCATCACTTCCAGTGACTCAAATACAGAATTTGTCCTTCCTAACTTCACATCATTACGCTAGCCAGGTTAGAGGTCCTTGTTCCCAGGGGCAGAATACTTTTGTCAGGGGTCACGGTAAGGGTTCCACTGAACTGAAAGTTGTGAATTTGGCTATTTTGAGTCCCTCATATCAATGAACTAAGAGGCAAAGAAACGTGTTAATTTAATGGCAGGGAAACCTACCCTGATTATCATAAGTTAGAGCTGCTGCCACACAATAAGGGCAGGGAAGAGTGTGTCTGGTACCCAAGTTGTTCACAGGTATGTCACTCGGTGCTTTTATGCCCAGAGATAATACTTAGTATGCAATTATAGAAACAATAGCCCAACAAGGGCTAAGATACCTCATGGATGAACGGCTGGGTGTCCTTACCAAGACCAGTCAGAATACTCAGGAAATCCAGAATGGTTGGGAGGAGAGAAAGATGATGAATATCAATTACAACTTTGGGACCAACTAAGCAACAGTAGTTTCCTTTATTAATCGCCTGCTTTGAGTCTTTTCGGAGATTGTGACTAGCCTCTATTTTAAAGGGAACTCTGAAACTTACTAGACTTGTATCTCCACTCAGATAATGAAGGCATCTTCTTTCATTAAAATGGGGAAGGTTCAGCATAAGCAAGGCATGGAACCAAGAAACATCATGTGGTTCAGGCAGAATACGTGATGGCGTCATAGGGAATGTGCTAAGACTTGTCTAATGTCACTTGGAGAAGCAGAAGAGGAAGCCTCAAACCTAGGGCTTCTCATCTTAAATATCAAACTTTCCCCTGCATCTTGCTTTTTACTTTATTGAGTAAGAGCCACAGAGTGAGTCTCTGGTGATATCAAGATGTACTCACTATGGTTGCTACCCTCAAGTACTAATTTAAATTTGTTTTTAAGCATATATTTTCAAGTAAAGAATAACACAAGGCAGCCAGAGCTCAGTGCCAAAGAAATTATACAGTCAGACAGTACTACAAAGACTCTGGAGGAAAAAATACTTCCCCAAGAAGGGCCAGATGGGCAGATCCCACCTGTTGATCTTGAATCCAGCTTTACCAATACCCACATGAATCCAGCTTTACCAATACCCACATAGAAGCAGAGGTTGGGGGAGGGCTTTTCTTGCCAATGCAATGACCTTTAATTTGGGGTGACCCTTGGGCTGAATATGAAGCTAGGTAGATATCTGTATGCCTTATGAATGCTCACATTCTCTGCATGTCAGACTCTTCCCCAGCCCCCCTAGTACTTGCTCAGTGGACCTAGGTACAAAGCGGCCATGGTGAAATGGATGCAGGCTACTCATGGGATTGACAACATGCACTTTGTGTCACCAAGGCTGACTTGCTTTTCACTCTTGCTGAGTGCCCAACTTGCCAAAAGCAGAGACCAACACTGAGCCTCCTGTGTGGCATCATTTCCCAGGGAGAGCAGAGGCAGTTTAAATAATTGGACCCCTTCCATCATGGAGGGGACAAAGAGTTGTCCTCAGCGGGATAGACACATATTCTGGGTTTGGATTTGCTGTCCTTGCTTGTAACACTTCTGCTAGCACCACCATCCATGGGCTTATAAAATGCCTTATTCGCCATCATGGTATTCCTCACAACATTGCTTCTAATCAAGGAATTCATTTCTCAGCAAAAGAAGTGTGGCAATGGGCTCAGGCCCGTGGAATTCATTCTTATTACATAGCTCATCAACCAGAAACAAATGGTCCCAAAGAATCTTGGAATGAGCTACTGGAGCCTTAGCTATGGTTCCAGTTGGGAGACAACCCTCTGGAAAAAATGGGGTCTGTCTTACAGAATGCAGTATGTACTTTGACTCAGTGACCAATATATGGTGCTACATAGAAATCTTCCATAATAGGATGCAGAGACCTTAGAATCAAGGGCAGGAAGTGAGAGTACCTCCTCTCACTCTGACACCTAAAAACTCTCAGCATTTTTGCTTCCTGTCACTACAACTTTGAGCTCTGCTAGTTTGGAGGTCTTGGTTTCCAAGGGAGAAAATCTTCCACCAGGATAAATACCAATGGTTCCACTGAGTTAGAATTTGAGACTTCCCCCTGGCCATTCTGGGGTCCTTGTGCCACTGAAGCAACAGGCAAAAAAGCGAGCATTACTCTACTATTTGGGACGATTAATACCAAAAGGAAATTTAATTGCAGAAAAGACTTTGTCTGGAGCCTAGGGCATTCTCAGGGACATCCCTCACTGCTTTTGTGCCCAAGAGTAAACAGTAATGCAAAATCACAGCAACCACAAATACACAGAATCTTTAAGGACTTGGACTCGTCAGGAATAAAGTTTGGGGTCACTCCCACACTCCACCAGGTAAAAAAACACTGACCAGATAATATCCTGGATGAGGATGATGAAAACACAAAAATGTGAACAGGTAGTGTAAGAAGGAATATATATATTTAATTTGATTTATTTCTATGTAATTTATTTGTATAATTTACTTTGATATATATACTTTATGACCAGGTATACGGACAAGGACTATAGCAGTGCATATTTTCTTCTTCCTGTGTATGTGTGTGTGTGTTATTTTACTTTCTGTCCTCCTTCCCTTGTTGTCATATACGTTGTTAGAGGTTAACTTTGCAATAAAGAAGAAAATACTCGGATGGACGGCACGGAGAGAAGCTTCCCCCGGGATTCGCTACATGCTTTATCCACGTGGTTTTAAGGGAAAAAAAAGGGGAATCCGAGCGCTACAGTGGCCATTCTCCGGTGGTTGGAGCATGTTACCCAAAAGCTGCTCCCTCAGAGGCCGATGGGAGCGGCTGGCGGGCGGCGCTCTTGGGGTCACCGAGCATGCTGGGAGGCGTGGTCCCGGCGCGGCCCGAGGATTCTGGGTAGTGTAGTCCTGGCGTCCTGCTGGAGTGCCCCCGTTTCCCCCCCCCCGCCCCCACCGGGGGCTCGAATGACCCCTTGTTCTTTGGTGGCGCTGGTGAGTTTGGCTCCAGCGGCACCCTCGCCGCAGCCGTGCCCTTCTCCGCGCGGAAAGCAGGTACATTCCTGATACCTTTAAGTAAGAGGAAACCCTACCCTGCCGGATCTTGAGTTTCCATTGACTCTCCTGAACGTTTCGGTTCTCGTTCTGACCCCTGTGGCTCCTGCCTGCCCAGAGAGGACTGCCTGGTGGGCCAGGGGAGGACTCCTGGGCTCCTGACAGCCCAGCCTCAGGCACACATGGCATTCAGAGATGTGGCTATGGATTTCACCCAGGAGCTGCTCAGCCCTGCTCAGAGATCCCTGTACCGGGAGGTGATGCTGGAGAATTACAGCAACCTGGTCTCACCGGGGATTCCATTTTCTAAACCAAAACCCATCACCAAGCTGGAGCAAGGGAAGGAAACCTGGAGAGAAGAGAGAAAATGCCCACCGGCCACTGGCCCAGCAGAACCAAAGCCAGAACCCCACCTCAGTCCTTTCTGCCCTCCGGATTTCTCCAGTCAGAAATTCCGCATGCAGCATATGCTGTGTAGTCATCCTCCCTGGATCTCCTCGTGCTGTGTGCAGAAGATCCTGCCCAGCCAGGAGATCCGTGCCTGGGGGACCAGCAGCAAGCCTCCGATGGAAGTTCCCGGAACGATAAAGCAGAAGGTCAGGAGAGAGAAGAAGCCTTTGGAAAGACAAAGAAAAGGACTTCAGGCACGTTCCCCAGGCCGCCACCCCTGAGGCTCTAGGGATGGCATCCAAGGCGTGGAGGTAGAGGCCAGCCAGCTCAGAGGGAGAACTCTGAGGAAACAGACAGACTGTTGAAGAGGATAGAAGTGTTAGGATTTGGACCAGTCAACTTTGGGGAGTGTGGACTGGGCTTCAGCAAGATGACAAACCTGCTCAGTTACCAGAGGATACACTCAGGGGAGAAGCCTTATGTGTGCAGGGTGTGTGAGAAGGGCTTTAGCCTAAGGAAAAGCCTTGCCGGACACCAGAAGGCACACTCAGGGGAGAAGCCTGTCGTATGCAGGGAGTGTGGGTGAGGCTTTAACTGGAAGTTTATGCTCATCATACATGAGAGGACACACTTGGGCGAGAAGCCTTACATGTGCAGTGAGTGTGGGCGGGGCTTCAGCCAGAAGTCAAACCTCAGCATACACCAGCGGACACACTCCGGGGAGAAGCCCTACGTGTGCCAGGAGTGTGGGAAAGGCTTCAGCCAGCTGTCGTCAGACACCAGAGGACACAGTTAGAGGAGAAGACCATCGTGTGCAGTGACTGTGGCCTGGGCTTCAGCGACAGGTCGAACCTCATCTCACACCAGAGGACACACTCCAAGGAGAAGCGTTATGTGTGTGGCGTGTGTGGGCACAGCTTCAGCCAGAATTCAACCCTCATCTCACACAGGCGGACACACACTGGGGAGAAACCTTACGTGTGTGGGCTGTGTGGGTGAGGCTTTAGACTCAAGTCACACCTCACAGACACCAGAACATACACTCAGGGGACAAGCCCATTGTGTGTAAGGACGGTAGGCGAGGTTTCAACCAGCAGTCCAATCTCATCAGACACCGGAGGACACACTCAGGGGAAAAGCCGTACGTGTGCAGGGAGTGTGGGCGAGGCTTCAGTCACCAGGCAGGTCTCATCTAGCACAGGCAGAAAGACTCAAGGGAAAAGCCTTACCTGTGCAGGCAGTATGGACTCGGCTTTAGCAGTAAGTCAGCTTTAATCACGCACAAATAGGTACACTCAGAAAAGAAGCCCTGTTTATGCAGAGAGCATTGCCAAGGCTTTCCCCAAAATTCACACCTCGTCTTACATCAGATGACACACCAGGGCAAGAAGCCTTATGTGTGCAAGACGTGTGCACAGGGCTTTAGCCAGAAGTCTCACCTCAGCAGACACAGGAGGATGAAGTCCGCCCACCATAAACTGACTTCAGTCTGACCCTGAGGCCTACTTGGGGCAATCTTCTGACCCCTTACACTCTCTTTGAAAGCGAAGAGGTGGCAAGGACTGAATAATCAAACATCTTATACTTTCATGAAATGCATTCTGTAAGTGGTCAAAGGACATTTGAGTTCATTTACTTCTTCCATGCTAAGTCTTCATGTTTTGTGGCCTTTTGTTCTAATAAACTGCATCTTTACAAAAAGAAAAAAGAAAATACTCAGATGATGAAGCTCTCTTGAAGAGAGTAGTCAATACAACCTGGTAATGGACAGGTGACTGTCCCCCAGAGATGGATACAATGACTATTGAAAGTTTGCATCTCCTCATCTTGAGAAGAGGTTGGGAATGTCTTTACAAAAGATGGTTGCATCTTGTTAGGTGAAAGAACAATTCATTTTATGGTTGTGGGAAGTTCAAATCTGTGTAGGAAGGAGCGTATAGATGCTGAGGACCCAAAGGAATACCCTGGAACAGCCCAATTGTCTTTCTGATTTGAACCCTTCCTTCCAAACTCCACTTTGTGATACTGGGATTCTGCTGTGCACTGGCTCCCTGCCCATCTCTGTCCATTGGAGCCACTGGAGGAAGACTGCAGGGCTGCAGGAGGAACAGAGAAACTTGGCCCTTCCTGTTGGTGCCCTGTTTGCTTCATGTTCTGGTCAGACTTGTCTATCTGGTCATGGCAACTTGTTTCAAAGCAGCAGTTGAATAGTTTGAAGTTTCTCCAATACAGGTCCCCCCCCCCCTCACCCTTAGAAGGATTGAGTCCCAACCCCATGAGCCCTTCCTTCAAACTCAGCAATACCAGTGCCAGCCAAGCAGTTTCTTTTCCTTAGAAGTCTGGCTTTCAGCTCTGTGGGTCCTCTCTTTCAAGATTCTAGGTTTTAATAACTCCAACCTCTTCTCTTTGTTGTCCCAGTTCTAGGGGTGGTGGCTGCTTCCTGCAGTTGCTACTTCCATGACACTCTAGTGTTCTCTTTTCAGTTAGTGAGCAATTCTTCTGAGCTACTTACTGTTCTTTACATTAATTCTCTATGTTTACAATTTTCAAAATACCTGGTGTGGCTTTTGTCTCCTGATTAGACCCTGACTAATACACCTTTCAAGGGGGATCTCTACAATGACGTGGCGGACAAAGATGGAAGCCCCTCCTTCGAATCTGGCCTCCACCACACTGTGCTCCAGCAATATCAGAACTGCCTGTAGCTCTCCATCCATAAGGTGGTTTCTGCTTCTGGGTTATCTACCTATTTTGGAATCATGACAAGACCATCTCTTTGGACCAAAGACTAAAATTAAGATGTGTACATAACACAAAGTGATAAGTGCCCTAAGAGATAAAGCAGTGTGGGACTATAAAAGACTGAGATATTCCAATTAGCAATAGGTGGGGAGGGAACCAGGAAAAGCTTCATGAAAAATATGGCATTGGATATGGATTTGGAAACTTAGGTAGAATTTGTACAGGTAGGGGAGAACGAAGGAACGGCATGATGGGCGGGAAGCATGGCATAAGGAAAGGCCCAGAAATGGAAAATCGTGGGTTGTGGGTGGAGAAGAGTAAATCAGATTATTTGGATGGAGCATTAGGTGAGTTTTCAGTGGGATATTCACCCCTCCATCTCCACCCCCCGCAATCATTCCCCCAGCTCACCCCTGCTGGAGCTCAGCTGCCCCCCTAGCTCATCCATCTCTTGCTACTCCCATCTCCCCATCCCTGCCCCCAGGGAACCCTCAGTCAGAATGGAGGGATTTATGAGCAGTAACACTCCCTTCTCAGATCAATGGCTGAAGATCAATAGCTATAATGCAGAAAATTAATCCATATTCATTAGCATTGAATTGAGCAAATGATATTATAAAAACTCCCTTGGAAATCTATGGAAGGAAATTAAAGAGAAAGTTATTCTAATGTCACTACTGTCTGCCAAGCTACAGGTTTAAGAAATCAGGCAACTGAAGCTCCTGTTAATATTCAAAGGAAGCTTCAAAGGTCATTTAGGGTCATAGTTATATTGGCCACTTGGATGTAGAGGGTAAGGAGATGGAAGAGATGTTTTCTTCCCTTCCTCTGTGGAGATCTAAGAAACAAATGAACTCGTGGGTCGCCTCCAATCCTAGAATCCTGTAACTCCTGTATTCCTCCCTGATGCCATGACGAGTCACAGATGAGCTTCAGCAATGTCAAGTGCAATCATTAACTTAGAAAACAGCCTTGACTCCTGAAGACCAGGCTCCCTAGGAGGTCCCCTCTCCTGTCCCAGGGAGCCTCTGGTCATTCTCAGAGCCAGACCCCCCCCAGTCTCTATTCACCATACATCTCACAAAATAAGAATAGATACAGATTCACAAGTCTTAGTCTAACACAGCTGTGAAAAGTGGAGAAAGGTCAGAGGGAAAGTACAAACCTGGCCTGGTGAACGTTTGCAGAGCTCAGGCAGAAGGACTGGATTCCAGTTTTGACTTCACCTCCTAGTAGCTGTGGGAAAATGACAGAATTCTTTGAGTCTCAGTTTCTTTGTCCGCAGAATATGGACAATAATATAATAATTCCTCCCTCAGCAGGATTACTACGAAGATTAACACAATGCATGGTGAAAGTGCTTTACGCACTGCGAAATGCTATTCAAAAACTTTTATTGTCCTAAAAGCTTAGAGATGTTCTTCTGAAGCAGGTATCTTGTTAATGGAATCTGTCCATGGTTCCATGAGGTTCATAAATGCCCTGAAATTGTATGCCAAATTGTCTATGTATGTATGTATGTGCATTTTGAGGGGGAAGAGGACCATGGCTTTTATGAGATTCTCTAAGCAGTTTGTGACCAGCAGCGATTATGAATTAAGAACCCCTGATAGAAGGAGACTGACAGAAGTGCCGCATCCCTGTGCAGATGGGACCAGAGTCTTTTATGCATCACAGCAAGAGAGACCTTACCTTAGCAGGAATCACTGCAAGGTGAAGCATCAAAGCCACTGAGGAAAGTTGTAGAATCTGGGTGGTCAGCCACGCAAATGGCCTGGGTGCTGAGTTGCCCTGAAGCAGGTGGAATGGTATTAACAGCTCCTTAACAGTTCTTCAAACCTCCATGGTGCCCAACCCCAGGGGGCTCTGTTCAGCTCTATGTGACTGGAGCACTTTGGAGGTGATCCCTGGAGTTTGGCAGACAGGAGTCTTGCCTCCATCTTACTTCCCTCTGCCCTCTTTCCAATCTCAATCCTCACAGCAAAAGGAATCACAAATTCTATGGTAGCCTCTTGCTCTCCTTTGCCCTTCCTGAAACCCCAGTTGCTTCCTTCTCCCCCGGGCATCCTGGGAGATTCCTTGCTGGGGGGGAGGGGAGCATCTAGATTGCATCTTACTTTATAGTATCTTGTGTTTGGAACCCAGACTCAGGTACAGGATGGTCCCACACTCCCTTCTTCTATCCCAGGCTGTCTAAAATCTCCTCCAGAGTCCCTGGAATCCTCCAGGGGAAAAATTAATCAGGGCCCCAGCTCACTGAAGGCACGATTGGCCAACTGTTAGGTTTTTGTTTTTATTGTTCACATAATTTTATTCCCCACTGATGGCAGTTGAAAATCCTGGAGGCCCCTTACCGATATCTTTTCCAGTGTTTATAAGATGGGGACATAGAAGATGACCCACATTGGAAGGAAATAAAGAGGTGATCTTGTCCTTTGCCCATAGCTTCCTTCCCTGAAAGGGGCCCAGGGTAGATACCTCACAAGCTCCCCTCCTCAGGAGACCAGGAACTTCACCTGGTGTCTCATCTGAGTCCCTTGGATGGTGCCATGTGAAGTAAAGCAAGTGACCCCACATCTAGACTCAGTCTCTTCCGCTCCAACTTTCTGCAAGTCTCAGGGTCCCATAAACTACTTTGGGTCTCTTTTCTTCCTCTGAGTTTTATTTTTTATTTTTTCTGGGAAACTTCCAAGCGTCTGGGGGAGGTAGTGTGGACAGAAATGACCACAGGGTTAGAGGGAATGTTTAAAGTGTCCGACAACCATCCAACACGATTTATTGGGCATCTGTCATATTACAAGAAGATGCAAGTCACACAAAGAGATGGACTCTGGCTGGGTGAGCCCCTCCAGGAAGCCAGCTTCCAAGGACAGGGCAACCACCCTGCAAGTCAGTTCCACAACGTTTGCCTATCTTTATGGAGTTTATCCCAGTCTGTCTAATGGGTATCACGGCGATTTGGGTAAAAGACCTACTCCCCTACTGGACCACAGATGCCTTAAGGGCAAGAGGGGTCCAGACATGTTCTGCATTTGTTTGTTGAATTAAATTAAATCAAAACAGGGTTCATGCCCTGTTTTTTATTATCTCTTTAGGTGGTAGAGAGCAAAGGTAAATAGGAGTAGAACAGTGAACACACACAATGCTCCTGAAGAACTCTCCTCTATTAAATGCACACACACGCTCATGCTCATATACACACATGCACATATGTGCATATTCGTGCACGCACACACACCACATTCAGAGGAGACTCTTGGCTCCCTACCGCTTGCTTGAAAACCCAGGCTTCAAGAGACAATTAAATATTTATATCTTTACATCTCAGTATCTTCCTTTCAAATCCAAACAGCTCCAACAGGAGCCATCACTGGCACTTACTTAACTCCTTAAAAACATCCACGAGGGGTTTTATCCTTTTATAATTAAATTGTTAAGAGCAGAGAAGATGCAACAGGCTTTAGGGTGGGAATGAGCTTACTCCCCAGAAACAAGGCCGTGGGAGCCCCAGCTCACTCTCTTAGACTCAGTCTGGGATCCAGCGCTCCTGGATCTGGGGCCCAGCCACCCAGCCCGTACCCTCACCCACGGTCTGCAAAGGACGAAGGGATGCTCTCTTGCCAGCTTTCCCCAACAGGCACTTGAGTGCCCTGCAATCAGGGCTTGGCAGATTATGCAAATTACCTGTGCATAATAATGTCCTCACTAAGTAGATTAACCCAGAGCAGGGTACCGGACAGGAGCTAGCAGGTGTTGGCTGCCAGGCCCTTAGCTCTCTGCCCCAGCCCCAAGCATGGTGACAGTGCTTCTAGACCAGGCTGCTGACGGCCTTCTCACTACACTACCTTCCCCACCTGCCACCGGGCCTCTGTCATGTGCACACTCTTACCTCTTCTCCCTCAGTCTGTCCCTAACGGCCTACCCTGTGGGATCTCCAATGTCAGGGCTGAGAGGAAAGGGAAGAAAGCCCTTTCCCAGGAGTTGCTTGAGCTAAGGAAATGGGAAGAATCTTACCACCTTGAGTCACTGACATATGCATTTACTTCTAATTCCCCATCTGTGGGCAGGACTTATGTCCCTGAACTCTCCATAAACCCATTCTAGGGCCTGCAACACAATAAGTACTCACCAAATGAATGTTTCCTGGATAGAATTGAATTCCAAAACCACAGGGCTGGGAAAACATCTTCAAAATGCTTCAAGCAGCCAACAGACATATTCTGATTATGACTCATCTGCCAGGCACTCTGTGAACACTGGCATAGGGATTTTAGCCTTGCTGCTATGAGTTCCTTGACATTATAAGCAAATTATATGTTCCTACGTTTTTCTGTAGGGAGAGGGCCCATGGCTTTCACCAGCTTCTTCATGGTGTCCTGACCCCTCCCTAAAAAAATCTTAACCACTGCCTGTCCACGGGAAGGACAGACATGAAAACCAACAATCACAGCAGTGTGATAAGCCCGGGACCAAGATGAGCACAAGATGGTGTGAGGGCATAGAAGAGGGTCCAACCTGCAGAGGACAGAGCCCTGAACTCAGCATCACTCCCTGCTAAGGTAGCTATTACAAGTCCCATCTCACTAGTTGGGAAAATGAGGCTCAGAGAGTTTAGGCTGCCTGACCAAAGTCACACACCAGTAGAACCCAAAGTAGATCGAAGCTCGGTGTTGAGCTTGCTCCCTGCAGCCGCCTTGGCATTTGAGATCCCAGCTTCGAGACCCCTCATGCTCTCCCAGGGTTCGGGGGGCAGAGGAATGGAGCCCCTGCAATGACTGTCTGAATTCTGATCGGCCGTGGAGCAGGCTTGGCGGTTAGGCCTCTGGGTCCCCGGTGTGCACATCTTGGCAGGCTTCCGCGGACTTTGTGGAGTCTATTTACCACATCTAAGACCAATTTCCTTCCCTTCGGTTGCTTTGAAGATAATTTAAGGTACTTGCATTGTCTGCCTGGGAATGTAAAAAGCTAGCTAATGCCGAAATCGATGCTTCCTGCTTAATACTGTGCCTCCGCCCACCTGACCTGCGCAGCGGCTGGCTCACAGAGCCTTCAGTGACGGCTTCAGCAGATCTTTCCGGCCAGCTACTTTGTTAATGAGAAAGGGGCTGGGGGCTGCGGGAGGGGGGTGCTTCAGGATAACGGCAAGCGGATTGAGTTGTTAAGCCCGAATGAAATATTTAGTAGCACCACTGGCAGGATTCAGCTGGTCGGGAACAGTACTTCAGCCCTGCTTGGGGAAGGGGGTGGAGGAGGGTGCCCAACATGGGCTCCCCAAACTAGGGGTGCAGAGTAGCCTGTTCTGGAGGAGAAGACCAGCCCGGACATGACCTCCCAGCTGGCTCTGTTCCCAGGGCAGGCTGGGACCACTTAGGAGGGCAGGTTGCTCTGCCAAACCTGCACCTGCAGCCCCCAGAGGGCATGAAATAGGGGTGCTCATCACCAAGGAGAGAGCTCCCATGGTCTGCATGTCTCCACACCTCTTCTGGGTGCCGATGCTCTGCACTGGAGCTCAGCTCTTCGTAGAAAGTTTAACCGGGCCTTAGAGGGCTAGCTGAAGGGTGAGGTTGGAGAGGTAAGAATAGGAAAGATGGCATTTTCTGTGTTCTTCCTTCCTAAACTACTCTGGGAACAGAGTACTCTAGTCCTATGTACTTTGTATTATACTATCCTGACTTCCTCACTGCTAAAATCATGGAATCTCAGCCTTAGATGGGACTTGGCATATCACATGTTCATTCAACATTTATTGAGCTCCTTACCTACTATGACCAAGTATAGTATATACCATGCCATTCACCCATCCCACATTCAATATTTTAATCCCCTTTCTAGCACCCCATCCCAAATTGGCCAATACTAGAATGACTTCATGGATGGGGAATGAGTTATTTCCTACTGATCCTCATTCCAGCAATCTTTATTAGGAATAATTCCCTTTATTCAAACCAAAATCTGTACCCCTTCAGCTTTTATTTATAACCCTTGGCCCTTGTTCCCCTGACCCATTCCCTACTCCCCCACCCTCCCCAACATTGCCAAAGCCACAGTAGCATCCTTCAGATATCTGAAAACATCTCCAGGCTTCTTCCAACTTAGCAGTATGACCAAAATCTAATTATAATCTGAGGAACCAGGTGGACTGTGACAGTGCTAAATCTTTTGGATGTCAAATAACTTAATCTTTTCATAGCTTTTCTCCCTCACGTTTATTTGATTCCTTTTCTACTTAATCTCCAGGTCTACCACAAAGTGGCAGTCACAAAACTCCTTCATAAAAGCAGGTTACAAAATTTCTGCTCTTGTCTGGAGTAGACTGGCTTGTATCAAACAAATTCTCCTGCTGATAAAAACTTTAAAAATCAAAATCAGGGCTTCCCTGGTGGCGCAGTGGTTGGGAGTCCGCCTGCCGATGCAAGGGATGCGGGTTCGTGTCCCGGGCCGGGAGGATCCTACATGCCGCGGAGCGGCTGGGCCGTGAGCCATGGTCGCTGAGCCTGTGCGTCCGGAGCCTGTGCTCCGTAACGGGAGAGGCCACAGCAGTGAGAGGCCCGCGTACCGCAAAAAAAAAAAAAAATCCAAAAAAAAAAAAATCAAAATCAAAAACAACTCTTTAAAAATCAACAGAGAGCTGCCAAGGCATCCAGGACTTATGAGCCAAAATTTAAAAAAGAAAGGAAATGAACTGAGAGGCACCCTACATTCATGATTGCTTTTCCCTGATTCATATTTAGTAGCTCAGAGGCTGAAAGGACAAGCAGAGACTAAGAAGATGAACATAAAGTAGTAGCTAAGACACAATGAAGCCAAGCAGAGCTTTTGACAGTCTCATGAGGCTGAGGAGGCGTATACTGGAGCTCAGAGCTACCAACCAAGGCATTTAGGATACAAAGGTTGAGATCCTGGAGACAAGAGAAGACCAAAGAAGTGAGCGCAGTATTTAATGGTACTTTCCCTCAAGGCATGTGTGATCTGTAAGCAGCAACCCAGGGGATGAAAAACCTAACTAAAAACTGGCTACAAGGCTGGGAAATTTTAAAAGGCTGTTAGGTCTGGGTCCTTGCTGCCAAGATGCCAGAAGGGCTGGGTGTGTTGTGCCCCCTTCCTAAGAGGATCTTCACCCTGGTGTAGACCAAGAAAAGAAGCAATAATGGTCATGCCAAAAAGGCTATGGCCACCTGTAGCCTGTATGCTGCACTAACTGCACCCAGCGTGTGCCCAAGGACAAGGCCATTAAGAAGTTCATTATTCAAAATATAGTACAGGCCACAGTCATCATGGACATTTCCAGAGCGAGTGTCTTTGGCACACTTGTGCTTTCTCTATGTGAAACTACATTACTGCATGAGTCATGCCATTCACAGCAAGGTAGTCAGGAATCATTCTCACAAAGCCCAGAAAATCCACACACCTTCACCTAATTTAGACCTAATTGTGCCACCCCATGACCTCTGCCAAAGCCCATGTAAGGAGCTGCGTCCTTAAGGACTGAAGAAAAACTGTCCTCTGGAAAAAAAACCGACTGGAAGTTATGCTTTTCAAAAAGAGACTTTAATAGTCTCACAGTCCTAGGAAGACAAAAATGAAAGGCCACAACCAAGGAGAAGACCTGGTACACATTCCAGGATTTCATTTGGGATTCATGAAGTGCTAAACCAAAGAATAAATGTGAAGAGGGAATATACCAACCTTCACAGAGACTGGAACCCAGCTTCAAATACAGGTGCTCTTCCTCTACTATAGTTGACTAAGCAAATCTTAACTGGAAGAAGGTTTCATCTAGAGATTACAAATTTCATAAAAATGCCTGGCATTCAATAAAAACTGACTAGGCATGCAAAGACACAGAATGAAATAACTAAGAATGAAAATAAAGGTCAGATCACAGCTTCACAGCTGAACCAAATGTTAGTATTTTTAGACACAGACTTTAATGTCACTATGATGAATATCTTCAAGAAAATAGATCGAAATGGGAAATTTCAGTAAAAAAGAAAAAAACCACTCTGGAATCTTTAGAAAGAACTAAAATTCAAGAACTAAAAATATATAACACATAAAATCAATAATTTGGGTTTAATAAGAGATTAGACACTGCTGAAGGAAAGAATAGTTTGGAATGGCAGGTTGGAAGACAATAACCAGACTAATAAAAAGAGAAAATATTTTTAAAAGATGGAAATGCAGAAAAGAATATAAGACATATGGGACATGGTGAAAAGATCTAACATGTGAAACTGGAGTACCAGAAAAAAAAAAAAGAGAAAAAATTTAGCATAAACAATATTTGAAAAATAGTGACTGTGAATTTTCTGAAATTCACATTCTTCTAAACTGAAGAAAGACATTAAGCCACAGATTTTCGGCAGGATAAATGTGTAGGCATATCATGGCAAAATCATTGAAAACCCAACACCAAGAGAAACATTTAAAGCAACCAGAGAAAAAAACCCACATTACTTTCAAATGAGTAACAATAAAACATAGATAATTTCTTAATAGAAATGATAAAAGTAGTAAAAATAATGATTTCAGTTTATTGTAATAAACCAAAGATGCATATTATAATATCAGGAGTAGCCAATAAAAAAAATAGCAAAAGACTATACAACTAACACGATAATAGAAATAACAAAACATACCGACTTAACTCAAAGAAGAAAATAAAGGAGGACAAAATAAAGCATTGCAAATAAGAAAATATACACTATAATGTGTTTAAGCCCAAATATATCAGTAACTACATAAAAGGATAAATACACTAAATTCTTCTATTGAAAACAAAATTTGTCAGACAGGTTTTTAATTTGTCAGATAAGTTTTTAATACCAATTATTTATTTATATTATTCAGAAGACAAATATGAGGTTTCTAGATTGGGGCTGACTATTACCACTTACAGTAATAACTGCATTGGTTCCCCGTGCCCAATTTTCCCCCTTAAGGGTGGTGTAATGAGAACCAGATGGTTAGGACTGTACATGCAAAGGGTACACAGAGGAAAGGAATTCAAAAATTATGAATCTGAGAGTTTATATAGGAACAGCCATAAGGCTTTCCTACCGCCTTCGTCCTGGGAGAGGGAGAGGAACATTTCTAACCCAAACTATTTTCTCAGGGAAGAGAAATGACAAAGTCTCTACTCTGGAATTCAAATACTTGGCTCTGGGGTTGATATATTTACTTACCCTTTGAATGGGAGCAGATGGCTCCATTATAAAGAATAAAAGCAGCTCCAGTTTTATCACCCTTAGAATGTGAGGAGCAAATGTGTCTGGGGGAAAGAGACATTCCTTCTTTGCTTAGAAAGACTTAGAAAACTTTAACCAGGCAGAAACATGAAAATATTCGTATTGCTTTCCAACAACTATGATGAAGAAAAACAACTATATGCTGCTTATAAGCAATGCCTCTTAAATACAAGACCAAAGAAGGGGTAAAAGAATAGAAAAAGATATACCATGCGAACACTAACCAAAGGAAAGCTAGTAGGGCTATATTTATATCAGACAAAGTAGACTTTTAAGGCAAGAAGAATTACCAGAGATAAAGAAAGACATTTCCTCATGGCAAAAAGATCAATCTACCAGGAAGACATAAAAGTTCTTAATATGTGTGTACCTCATAACATGACTTCAAAATGTAAAAAGCAAAATGTGGAGCAAGGAGAAATAAAGAATTTCTTATGTTTTTCTCAATAACTAGTAGAATGAGTACACAAAAATATAAAGGATATAGATTTGAA
This sequence comes from Orcinus orca, assembly GCF_937001465.1. Classification (NCBI taxonomy): domain Eukaryota; kingdom Metazoa; phylum Chordata; class Mammalia; order Artiodactyla; family Delphinidae; genus Orcinus; species Orcinus orca. The sequence continues at coordinate 93,170,317 of NC_064566.1, forward strand.
ATACATACTTAATAAACCTAAACTAATTAAAACTATTAAACTAATTAAAAATACATAAAAACAATACAGTCAATATCCTTTTGGAGTAACAGGTAACAGATATACCGTCACACCTAAAATAACCAAAAAAATTGAACAAAATTTATAAAACAATGATTCTTAAGGCTTTGGCCATCAGGTTACAAAGAAGAATGATCCTTGAGAGATGGGAAGTAAGGGAGGTGAGTGAGCCCTGTTATTGCCCCAACTTACTGCCTGCAGAAAGTTTTCAGGCTGTGGTACGTGGAGGAGAAACCCAAGTGGAACTCAGTGGTCTCCTTGAATTGAGGAAATAAATTCAAGAGTCTGGGGAGTCCAAGGTGACCAGAGTTCACTCATACCACAGCTCAATAATTCTCTCTTATTATTTTTCAGTCTTTGTTTTTATGTTTCTTTCTGAATACTTTCCACTGCTTTGTCTTCAAATGTACTGATTTTTCCTGTACAATGTCTAAATTACCATGATCCCATTTAGTATCTTTTTCATCTGAAACATGGCAGTTTTTTCATCTTTAGAAATTCAAATTGGGTCTTTTTCTTTCTTTTATGTCTCTACCTATGCACAGTATAGCTAAATTTTCCTCTAGCTCTTTGAGCCTATGGAATACAATTCTAATAACTGTTTTCATGCCCTTGTCTACTAACTCTACCATTTGGATCAGTTTTGATTGGTTGAAAATTCTCCTTATTATAGGTATACTTTTCCTGCTTCTTCACAGATCTGATGATTTTTTATTGGATGCCAAGCATTATAATTTTATCCCATTATGTGCTGAAATATTTGTATTCCTATAAATATTCCTCAGCTTTGTCCTGGGATACAGTCAAGTTATTTGGAAGCAGATTGACCTTTCTGAAGTTCGGCTTTAGGCTTCATTACGTAGGACCAGAGAAACATTTAATCTAGGGTTAATTTTCACCACTACTGAGGCAAAATCCTTCTAGTTTCTGTCGCTGAGGCTCCATGAATTATGGTTTCCATTCTGGAGAGTCGGAATGGGTACTATTCTCAATCCTGTGTGAATGCCAGAGATCGATTGTTCCATAGAATTTTTTCAGGTGTTTCTTTCCCTGGCCTCAGGTAGTTTCCTCAAATGAGTTCTCTCTCTCTCTCTCTCTCTCTCTCTCCCTCTCTCTCTCTCTCTTTCCCTCCTCTCTCCTTCCTCTTCTAAAGTTAGATTACAATAAGTTTAAAATATATACTATAAGCCCTTAAGATACCACTAAAATGGCAAAGCAAATAGTTACAGCTAAACCCAACACAAGTGATAAAATGGGATTGTAACAAGGACTCAATTAATACAAATAATAGCAGACATCTTAGGCAAATCTAATACAACAATATATAAAAAGATAATATATCATGACCAGGAATGCAAAATTGATCAAACATTTTAAAATCAATGTTATTCGTTGAATAAACAGACCAAAAAAGACAAACCATATAATCATCTCAATAGATGCAGAAAAGCATTTGACAAAATTCAATGTCATTCTTTATAAAAACTCTCAGAAAACTAAGAATTAAAGAGAATTTCCTCAACCTGATAAAGATCATCTACAAAAACCTGCAGATATCACACTTAAAGAAAACTTCAGGTACAGATGATTTCTCCAGTGAATTTTATCATACATTTAAGAAATAAATCTACACAATTTTTTCCAGAGAATAGAAAAACTTTACAACTCCCAACTTATATTATGAGACCAGTATAATATTGATATTGAAACCTGATAATAACATTACAATAAGAAAAACTTCAGATCAATCTTTCTCATGAACGTAAATTCAAATATTCTAAACAAATTATCAGCAAATGGGATCCAATGATATATAAAAAGAACAATATATCACAATCAACCTGGGCTTATTCCAGGAAAGTAAAGTTTACTATTTGAAAAGCAATCAATGCAATTGATAGTAATTCACCAATTAACAGAATAAAGGAGAAAAAAATTACATGATCTCCTCAAAAGATGTAGAAAAGTCACTTAATAAAATTCAACACTCATTCATTTTTTAAATTAGAAAAAGAAAGCTTAACAAATTAGCCACAGAAGGAAACTTCCTTAATTTTATAAAGGATTAAGGATAACTATAAAAAACTTGGAACAAACACCATTCTTAATGATAAATATTGAAAGACTTACCCCTGATATCAGGAATGAGGCAATGATGTCCACTGTTACCCTCCTATACAACATTATATCATAGGTCCTACCCAACGCAATAAGGAAAAGAATAAAAAGTATATAATGTTTGAAAATAAAGTCATTTTTCAAGGAATGTGATTGTGTATTTGAAAATCCAAAAGAATATGCCGATAAACTGATAGTTAAAAAATTAATTTAGCCAAGTCAAGCAAGGTTACAGTTCAACATGCAAAAATTAACTGAATTTTTATATACAACAAAACTATTAGGAAATATTTTTTAAAGATAGAGTTTTCAAAATAATATTTTCAGTAGCATCAAACACATAAAATACCTAGAAATAAATCCAACAAAAGATGTGCAAGACTTCTAGGAAAAAAAAACCTATACACTTTATTAAGATAATTTAAAGAAAACTTAAATGAGTGGGAGATATTACATATTTATGGATTGGAAGATTCAATATTGTAAATAAAATACTGTAACAAAAAGTCAATCCTCCCCAAAATGATATAAAATTCAATGCCATCCTAATCAAAATCTCAGCATTTTTTTTTATTTTATAGAGATGGATAAACTGATTCTAAAACTTACATGAAAATGCAAAGCATAAAAAGAGCAAAGACAATATTGAAGAAGAGTAACAAATTTGGAGGACCTAAACTACCAGATATTAAGTATATTATTAAGCACCAGTAATTAAGAAACTGTTGAGTTGGCACAAGTGAACAAATGTACAATAGAACAGAATAGAGAATACAAAAACAGTCTGATACAGGCTTCACTTCTAGCAAAGGTGATATGATGGAACAGGGGGAAATGAACAGTCTTTTCAATAAGTGGAGCTCAATTATTGGTTATTTATATGGGGAAAAAAATATTGACCCCTACCTCACACCATACACAAAAATCAGTTCCAGATGTATTATAAATAAAAAAGTGAAAGGTTAAACAATAAAACTTCTAGAACATAGGAAAATATATTAATGATCTTGAAGTAGGTAAATGTTTCTTAAATTGGGCACAAAATATACTAACCATAAAGGAAAATATTGATAATGGGACCAAGTTAAAATTTAAAGCTTCTGTTTATCAAATGATACCTTAAAAGAGTGAAAAGGCAACTCACGTAGTGGGAGAATATTTTTTCAATAAATACTTGACCAAAAAAACCCTCATATCCAGAATATACAAATGACTCCTACAATCAATTTTAAAAAACACAGAAAATCCAATAGATAAATGGGAAACAAATGAACAGGTATTTCACCAAAAAAGGATATCTATGTGTCCAAGAAGCATATAAAAAGCACTTGATTTCATTAGTCATTAAGGAAAAACAAAATAAAACCACATGAGTTACTACTACACACTCAACAGAATAGAACATTTTAAAGCATTGATAATAATCAAGTGTCAGCAAGGATATGGAGCAAATGAAATTCTCACAGACTGTTGGTGCAAGTATAAATTGGTTTACCCACAAGTCTGTTCCCTAATAGAAATGCATACATAAATGTATCAAAAGACATTACTGATAACAACACACTGGGGTTGGGGGTGTTGAGGAGGAGTACCTATCAATAGTAAAATGTGTAAATAATTTGTAATATAGTCACAGTGGAATGCTATGCAACAAAGAAAATGGATGAACTAATACTACATACAACAGCATGAATGTACCTTACAAATATAATGTGGAACAAAAGTCACACGAAGGGCTTCCTGGTGGCGCAGTGGTTGAGAGTCCGCCTGCCGTTGCAGGGCACACGGGTTCGTGCCCCGGAGCAGCTGGGTCCATGAGCCTGGCCGCTGAGCCTGCGCGTCCAGAGCCTGTGCTCCGCAACGGGAGAGGCCACAACAGTGAGAGGCCCGCGTACCGCAAGGGCGCAGTGGTTGAGAATCTGCCTGCTAATGCGGGGACACGGGTTCGAGCCCTGGTCTGGGAGGATCCCACATGCCGCGGAGCAACTAGGCCTAGGTCCGTGAGCCACGGCTACCGAGCGTGCACGTCTGGAGCCTGTGCTCCGCAACGGGGGACCGCGACTGTGAGAGGCCCGCGCACCGCGATGAAGAATGGCCCCCGCTCGCCGCAACTGGAGAAAGCCCTCGAAAAAAAAAAAAAAAAAAAGTCACACAAAAAAGCATATACTGTATGATTCTATTTGAAAAAAATTCAAAAGCAGGCAAAACTGCTATCTAGTGATGAAAGTTAGAGTAGTAGTTGTGTTTGGTATGGTTAGTGACTAAAAGAGGCATGGAGAGGTTTTGAGGTGCAGGTGATAGTCTATTTCTTTCTTTCTTTCTTTCTTTTTTTTTTTTTGGTACGCGGGCCTCTCACTGTTGTGGCCTCTCCCGTTGCGGAGCACAGGCTCTGGACGCACAGGCTCAGCGGCCATGGCTCATGGACCCAGCTGCTCCGGGGCACGAACCCGTGTCCCCTGCATCGGCAGGTGGACTCTCTACCACTGCACCACCAGGGAAGCCCAATGGTCTATTTCTTGATCTGAACATTAGTTGGTTACATACCAGTGAAAATTCGTTGAACTATACTTATAACTTGTGCACTTCTCTCTATATATTTTCGGCTTCAATTTTTTTAGTGCTTACCAAAAAAAGTAAAATAAAACAAAATGATAAACATCATCTGTAGCATGATTTTATATGTGTAGACCTGTATAAAGAAAATGTGCTAAACATATATAACTATATATGCCAAAATGCTAACAGTAATTATGTCTGGGCGTTGGTTTATGAGGAACTTTCATTTTCTTCTTTATACATTTTTATATTGTCTGAATATTTTTGATGAGAATACATTACTTTCATAAAAACTAAAAATAATAAAGCTTTAAATAAAGTTCTAATTTTCAAGTGGTAAAATGTCATGTGGCTATATTTAGAGAAGAAAAGAGTCCTAAACTCTTACAAATACATAAATGAAGCATTTACATATGAAACAGTACAATGTCTAAGAGGGTGCAGGGAGAAGTGGGGAATAAAGTTTTTTAATGGCCATATATTGGTAATTGTTAAGGCTGAATTGTGGTCCACAACGGTTCATATACATATACTATGTGTGTTTGAATAATAAAAAGTTGAAAAACAAACAAACATTCTTTCATAAACATAGAATTTGTGCATGGCAGATATTACCCATAGCAAAAGCTATGCATAATCTGTAAAGAGCCAGAGAGGGTGAATTATTAAAGACAATTTTCTCAATATTTGGATGGAGTCTCAGCAGGACTCCAAGAAGAGTTTGGCATGGAGACTGCATTCATGCCACGTTGAAGGTCCACCAGGTTCTACATGTTGGTCAAGAGTCCAGCTCAAAGAACCACTGCTCCAAAGGAAGGAGACCACTCAGGGAGGCCAATCTCCCACCAGCCTAGAGAGAACCACGCCCAACAGAGCACACAGTGATTGAGAAGTTGGAGCACCCACAGCTGACCCTTAATCTAGGGCTTCCCTAAAAGGAGACAATGAGGTGACTTCTTTCATGGGAATTCAGGACCTACCAGAAACTTTGAAGAAGTCTTGCCCTTTCAGCTTAGGAGTAAGGTATTGAAGACAGGAAGCAAGAGTCAGGATGAGGTGATGAAGAGGCATGAACTTGGAGTCGCACTATTTGACTCTGAGATGTCTCCAGTCTCAATCCCCTCCTCTGTAACAAGGGATAATAATATCTGCTTCTCAGCTTCTGTAAGGACTAAATGACAGAAAACATGGTGCCAAGCAAGTGCCTTACCCAGAGTAGATGGAAAAAACACATTATTTCATTTTCGTAATCAACAAATATTTGTTCAACAGCCCATATACAGCCGATGCTGAAAAAACCAAAGCCTACAAAGAGGAAGAAGTGAAGGTGGGGCAGTGAGTACCACTGAGAGGGTTCATCCTTTCTAAAAAAGGCTTCTACCCAGCTCTGTGGCCCAAGCCTTTGCATTTGTTGCTTGTGTCCTGCTCATTTATGAAATCTCTAGAGCAACACATTGGTCTCAGGGGTTTCGCCTTATCCAATCTGTTCACCATTATTCTGGATTTTGACAGACATAATACTCGAGGAGAGGATGGGAAAGCTTCTTGAGGGCCTACAGAGCAGATGTGGGCATGTATACGATCACCCAAAGGTATAGAATCAAGGGAAGCTCAATTATAGAAGTGAAATGATGGCTATAGCAAGACAGCTACCAAAAATCTTCTTTGTGACTTTCCGGATCACCTCTATTTCAATCATCTTCCCCTGCCACTGCTTTGGAGTCCCCGTCTCTTTCCAAGCTGCCCAATGTTGAGCAGGGGACACAGTGCCATGATGAGCCAGTAATTTCTGGAGAGCTGTAGCTAAGCAGCATATCACCTGCTGCATCAACAAAGTTTAGGTCTAGAGCAGGGGAGCATGTTGTCAGGCTGCAAGTATGTGTCCATTAGTGTCATGAGGACTCCAGCGCTGCCTCGTAATGGTAGTGCCTGATAATGGAGATGCCCGGTAAGGGTGCTGCCTGGTAATGGTGGTACCTAGTAATGGAGATGGCTAGTAATGGTGCTGCCAGGTAATGGTGGTGCCTAGTAATGGAGATGGCTGGTAATGGAGGTGCCCGGTAATGGTGCTGCCTGGTAATGGTGCTGCCTATTAATGCAGGTGGCTGGTAATGGTGTTGCCTAGTAATGGTTGCTAACATGCACAGCCTTTTGTTTTGTCCTTGTTCCAACCCACTTGGCACTGCAGTGAGAGCCTCCATTCACTCCCACTTCCTGGCTTCGCCCAACATCTGGATTCCCCCTCCACTGATCACCCATGCTTTTCTGCAGCACATCTGCAGAGGGAAGGCCCTATCCTGAGCTTCTCTAGGCCTGTCCATCTCCAACTAGCCATAGGTCAGCAACAGCTCCCAGGGCCCTGCACCTCACACAAAGTGGGTACCTGTGACCAGACCATTGACACCAGGGACATCAGTGCAAATGAAACCTACGAGGGGACAGTCAAGGGAGCTGATGAGAAAGCCCCAATCCTGGGGAGGTAGAACTACCTTTCACTGAGTCCAATCAGGTCTCAACACTGTGCCTGACATGCATGGCCTAATTTAGCCTTCAGCCCAACTCTGTGAGCTAGAAATCATTATCCCCATTTCACAGATGAGAAAAATCAGCAACTCCCAGAGTGAAAGTAATTTGTCTAAAGTCATCCCTCCAGGATGTGGCAGAGCCAATATTAGAAACTAGATCTCTCTGACTTGACTGATGTCTTCACCACAAAGAGTTTGTAAACTTTCTGTGGACACCTGCTTGCTTCCCAGACCCCAGCAAGTGAATGCACCTGCTGGGTGCATTCAGTAGGTCGTGTATTGCAAGGGCAGGTCTGGTGGAATTCTCCTAGTCCCGAAGTCCACTCGGTTAAAGCCCTCAACCATGGGGATTCTGCCCCACGGTGCTCTGCCTCTCACACAAGGAACATTCATCTCCCTGAGACTTTCCCCCTGCTTCTGTCCGGGAGCCTTTTGGAATCTGCTAGCTCCCTTGTACTACAGAGCAGGGCCCAAATAGTTGGGAGGAGCCCTAGCCCAACCTGAAAGCTAAACCCTCTGTGACCCAAGTCTCCTCAAAACAGAGAAGTTTATAGTTGGAAGGGGCCTCCAAAGTCATCTCATCCGATTCCTCAACTCCAGTTGGAGTCTTCCCCACAGGGACTCCACCTGCCTCTCCCTCTCCCCCCCTCCTCTTGTAAGAGATTCCACAGGGCTTCCCTGGTGGCGCAGTGGTTAAGAATCTGCCTGCCAATGCACAGGACCCGGGTTCAAGCGCTGGTCTGGGAAGATCCCACATGCGGCGGAGCAACTAAGCCCATGTGCCACAACTACTGAAGCCCGCGCACCCTAGAGCCTGTGCTCCGCAACAAGAGAAGCCACCACGATGAGAAGCCTGGGCACCGCAACAAAGAATAGCCCGCGCTTGCCGCAGCTAGAGAAAGAGAAAGCCCACGCGCAGCAACGAAGACCAAATGCAGCCAAAAATAAAATAAATAAAACATAATTTTTTAAAAAAAGGAAAAATAAAAGAGATTCCCCAGCCTCTGCTTGATGGCCTTCCTCCAGTGACCAGGAACTCACCACCTCCCTAGGGAACCAACGTTTCCCTTGGTCAGCGCCAGCTGGAGAAACCTCTTCCTTCCATTGGGCCCCAGGCTGTCTTCCTGAAGCATATACACATGTCCTATTTTTACCCTTAAGGATGCAGAGAACAAGCGTGTCCCCTCTTGCTCACAGTAGCCCCTGGGAGACAGTTGTAACGCTCCTGTGCCTCCTTGGGCCTACGGAGCAGACATCTTCATTTCCTTCAACCATTTCTCAAAAGTCTCGGCTTCTACCTTCACCCCGTCTCCATCACCCTCCACTGAATGTGCTCCAGCTGACAGGTCTCTGATAGTATGCTGTAAAAAGGGGTCATTATTTGCTGCAGTTCTCTCCTCTCCCCTCTCTGTCTTTCTCCCTGTTTCTCTTTCTCCCAGGTTCATCATGAAAAAAAAGCTCAGGTCAGGTCATGGGGCCTCAACCCCAGCATCCCTGCGGGGCTCTGGCAGCCGATTTACTAGCATCTGTATCTGGGGCATACCTGGGGCCTCTCCCTCCAGCCCCCAACCACTATCTCACAGAGACTATTGCTACCTGCCAGCGCTGGAGGAGATGGGCACACACAAGCAGAAACGTTCATTTGCCAGGACTTGGCAGGAGCTCAGAAAACCTTCACAACTCTTTGGGACTGGTTATGGGACAGTCTGCCTCTTCGATCCAACTGGATAATCCAATATCCAAATACTAGGGGACAATCCAGGGCAAGTCAGAGCTTCCATGCCAAAGCCCTTGGAGCTGGGAGGGGACACTATTTTCAAAGACATTCCTGAAACTCCCTGCCACAGAACTCCTCTTTCTTGGGACACTACGAATGGGGGATCGTAAGTGAAGCAGCAGAGACTTGGGCTAGATATTGAGAAGATACCCTAGATTAGCAGCTGTGATGCTGAGACGCACGACAAAGTCATCTGAGGACCCCCAGGGAGGCTGTCCTTTGCTCAGAGTTGAGGGGGTAGCAGGCACTCCATCCTCCACACCCTTTGGGAAGGTCCCTCAGACACAGAGGCTGTATCGTGACATCCAGCCTAAACCCACACATATGTATCGCTCCTGCCCCCCCCCCCCGCCCCCCGCAGCTACACACTTAGCCTGAATAACTGCATGAGTGGCTGGAGAGGTGCAAGAAAGAGCAAACGTCATCCCTCCCATAGCCTGCCTATGACATCACCCCAGTTCTGGCTAACTTTGCCGAGGCGAGGAAGCATGCAGGGAACACCAGGGGAATCTCAATGGGCAGGAGAGGCCCTGGAAACACTGCCCACCCTACTTGTTTTATATGCTACCTTAGACCTGTCCTTGTCCCCAAGATCTTACAGTCAGTTAGGGGACACCTCATACCTGGTGATAGAACGTTCGCTCACACTTCAAGCAGCAGAAAGTGGGGCATAGGCTAGCCAGGGAGTTAATCACATAGTAAAGGCTGGAGGAGAGATCCTGCAGAGAAAGTGGAGTCTTCAAGGAGGACACATGTGGGAGGTCTAATCGATCACTGGGGCCAATACCTTTGCTTTAGTAATTCCAGTTACGTCGGCCCAGATTGGGCTGTAATGGCAAACACTCCCCTGGATGGTCCCCTCACACCGCCACTCCAGCCAGCACATCCCAGCTCTAGGCTCAGTGGCCCAGAGAACAGTGTAAACTGGAGGGCAGCCCTCTTCCCTTGCTGTCTCCCTTTCTCTCCCTTTCTTCAGTCCCAGGTTTCCCTCTTACTCTACCTGGTTCCAAGTGCCCTCTACTCATTCCCCAGCTAAAAGCACTCAGGAAAGGCTCTGTTAAGTCATTCACACCTACGGGGTGCCTTTTAGAGAACAAACACATTAAACTAAAGGAATAACTTTCAAATGGTGGAATCTTGGGCATCAGGACGTGGGTAGGGGATGTATTTCTTGTTCAGAAAGCGGGAGGAGATGCTTCCAAGATTCCACGGTTCCACTGTAGGTGACAGCTTCCTGTGATTCCCAAGACGCTGTTGCTACCTCCTGGAGCTGGGAATCTCACTGAATAATAGCAAAAGGAGAGAACTGTGTCCTCCTTTGCCCCACTCCCAGGGTGATTTGTGGGCAGTGCCCATACTCAGCCATAGATACCCCTGGCAGATCCCATCCCTGCCACACCACGCGTTCACTGTGTCTCTTGGGAAGGTCTCTTCCCCTCCTTGGCCTTGTTTTCTCATCTGTAAAACAAGGGGCTTGAACTAGATGGCTCCTAACCCACTTCTTCACTGACATTCTGGTCAGCTGGGTCTCTGGGCTGCAGCTGTAGGAAAGGTTGTCCTCATCTTCCCCGTCACCCTCTCTCTCTAGTGACCTGCATCCCCACCCTCATGCAGGAAAGAAGATGTAGAAGGTATGTGCTTAAGGAACCCTCTTTTTTTTCTATCTCTTTCTTTGCAGGCACTCAGGAGATACCTGGAGGGACAAGAAACTGGGAAGTAGGAATAAAATCTAATAGATCACTTAGGTACTTTTCTCCTGGGCTATGATAAAAGGGAAGGGAAAAGAAGTATCAGAGGTTGAACTCGATACCCTAACCCAATCAGGTCCTAATTTGAACAAGCATCCAGTCCTGAGTCTACTCCAGGGCAAGACACACGGACAAGGAGAGGCCAGAATCATGCTCTCCTTCCTCTCCAGACTGGACTGCACCAAAATAGTTTCTACTGAAGACTGGAGATGGCTTGGCAGGAGGGTTGGCAAAGGGATTAAAGCTTCAGACAGGCTGCTGGACTCACTGACCTGTAAGGCCCCTTCCGGTTCTGGCATTCTATGAGAAGTGGTACCCAGACTGGGCCATCAGAGGTCCCTGAAATGTCTGTGGTGTCCACCTTGCCTGTCCCTGCTCAGAGCCCCCTGTCAGCTGAGGACCCAGTTTCCAAGGCTGGATGCCCATGCAGGTCACCGTCAGCATCACTACCCACCCCTCTGTGCACACCCTCCCAGATCCCTATTTATAAATGTGGCAGAGGCAAGCAGGCTGGGGAAACAGCCATTGCTATGCTAACTGCCCACATGTGACCTGAGGGTTAGAAAATGAAACCGTAAAACTGCTCAGAAATCAGAGGAGCTGGAGTCCCTGCACCCTGAAGGCTGAGAGGAGCCCAGCTACCTGGGTCTGACCTGAATTTGAGCCCTGGCCCTGGACACCAAGGGCCCATCAGGCTGCAGGAAAGGCTGCTGGCCCTGGAAACCAGTGACCACTATGACTCCACTTAGAACATAGCTATGGCCAAGAGCGGGGTGAACACATGACCCCCTCAGCACAGCCAGGGCTTCACTCAGCCAGCCTGCCCTGCCCCCTTCTTTCCAAACCAACTGTCTGGGAGCAGGCAGGGCTGCCCAATGGAAGAAGCATGACCAGGACTCAGGAGATTGAGTTCTGGCAGCTGTGGACCTGACCACCTAGGTTATCCCCCTCTCTGAGTCTCAGTTGTCCCATAAGGGTCTATATGACCCCAAAGCCTCTTCCAACACGGTGCCCCTCTAAGAGGAGGTCTGGTAGACTCACTCACAGTGAGGTGTGTGTAAACGATAACCTATAAGCATCTCCTCTCCCTACGTAGGAGAAAAACCTCTATCGGAAGGACGAAGAAACAGCGATAGAATTTCAGGTAAGAGAACAAGCCAGTCAGTGTTCCCTCTAGAGACAGAAAACAGGTAAAAGACGTCCTCCGACAAGAACAAAAGGTTTGACCTATTGCAGAAACTTGAACCTTATTATTTGGCTGAGTCCCTCACAAAAATAGGCAGAAAGAAGGAGGTGGTCATTAGCTCAAGCCCCCACCCTCTTGTGGGCAACTCCAGAACTGGACAAAGCAAGTACCACCAGATGCCTTTCTGCTGCTCACCCAGGATCTGCCTCGTTGTCTGAGCAACTACTGGGGCAAAAGAGCTAGCTGCTTCCAGCCAGGGCCACGGCCTTTGGCAGTGGGGTGGGAGAGGGATTCCTGCACATCACATTTTGTATACAAAGGATACTAGATTAAAATAAACACTAAGGGCAGTCTTACAAGATGGAGGTTTAAAAACCAGTACACGCCCACCCAGTTGGCATAACTGGGTAGGAACAAAGCCTACCCATTTGCTTCAGTGATTAAGAAAAAAGAACTGCAACTCATACAACTCAATAAAAAACAAATGAACAACCCAATCAAAAATGGGCAGAAGATCTAAATAAACATTTCTCCAAAGAAAACATAAAGATGGCCAATAGGCACATGAAAAGATGCTCAACATCGCTAATTATTAGAGAAATGCAAATCAAAACTATAATGAGGTATCACCTCACACCGGTCAGAATGATCATCATTAAAAATCTACAAATAATAAATGCTGAAGAGGGTGTGGAGAAAAGGGAATCCTCCTACACTGTTGGTGGGAATGTAAATTGGTGCAGCCATTATGGAGAACAGTATGGAGGTTCCTTAAAAAACTAAAAATAGAGTTGCCATGTGATCCAGCAATCCCACTTCTGGACATATATCTGGAAAAGATACATGGACCCCAACGTTCATAGCAGCACTATTTACAATGGCTAAGACATGGAAGCAACCTAAATGTCCATCAACAGATGAATGGGTAAAGAAGGTGTGGTATACACACACACACACACACACACACACACACACACACAATGGAATGCTACTTAGCCATTAAAAAGAATGAAATAATGCTATTTGCAACAACATAGATGGACCTAGAGATTATCATACTAAGTGAAGTAAGTCAGACAAAGACAAACATCATATGATATCATTTATATGTGGAATCTAAAATATGATACAAATGAACTTATTTACAAAAAAAAAACAGACTCGCAGACATACAAAACAAACATATGGCTTCCAAAGGGGAAAGGGGGTGGGGGAGGGATAAATTAGGAGTTTGGGATTAGATGATACAAACTACTGTACATAAAGTAAACAACAAGTTCCTACTGTATAGCACAGGAAACTATATTTAATATACTGTAATAAATAAGAATAGAAAAGAATATGAAAAAGAACATACATATATATAAAAAATTGAATCACTTTGCTGTACACCAGAAACTAACACAACATTGTAAATCAACTATACTTCAGTTAGAAAGAAAAAAAAGTATAAACTGATTACAAGTGGCATGCAAAGGTGCAAAGGTCTTTTTCAGTGCTTCTGGCTGAACCAGCCGGTGGCCCTGCCCAGCTGCTTTCCCCTCATCCTCTCCTCTTTGCTCAGTGTAATAATATTCAAACTAATGAGTATAGACCCCAAATTTCATCCATACGCATTATCTCATTTAAATTTTGTAACATTTTACTAATGAGAAAATTAAGGCTCAGAAAGGTTAAAAGACTTAGCCAAGATCAGACATTCAATAATTGTACTTGAATCCAGGTCTCCAGAGTCTACAACTAGAAGTCTTTCCACCTTGTCAGAGCTGCTGGACTGGGCTGGGAGGACTGAGGTAAGCTTCTGAGCAGGCATCAGTCAACTCCCCCGTGGCAGGAGGGCAGAAGGGCCAGAGCTGATGGAGACCCAGGAGCCCATGGCATGATGGGAGAGTTTTCCCGCAAAATGGAGCAGGCCGCCAGCATGCTCATTACCCAGCCTTATTCCATTTCATAATAAATGAAGCCCCTGGAGGCCAGGTATGATAGGGTGGGGTGAGATGGGGAGTGAAGACTATTACTAGATTTTAACCTTCGTCTTCTCTTTCTGGGTCTCTGGAACAGCTGCTCAACAAAATGGATCTGTACAGACAATCATTTTTGCTGCATTACTTAATATACAGTTGCTCTCGGCAAGAGATATAATTGACTTGCTTAACTAATCAATCTTTCCATAAGCATAGCTGCTTTTCCTCTCCCAGTGGGGGAGGAAAGCAGGGGAAAGGGGAGGAAAAGAGAAATTGCAAGGAGCAACCTTTGGCATGAATTAGAGAGCTCTAACACCCAGCTGAGGTTTCAGAGCTAGGGCGTAAAAACTGCTGCCTAGCCTTCCCATCCAGTTTCCTTCTTGGTCCAGACGTAATCTGTGGTAGCCTGGAGTAACAATCGCCCCACAGGAAACGGAGGCACGAGTGCCAGAAGAAGTCAAAGGAGCTGTGGCCCAGGCAATCCAAAAGTCATCTTCAGTTGTCTTTGGAGTGACTTCAGTGTCTTTTAGAAATAAAAGTGTGTCTGATGACCTGGGACTTGAAACACTTAAATTAAGCAAGGAAGCCATGGATAAAAGCTCATTTGGGCTGAGTGTGAAAATATCCAGCCTCCCCCATACTCCACCCACCCCTCTACCCCAGCTCAGTTTCTCTATCTCTCCACTTTGGGGGGATGTGCAACATCACCCAGCAAATTCTCCCAAAGTACAGGCCCAGACCACACTGCCCTCTCTCTAACCTCTTCTGCATCTGAATCCCCCTTCCCTCCATTCAGAAGAGGAAACTTTGACCCCTTTCCTTTTCTTCTCTTCCCCTCCAGCTCTCATCTCCATCACTCTCCACACCTACACACACACACACACACACACACACACACACACACGCTCCCATAGGTACCACTGAACTGGGGGCTATCATTCTAAATTTAGAGGAAATGAAGTTGAAGAATGAGTCACAACATAGAAAGGATGACTGAGTTAAAAGGTTGATGTCACCCCAGTGACTACATTATGCAATAAAAAGTACCCCCTTGAGGCTCATCTCCACCCCCTCCCAGCACTCCAATCCTGGTAAGTCTATCTCCTTCTTTAAGTCCTAACTCAAGTATACCAAGCTGAGTGAGGTGCCCCTAGGCTGGCTTCCCACCTGTGTGCTTCTAGATGGACTACTTAGATGTTATTATTATTTGTCTATGTGCTCATCACCCCAATGCCACAAGGTGCTTTGTGAAAGCAAGGATTTTTGACTTGACCACTGTTTCTTTAGTGCCTAGTACTTTGCCTGAAATATCGTAAGCATTCAATGTAGGATTAATATGGAATCGTGAAGCCAAAAATTACAATGTCTCCATTTCAAGGCTCCTGAGTAGAAGATCTCTCTCCAGAGAAGAAGTCCGAGACCCATCTTCTGTCTCATTCAATATTTTTATCAATGGCATACATGAAGTTTGAGAAAAGATGATTACCTAATTTGTATATGGCAAAATTTAGGGAAATTAATTGCATGGCAGACCCAGAATCTGACTAAGTAGGCTAGAACACAAGCCAAAACCACACAGATGAAATCCAGCCTTGTGAAGTCTTACATTTAGGTTCAAAGAATCAATTGCACAAGTCTAAGATAAAGGAGCTCTGGCTTGGCAGAGAGCCATGAGAAAAAGATCTTGGGGTCTGAGCTGACCACAAGCTCAATATGGTGATACAGCTGCTAGGAAGGGAAAGAAATCTAAAAAGTGCCCAATTAAACGGGAGAAACGAAAGCCCCTGAGTAGTTTACCCTGATGGAACCCATCTGGATCATCATCGGGCTATGCTCTTAGTAGCTCATTTTAAAAGGGGAAGTGGAGAGTGACTAGGATACCAAGGAGTCTAGAAACAGCGACAGAAACTTTGGGAGTGTTTCACCCAGAACAAATGACAGCTAGTTTCAAACATGAGACAGGCTGGGGAGAGAGGAGTCAAGATTTGCCTGACAGTGTAGAGGTTAAAAAGGCCAGCTCAGGAGCCAGAGCTCCCTGGGTTCAAATTTACCTGGGCTCTGCCATTTACCAGGTGAGCGAGCTAGGGCAACTTTCTTGAGTTCTCTGTACCCAGTTATCTCATCTATAAAATAGGTATAATGGTTCTTAACTCATTTAACCCAAAAGCTAACACAGATCTTCAGAGAAAGGCACAAAGTCAAGTCTCCACAGATGATGACATATTACTATGCTGTGAGTCCACAAGACACACCAGGAGGGAAGTGTGGAAGTTACCAGAAGGCTTATTTCAATGGTGCAAGAACTTCTAACAACCAGAACTGCCATCCCCAACGTGAGATGGGAGGACTGTGAGATGTGAGAGTTCCTGATCACTGGACTGTCAAGCAGGCTGGGTGCTGTGGATGGGACCCTCTGTACCTGGTAAAAGACTGTCCAAGATTCGATTTAAGGTCCATTTCAACTCTCAGATTCTGGGAATTTCCAGGAAGTCTTCCTCCTTCCTTACCCTCTGGGGAGCTGATCAATTTCTTCCCTTTTATGTAAGAAATGGAGCATCAAGAGGATTTCATACTCTGTAGAGGCCCTTCCAACCCTCCTTGGTCCACAGAGCCTTTGAGCATCCTTGCACTTAAGGAGTTCCCAGTGTGTTTGGGTTGCAAACAGGTAGTGACAATAAGATTTCCATCAGGGCCCCAGCCTTGGATTGAAGTTCCATAAACCTATTTGGTTGTGAGCATCAAAGGAAAGACACCGACTATTTATTCCATGGGGTGGACATCAGATGTGCACTTATAAGATTTTCAAGCAGTTCTATTACCAAGGCTGCCCCTAATTTTAAGGCAGTGAACACCCAGTTAGGGGAAGAGCATACACTGAATGGAGATAAAAGACCTGAATTGGGTGTATCAACTGATCCATACAGGTTGATGGTCGGTGGGGAAAAAAAACATTGAGAGAAACACTGTGTGTGAACACTCACTGTCTCCAACCACTCCTAGCCCTGGCAAAAGATAATAAGAAATAAAAAGGAAAGATTTGTATAGAAGATTCACAGAATCATCCTGGCAAATTCATTCAACAGGTCCACAGAGACTACATGGGCCTGATCATTGTTCTAGATGCCAGGCATACATCAGAGGACAGATGTTAATTCTCCTTTGATAGGGCTTACATTCTAGCAGACAGAGGCAAACAAACAATAGACATGTTTTTTTAATAAATCAATATGTTGGAAGGTAATGGGGACTGTAGGTGTAGTGAGGTTTTGCAATTTTTAAGTAAGTGGTGAGTCTGGGCTCATTGAGAAGGTTGAAACAAAGAGTTGGAGGAAATGGAAGTATTAGCCAAGCAAATACCTAGAAAAAGTGTTTTTTTCAGATGAGGGAATAACTAGAGCAAAGACCACAGGGCAGGACTTGGGGAGCAGCAAAGTGGTCGGTGTTGCGAGATCAGCGTAAGGTACAGTAAGGGTAACAGAATATAAGGAAAGGGGGTTGGGTGGGGTCATTGTAGTGATTTCAGCTTTAATTCTGAGAGGAATAGGGAGCCGCTGCCGGCTTTTGAGTAGAGGGATGCCATGATCTTTCGTAGCCTCTACAGGATCATTCTGGTTTCCATGTGGGGAATAGGGGGAAGAGCAGAATCAGAGAAACCTACTGAGGCTGCTGGAATGACTCAAGGTGTGAGAAGAGTAGGAGCAGTGGAGGTATGAGAACAGGTCAGATTCCATATATTTTTTAAAAGAAAAGCCAAAAGTAGTTTATTTCCTGGCAGGTTTTTTGACCTAAGCAACTGGAAGATTGTAGTCATCATCAGCTGAGAGAGAGAAGGCTGTCGATAGAGCAGATTTGGAACAGGAAGGGAGGAGAGGTCAGGAGTTCTATCTGGGGCACGTTGAATCCGAGTCTATCAGAATTTAAGCAAATGTGGGGAGATTTTATACTTCTAAATAGGTCAGAGTAGGCTCATTGGATATGCAAGTCTCAAGGTTGGGAGAGAGGTAAACTTTGGTGTCATCAACATATAGCCAATAATTCAAGCCATAAGACAAGGTGAGATCACCAAGGAAATGAGTATATTGAGAAGAGGACCAAGGAGTGAGCCCTGGGTTCACAATAAGCCCAACATTAAGCGAGAGACCTAGGAGAAGAGATGAGAAAGCAAAGGGAGTGAGGAAGAATCAGCAGCGAGACAGGAAAAACCCAGAGACTGTCATATGTGGGGATTCAAGGCAGAAGGTGTGACCACCTGAATCAGAGTGTCAGCAGTAGTGTTCAGTCTGCATCTTGCTTGACCTGTCCACTGGACTTAGCAATAAGAAGTCATCATTTGCCTTGACAAGAGCAGTTTCAGTGCAGTAGTGGGTGAAAGGCCTTCCTGGGTGGCACCAACTCTTCTTAGGAGTTTTGATGCAATAAGAAACAAAGGTACAGGCAGTAAAAGAGAGGTGGGGTCAAGAGAGGGTTTTCTTCACCTTGGAGAAGAGTATGTTTACGTGCAGATGGGAATGGTCCAGTATAGAGGTAAAACTTGACGAAGTATAAGAGAGGGAAGACTTGTTGGAGGGGAGAAGGAATAGGGCTCTCATGCGCACACAAGTATAAGAGCTGGTTTTAGCTAGGGGTATGGACTGTTCATCCACGTAGCATATGGGAAGGGCAGAGAAGGAGTGGGCAGATGCTTGTAGGTGGGTAGATGCGGTGGTAGAAGTCTGTGGAAGACCTCTTTTGATTGCTTCAATTTTCCCAATGAACTAGGAAGCAAAGTCATCAGCTGGGAATAAGGATGGAGGAGGTGTCACATGAGAAACCATAGGGCAGGTTGTCATGATGATATGGTGTTATGACATAAAATTATTGAGCTTTTGTTTTGCACCATGTACTAAGCTCTTGACATGCGTCATCTTCACAACAGCCCTCAGAGGTTAGTCATTACATACCCTCTAAAGACGGAGAAATAAGGCTCAGGATGATTAAGCAAATTACCCGTGGTCACCCAGCTGGTAAGTGCCAGAGCCAGGATTCAAACTTCAACCTGACTCGCTGCAAAGACTTTGCTCTTAACCGGGGTGGGAGTGGAAGGCAGAAGCAGAGGATGCTCCACAGAGGGCAGAAGGACACTCTCCCTTCCCTAGGACAGTGATGCACCCAGAGGAGAGGACCGGCTTGGCTGCCTCAAGACCCATCAGCAAATGAACTGAGTTTATCAATGAGTTGCTCAGATGCTCCCCACACCTGCCATGCCCCTTTCCTGAGCTCTTACTGTGTTTTGCACATACATTTATCAAAGATAGCACTTTCATGCTCTATTAAAATCCATTATAGTGTACCTCAGCCTTCCCTCCGTCACATCAGTCAGATTCAGGACACCTGAGAAGCACACGTACTTCTGTATTAGTTTCCTATTTCTGCTGTAACAAATTACTACAAACTCAGTAGCTTGAAACAACACACTTTTATTATCTTACAGTTCTGGAGGTCAAAAGTCCGAAAGAGGGCTCACTAGTTAAGACCGAAATGTTGGCCAGACTGCGTTGCCTTCTGGAGACTCTAGGGAAGAATCCATCTCTTTGCCTTTTCCAGCTCCTGGAGGCCACCTGCATTCCTTGGATTCCTCCATCTTCAGAGCCAGTAATGCAGGCTGAGTCCTTTTCACATGGAATCACTCTGACCTCCTCTTGTGCCTCCCTCTTCCACTTTTAAGGCTCCTGTAACTACACTGGGCCTGCCTGGATAATTCAGGCTACTCCCCTTATCTTAAAGTCAGATGATTAATTCCATATTCACAGGTTCCAGGGCTTAGAAGGGGGTGGAGTATTATTGGGTCTACTACAGTGGGTAAATTCTGGAACACTAGCCTCTAGGTCCTTATTGTCCTCATTCATTCATTCATTTATGGATTTAGGAATCTGGGCTTTAGGAACCAGCCCTGGTCTGGGAGTCATTGTTCTGACTCCTCCACAATGTTTATGTTATTAATAGGTATGTTCTTTTGCGAGGAAATCCCACAGAAAGTCTGAAATGAAAAGTTACTTTGTGCCTAATCCAATACCACCTCTGTGCTCACTGTGGGGGTTCGGGGAGGCAGGGGGGCTAAGGAGAGTTGGAGGAGTGGTATGGGGGTGGAGGGGAGAGACCCCCCTCCATTTCCCCAGCATGTCTTGTCCACACCTTCCTGGTCCAGGATGTAGTAGGTGTAGAAGAAGCCCTGATGGGCTGTGGTGCTTTTCCTGACAAACTTTGTTAGCAGGGCTATTTAAATCATTCTCATCACTCCAGAAACACCCCATTAGGTTTCCCAGTGAGGGACACTGCGGAAAAGGACCAGGAGAAACTGAGGGGGGGGTGGGGCTGAGAAAGAAAAACTGCAGCAGACCCGCTATGTGGCTCCTGCAACCTCTTCTGCCATTTGCTTCAAACAAGGAGGCAGGAGAGCGAGCCAAGGGCAAGAGAGGAAATAAACAGATACTTTCAGGTCCTGCCATTAGAAATGCAAAATTCATTAGAAAAACATTGATTGCAAAGAATTGATTTAGTAGTGATTTGATTGTCAGGCGTACAGTACATCCAAGGAAAATTTTCATTATGATTCAGAATTCGTTAAAAAGAAGATAAGACCGGAAGGTGGTGAGGAGGACACATCAGCCCGGCTGCCTGTTTATTGTTAGAGACCCAAGTCTGGTGGGGCAGGTGGGGTGAGGTGGAGATGTTGCCCAAGAGGACCATGCCTGTTGCGTGATAGAGGAACTAGTGATTTACCTGTCACTTCCCCGGGAACTTCAGTCTGTGTACCCTACCGAGGGGCTCAGACCTGTGGGCATGACCCCGCCTCCCAGTTAAGGGAGCCCAGGCATCCCTCTGCTGTGCCCCCCTGTCTCTCTCACCCCTGCAGTGAGGTTGCACAGCTGAATCCGGGGCAAGCACAGGGGCTTCAGGGTACCAAGGATGCCCAGTGATGTGCCACCCTCGTCCAGGTTCCCACCCCTCGGAGAACTTTGCTAAGCCTCCCTCGGCCCCTGCTCTCAACACACCCCCTGCCTATGTTCTGAGGCCCCTCCTTTCTTCTGACTCTCACCATGCTGCCACCTTCTCACTCTTTTACGTCCCTGGAAAAGCCAGGTCCTTTCTCTTCGGGATCCTGGTATATTCCTTTCGGCTTCTGGTCTTAACTCCATCTTCCTCACCAACGTAGATTCTCTAAGAAAACTTTGACTTTTCTCTGTCCCACCTTTCTGGCCCTTGATAGAAGCCCAGGTTCCTCAGCTGATTCTAAAGACAGCTCTCCATCCACTAAAACCACTTGTGCATTTTCTATTTTATTTATTGAGCTATTTGTTCTAGCCGGCTCTGTCTCCATCCACACATATCGGTTGTCATCTTTTATCCTCCTGCCTCTCTGTTCCTACCCACTTGTAC
This sequence comes from Orcinus orca, assembly GCF_937001465.1. Classification (NCBI taxonomy): domain Eukaryota; kingdom Metazoa; phylum Chordata; class Mammalia; order Artiodactyla; family Delphinidae; genus Orcinus; species Orcinus orca. Next base: position 93,191,667 of record NC_064566.1, read on the forward strand.
TCAGTATTCTTTGCTTCCTCTCTCTCTTTTACCAAATACCAACCACTAGCTTTTCTCAGCTGTGTGCCTTAAATCCCCTGGACGACTGGCCGAGGGGATGTAGGATCTTCTCCATCACTCGGCTGGAACATCATCTCTCTTTACAAGGTTTCTCGACCTCCTTCCCTAGATTCTCAACTGTAAAATGAGCGTGATAATAGCAATTGTGCCTACCTACCTCGGAGGAGCAAATATAATCACACACTGTGTAAGTGCTTTGTAAACTGAAAGGGCTACTTAAATGTAAATTGTTTTATTTCTCCAATTCAGGGATTCACAATATAATTTGCATTCTGAAGGTGATCCTCAATGATTAGCATTAAATATTTAAGAAATACTTTTGGCCAGTGATTCGCAATCCTAGATGAAAAATAGTGGTTTCATTGCTCCAGGTTAAAACTCAAGCAAAGTATTTTTGAGAAGCTTCCCAGTAATGGAAACTGGCAGCCAGATTTGAGAGCCAATGATCTGTACTTGACCTTTACGTTTCTACACCTATCTATCCCCTTGGTCCAGGAGTAAACTCCCCTCCTCCACCTACTTTCCTGCCCACCTTCCTTCCTCGTCTCCCTCCTCCAAAGTGGGTCTGTGGAAAGAGATGTGTAAGGGGACAAAGAGGCCTAGAATTTGGGAGACTGACAAGAGACCTGGGAGATGACTGCTGACCTCAAGGATAATGGAGACTTGTTCCCTGACCTCAAGTATCTCATCTCAGTCTCAACAGCTGCCAGTCCTCTCTGGTGAGGTGTGATCCAAATGGGAGGGTAAAAGTCAAGGAAGGCTTCACGGAAGAAGTGACAAAGAGCCAGGTCCACAAGAATAAGAAGGAAATTAACAAGCCAATAAGAGGGAAAAGGTATTCCAGGCAGAGGAAAAGGCATGAGCAAAGACTCCAGATATAAAAACTCAAAGCATACCTGAGGAGGTGCTGTGTCCCCGGTGTGCAGCTGTGAGGGGGATGCATGGCCAGAGAAGGGGCAAAGTGGAACCTGGTTGTGAAAATCCTGAATGGCAGCCTGAAGAGTTAAGCCTGTGGCCTTAGCAATAAGGAGTCACGGAAGGTGGAGTGCGGCATGCCTTCCGTGCATGCTTGCAGCACACTCACTGGTTAAGGACTTCTGCTAAACGAGCAGGTCTCGGTGATCGTCTGACCGCTGGCCTTCTCGCACTACCATATGGTTTCACAGGTTCTGCCCCTGCCTCTGACTCTAGCAGAGCTGAAATTCCAAGGATGGCATAGATGCCAGCTCAGAGGACTTAGCTTGGGGGAAATCCCCAGAAGCATTTAACGGGATCGTTAGCACTGATCCAGGTTGCAGCAACAGAACCTACTCCCTGCAACTCATGAGGCTGGGGTGGGGAAGAACGCTCATCAGGACCATTTGGGAAGAGGAAGAGGTCCTGAACTGGGAGAGGATTTGAAGAGGGAAAATCAAGTGTGAGCTCCTGGTCACTGAGGTCATATTGATCCATCCTCCAAGGGGCAAAGCCATTGGCCCCGTGGGCTGAGGTTGCAAGGAGATCTGATTCTATCTGCAGTTTTAAAGGATAATTCTCAGGCATCATGAGTAAAAGCCAGTGATCCCTCTGAAGAGTGAAATTTGCTCAAAGGACAGCCAGAATTACTGTAATGAGTACATCCATTAATTTTATGATACACCACAGGAAGAGTTGCCATGGAGACTGGGGCTTTCTCTCTGGGGCAGGGCAGCTCTGGGTGATCAAAAGGAACCTCATTTTGGTATCCTGTGATTTAAAGACAGTGACAGTGAGAAGGGACTTGGGAGGTTTTTCTTAAGGGTCACTTCCTGAAAAAGAAGAGGCAGCATATTAAGGTAATGCTAGCTGCTGTAACAAATAAACGTAAAAATCTCAGTGGTTTAACATGACAGAAGTTGTATTTCTTCCTCTCCTGGGGAAGCGCTCTGCTTCAAGGACCCAGACCAATAAAAACTTTTCCACCATCAACATGTGGCTACTCCCTGGTCACCCTGGGCAGTCACTTCTAGCCAGCAAATGGGGGAGACCAAGAGAATATGTGCCTGGGAGGCAATTGCGAATGAGACCTGGAGCTGGCATATGTCAGTCTCTTCCACTCATATTCCATGCTCAGAACTCAGTCACATGGCCCATGTAGATGCAAGGGGTGATGGAAAAGTGGTCCCTGTATGAACAGGGACTTTTCCCATGACAACTCTACACTGTAGAAGGGAAACATGAATCTTTGCTGGACCACTAGCCATCTGCCCCAGGAAGCCTGGTGTAAACAGGGGAAAGATCACTGGACCAGGAGTCCAGGAGTAAATGTGTAGGCCACAATAAGTCCCCTCTCCTCCCTTGGCCTCAGCGTCTTCACCCCTAAAATGGGAGGGTTGGACTTCATGGTCTCCAACAGGCTTTGACCGTAATGCTGAAGTTGAGGCCGTCCTGTGGGAAAGGAGCTGTTCTCTGAGCTCATGGACAGTTCTGCCCAGCGAGCTGCCCTCCTGGGCAGCGCGAGTCACACTGCTTTGGGAAGACTGTACCAGGCCACAGTCTCACTCTCAACCTGACATCACACAAACGGGACCCCAGAGAGGCTGGAAATTGAACAGTCCCCACAGGAGAGGAAACATTAAAGGTTACATGATTTGAGCCTACACAGGGGTCCAAGTGACCTTTCCTTGAGTGGAAATACACAGGCTGCTGGTCCAGTGACCAATGAGGCAGACAGCGCCAGGAGCTGGGCTGCCCCCAGGAACCACGATTGAGCAGAAGGTCTCATGCTGCCTGACTCACAAAGGTGAGCATGCCGGGTGCAGGCAGGAAATGCCGGAGCTCTATGGAGACAAACACACACCCATCTGTTACACAAACACAGGTAGCATTTACATGGCTGGATACCGAGGTCAGGTACACATCAGAAATGCAAGAACATGGATGTGCAAACACAGAGGTACATATAAATGAATACACAGCCAGTGCATACTTGCCCAGGATAGATAAGGATGAACTGGTACACACACGTATGGCTATCCGTGAACGGGTAGACACACTTAGATCCACACAGAGGTGCATTTGGATATTATACCAGGATCCATGGTAGATACATAATTAGGTATATGTAGGTGGATGCAAAGCTCATTTATACACAGAATTCACATCAATACATTCAGGAAGAATGTATTTTCCCATGAAAATCTGCATAATTTCCCACATATGGAAACACACCATACACAGGAACCCATACACAGGAGCACACAAAGGTAGCCACCCATGTACGACTAACACCGCAGATATACACACACATATACATAGAGTCCACACAGATGAACATCTCACAGTTAACCGTCTAACCTCAGAGCTGCGCACAGAGGAGGCTGGGAATTTGTCTTAGACCCTGGTTAGGTGTGTTGACCTTCTAGGCAAATCATATCCTCTCTTTGGGCTTCAGTAAACTCATCAGCACGATGTGGGGGCTGGACTAGGCGATCTCCAAATGCCAGTTCTAAGCTGGCTGAGAGACGTTCATAATTAAGGTAGAAGGCATGGCCCCTCTTCATGTGCTGCTTCCAGTCTAAGGAGAAGCGGGCAAGCAGAGTCTAGAAATGACAGGGAGGCGTGGAGAGCTACCAGCTTGTGCCTAATGATGGAATCTATACAGAGAGTCAGGGTGTGAGGAGCTAAAATAAAGGTAGCACCACAATTTCCTTTAAAGAAGACTTGGTTTCCTCCACTGGACAATACCGAAGTGAACCAGATAGTCTCCAGGCCTTCCCGTGGAGGCATGCCAGTAGAGGAAGCCTGCAGAGGGCAGGTTCAAGGAGGATTGAGGGGGGCAGGGGATACTTACCCCCAGGCGTCAGGACCGCGGGGGCAGGCACATTTGTCCAGGAGTCCCCCCGCAAGGCTGACAGCCTACCGCAAGAGGACCAGACTCAGGTGACCTACTGTGAGAGGGAAGAAACGACCATAGTCACAGGCTGGATGACAGCCATTCTGCCCATACTCAGCCCACAGCAGCCCTCTGGCTAAAGGAACTCTATAAAGTGGCCTCTGAGCAGATCTGCACACTCTGTCTTCCGCTGTCAGATGGCTTGTGGATCCCTGCAGGACGATGCTGGCCAAGATTCAGGAAATAGGGCTACAATGTACGGGCACCTGCATCCAAACGTGCCCACACGTGAAGACCTGTGTTCACGCATGTGGGCGTGGGCACTTGAGGCTCCGTGTCTGTGCATGTGTGCCTGACAGTGGATACCACACAGGTGTAACTGCTTACAAGTCTTCCTCGCCCACCGGAATCTGCTGTGTAATACACACTTGAACACGCAAATCATTGTATCTGAGGGTGTCCGCATCTGTTTTTGCCCACTCACCCCATTCATGGTACCCGGATGTATCCATCTCAAAGGGAAAACCATTTCCTGTTTTCCTGCCCTACTCACACAATGGCAAGTTCTGCCCTCCAGGAAGCAGTGGGAAGAAATCTGCCCTGCTCTCCACCTGCCTCCCTTCCCCGACCCAGTCCTCTCTTGACTTAATTGGCAAGACTGGGGAAAGACCAGGGCACGGAGCCTGCATAGCGGGGTCAGCATGGACGGCATACACCCTCCCCTCCTTGGCAGGGTAAGCTGGCCAGGCTCTGCCCGGAAGCAGGGAGGCCTGCTGCTGTCTGGGTACTTGGCTTGTGACTCTGGGCCACCTCAACACAGGAGGAAGGGGTAGGAAGCCCGTGTGGGCCTCATTTCTTTAAATCAACTTTGCTAGAAATAGAGCTGGTATTTCAACAAAACTAATGTGCTATCAATTGTAAAACACACCCCAAATTCAGAAATGTGAAAACGTGTCTTAAAAAAGAGATGAAATACAGGAATATTTTGGTCACTCTCTGCCTATATTTTGCTTGATTCAGAAATTGGTAGGAAGAGGGATGCAGTTAATTATCACCCTCAAATCTCTAGACTTTTGTTCCTCCGGGACACAAAGTATCTGTGTGCGGGCAACGATTATAGCCGTATAGCCGGACCGCGGAGCCTGCCCATCTGTGGTTACTGATGTGTCCACTGATCGCTGAGGAGCTGCATGTATACATGTGGCTCACGGAGCATGTAACGGCTGCACGTACAGGTGCTTTCATGTGAGTGTGAATGATTTCATGGGTGCTTTATTTGTCAGTATTTGCCGTCTTCGTGTGTGAACGTGACTCATAATCCCAGACCCAGATTCCCCACCCATCATCCTGAAAGGGCCACAGCTGTAAACCAGGAGAGACAAGAGGACGGTGGCCTGTCTTTCTCGCTCCTTCAATCTCCTTGCGCTGGCTTCTCCCTCTCCAGGAAGAGGTCACCCAGAGGCCCCTCCAGAGACAGGCCCTGCCTTGCCTGTCTGGGAACAACAGGCACAAAGCAATCTAGCAATTAGTAATAATCGTGTCTCTCTGACAAGCCATTATTTCTCCAGGACAGAGAAGGCACTCGGGGGCTGATGAGTGCCCGAAACAAGAAGGATGGAGAAATGGCTCCTTCATGTCTCTGGATTGGGCAGGAGTTTGGGACTCCTCAGGGGAAAGCGGGGACCCCATACTGACTCCCCTCGGTCTCCTCCCCAACTCCCCACATCCCCCTCCATCCTCTCCAGCCTTTTTTCTCTCCCTTGCCCCTGAGTGCCCAGGCAGGCCTTACTTCCATCCTCACAAAGGGAATGAAATGGTTCAGGCACAAAGGAACCCAGGCCCAGCCTGCGGCTCAGGGCAGGGGTGCAGGAATGACTGACGGGGAGACCTGGATTGGCCAGTCCTTAGCCCTGTATCAGCAGAACATGCGTTTTGCAGGACTGAGCAGGTGCAGAGCTGCCTTAGAAAACCAGCTTCTGGAGGACATGACTCAGCATCCAGCCGAGCACTGGGTCTCACAGACCCTCCCTGAAGACCGTTGGTTCTTAATCCTCCGGTATTCACAGAGGTTTCTGGGGTACAAGGAATGTTGACAAGGGGACACGAAGGTCCAAAAGACATGAGACCTTCCCTTGAGGAACCTAAACCCAGTAGGAAGGAAAGGAAGTCTCCACAAATGATTGTAATACAGAGCTCAGTGAAAAGTACCAGGAGAGAGAGGTGAACAGGTGCCATGGGAGATGAGAGACCCCTGGCACCTAGGGAGATTGGGCAAGCTTCCTGAGAGAGAAAATATCAACTGAACCATCCAGAATGGAGAAATAAAGGATCCCAAAGGGACAAGAGGAGCACAAGGGCATTTGGCGGCCAGGAAGTTATGATGAAGAAGATGATGACTTTGATGATGTCAAACAATATCAAGGATGACATCAAAACCTTCCTTGTTACTTTCTAGCATGTTCTCCTGTGTACAAACCCAGCCACTCTGCTCGTTACTGCCTGACCAAGCCCAAGCCTCATCACCTCTCCAGCCTCTGCTTCCTGGAATTGCTAAAGCATAGAGGTGGGGCTTCCCTGGTGGCGCAGTGGTTGAGAGTCCGCCTGCCGATGCAGGGGACACGGGTTTGTGCCCCGGTCTGGGAAGATCCCACATGCCGTGGAGCGGCTGGGCCCGTGAGCCATGGCCGCTGAGCCTGCACGTCCGGAGCCTGTGCTCCGCAACGGGAGAGGCCACAACAGTGAGAGGCCCGCGTACTGCAAAAAAAAAGCCATAGAGATGATCCAATCTGCCCTCCATAACAGATAGAAAGAGATAGAGCTTTGGTCCTGGCTCAGTCACAGGGCGGGCTGAGAATCCACGAGAGGATTACAAAAGGAAAGGAACAAACATAATACTTTGCCCCTGGATAATACAGCTCTCAAAGCACTTCTCTATATATTATCTCATGTTGGCAAAAAAGGTGATATCGACCACATTGCAAAGATCACAGCCAGACTCGAAGAGGTGGGGGGTTAGCCAAGATTGCATAGCTGGCCTTGGCTCTATCTGCTGCCACTCCACAGTGCCTGGAAGGACACATGTGGACCCACTTTGAGCCCATTCAAGAAGCAGCAGGAGTATGCTCTGAAGATTCATCTCTCCACAGCGTGCCTTTCTCCCAGCTGCCCAGACGATGGGAGGAGCCAGATGTCCAGCAAAGCCCATGGCCAGAGAACCCCTGCTCCACGCCCAGACACTGTTTAATTCCAACTGGAGACCCACCCCTCTTTCAGCAAACCCTCCAGGGACCGCTGAGAACGTGGCCCTAGCATGGTGTCAAGCTGTGCATACACTGGGAACACAGCCACCCCAGGAATGCTCTTCAAAAACCGGCAGAGGACTCCAGTCTCCTCCAAAGCAAAGCTGAGCCTTCTGTGATCGGGCCCAACCCAGCCTCCCACTGCCCATCCCTGGACATCTTTTTCTCTAACAGGGAAGAGCCAATTTTGACTCCATGTTGGATCTGTTTCTTTGACTAGCCTTTGCTTTTCGTTGCTTTTGTTATTACAATCATACCTAATGGCCTGCCTCAGGGAACCCTACCTACCTGTGAATGGCTGGCTGCAAGAAAGAAGAAATTAACACATCCCCTCCCTGAGGCTGGACATTCCAGGAGATGTTTTGCAAGACTGATGGCCCCTTTTTACTTCCTCCCCGCCTCTCCCTCTCTATTCTGCCTCTTTACCTCCCTCTCTGATTTTATAAAAGAAACTGGCATCCAGACCCCAATAAGATGGTTTTCTGGGGACCCTAGTCTGCCATCTTCTCGGTCTGCCTGCTTTCTGAATAAAGAAACACCTCAACACCTCGTCTCCCGATTTATTGGCCTGTCATGCGGTGAGCAGAGCGAGCTTGGACTCGCTAACATTTCTTCTGCGATACCATTCAGCCCTCAAACTCACCTATGCTCCCTGCCTCTGTGCCTTTTGCTCTTTCAGTCCCTCCACCTAACACATCCCCCTCTGCCTCCCTGCTGACCTTCAAAAGGTCTTCTCCTCCCATTCACATCAGAATCCATCTCTCCCTCCAGCAGCACTTTCTACCTCAGTAATGCACTTAACCCAGTCTGCCAGGCAGCAGGGTGATTGATGGATGCCTCTGTCTCCCTCCAGTGGACTGTGGGCCACAGGGAACCACACGGCAGGCCTTTATTTCTTCACCTCCCCAGTCCCTGACACACACACACACGCACACGCGCACACACACACACACACACACACGCACACACAGTAGGCACTTGGTTTAAATTCATTGCATGTTGTTTCATCCAAAGGTCACAGTGACTCAGTGCTGCTGCTGAGCCTTACATAGCAGGACAGGGTCGCACCGGGGTGGTCCAGGGGGAGACCCAGCCTGCCAGAAGTTAACCTGGCTGGACACAGACCCAGCTGTAGGGCAGTGGAGTATGGATGGCAAAGTGTGCCCAGCCCCGCAGGGATGACCCACCTGGGAAACCCCCATTAGCAACCTCTTCTGTCAATCAGGCTGGTCCAGGCACAGAAAGACCCTGAGGACCATTCAGATCCCCTGGAAATGTCAACACTCCCTGAAAGAGGTCTCAAGTGGCCTAGAAATCTCCAGGCTGCCCGCACTTGTGATAAGCACAATAAATAAAACAATGAGACCCATTTGAAGGCACTTGTGAGACAGCAGAGCTTTGAGAACTTGACTTTGATGAGTTTGAGGAAAAAAAGAAGAACGAGTTTCCTCTTGGGCCCAGGTTTGTTTATCCTGCTTCTCCGGAGCCAGAGCCTACAAGTGTGACGGTTTTAAATGGCCCAATATGTTTCTCCTACAGGCCCAAAGGCACCTGTCTGCCCTGGGCCAAGCCTCAAACCAGTACAGAAGAGGCACAGCCACTCTGGCTGCCTGGAAGGGGTAGGGGGGCAGGGGAGCAGGGGTTGTGGTGGGGGGAGTCCAGATTTAGTCCTCCCGTGGGAGTGCGCAGAAGTGAGGCAGTAGGGGAGCTCCAGCTAAGGGGGAATCACAAGGTACAGGTGGCTGTGAGATCCAGCCGGCGGAGCCCGTGTGGGCTCGTCCCACAGGGGAGTGGAGGACAGAATCGGGGATTAAGAGTCTGGAGCTCAGAGCTTGGGCCTGGATCTGCCCCTCACATGCCTGGTGCCAAGTCTTTTCTCTCTGGGCCCTGCCTTGATTCCTTCACTCCCTAAGCAGGTGGCTCCTTGGGGTTCCCCAGCTCCTACCTGACCCCTCTCCTCCCCAGCTCACACCAGACCCATCTGGGCCCCATTCTGCAAGGGCCTTGCTCCCTCTCAGCTGTCATCACATCCCCAACCCAAGACCACCCATCCGACTGGAAACCTGACTGTGGTACCTTGAGGCATTTCCTCTCACTATGGAAACTTGGTACTTGTCCCCCTGGGGCCACAGGCTACACACCCGTGTGCCCCACCCATCGGTAATAGTACTACTACTATTTCTGTAGTCCTCACTACCGTTTCAGGTACTTTGCATGCCTTCTACTTGATACAAACCTTTCTACAGATGAGAGAAAAACCAAAGCTTAAAAAGATTTAAGTAATTTGCCCTCCTGCTGCCTTCACAAAGGGCTTTGGCACCCATCTCATCCTCACCACACGTCTGCCGGGTCAGCAGCCAGATATTCCCACTTTAGCAAAAAAGGAAACAGAGGCTGGGAAAGGTGAAGTCGCTTGCCAAGATCACAGCAAATAAGGAGCAAAGTTGGGGCTCTGAATGCATGGGAGGTACCCATTAACCCCACACACTGTTGCACCCCTTCCCAGGACGGCCAGACAACACTCCCCTCCCCCACCGCCGCCCACCACCGGTGTCACAGTAAGCCCATCAGCTCGCCCTGCCTCCCCCAGGATCATTCCACAGAGTGCGGCCAGACCCTAACTGGCTCTGAGAAGTGATTACTTCAGAGAAGTTCCCATCGGACCAACATTTCTCTGAAAAAATAAACAGCAAGCCCTCCGGCTCCCCGCTGCCTAGAGGACGGTGGCCCCAGAGCTGGATTTCTGCTGGCCAGTGGGCGGGGATGGTGGGCGGGGCTGCTGAGCAGGGCTGGGGGCGGGACCAGCACGCCCTGGCCTGGCCCCGCCCCGCTTCCTCCTCGCCCACCTGGGTCGCCTCCCATCCCGACGTGGAAGCAGAGGCAATTGGGCTGGAAGGCACTGAGCAGTGTGAGGCCAACCCCACGTCCAAGTGCGGCCAGAGATGGGACGTGTCCGCTCAGAGTCCCTCAGCCAGTCCTTAGCAGAGCTGGGCTACAACCCACTAGACTAACGCCCGACCCCACACCACCCTGGGCTGCCAGAAACTCACTCTCACAGCATGGGACCTGAACCAGGCAGGATGCCACCTGTCCACAGGTAAGAGACAGGTGGAGGGTTCCTCTGTGGGGAGCAGGGAGCCGAGGGGGCGGAATCAAGAATCAAGAGATTCCCACCCTTGGGCGCGCTGTTCCTTCAGTACGTGCGGTGACGTGCTGTGTTCTAGGCCTGGCTTCTACGGTAAGCAGGACCTGCCCTCCAGAAGCCTGCAGCAGCGGCAGTGACAAACTGGCTTGTGAGTGCTCCTCTCCTTACCTCCCCCAGCCCCACCACGCCTTCTAAGAAGGAAGGATCCGTGGAAGTCTGGGCAGCCTCTGGCCTTGCCCTTGTGCACCTTTGAAACCAACACTAGAGCCCACAAGCTTGGTCAGAGGTCCTGACCCAACGTAAGCACCTGGCCATGGTGAATTTTATTTAATTTTGAAATAGAATCCACAATTATAACTCAGATGTCTCACTAACTTTCAGATTCCTGGCTTCTCTCGATAAACTCGGGAGGTCTGGTAATGCCCCGCCCACATTCCTTCCTTCATTCTTTCATTCGACCCAGTGCCTGGTCCCATCCCAAGCGGGAATACAGAGGTGAATAGGGCCATCCAAGTCACTGCTCTTGAGAAGAATCTGTTGAAGGGGCCATGGTCAGCTGGCGCTGGCCCGTTTGTGGGACATGTCCACTCTACTTCTCCAGAGTCTCCACCATTCCCTGGAGCACCCTTCCCATTTGTGAGCTCTCCTTGGTCACGAGTGTATGCCCTCCTCCCCAGACCAGCTGATTAGAAGGGCAGAGAGCTGAAGCAGACTGGACCAAATGCTAACCTCCCTTTAATCTGTGGTGGGTGCAGGAGTGTTTGTCATACTATGTTCTGCATTTGTATGAATATTTGAACTTTTTTTAATTTAAAAATAAGAATGCAAGTGAAGAGAGTTACTTGTGAGTGAAAATCTAGAAAGGTGAAGGAAGGGGTGAAACAAATTAAAGCCAGCAATGGCTGTGCTTGGGGTGCCTTTGGGAAAGCGTAGGGGGAGTGGAAAGAGGCTGTAGGGATGCTACCACACTGGGTGGGACGGCGTCAGAGGGAGAGAGGTGGAGAAAGGGTTTTTTTTTAAAGGTTTGCTGTATGTTAGGGATGAATGTCCCTTTGACATTTTTCAAGCAGCTTCACAAAAATTTTAAATTATTTTTCAGTGCTTTTGGGACACCCGTCTTCTGCTTCTTTTGAACGTAACTCTGTGGGATGGGTGTGAGGAGAATAATCAATAAAGCATAGTGAGTGTGTGATCAGGAAGTAGGGGCTCCTGAGAGGAGCACCCCTACTGATCTGGGAGTCAAGAAAGGCCCCCGGGGAGAAGTTCTTTAAACTAAACCGTGGATGAGTAGATGTTGCGTGACACAAGAGGAGGGTGATGAGATAAGGAAAGGCAAAGAATCTTCCAAGCAGTGGGGATAGCTCTGGGAAGGCTCAGAGGGCAGACTCCAGGATCTGTGTGTGGTTCGAGATGGGAGGACAGTTGGCCTGAGGTAGAGATGGAAGGAGAGATGGGGCTGAAGGGGTGGGCAAGGACCCTGGCAGGCCTTCTGAGCTCCATGACAGATCATGGACCATGTCCAGGGGGCAATCAGGAGCCACTGAGGGCTGTAATCAGTGGCTTTAAGATACTCCTCTGTCTGTTCTGCGAAAATGGATTGGAATGAGGCAAAGCAGTGGTAGGCAGACCAGGAGGCTATTGCAGTAAATCAGGAAAGAGATGATGGCGGTTTAGGCTGGTTGCTGGCAAAGAAAGTGGGAAACAGGGCTTGATTCTAATGACGTGTAGGAGATGGAGGAGAGTGATGGTCTAATTCAACACCACGTCCCTAGCACCCAGCATGCTGCCTGATACTCAGTACAAATGAAATGAATATGTATTGAATGAATGGATAAATGAACCAAAGACCTAATACATTAGTAAGCAAATACTGGTAGATGAATGTTAGCTTGCTTAAACCTCATCCCTCCGTTGCACAAGGCTCAAAAAAATGGCTACCATTTCTGAAGGCCTACTGTGTTCCAGGCAGCGGTGTTAGTTAATGCATACACATCATCTTTACACAATCTCTAAGCCTCACAAAACTCCTGCATTTAGGTGTTATCATTCCCATCCTGTGGGTCAGGAAATAAAAACGTGAAGTAGCTTGCTCACATCCACCCGAAGAATAGGAAGCAGAGCTAAATTCCTACCCAGGGATATTCCTTCCACACATCACAGATTCTCAGAATGGCCCCTTCCAGGCAGAGGACACGATGCTCAGCGCCCCCACTCTGCTTTCCCCCAACTTTGTATTATAGGTAAAAGGGAACAGCTACCAAGTGAAATGGAAGTTTCGAAACATGAACCCCAAGTTCCTGAACATTTAGTTCTGCTCTCCCACTAGTCATCTTCATCATCACCAACACTTAGCCAGCGCTGTTGTATACACCAGCCACTGTACTAGACCGTAGGACGATGGAGGAGAACTGGATTCATTCCCTGTCCTGGAGGAAATCATCCAGCATCTGATGAGGGCGAATGAGTGAGGAGTAACTGAGTAACTTGGGTTTCCTGAGAGCATGTGTGAAGAAGGCTCAGAGAGGTGAATGTGTTGAGACTGGGGTGTGGGACCCTCAAGGGAAAGAGGTGATGGAGGAGAATGGAAAGATGGTGGTCAAGCACCTTAATTAAGGCAACAACAACGGGGACTAAGAGAAGGGACAGAAGTAAAAGCTGCTTCAGTGATGGTCCAGACAGGATGGTGATGCTGGGTTAGGAGAATGAATGAACTGCCCACCCACCTGGAGCTACTGAGAATCTTGGTATTTCAGTCAGAGCAGTCACCAGCTCCTCCCCCTGCCCCAGGGCAGTTGCTAAGACATTTTGTTGTCCCCCAGGGCCAATGTCTCAGGAACAGAGAAGGGACTCAATCTCCGCCCAACTCCCTCTGCAAGCACAGCTCCTGTCACCAAATGCATTTGTGCCAACAAATGGCCAACAAACCAGAACGTCAGAGTTTGGAGCCGAGGAAGGTTTACTGCAGGGCCAAGCCAGGAGAACGGGTGGCTCACACCTCAGAAACCCCTGAACTCCCCCGAGGGTTTCAGCAAAGCATTTTTAAAGGCCAGGTGAGGGAGGAGGGTCGCGGAGTATGTGATCAGCTCTTACACAATCCTCCGACTGGTTGATGTTGAGATAACAGGGGTTTACGTTATCGATCCATAGGTGCCAGTAGGTCTGGGGCTCATGATCATCAAGTGGTTAATTTCTTCCATTTGGTGGTGGTTTCAGCATCTGTGAAACAACTGAGAAAGTGTGCATCAGTTACTATTATCTGGGTACTTCGGAGAGGAGCTACAGCAGATGTAGGGGAAGGGTCTGTCCCCGGAAGGCCCCACAGGGTCCTGCTTGGTTACACTCCTGCTTCTAGCGCTGCTCTCCTTACCTGTCAAAATTCACAAACCTGCTCAACCCACTTGCCCTCAAGCCAAATAACTCCGTCTTTGGCTAAATAGAGAAGAGGAGATCAAGGATTTGAAGAGACACTTATTTATCTCTTTACCAGACAGTCTAATGAATAATTTCATGTTTGCAAAAGCTCATTTTGAAATTTGAAGACAAGAGATATATTGCCAAGGCGGCTCTAATACTGCGACATTAATTTTGCACTGAAAGATTTACTCAAAAATTAGATTTTACAATTTTAATGCCTCCATTCTTTTCTTTAAATAAGCTGTGAAATACAGTTAATTAGACTTAAACCCTGGAAGCTTAGACATTTGAGCTTTGGTGTAAGCTACAAAAGAATGCAAGCTTTTTCACTTGCAAATTAAATCTAAATTCATTACATGCCTAAACCTATACTACTTGCAGAAATCCTGCTGGGCTGAGGAGGGGTCTTCTTGAGGCTCCAGATGTCTCCCTACAGCACCCTGGCTGCAGAGAAGGGTTGTGAAAATGAAAGGAGGGATGAGACGGGAGGTGGAAAATATGGAGAGCATCTGACAAACTTGCCTTGGGCAATGTTAGTGTATTCTTTGGAACACCAGCCTTGAGAATTGTTCCTTGGGGAAAAGAAGGTTCCGTGCTCAAAAAAATCAGGGAGATACTGCCTATCATGCGCCCTTCTTGGAAAGTCACAAAGTTCAAGGAAGTAAAACAAACAAACAAACGAAACGCTGTTTAATCTTATTTCATCCAGAATTCCCAAATATGTTCAACAGTGAAGCCCTTTTTGTCAAAACACCTAACATTAGGGTCTATCCACTGCTCCACAGAGCAGTCTGCTCTGGGCTCGGGCAGCCCCACTAGGACTGCTTTCTCCTCCTTAGACATGGCCTTGGAGACCCAGCCCTAATTGTCTGTTCTCTTCCACATTGACCTCTTCACTGGGAGCTGTGAAACAATCACATCCACAGCCAGCTGAGAAATACAAAATTGAGTTCACAACAGGCTGAGGATTTTAGGGACCCAAGTAGATACAGTACTGGTATCCCGATAAGTGGTCATGTCTGCAACACACTGCTTAACACTTGAAGCAGAGAAACAAACAATTCAAAGGTGTAAGAACGTGTAGGGACCTTTTAGCCCAAGAGCCCACCTAATGCTAGAATCCGTTCCACAAAAGCTATGCCGGTCCATTCCAAGCAAAGCACTTCTCAGGACAGGGAACTCACCACTTCCTGGAAGTCCGTCTTATCTCAGGACAGATCTGACTTCATATGTAGCTATAAGACTACTTCCCTGTGAGACCCCTCACTGGCCTGGAGGTGAACTTGTCTAGGACCCTAACAGGTGGGCTCCAAATTAGCTGGACTGGGGGCTCCCCGCCTGCTAACCTCCTCGTACTTCCCCATCCCTAGCTTCCATTTCTGAGAAAAAGAGACCTTCTTTCCAGCTACTAGCTTGTGCCTGGTTCCACAGCCAAGCCCCTTTCCTTCGGCCACTGCCTCCGCACATTCCTGGGGACCATGGACGCCTCTGAGAATCTAATGAAACCAGTGGGTCCTCTTCCCAGAATCGTCCAGTATTGAAAGCTTCACAAATGCCTTGAAGACTGTCCGTCAGCCCCGTCTGTGACTTCCTAGTAGAGGCATCTTGATCTGATTGTGGGTGTTGGCAAAATCCAACCAACCCCAATAGACTGTAGGGAATTTTGCAAACATCCACTGTGTGCCTTTGTTTTGTGCCCTTTACTATTCAGGACACCACCCTTGCTATCCACCGCCTATTACTCTATTGCGGACATAATTCATCTTTGGAGGGTAATGATAAAAATGATAACAAAAATAATCCCACCTTGCTTTCGCAGTTTACAGAGTGGTGGCATGACTTTATTTAACTTGACCTTCGCCAAGGTCTGAGTCATAGGAGTTATGTTTTGCTTTTAACAAAGGGAAAAACAGGTTCAGAAAGTTGAGTGACGTACCCAGCAACAGAACCACAAGACAGGTTTCCTGAGTCCTAGTTCTTATAAGTTATCATGTTGCCTCCAAATTATAAGCCCTAAATCCTATGTTTTCTTATAGCACCCGTAGCCCTCGGTGTCACAGAGGAGAGGGGAGGCTATTTATTCTTTGCATAACAAGTACAAAGACCAACCGATTATTTTGTATACAACAGGGTTCAGAACAATGCTTTGGATTTTAAACTATCAGGTTCAATACCAGTATTGAACTTGTGGCTCTGTAACTTTGTGCAAGGCACTTCAGACCCTTGGAATTAACAGCAGAACTGAAGCCACAGAGCTACTGGGAGGACTAAATGAGATAACACACATGCAGTGTGTGGTACATGGCGCACACTCAACAGATGTCAGACTAAAAAGGCATGTGGGCTGGGGAAGCCAGAAAGTTCTTCCTGGGAGAGGTAAGGTTTAACTTGGGCTCAGGAAGTGGGTTGTAGGTATAGGAAGACAGAATGAGACCTGTGAAGAGGTGTCTAGGGAGGAAAGTGCATTGTGGTGGAGGAGGGAGGGGCATTATAAATAAGATTCAGTCTTGGGCAGTAAACATTCCGGGTGGAGGGAGCAGAGAGTAGAAAATACGGTCCACTGGGGCTTTGGAGTTTGGACTTCTTTTTGAGGCCAAGGAGAGTCACTGAAGGTTTTGAACTAGAGTGATAAAGGATGATGCTTAGTCAGTTGACTGATGGCTAGAAGCAGATGGAAGCAGGAGAGACTAGAGAACAGACAACTTGGGGGATTATTGCAGTGGCCTGGGTGATAGAGATGTAAACCCATTTTTTACATCTTGTTTGATTCTAGCAAGTTGCCCTGCCTTGTTCCCAATCTCCAGGTCCCTCTCCCATCCTTACCCTGAGTGCCCAGGTAGAATGACTGGGCCTTTGCAGTGGGCCCCATTCCAGGATTCCCATTCTAATGGCCTGATTCATAGCACAGTTCTAGCCTTTGTCTGGGATAGTTTTTTGCTTTTTTGGGTTTTTTTTTAATTGAAGTATTTACAACGTTGTGTTAGTTTCAGGTGTACAGCACAGTGATTCAGACAGATGATAGATAGATAGATAGATAGATAGATAGATAGATAGATAGATAGAGATAGATGATCGATAGATAGATGACATATAGATAGAGATAGAGATACATTCTTTCTCAGATTTTTTCTTGTAGGTTATTACAAATTATTGAGTGTAGTTCCCTGTGCTATACAGTAGGTCTTTGTTGGTTATCTATTTTATATATTGTAGTGTGTCTATGTTAATCCCAAACTCCAGACATAGAAAACAATCTTATGGGATAGTTCTTCACTGTTGCTTCCTGGGAACTGGACACTTATCCTTGGGACTCACCCACCTCTGCTATAACTCACCGTGTTGAAAATAGCAGTATGACAGTGGCTTTCCTGTGGTCTCAAATTCACTCACAGGGGTGTTCAACCCATCACCTGCCATAGACAAGGTGCTGTGCTGAGTGCTGTGGAGGGTGCAGAATTGGGTCCAACAAGTTCACAGCTTTCAATTCAGTAAGCTTGCCGTCTAGTACAGAGGGTAAGCCATATATAAAAAAGACTATGATATAAGGTCAAGTATGACTCAAAGAGCTTTTTAGAACAGCTCTGGATAAACAGCTATGGCTGTTCTAAAAACAAGTGACCCAGAAAGCCATCATAGGTCTCCATTTATTTGGCCAATGTGATCATTCCCATCAGAGCTTTATGCCACCCATGTGTGAGGAAACAACTACCATGGGAAGTGGTCAGCCTCCCTTCCTGACCTGCTCCGTGCCTCCTGTTTCCATCTGTCTTCATGCTCCGCATCCCTGCTTTGGTTCTTCCTGGCTTTGAGGTTATGGCTGATACTCCATCCAGCCACTGAAGCCTGTCTCCCCGCTTAGGTCTGCAAACATACCCACAGTGGGATTGGGGTGGGGGGAACCTTTCAAGGAAAACAAAAGAAAAATACCAAGGCCTATAAAAAGGAACATGTTTTCAGAGTGCTTTTTTCCCATTGCAAGTTGAACATGTAGCAAAATATTGACTTGGCAGACACAGCCCAGTGAGGCCCCCCAGGCCCTGGTCTCTTCTTGTCATTTCACCTTTTTTTTTTTTCCCGCTAAATGCTTTAGAAATGCTTGGATCTCTCTCCAAGCAGGTTAGAGCTGGCCCTGCTCCCAGGTCCTGTAGGATCTTCAGTGACTTCCTAAACCTACTTTGTCTCTGAGTTGGGGTCCCTAGTTGTTCCCATTGAGCCAGAGTTGCTGCTCTGACACCTTAGTTCTTCTCAACATGGCCCGTTGACAAAGACTAGCTGCCCCGCCCCAGCCTGGGCCTCCCTACACTACGCAGAGTGGAAGCAGATCTTTCTTTGCTTCCACTCAAGCATCTTCTGACTTGGTCTGGAATAGCCTTCTTGCCCACCCACCCTCTTGGCTCTGTGGGCTTGGTTTGCTGGTCACTAAGGGCCAGTTCAAACCAATTTTGTTCCCAGAACAACTTCTGCAGCCTTGTTTGTCCACACCGTGCTCTCCTCAGCTTCCAGGCAGCCTTCAGAGCTGACACCATCTTCCCCCAACTGAATCATGCTGCCACCATGCAAGGACCAGAAACAAACACCATGTCCCTTTCTGCCTGTAAAGGTCACTCCTTTACCCCCTCTCTCCCATCTCTTTAGGTGAGCAGGACAGGCAGCCTGTCTCAGCAACTAGTTGACAATCGCAACAGCACCCTAGGCATCCTCCCTGCCTCAAGCCGTCCCCTTCCTGGTCTGTATTCCACGGCGCAGTAGAGAAAAGAGCTTTCTATGGTACACATTTCTGCTGTTCCCTGGCTTCAGACTCACAGTGATTTACATTGTCTTCACATAAAACCCACGTCCTTGGCACAGCTGACAGTGCCCTGCACAGTGCATCTATCACCTGCCTACCCTGGCGCTCCCCATAGCACACCTTCCCTCTAGCCATTTGGGTTGGAGGTTACCTAACATGCCTTGCTCGTCGCTCATCCCTTTGCCTCCTGCCCAGCCCACCTGGTACACCTTGGAAATGACTATTCAACCTCCAGCTCAAGCATTACCTCCTCCAGGAACCTTCCTTGACCTCCCTTGACAGAGGCAGCAGCATTATTCTCTGAGGATCCCACGTGCTGCATTTGGACCTGTATCGTAAGACGATGCCATTTCTATAATTTTATATGTTCGGTCTCTCCTACACATAAATTGTAGCCAAGAGTTCAGACTCAGAGTCTAACAGAGCAGAGATCGAATTCCAGCTCCATCATTTATGAACGAGGTGCCCTCACGCAAGAGCAGACCTCAATCTCAGTTTCCTCCCGTATAAAAGGGTAGTAATGATGATGAGAACTACCTCATAAGAGGGTCTTGTGAGGATTAAATGAGTTAATGATCTAAATCACATTGCCTGGTACACAGTAAGCAGCCATTCGATGCTGATTCATTCTGTTTTAGACTCTGAGACCCTAAGTTCTTACCATATAGGAACAGTAACTACATTTATTTAGCATTTGCTCATTTTACTTGTATCGATGCATTTAACCCTCATAACTGCATGAAGGTGGTATTTTTGTTATCCCTATTTTGCAGATGAAGAAAAGAAGCAAAGAGGCTAACTAACGTGCCTAAGTGAACACACCCAGGCAGCAGCAGATTCGAACCCAGGAAGTCTGGCTCCAGAGCCCTCCACCCTAAGGACTATACCCAGTGGCTCTTTAGATAGTCACTAAACATTTATTTTTAAAACTGAACCAATCAGTCTGTTCAGCTTTGTATCCTTAGTGCCAATCATGGACCCAACACATCTGAGTTCTCATAAGTGACTGTTGACTGATGAAGAGCAGAGATTACAGCAAGGCAGGGAGTGAAGCCTTTCCCTGTGATCAGTTCTCCCCCTGCTCCACGCAGGCTGATGAGTCCTGACTCAGGAGCCCCAGTGACCGTGGACTTACTCTCCACCATAAACAAGTACAATAAATGGAGCAGACTTCCCATTCACCGGCTCAGACAGCCACAGCCCCTGGGCCACCCCATACAACCCCCTGACACCTGCAGTTGTCTGCAGAGAGAGAAGGGAAAGAGCCAGCCCGGGACAGGGGGAAAGAGAGAGAGAGCATCTGACTCATTAGCTGCATATTCCATTCTGACGTTTGAACCTGATGGAATCCAAGTAGGGCTGGAGTAATGAATTAATCCCGGGGAAGAAGATGGGTCTGCAGCTCCTTAGCTATTAATGGCCCACTGTGAAGGGGAGCCCGGCTGAGCCAACATGTGCCATGGGGATTGTTCCCCACTACCTGGCTCCTGTTGGAACCTCCCTGGGCCAACCCAGCCAACTTCAGAGAGACCAACACATGATAGGTGTTTGATAAGTATCTACCAATTAATGAACTGATTGAAGAGTGAGTCATTCCCGCCCCCCGCCCCGCCCCGGTTCACTGGGACAGGACCAAGCATCCTATGATTCTGTGCTCCAGTTAGCCATTCCCATACCTCCTAGAGGTCAGCTTGTCCAGGCCCCTGCCTTTGGGCAGTCTGTTCTCCTTTTCCAGGATCACAGATCAGGGTATCTCCTATCAATGATCACAGAGGAAAAATGGTCATCAGTTTCCCCAGATTTATTTTCATTTATTCATTCATTCATTCATTTTCCTCTCTTTCTCTCTCTCTCACACACACACACCCTCCCCAAATCCGCCACTCTCCCTTCCAGTCTCCCTGGCTACCCACATTCTTAGTGACACCAGATCCAGGAGGCCACAGGATGGTGCTGGCACAAATCTTCTTCGAAAGAGAAAGACGAGAGAGGGAGCGACAGAGAGGAAGAGGGGCATCCCTGCACCCCCCTGGCTCTCTTCTCCAGGCTTGGCTGTCGCTAACACCAGGTCACAGAATGCATCGCTCACTCTGATTCAGTGGGACAGTTATTTTATATTATTAAAATAAGAGATTATCATCACCACCGATCTCCATCTCCTTTCCAATCTCATTTGAAAAGCAGGTATTGCCTACTGCTCCCAGACCCCCAATTCTCTCTGCCTCGGCTGTTAAATCATTTAACCTAGCAAAGTGTCGGAATATGCATTTTACATGAGAGACACGAGGCAGGATAAATCTGGGCTGACTGCAGAGGCTGAAAAGAACTACCTGAGGTGCAGACAAGGGTCAAAGAAGCCTTGGATGGGATGCAGAGTCCGGAAAGGTGGGGTCTTCTCCCTCTCCTCTCTTGCTTAGTGGATAAGAAAGCCAAAGCCTGGTCCCTCTTTGCAGAAAAGCAACTGAAACCCATAACAGACACCAGTAACAGGGACCAGGGCACACCATGCAACCCGGCCTTCCCTAGTCGTCTATAATGGGGCATTACCACGCATGACCTTACCAAGATCGGGGACTCAGATTAGACCCAGTATTCAGCATTCAACTTGATGCAGTCAAAGCTGGGCTAGAGAGTTCAGGACCAGCGGAGCCATCTCAGAATGTCTGGGCTGTAAAGACCCCGAGCACAACTCCCTCTACTTGAAGATGAGGAAACCAGAGCCCAGAGAGGGCTAAGGACTTAGCCAAGGGTACAAGATATTAGCCAACACCAGAACTTGCACCCAGGGTTTGAGCCTAGGGATCCTGGCCTCTGGTCCAATGGACTTAAGATTGGTTCTGACTCTGGCCATTTCTGTACACTTAACCCTTTGTAATTTCTAAATGACAACTGTAGTTACTCAGGAGCCTGGGTGAGAACACTGGGAAGGTACATTTACTCATGAATTCATTTTATCAACTTATACTGAGGGTCTGCCATGTGTTAGCCCTGGGCTGGGTGCTGGCGATACAGATGTGGACCAGACACAGCTGTACTATCAAGGACCTCATGGTTAGATAACTCTAACAGGGTTAAAAGCTAAAAACGATGCCAGGTGTGCGCTGTTGGTTGAGACTATAATTTTTCCATACACTTTATCGGTCAGATGGAGATTTTGCAAACCACTGTGTGAGTCCCATAAATGCTTAAGTGCCCCTACGTTCAAAGTTGCTTATTTCTTGCTTGACCTCGAAAGAAGAAGCAATGCTCCCTAGGACATTTGGCATGTAGATAGCAGGCCCAGGGCTCAAACCGAGGAGTCCCGCTTCAGCTGTGTACACGGCTACTAGAACAGAGGGCGGGGGGAGGGTTGCCACATTTAGTGAATGAAACTACACGAGGCCCAATTACATTTGAATTTCAGGTAAACAATGGTTAAAATAATTTTGTAATATGTGTGTCCCAAATACTCCATGAGACATACTTACACTAAAAAAGAAGTATTCATTGTTATCTAAAATTCCAGTTTAACTGGGCATCCTGTATTTTAACTGGTAACCCTTTGAGGATGGGAGAGAGCACCACTTGGAAACTGGACACACAGGGACTTGGGTGAGAGATAGTGAGAGATGCTGGGCCCGGGAGCCAGGAGAGTTCCCTGGAGCCCAGTGGGTGTCTCAGTTCCCAAGGGAGGCTGTCCCCACTCTCCCAACCCAATGGCAACCTGAGCTGCCTCTGTAGCTGTGCTAACGAGAACGTTCTTCCTCAAACAACAGATTAATTGATTTAAAACTTTTAATGCCAGATGCTTGGTGGAAGCATTTTAATAATCCTCGAGTCAGAATTAATCATGTCTCCTGATCTTTGAGGAGGGCAGGTATTAAATCCTGCAGAGGCAGGGGATGGGGCCAGGCAGGAAGAAGCTGCTTTTCCTGGGTCCTCTCTCCTGCTGTGCTCTAACCATGAGCCCTGGGGGCCCCTGGTGGGGTGGCATGGGTTGGGGAGCAGAGGCAGGTCTGGAACGGCACCTGAGGGGCAGGAAGTTGACCCACTAAGCCCTGGTTTCTCGCAGCCTAAGGCCAAGGTGGGGTACAGGGAAGTCCTGTTCTAGAGGTTCCCCCACAGCCTGGCCACAGTTCACTGCAGAACTGGACAACCTTACTCAGGCCCAGGACAGGGTCATCTTTCTCCCTGAATCCCTCTCACTCCCCCTTTTCACGTCCAGGGAATTTTAGAAGAATCTCATTCTCTGAGTCTAGGAATGAGGAAAAGGAAAAAATGTCTCCTGTAGTGAAACCAGGGGCTCGTCTTCCCCCTTTGCTGAAAACTAGCTTCCTGCCTCTGGGCAACCTCCCGCCACACCAGCTGCCCCTCCGCGGGCTCTGATGCCCTTTCTCCTTTGCCTCTCAGCTCGCTCCCCCTGTGGGCTTTTTGTCCTTTCCCTCCTCCATCCAGAAGCCACCTGAATTCCGCCTCTCTGTCTCCAGACTTCCACATTCTACCTCCTCTCTCTTGTTTGTCCAGTTGTCTGTTCTCTGCCCTAATTCCTCTCACTTCAGCCTCCTATACTTACAGTATACCAAGCACATCACCAACACAAGTTCTAATATTTATAACCCTCCTATTCAATAGATTATTACTACCCGTTGTTTGCAGAGGGGTAAACCGCAGCTTGTTTTGTTAGGTGGCTTGTCCACAGACACAGAGCTGCATTAGGTCAGTCCTGAGCCCCACCCCACCCAGAAGGCTTCTCGGGCCCCCATTTTCCTCTTGGTTTCAGAGTTCCTAACATAGTCACATCAGAGGGAGCTGATTTTGCACATAATGATACCAAATGTTTTGCCCATTCGAAGCCCCTAAAATTCCGGGGCCATGTTTTGTGCTTCTGCGCAGAACGGCGTATCAGCCCACCTGGGAAGACTTGTTAAGTGACAATGGGAAGCCTTTGCCTGGGGGGAAGGTGTGTGGGCACCTGAGCCTCCCACGATCTGAGCCAAACAATTCCATTTCTCTTGAGAGTCATCCTGTGGATGGTGGCCTCACTCCATCACTCCCCCCTCACCTGAAACCCTCACACACCCCTCAGCAGTGTCGTGCAGACACTAAGCACTGAGCAGGCAGGGGCCTGCCAATGGTCTCCACCACATATGAAGTCCAGCCCCAAACAGCACAACCCCAGACAGCCTAGAGGGTGACACATTCTGCCCCTGTTAATGCTGAGCACCCTTGGGCTCCCCTGGTCCCCTGATGCCCCACTGTCAAAGCTAAATCAATACTCCCTTTTTTCTCTGCAAGAACATCTCAGTAATCCTAATTGGTCACTATGGCAACCCCAGCTACAGCTCCTCGTGGCCTCAATGAAGAGACAGAAGGATGAGAGGGGGTGAGATAGAGGTTAAGCCTACTTATTGTATAATGCTCTGCCTTTGATATCACCTAGATCCACATGCTAAGTACCTGGAAAGAAACAAAATCCCGTGTAAATTAGAATGATACCATCCAATCCCCTGCTTATATCCTCACTAGTAGTGGCGGATAAGGCCATTGTCTGCAGCCGCTGGGCCTGACCTCCTCTGCCTGGCGGCTGATGGGGTATTGGCGGTGGGTCACATTCATCAGAGAGGATGGGCGGGGCTGTGAATCCTGCAGGGCAAAATGGCTGTGCAGGGGCCTCTGCCTGTAGCATTCCCACCCCAACCCAACCAGGAGGGGATCTGAGGGAAAAGGAGAGACAGGAAGACCACTGCCCAGGGCCTGGTCCTGTGTCTCTTCCTTGGTGGAATCTTGAGGCTGCTATTCCATTTCCTCAGCAGATGGATCACTCCCTGCTTGGGTGGGGTACCCCCCAAACCCCAATCCTGTCTTGCGCTCTGGGGTGAGATCTCCCCATCATATAGACATGCACACACATACACATACATACACACTTCCTGCCCGCAAATGTGTCTTCCCATCTAGCCACCCTCAGAAAAATAAAGGCTCTGCTCTCTTCATTCTTCAAGACTCCCTCTTCCCCTTCCCCTCAGTGCCGCTGCCCCACACGGGCTGGGCCTTTCTTCTGTGACTCCATGATCTCTCTATTGCCAGGGTAAGGGTTGGCTCTGCAGCTGCCCACATTTGCCAATGACTACAGCTCTGCCCTCTGAATTGTCTTCTCAGAGCCAGACTCCTTCCCCATCCCAGGAGAGGTGGGTTTCAGCTTTCCCTCCTGACACACTGCTATGATTATGCCCTACCTGCCCCACATGGAACTTCTAACCTATTTTCCACTTGCTGCAGCAGAAGACTCCCAGGGTCATAGTCTACCCCAGCCAGGGCCAGAGCCAGATCAGTCCTATAAAGGATGGGTTCAGTGCAGCCTCCTTTCTTGGCCCAGCTGCCCCAGGTCCATTTGAGCAGAGCTTTTAATCCTACCCTGTGGCCCACAGAGAGACTCCTTTGCTGGGAGTCCCTCCAAGTTTTTCTATTGTCCGTTTTGGTCCTCTCCCCACTGGGAAATCCATGGTTGGACACTGGATTTTTCTTAATGTTAAACAGAAGGTGAGAAAGCCCTGTCTGTTCTGCCCTCTTCTGTCTGCCCCTTTCATAACTTCTCCTTGTTCAGCACACACAGCTGTGATCAACCATCCATTTCCAAACTCCAGTCAACACCTAAGGCTTTTCCTGCTGCCTGCCAATTCACTCTGTCAACTGTCCACCTTAGAACCATTTAGGGGGCACTTTGCCACGTCCTAGGCACAGTTAGGGACGTGAAGAACCTGAGAAGTTCCAATTTTCTAATCCAAAAAGGACTAGAGGGCATGCATATCTAGTCTGTAGAAGATAACGCTTTTCTCTTGATTGTATCTGGGAACAGAGAGGAAGAATAGCTGTGGTGTGGGGGGAGGAGACAGGACTTTGGAATCAGACAGATCTTGTTATGGAAACTTGGGCAAATTCTTCAACGTCTCTAAGCCTAGGATTCATGGAGATCATAATGCCTGGCCTGGAAGTTTACTGTGGGGAGTGAATGTGATATAGCCTGGAAAAAGGCTTTGTCAATGATGAGATGTGGTACAAATATAAGGAACTATCATTACCATGGCAGTGATATGGGACCATAGTTCTCTTGGCCTTGGATGGGTGATCTTCCTATTTCTCCCCTCGTGGAGACTGTTTTGGGAGAGGAGGGCTCACAAGTCCCTCTCAGGCTGTGACCCTATGTATTCTTGCCTTCTCCCCCCAGGTTAGTCCAGGATAGATGACGGTAGGTAGAGAACATAGAGACAGACTACTCCCTGTCACCACTTACCCATAGATGAGCAACAACCACATCCTTGCAGCTTAAGATGTGATAATAGTCTTTTCACCTGTGAGTCCCAATCCCAGCTGCCCAAGAACATGTTCCCACCAGGTAATTGTTGATCAGGAATGTAGGTGCAGGCACATTTCAGATACGTTCCTTGATCCCCAACACTTCCTGTGACACAGATAAAGAAAGCACTATGCTTATCCTCCTTATGTCCATGAGGAAACTGAGGCAAGAGAGGTGAAGTGACTTTTCCAAGACCGTGGAGCTAGCAAGCTGCAGATCTGAGACTTCTATGCAAATGCAAAACCTACACTCTCTCTGTGCAGCTGCCTGCCTCCCGAAAGCTGCTCCCTGTGGCCCACTCATCTGCTATTCCGGCAGGGTAAACACTTGAAGAAGGCCCTTTGCTCAGAGGGCGTGTTGAGTGCACTATCAGGTCAA
Organism: Orcinus orca; assembly: GCF_937001465.1. NCBI lineage: Eukaryota > Metazoa > Chordata > Mammalia > Artiodactyla > Delphinidae > Orcinus > Orcinus orca. The sequence goes on from NC_064566.1 coordinate 93,217,938, forward strand.
GGTTCATCTGCATTTTTGGCCACAGAAGGCTGCCGAGTTAATAGGAGCCCCTTTGTCCTCCATGGGGCTGGATGGGAGCAAGTGGATGTCTGAAGGAGATTACAAGCAGTTATGGATATTGCTTGTCATGCTACCATCAGCAGACGCCTTTTTCAATTGACTAGTTGCTTGTATCTCCAGAATAGGGAATGCCAGATGTATTTCCTGCACTGAAAGAGAGTACTGAAGGCCCTTGGAAAGAGACCCAGCTGTTAAGTATCAGTGGAGGCTGGGGTAGTTTAACCCCTGGTGGCCAGGTAATCAGAATTCCTGGGAAGCCAAGGACAAACAGCCGAGGCAGCCCACGTCTAACAAATGAATGGAGGCTTGAAAGTCCTTTCTAAGCTGCTTGTTTGGAGTTCAAAATTCACTTTGCCGTGTAAACAGTGTTATTAGAACTAACATTTACGGAGTCCTGTATGTGCTACATGGTATCAAAGCATTCTATCTGCTTTCTTTTTTTTTTTTTTTTTTTTTCCCATTACATCCTCACCTCATTACAACTTTACAGGGTAGGAGTGGCAGACACTGGCTTGTTCACCATACCTGTAACCCTTTCCTCTTAGGCATACAGTCCTTCCTCAGCCTTCCTTATATTATGGGCAGCTATGGGACAATGGAAAGTAGATGGAAATCATATGCACCACCTCCTAATCTGGCCCATAAAAATGCCTCCTGCCCAACCCTTTGTGTGCTCTCCTCCTTCATCTATCTGCTGGATGCGTGGATCCAGTGAAAGGCTCCCAAGCTCTAGGGAATTATGTCATCCACTAAATGGAATGATCCTGGGGTCCCTGAATGACTGCATGGAGCCAATCCCGCTACTGACCTATGTTTGTGACATGAGTGAGAAATAAAAGTTTACTGTGTTAAGCTACTGAGATTTGGTGGGTTTTCTCACCCACCCAAATTAATTCAGTAAGTAGCAGACTATATCAACAGCCTCCATTTCACAAATGAGGAAACAGAGGCTCAGAGAGGTAGCGTGACATGCCCAAGGCTACATAGCAAATAATCTGTAGAGCCAAGTTTAAAACCCAGGTACGTCAGACTCCAAAGCCAGTAGTCTTCCATGCTACCTGCCACAATAGGTGGCCAGGATCCTAGGCCGGTCACAAAAGTCTATTTAACCAACAAAATACCCAATGCATTTTTCAACTACCCTTAGCCATTGCCCATAGCAGTTTCCGTGGGATGCTGATTGAGCTTCCAAACCTGACTTGAGAACATGTCTCATCACCATCACCTCACCCCCAATAATTTTGGACCACACTTCCAGGCCTGAGTAAAATAAGATGCTTCTGTAGATGTGGAGGCTTCTCAGTCAGTTGTTCCCTAAAGACTCTGAATCAGAATAAAAGAGCATTTGTTTCCATGAGAATGAAGGGCCCACACTCAAACTTGCCCTGTGTGTTCCATGTAACCCTTGCTGAGTCAATTTGTTGGTAGATGGGGAGTTTGCTTATGACCTAGGACAAGCAGGTCAGTTCTGGTTCTTAGTATATTCTTATATTGATCCTAGAAGCATGGATCTTAGAACCATTTTTTCTGAATTTGAAATCCAAATACGTGGTCTGACCAGCTGAGGTACATTTACAGTGACAAGGGGAAGGAATATTTTAAATTTTAAGTGGCCTTGAAACCCCAAGAACTCTGATTGCTGTAGGCAGAGGAAAACTCATCCTTCTTTTCTGAATGAGGCTCAGCCAGAGGAAACAAATCAGCTCTACAGTATATCCTGAGTGTATGATGTGTGCCCACCGACGTACCAGTCCCTGGAATGGGAGGCACCATGCCTGCCCTCCAAAGGATGATAAGCTGATTAGGGAGACCGAGCTGAAACACAAGGAGACAAACTCTAGAAAACTCTCCAGCCAGTTAATGTTAATTTGCACGTGTTCACATGTGGAACACTGACCTCTGTCCCTTTCAGCCTTCTCTTCAAACTCTCAAATAAATCCAGCTGCACATAAGTCAGTGGTATGGAACTTACTGAGTATTTGGGAGGGAAGATGAAGATTTACTTCACATGCTCCACTGAAACTTTTTAAAACGTTTTCCTAGTTCTTCTCTCTCTTTACCCCAAATCCCTTCTCTTCCTTGCCTGCACTTGGGACCTCTCCTTTCTGACTCTCCACATATTTTCTCACTCCTTAATCCAACGTAGTTTCCAAATCTCTCACTGCTGATATATTATGCAGAGGAATGTGACCCTTTCCCAGATCACGTCTTCAAACTTTATCAGGTCTTTAGCTAACAAGTATCTTCTAGTTATCAAACACATTCTAGGGGGAGAGGCAGGCATGTTACAAATAACCCACTGAAAACATTTCTGATATTCTGCTTGTGGAATTTCACCCTGCAGAATCTTATCCAGGGCTTTGCCTGCAAGTGAGTTTGCTGTCCATGGTGCTGACCTGGGAGGCTAAGGCTAATCACCATTTTTCTACACATCATTCAGTCAGGGAACTGGATGGTCTTGCTGTCTGCTCTGAGCCTCACCCCACTCATCTCTGAAACGGGATTATTAACAGCACTCACCATATGCAAAGCATTTAGCATCCTACTTGACACAAAGAGCTCAATAAATGGTAGTATTTCTTATTGTTATTATTATGCTATTATCCTACAGACTCCTACAGCTTCCCAGATATATTCTTTCCTCCAAAACTCAAGCTAAATAGTATTTGGATAAGTGATTCCGCCTTTAGTTTTCTTCCCACACTTTGCTTTAGAATGAACACAGGTTTTCCAAGATTTTTTGCTTTAACAGTGAAAGAGAAGCAGAAGTTAACAAAACAAATAACTGGTCTCACCAGTTGAAACATGAGTGGAGTTAACTCTGGAATTTTTTCAGCTTTGATTTTGTTCCTTCATTGATTCATCTCCTGACTCCTCACTTGGGAATAAAACCCACTCAAAAGCTCCTTTTTTGCTGTTGTTGTTCTTGAAAGCATGTGTTCCCAAGATTCCCTGTGCTTGCCTCTCTCATAGTATATCTCATGCTCTGCTGAAACTGCCTCTTTATAAAGACTATGTTGGGACTTCCCTGGTGGTCCAGTGGGTAAGACTCCGTGCTCCCAATGCAGGTGGCCCGGGTTCAATCCCTGGTTGGGGAACTAGATCCCACATGCATGCAGCAACTGAGAGTTCACATGCCACAACTAAGAAGTCTGCATGCCACAACTAAAAGATCCCACAGGCCGCAGTGAAGATCCTGAGTGCTGCAACTAAGACCCAGCGCATCCAAAATAAATAAATAAATATTATAAAGACTATGTTATTTGCCATTTTATCCTCAACAACTTGCAGAATGCCAGGTACATTGTTTGGACCTGAATGAAAAAAAATGTATTAATAAACAAATAAACAAAAGAACAAAGGGAATGTGGTGAGCTGCATTTTTGCCCCAAGCTTTCTCTCCTCCCTGTATCCACACACCTTTCTCCATGTGTCTTTGCAATTCTTCCCACTGAAGGAGTAGAGTATATTTTCCCTCCCCTTGACTTTGAGTTTACATATGTGAGTTTCTCTGGGTATATGATGAAGCAAAAGTAACAGTGGGACAATTCTAAGCCTAAGCTTTAAGAGGACTTGCACCTCTGACTTCATTATAAAAATAAATAAATACATAATGCCCTGGGTAGCGCATGGTACCAGGAGGAGGATAAGAGCCACATGGAGCAGACCAACCAGAGCTGCCACAACCCAAAGCAGAGCTGCCTCAGCCACTCATCGAACTGAAGATCTGAAGTGAAACCATCCAGCCAAGCCCATTCTAGATGAGCCACTTCTTAGCTGACCTTCCAAAGCATAAGTGGTAATGATTATAGTTTTAAGCCACTAAGTCTGAGGATTAATTTGTTACATAGCATTATTTGGGCAATAGTTAACAATACATAGAGAAAACACACAATGGATTTTTTTTAAAAAAAAAACAGATGATCATGGCTGATGAAGTTCAGCATCTCACCTTCTCTGAGCCTTAATTCTTCTTCTATAAAGTTTGGATAACAATTTCTGATCAACCTAGTTCACATGGTCATGGTTTCAAATTATTATGGGTAGGATAGCACAGCAGTGAGTTAGCCAACAGAATAGAAATAAAGGAGTATTATCATTAGGGGCTAGTATTCATAAGTTTCTTTAACATCCTGGTACAACCATAATCTCTAGCCCTGAATCCTGTATACTTAACTGAAATGGGACACCAGATGGCTAAAGATGAGTATTTGGGTCCACCAAAGTATTGGTAAAATTAATTCTCTTCCAAGAGGAAACTTGAAACTGCCTCTTTAAATTTCAACCAGGAAATTCAACTGAATTCTAGAGTTTTGAAATAGCAAACTCCCATTCTACCCTACCCAGTGCTTAATGCACTTTACAATACCCACATCCAGAGTTTTCCAGCCTCCACTTAAATGTTTCAGTCAAAGGAAACTCAACTACAAAGCACCTATTTCAACTTTGGACAGCTATGTTTATAAGAAAGCTTTTCCTCATCTTCCCTAACCCCCAGACTAGGTCAATTTCCCTAGTATAAACTTCTCATAGCACTCTATTCCTTCAGAGCATTTATTAAAGATTATAATTTAAAAGTTACTTGTGTAAAAATTTGTTCAATGTCTATCTCCCACACAGCACAGTAAACTTCATAAGGGCAAAGACTGGATCTTCTTTGTTCACTGCTGTATCTTCAGTATCTAGCGTGATAACAGTAAATTAATAAGCATTCAATAAATATTTATTCACTAGATATATTAAAAAGTTTTTTAATCTTAATTAATAATCTTATATAGTACTTACTTAACAAGGATCAACTCAATAATGAATGAACAGAAGACAGTATCTTCCTGAACTTCCGCGCAAATAGCATAAATTCTATCTTTTGAGGGTCCAACAAAACAAGTTTCCTCCCTGGATCATCCCCTCATATTTCATGGTAGTAGAGCTGAATCCTGGGAGATTTCTGATTAGAAGAGATAAAGGATTGAGAGTGAAGAATTTACACTTCATTTAACAAATATTTATTGAGCATACATTAGATGCCGAACATAGTTACGGGTATTGGAGATACAGCAGGAAGTATAACAGACCAAAAAAAAAAAAAAAATCCCTTCCTTCATAATTTTATGCCCTAATGGGAGGAGAGACATAATAAACAAATCAAAAAGTAAAACACATAGCGTACCAGATGGTGATAAGTGCAATGGAGAAAAATAAAGCAGAGAAGGAGAATAAGGAACCCAAGGGAAGATTGCTATTTTAAATGAGATGGTCAGGGAAGGTCTTATTTTTTATTTATTTATTTATTTATTTTTGCGGTACGCAGGCCTCTCACTGTTGTGGCCTCTCCCGTTGCGGAGCACAGACTCCGGACGCACAGGCTCAGCGGCCATGGCTCACGGGCCCAGCCGCTCCGCGGCACGTGGGATCCTCCCGGTCCGGGGCACGAACCCGTGTCCCCTGCCTCAGTAGGCGGACTCTCAACCACTGCGCCACCAGGGAAGCCCCAGGGAAGGTCTTTTTGAGAAGCTATTTGCACAATAGCTCTGAAGTTGGTGAGGGAGTGAGCCATGCAGATATTTGCAGTAAGAAGGTTCCAGGCAGAAAAGAACAGCCAGTGAGAAAGGTCCTGAGTAAGAAGCATGCCTGGCAGAATATGAAAAAGGTATGGAGGCCAGGGTAGCAAGAGAGAGAATAGCACGAGATGAAGTCACAAGGGTCACAGGGAGCCTTGGAGCCCTTGTAAGGACCTTGGTTCTCACTCAGGAAAGTCAAAAACTATTGAGTAATTTTGAACCGAGCATTGAAACACGACTTGATTCACCTGACTGGTAGGGTGGGTCTAGACTGTAGACAAACAAGGGCAGATACAGGTCACTTAGAAGGATCTGGCAGTAATCTGGTCAGATGATGACAGTCTGGCCCAGGGCGGAGTTTATTCTCTTCTGTATCCTAGCATCTAGCATCTAGAGGATGCTGAGTAAATACATGAATGATTGGACAGATGAGAGATGGAAAATGCTTTGGTTCTGGAGTCAAAACAACTGGATTTGGGCTCAGAATTCCAGTTAAGTCTTGCTTAGGTCCCTTGAATTATTTTCCCTAGAATCCTGTCTTCAGTGCAAGGATAAGAATTAAAGTTATTAAAGCATGTGTAAGAGTAGCCAGCCCAGCCTGACAAAAGAAACCCACCTTATATGATTCCATTTACCTGAAATGTCCAGAATAAGCAAACCCATAAAGACAGAAAGTAGATTCGTGGTTGCCAGGGGCTGGGGAAAGGGGATCCTGGACAGAAAAAGGACAATAGGCAAAAACAAAGGAAATGTGAATAAAGTATAGACTTTAGTTAATAACAATGTATCAGTATTGGTTCATTAACTGTGACAAGTGTACTAGACTAATGCAGAAGGTTAATAATAGGAGAAACTGGATGTGGGGATTTATGGGAACTCTCCATACTATTTTAATCATTTTTTTATAAAACTAAAGGTGTCTAAAATCAAAAGCCTAATTTTAAAAAAATGAGTAGCCAGGGCTTCCTTGCTGGTGCAGTGGTTAAGAATCTGCCTGCCAATGCAGGGGACACACATTCGAGCCCTGGTCCAGGAAGATCCCACGTGTCGCGGAGCAACTAAGCCCATGCACCACAGCTACTAAGCCTGAGCTCTAGAGCCCGCGAGCCACAACTCCTGAGCCCACGTGCCACAACTACTGAAGCCCACGCACCTAGAGCCCACGCTCTGCAGCAAGAGAAGCCACTGCAATGAGAAGCCCGCACACCAAAATGAAGAGTAGCCCCCACTCGCCGCAGCTAGAGAAAGCCCGTGCGCAGCAACGAAGACCCAATGCAGCCAAAAATAAATAAATAAAATTAATTAATTTAAAAAAAAATGAGTGGCCATTCAGGCCTGGGAAACGGAAGGAAGAGTCTCAGTGGTTTATTAGCCAGGAAGCGTGGAATGCCCCCATTCCATGTGCAGAACTGGCCCTTCCCTAGAGACTTGGGGCTCCAGGGAGGTAGCGTGCCTTGCCCATTCTTCCATAATCCATTCTTAGAGCTGCTTCTTCCCATGTGTGCCTTGGGCAGTAACTGATCGTTTAAAATAATAATAAGGTAAGAAAAGTTTGATACAGAAAATACTTCTAAATGACTTTAACTAATGTCCTCTGGGGTTCTGGGTGGGTAATCTGGGCCCCTTCTGTGTACAGGCAAATGTGATTACAGCAGGGCCTGTAGCGGCCTGTCTCAGCTCCCAGCCCTGCAGGCCACTGCCTGCCCTAACCACATTAGCAGCACTAGAGCCATCCATCAGACTAACTGGGGGCCTGGGGTTGGGCCTGGCCCTCCTGCTAGAGCTGGGCCCCGCCATCAGGAGACATCTGGCTCCTTCTTCACAGTCACAAGATAAAGAATGTGGCTGTGGAACTGATCTGCCTGTCTTGCCCCTTCCTCCTGCCCACCTTGGCCACCCCACTGCATCCTCAGAGCTGCTTGGTGGGGCCTGCGGAGCGGGTCCCTTGCTTCCTGTGGACAGTCCCAATCCGGCTGGGGCGAGAGGCCACACTTCTAGGCACCATCAGCCTCCCACCCCCAATTCAAGCAGGTGCCCTCTCTTCTGCCCCCACTATCAACTCTCCCAGGCTCCCCGGCCCAAGCCTGTCAAAAACAAAACTCGGGACTTCCCTGGTGGCGCAGTAGTTGAGAGTCCGCCTGCCGATGCAGGGGACACGGGTTCGTGCCCCGGTCCAGGAAGATCCCACAGGCCGCGGAGCGGCTGGGCCCGTGAGCCATGGCCGCTGAGCCTGCGCGTCCGGAGCCTGTGCTCCACAACGGGAGAGGCCACAAGAGTGAGAGGCCCGTGTACTGCAAAAAAAAAAAAAAAAATAGAACTCAAGGCCCATCTGCCAGGCAGCGGATGCTGGGAAACCAGCTGCCTTCACGGCACGGGCACCAAACATTAGTGAGGGGCAGGTAGACGGACTGAGCAACTGCTACACATGCACGCACACACACGCACGCTTCAGTCCCAGAACTGACTGGGTAAGCCATGGGTGACGCATTGCTGCATGACTCATGGCAAATGTTGAGACCTGCATTGGCTTCTTCTTGTCATTTAAAATGCCCGCAAGCCACCATCCCTGCTCCCTGGACAAGCTCAGGGAGCCCATTTTATTTTTTATTTTTTTAAATTTAGGGTCTTTGCTGCTGTGCAGGGGCTTTCTCTAGTTGTGGCGAGCGGGGGCTACTCTTCGTTGAGGTGCACAGGCTTCTCATTGCAATGGCTTCTCTTGTTGCGGAGCACAAGCTCTAGGTGCGCGGGCTTCAGTAGTTGTGGCTGGCGGGCTCTAGAGCACAGGCTCAGTAGCTGTGGTACACAGGCTTAGTTGCTCTGCGGCATCTGGGATCTTCCCGGACCAAGGCTCGAACCCGCGTCCCCTGCATTGGCAGGTGGATTCTTAACCACTGCGCCACCAGGGAAGCCCAGGGAGCTCATTTTAATATAAGACTAAATTCAACATAATTAAGGAGCCTAATCAGCTATTGTTTGGGGGAAAATGACCAACAACACCATGACTCATTTTAAATCTGAACAGAAACAATTTGGGAGCACTTTGGTTTTGGAGATTAACTTCAGTCAACTGAGAGTTGCCTTTTCAGGATCCCATATGCCCAGACTCCCAGTTCTGCCCCCCTTCCCCGCTGTGCTGCTTCAGGCCCTGTGCGACATCTGCTGAGACAGGTGATATTGGGCATGCGTGAAGCCACGACCTCCTGGAGCATCAGGTGAGGGCAGTGAGAGCTAAGAGGAGTGGGCCACTCCCAGCCTCAGTGCCTCCATCAGAGAAGTGGGGAGGATATCCCAGCCTGACACTAAGAGAAAGAACTGGCTTTGGGGAACTGCAGAATGAATTACCAGGGCCTGTCCCCTGCCAGCCCCACTTCCCAGGACCTCACCTGGGGCTCAGAGAAGCCAGTAAGCAGAGTAATGTTCCAGCAGGCAGGACCCCCTTCTTCACGGTGTTTTATCCACACATAGGAAGGCAGGGCTGAAGAGCACATAGTCCAGAAAAAACGGTCCTTGTGTTGACAGCAAGGGCAGGCGCTGCCTGACAGGACACGCAGGAGTGGCTCGCTGTCCTGAGGAAGTAGTTAAAGGTGTACAAGGGCTCACTGGGGTGTACACACACGTGGGTGCATGCCAGGGGCCGCTGAGTCCCCCCACATGTCCAGAAACACTAGCAACTTCAGGGGGAGGGAGCTGGGGGCTCTGGGAAGGCTTGCATCAGCTGTGTGACCCTGACAATCCTCTTTCCTTCTCTGAACGTGTTTCTAATCTGTAAGCTGTCATACTTGTTCCCTGAAGTTTCAACCTTCACAGTGCATCAGAATCACTTGGGGGATTTGCCCTGGTGGCACAGTGGTTAAGAATTCACTTGTCAATGCAGGGGGCACGTATTCAATCCCTGGTCCAGGAAGATCCCACGTGCCGCGGAGCAAAATAGCCCATGCACCACAACTACTGAGCCTGCATGCCACAACTACTGAAGCCCGCATACCTAGAGCCCGTTCTCCGCAACAAGAGAAGCCACTGCAATGAGAAGCCTGTGCACCACAACGAAGAGCAGCCCCTGCTCGCCGCAACTAGAGAAAGTCTGTGTGCAGCAACGAAGACTCAATGCAGCCAAAAATAAATAAATTAAATAAATTAATTAAAAAAAAAAAAGAATCACTTGGAAAGCATTTTAAAAGTATACTTGCCCAAGCAAGCCCGGAGATCTGGAGTTGATTGGTGGTATGGGGGTCACCGGTAGTTTTTAAAACGCGCCAGATGATTCTAAAGCTTAGCCAAGCCTGAAAAACCACTAGAGCACCACATAGCTTATATTGGACAGACTGGAAGGCTTATTAAAACACAGATTCCAGGGCCTTGCCCTGAGAATTAACATTTCTCACAAGTTCCCAGTTAATGCCAGTGATGCTGGCCTGGGGACCACACCTTGAGAACCGCTGTCCTGGACCAATGCCACTCAAAGCTTGGTCCCCAGAGTGGCAGTAACATCATTCCCTGGAAGTTTATTGGGAATGCAGATTAAGGTGCCTTATTACAAACGTTAAGACAATATGTCTTTCTAGGATGAAGAAAAGGATGGTGATGATGATGATGATGATCATCAGGGGGGAGGGGGGAGCCTGGGTAAGAGAAGGGAGCAGCTGGCCCAAGCCAGCACTGAGTTGGATGGAGAGACTGTTGCCCCTCTCAGAGCTCTCTTCTTCTCTCCTCTTGCCTTCCCACACTATTGTGAAAAGTTTTCATAAGCGCTGCCCCTAGCCCATTTTCCTCAGGTGTGGATCTGCATAAATCATTGCTCAGCCCTCAGCCCCATCATCAACCATTATATCCCAGTTCATCATCTTGCCCACATTACAGATGGGAAAAATTAATTGATTTGAATGGCTGCCTGGATACCCCAGGGCAAGGCTTTAATTCGCCTTTGATGCTGGATGGGTGCTCTGTGCTGGAGCTATAGACACTCCGGCTCAGCATGGACCAACTGAGCATGCTGTGACCAACCCCCTTCCTTGGCCTGCTGCCTGATTTCTAGCTACAGCCCCTCCCCAAACCGTGAGCTGCATAAGTGCTGTGAGGTGTTAAGGAGAGGAGTAGCGCAGGCTGGTTGGGAGAGCCCTGGCTGGGGAGACAAGAGCCCTTGTGCTGCCTTGGGCTTAACTCAAATCTACTGTGACTTTGACCCAGCCTACTCTCTCCGGGTCTTAATTTCACTCTCAGCAAAATAGAAAAAGTCATCCTTGCTGGTTTCCTTCTGATGGGGTTGCAAGCTATCTCCCATACACCAGATTGCCCTTTGTTTGAGGTCTTGCACTTCAGTCGCTATTGGGTTTCCTGTATTTGAGGAAGAGCCAGAAGTACGGAGCAGACATTGTTTGGAGTGCCCAGAAGTCCCATTCCTAGCATCTTCACTCTGTGGAACGAAGCTTGGCCATGTGACTGATCTTGACAACACAAACATCAAAGTGAAAAGAAGACCTTCTTCCAAAGGTGGTTCCCATTCTGGGAACCGTCAGAAGGACCTATTGCACGTTACCTTAAATAGCCTCATTGGTGGCAAATCTTCAACCTAAGAGTGTGGATTTGCTTGTTGGAAACAACCCAAAGCTATCCAGAGTGAAGAATGGTGAATAGAGTGAGAGATTAAGGCTGGGAAATACCATTTTTAGTCTAAAACAAGGTGTAACTATAATTAAATAGATCCGGGGGGTGGTCTGAATGGCCTCTAAGGTCTCCTCCAGGTCCAACACTCTATGATTTTCTTGTATAGACGGAAAATGGATTCTGAAGGCAAAGGAAAACATTCCACAGGTGTCCTGAATGAAGTAACTTCAAAGGAATCTATATAAAATTACTCCTCCCAAAATGACTAATTTAAAAGGCAATTCTCCTCTAGATACATACCTTATTTCATGGATTCATGAAATAAGGTAGTTTTATTCTCACATTTTATCTCACATTTTATCTCTGAAATCAGGATACAGATGACAATTGGTGGAGGGTCGTAGTTTAAATGGCAGCATTTTTTTCTTTCTTAGTGGTACATAAAGTAATCATTATATCAATGGCATCTTAGATTCAATGAAACACAGTAAATCTCAAACTGTTCTGAATGTCAATACCAATTGCTTTAGAATTACACTTCTTATATTTTCTTCACTTCTCAGATTAGTCTTGATTCTTAACTTTGGATGCACATACCAGACCAATTAAATCAGAATCTCTGGGGGAAGGATTCAGACATTATTAGTTTTTAAAGCTCTCCAGGCACAGGGCCTATGACACCTTAAGATAACTACAGCTCTCTTGTAGCTGTATAGGAACCCAGGCTTGTGGGGAAGCCTAGACCATGGCTGGTCGATCAGAGAAATGGAAAGTTTTAGGAATAGATAGTGTTGAGCTCTTGGGTTGAGCCATGCCTGAAGTCTTCCATCACCTCTAGACTTCACAGTTTGGTAAGCAATAGATCTTCTGAATTGTTCAAGCTGGTTCAACTTCTATGTATGTCTTGCAACACACATAGAATGAGGTACCAGCAGGGGTATGTTAACTGCAACTGACTGGGCTGAGGAAGTAAAGTGCTGGGCAATGAGAGTTCTACTATCCTGGGCCAAGAGGTTGGTAATCCTTGTTCTGAGGTTGCAAATAGCTGATTAAGTGATGACCTTATTTTTTGTCTTAGGACTCATACCATCGATTTGCCAAGTTTTCAGCACCCCAGAATTTGTTAGCAAAAATTCAAAATATTATAGAGTGAAGGCTGATTTTTGAAGCCTTCACGAAGGCTTACAACAGGCTCATCTGAAAACAGCTCTAGAGAAGAAAATATGGATTTGCTAAGAGAGGCCCTTTTTAGCTTGTGGTCTGCAATATACATTCCCCAGGAGTCTGGCTATTAATAATTATCCTTGAGGAGCTGGAAAAGCCACATTCTCTACTTCAAGCTCAATTTCCTACAAGTTGAAGCAGGAAGTAAGAAACTACTCAGCAGAAAACAGATTAGGACCCAGAAGAAGCCTAATCCCCCAGGTGTCTCTCAAATACTCCTGTTAAGTATTGTCTGCCTAAGGAAAGGATTATATCACTTCCCTGGCTGAAATGTAGCTGTAAGCCAGAATACTTAGAGGGCCTTTCTCACCCCAATCTGAGGTTTCCAACTGCCCCAGAGTACATGAAGAGTAGAGCATTGAAGCCAGGACTGGTTGACTGGGAATAGAAGTTTAGAGACCCTGTTCTAGGCCCAAAGACAGTTTCTCTAGCTTTAATAATCCATGGCGCAAAGCAACAGGACCTATTAAGATTGAATTTAGTTGCCACTACAAAAGACTGACTATTGGCTTCACCACAATTTATGTTTACTTTTCCTCTCATCCCCTGAAATAAAAGATGCATCCCAGGCATTGAGCAAATGTTTGACATATGATGAATGAACGAGTGAATGAATCTGGCTCCAAGCACTACCAATGGTATACAGCAAATATAGCTCAAAATGAAGCAAAGGAATAGACAGTGGGAGTATAGGTCCTCACTTTAGGTTGTGAAAAAGGGACCCGGGATGAAAGATTTGACACTTAATCCTGCAGACCTGAGCTGGCCTCTTCTTCATCTCTCAGAGGGATCTCCATTTTGCCAGGTCACAAACACTACTGCTGAGAATTCGCAGGGTCTTCCCTGGGGGTCTACACTAAAGACTACAATAGAGTCCTATTTCCTAGGAACCTTTAATGTGTTGGGTGATGGATAAGATGGATACATCCAAAGTCCTTCTCTATGGGAAACAGACAAAGGAACCAGGGATACGATGTATTGAATTCATATGAAAATACAAAGGCTCAAAATAACCAAACCAATCTTGAAAAAGAACGAAGAGGATTTACATTTACCAATTTCAAAACTTAATACATGACTACAGTAATCAAGACAGTGTGGTACAGGCGTAAAGATAGACATAGATCTTTGGAATAGAACTGAGAGTTCAGAAATAAACCTCTACAGTCATGGCCAATTGATTTTGGCCAAGGTGCCAAGATAATTCAATGGGGGAAAGAATAGTTTCTTCAACAAATGACCTTGAGGCAATTGGATATGCAGGTATAAAAGGATAACTCTGTGCCATTAACTCACACCATAACCCAAAAATTAAATCAAAAGCCATCGTTGATATAAATGTAAGAACTAAAACTATAAAACTCTTAGAAGAGATCACGGGAGTAAATCTTTCTGACCTTGAGTTAGGAAATGATTTCTTAGATATACCATCAAAAGCACAAATGATGAAAAAACAAATTGATAAGTTGGACTTCATCAAAATTAAGAACTTTTTCTCTTCAAAAAACACCAAGAAAATGAAAAGACAAACCACAGATTGGGAGAAAATATGTAAATATATTTACAAATCATATATCTGACAAGGGATTGTGTCCCTACGTGGTAAGCAGAATTATGACCAGTCAAATATGCTCACGTCCTGAACCCTAGAACCTGTGTATATGTAACCTTACATGACAAAGGAAACTTGGCAGATGTGATTAAGGTTAAGGACTTTAGATGGTGAAATTATCCTGGATTATCCAGGTGATCTCAATCTAATTACATGATTCCTTAACATCAGAGACTATTTCCAGGTTGTGGTCAGAAAAAGATGTGATAGTGGAAGAATGGCCAAAGAGATGACATGTTGCTCGCTTTGAAGGCAGAGGAAGGGGGCCACAAGCCAAGAAATGCAGATTACCTCTAGAAGCCAGAAAGACAAGGAAATAGATTATCCCTTAGAGCCTGCCAACACATTGATTTTAGCTCAATGAAAGCTGTATCAAACTTCTGACCTATGGAAGTATTAAATGATAAATTTCTGTTACTTTAAGCCACTAAATTTGTGGTAATTTTTACAGCAGCAATATAAAATTAATACATCGGAATACACAAAGAATTACTCCAGCTCAATACTAAGACTAATAATCCAATATAAAAATGGGCAAATAGACATTTCACCAAAGATACACGAATGGTCAGTAAGTACGAGAAAGAATGCTCAACATCATTAGCAATTAGGGAAATGCAAATCAATACAGTCATCCCTCCGTATGCAAGGGGGATTGGTTCCAGAACCTCTGTGGATACCAAAATCCGAGGATGCTCAAGTCTCTTATATGAAATGGCATAGTACAGTCAGCCTTCTGTACCCACAGATATGGAACCAGCAGATACACAGAGCCAACTGTACCGTAATAAGATACTACTTCACACCCACTAGGATGGCTATAATCGGAAAGACATACAATAACAAGTTTTGGAGAGGATGTGGAGAAACTGGAAAGCCATACATTGCTGGTGGGAACGTAAAACAGTGTGAAATAGCTTGGCATTTTCTTAAAATGTTTAATATAGAGTATATGATAAATGTAAATATAGAGCATATAAATATATGGACCAGCAACCCCACTCCTAAGTATCTACGCATGTGAAATGAAGGCATATGCTCACGCAAAGATTGTATGTGAATATCTGTGACAACATTATTATTTTTTTATTGACATAGTTGATTTACAATGTTGTGTTAGTTTCAGGTATACAGCAAGGTGATTCAGATATATATATGTGTATATATATACATATAGATATTCTTTTTCAGATTCTTTTCCATTATAGGTTATTACAAGATATTGAATATAGTTCCCTGTGCTGTACAGTAGGTCCTTGTTGTTTATCTATTTTATATATAGTAGTGTGTATCTTTAATCCCCAGCTCCTAATTTATCCCTACCCCCTCCTTCCCCTTTGGTAACCCTAAATTTGTTTTCTATGTCTGGGAGTCTGTTTCTGTTTTGTAAATAAGTTCATTTGTATCATTTTTTTAGATTCCACATGTAAGTGATATCATATGATATTTATCTTTCTCTGACTTACTTCACTTAGTATGATAATCTCTAGGTCCATCCATGTTGCTGCAAATGGCATTATTTCATTCTTTTTTATGGCTGAGTAATATTCCGCTATGTATATACACCACATCTTCTTTATCCTTTCACCTGTTGATGGACACTTAGGTTGCTTCCATGTCTTGGCTATTGTAAATAGTGCTGCTATGAACACTGGGGTGCATGTATCTTTTCAAATTAGAGTTTTCGTCTTTTCTGGGTATATGCCTAGGAGTGGGACTGCTGAATCATATGGTAACTCTATTTTTAGTTTTTTAGGGAAGCTTCATACCTTTCTGCATAGTGGCTGCACCAATTTACATTCCCACCAACAGTGTAGGAGGGTTCCCTTCTCTATGTCCTCCCATTATCGTTAATAGCCAAAAAGTGGAAATAACCCAAATGTTCATCAATAGGTGAAGGGATAAACAAAATAAATAAGGATAATAATAATAAATACTAAGGAAGAAAGAACTTATATATGTTACAACATGGACGAACCTCAACAATTTTATGCTAAATCAAAGAAGGCAGTCACAAAGGACTACATATTATATGATTCTATTTAAAGGAAATATCCAGAGTGGGCAAATCTATAACAACAGAAAGCAGATCAGTGGTTGCCTAGAGGTGGGAGGAGGGGGTTGGGGGTTGGGAGGTGATGGCTAAGAGTATAGGTTTTCTTTTACGGGGTAATTAACATGTTCTAAAATTAGATTGTGCTGATAGTAGCATGACTCTGTAAATATACTAAAAATCATTGAATTGTACACTCAAAACGAGTGAAGTTTATGGCGTGTAAATTATATGTCAATAAAGCTAGGGAGAAAGAGAAGAAGGAGAAGAACTCTGCACGGTGGGGCTGTGGAACCCTGCCAAGGCAGGGTGTGCGTTGAGAACTCACATCCATGGAGAACTAGCTGGGCTCCTCGTTGTACCGATTAAGTATAGAATTTGATTTTATTTCAGGAGCCTATAACATTGGCAATATTGGTCAGATCTTCCCAGAGAGAGAAAGGCATCTTTTCTGGGGAGTGCTCACTGAGAGAGGTGAGACTGGGGAGTGAATTTGGCAAGAGGGAAGGTTGGCTACAGTACCCATGATTTCCAACCAGAAAATAGGACATGTGCAAACATATTCAGAAGGCACAAGACAAATTATACAAAGCCAGGCCAACCCAGAGGGTCCCTAGCCTCCGGGTACAGCCACATTAACCTCTGTCTGCAGCCTGTTCCCTGGAGGCAGGGGGAGGAAAGGCCAGGGCTGGGCTCCTGGGCCAGGATGTGGGGTTGCAGCTGGTGTAATGAAATAGCATCCTCCAAACAGGCAGGGAACTCAGGTGGGAATTAGCCTGTTCTAAAAGCAGGACCTGGGCTGCCTTCCGAGTACATGAAGCCCATTCCCATCCATCTATCTTCACACCTGAGAGAAAGAAAGTGCAAATAACAAGCATCTTGATATGTATGTGTCTACAATCTGGTTATGAGGTTAGCAAGCAAGAAAGACGCCCCCAGGGAATGCATATGCTTTTTTCATAGAGGAAACAGTAAGTAAATAGCTGAAATTTATCTTGAGGGAGATAAAAGAAGCACTTTTTTAAATTGTGAGAAAAACAATATTTTTCCCCAGAGCAATCAAGTCCTTCCAGGTTTTGATCATGTCTCTCATCAATGGGCCTTCAAGCCAGATTCATCTTAGGTTCATGGGACAAGAAAGGAAGTGGGTCTGCCTTGGCCAGTGGTTTTAATCTAAGCCAAGTTCAGGGGAGAGGGAAGAGGGACCCAGCTACCCCAAAGCAGGCCTCCATTTCGCCCATCCTCAAAGTGTCTCAGAGGGTGACCCAAGGGCATACACTGCTAGTGACCTCAGGGACACTGGAAATTTCTGGAAGAAGGTATGGCTTCTAAGTCTGTCTGTTGCTGGGATCTCTGTATGCCATCACTGCCTTGGTGAGGGACATTGGTCTCTTTGCCTGCATAAATGTAAATACTAACTGTATTTACTTTACTGACCTATTTGTGTAAGAACTATCTTTGCTGGCTGAAACAGTCAATGAGATCATGAATATGGAAGCTTCTGTGAACCAAGAAGGACTGGTAGAGGGTGGGGAGGTGCAGGGGAGGTGGCAGGGGTAAGGATTTATTGAATACATTCAAGTGCCAAGCTCTTTCCTTTTGGTTATTTTTTTAAATACTTGTTAAAAAAAAAAAGAAAAACACTCATGAGGTAGCCATTTCCACTTACATATGGAGAAACTGAAGCTTACAAATTTAACATGGCATGTCTGACCCAGGCTATATAGTTGGCAGTACAGGATTTGAACCCCAGGTCTCTTGGACTCAAATCCACAACAGGTCCCGAAGGCTGGTCATGGCTTCTACTAGGCTAAAAATACCCTTGGGGCCACGGCTGGGGCTGGACTCTCGTCTGGAGCCTTGGGTAAACCACAGTGCTGCCCGGGATGCAAGAATACCCTCCATGTCACTAGCACAGCGGTCCTGGTATCTCTGACTTGTCGTTTAGACATTCCTTTGACCTCTTCTTTCTCTGTTTCAGTGAGTGAGTCCTGAACTCACAGCACTCAGCCCCTTCCCCTGGAGAGGTGGGATGGAGGTGGGGAAGTTCCTGTCCCCGGCTTAGCCATCATCTTTTTTTTAGTGATGGTATATGTTTGCCCTGGCTCAGGACTCAACCTCTTTGAGCCTTGATCTCCCCATTGAACGATTGGACCAGGTTGATGAATTTCAAACTTATGTCACCACAACTCACAGTAACATTTTCTCTGACAACCCAGTTCACATGTAAATATTTTCCTTTCCACAAAACAAAGCTTATCCGTGCTATACATGCATATGTATATGCACGCTACTATTTTTCTGCTTCACTCTGTTTCTTTTTTTTTTTAATGCGGGTCACAGCCCATTAATTTGTTTGATTTCACTTCCCTAAGGGGTCAAGACCCACAGTTTGGAAGATCCCATTCTAGACACTCTCTCATGACCATTCCAGCTGTGACACTTGATGAATCTTTACCCAGCCTTCCCCTCCTCCAGAGGGGTGTCCCTCTGAGCTGATGAGCTCCTGTGGAGCCTGCCAGGACTCTGCCCCCTCCCTGTCCCTGGGAACGTTTCTCCCGGCAACCTGTTTCATGTGCGCACGTTACCTTCATGAATACCCCAAAGTAAAATGACTCGTTCAAGGTCACTCACGCCACGACTAGCTGGAGCAAGGACTTTAACTTGCACAACGGGACTGCATATCCAGACCTTCCACACAACCACCCGCCTCCTGAGACAGGCACCCTGTGGTCAGGCAGCACCCAGGCCTCCCAGGAAGAAGTCCTCCACCCATCTACTTGCATGCCGTCAGCCCCCTTGCCCTTCTCCCGGCTCTTCTTGACCTTCTGCAACCAGCATCCTCACCTTTTTGCTGCCTCTCAGCTCCCCAGCCTGTCTCTGATGTCTGTCTGGGTACACCTGGGTCCTGTGTGCATTTGGGGATGAGGGACAGGCCAGTCAGTCCATTCAGATCCATCTAGTCCGTGGGGATATTTCTGAATTCTTAGTCCCACGGGAGCAGACATTCTACCTCATGCAGGTTTTAATTGGTCAAACCAAATATGTGTCATTAAAGCTGTATCTCTCTTCCAGTCCCCCGAGGAGACCTTTGACTCCTCCTATCAAAGACCTCCCCGACCCCATCTGTGATGTAGTATCCAGGAGTCTCACAGAGGCACAGCTAGGGATGCTGGGAGAGGTAGAGAAGGTCTATGGCATCCTGGCTGTGAGTACACAGGAAACCACCATGGATACTGCCACTCAAAACTTACACGGCAGACATGGGTCTCTCATCCCAGTGGGACATCTATAAGCAAAGTTCTGGTTTGAGATTTCTAAAGGCTATTAATTACTGTGTATGAGGTTAGATATCAAGCACAGATAGAGAATGATAGATAGGTGACAGTTGATGGCTGTGAAATAATAGATAGTAGCTGTTAGATGGTAGGTAACTATAGATAGTAGAGAATAAAAAGTAGCTGATAGGGGCTTCCCTGGTGGCGCAGTGGTTGAGAGTCCGCCTACCGAGGCAGGCGACACGGGTTCGTGCCCCGGTCCGGGAAGATCCCACATGCTGCGGAGTGGCTGGGCCCATGAGCCGTGGCCGCTGAGCCTGAGCGGCCGGAGCCTGTGCTCCGCAATGGGAGAGGCCAAAACAGTGAGGGGCCCGCGTACTGCAAAAAAAAAAAAAGTAGCTGATAAAAAAAAAATGTAGCTGATAGATTGTAGCATATAGCAAATAATAGATAGTAGCTGATAGTAGATCAAAGATAACAAATGGAAGATACTGGATAATGTCTGAAGATAATAGAAGCTGATAGTGGATAATAGTGGGTAGTTGATAAGAGTAGCTAATAATGGATAATAGGAGCTAGGTGATAATAGTAGCTAATGGTGGCTAATAGTTGGTAAGTGATAATAGTTGCTAATAGAGGGCAGTGCTAATAGCAGATAATGCTGGCTGTAGATCACAGCTGATAGGTAGTGGCCTGAAAGACCACTAAATACTGAACAGCCAGCGGGGAGTTCCATTTATTATTTTAAATGACTTTAGGACTCACTTGGACACTCTTGGGTAAGCCTGTTCTGAAGTCTCTGTAACCAAGGTGGGGGTGGGGTGGTCGGGAATACTCAGCCCAGTTAGTCACAAAACTGGTTTCCAGTTTAAGTTCCTTCATTAACTAGCTGCAGGATCTTGGGCCCACCATGTAACCCCTATGATTCCTCATGTGTAAAGGAGGAGGTGGGTCATATTCCTGATCTATCCACTGCAGAGGGCAAAATGAGGGTAAATGATAGAGGTAAGCACACTTCAACATTTCATAATGAGATACAGAGTCAGACGGTCCACAAAGCTGCAAAGGCCCAGCTGCAGGAGGCCAACCACAGGTCCCTGGTTTGTGGGTCAGAAGATAACTATGTTTTCCATATACTCACAGTGAGTAGGTTCATGCCCAGGGGCAGGGATGGCACAGGATTGACAGGCTAGCCCAACTGCAGGAGGGCCAGAGGTTCCCTTTCCTGGCCTTTCACTAATGCTCACAATCTGAACGTTCTCCTGATACTGTCCAGTGGTTTCTGTCCCTTGCTGATGGCTTCCTCCATGTACTTCAAATAAAATCCAAACACTTCATCAGGACCTCCAAGGTCCCTTCTGATCTGGTTCTTTCCTAAACTTCTGATCTCAGTCTACACTTCTCCCCCATCATTCACCTTTGCTCAAGGGCTTCTGCTTGTTCCTCAGAGAACCCAAGCTTATTCCCACGAGGCCTTTGCACTTGGTGTTCCCTCTTCCTGGAATGTTCTCCTCTCACAGCCACATCCCTGAGCTGTGGGCACGGTAGGTTCCTTCTCAGCTGCTACCCCTCAGAGAAGACTTCCCACTTGAAGTCACCCTCCATCACATCACCCCATTTTATTTCCTCTGTAGCACTTAATCCCCATCTCACATTAAATCCCCATCAGCTTCTTTATTTACTCATTAAGTTGTTCAATGTCTCTCTACTCCATTCAAATGTAACTTCCAAAAAGTTGAGGCCCTTGGTATCTCTTCACTGAAGTTTCCCAGCACCTAGAACAGTTCCTGGCACATAGTAGTGTATTAACGAGTATTTATTGAATGAATCAGTGAATGAAGAAAAGGCCATTGCAACTGCAACAAGATGGCAAATTTGGGGCCAGACAGGCTGGGATTCTGAGACTACTCCACTTCAAACTTGTGATGAAATGTTGAACAAGTTTCTTAACCTCTCCTAGTATCTTTAATTTACTCAACTACAAACATCAAGATGATATTGACAACATTAAACTTGATCTGAGCCCTGTGTTCCCTAAGGTTGAGAAATCCCACCACCCTTTTGTGTTCCTAGACATGACTAACCTCAAAGGACCACCCTGCTCTTCTAATTCTGAGATAAGACCCACCTACATCCTTCCTCATGACTCACGTAAGATTTGCTGATGGTTCCTGGTCTACCTGCCCGCATAAAACCCTAGCCCTCCTTCCATATCTTTGAGACACTCCTCATTAATGAACATTTTCCCCATTGCAAACTGTCATAATAAAATCATCTCCTTAATTGTCCAGTGCATTCTGTCTTCCACAATATTTCTTCCTCTTGCAGAATTAATACGAGGATTAAATGGAATAACGTGTGAAAGTTGTATTGCACAGCACCTTCAGTATAATTTTCCCTCAGTGGGATTTGAATGATCTCCAACATTCTCTAGATTGAGGCAGAGTATTGATCCATTCACAGGGCAGAGAAAAACTAACCACAAAGCTTATTCACAGTTACTCAGGACTCCAATGCCCATTACCTCTGCTCCCATGAAAAAGAGGAGAGCAAAATGCCAACCCTGTTTATATACATATATATATACACATACACATATATACATATGTATATGTGTGTATATATGTATATCCATCTATACATAGATGGATGGATATATATATATACATATACACATATATATCCATGTATATAATTTCCAAATATATATCTTCATATGTATATACAATGATACACATCAATGAGCAAATATACTAAATAGTACATATTATAATATTAAGAACCATTTTCATGTCAACTATGTACTGTGTGACAAGAACTTTGTACTAATGATTACTTTTCCCATTTTGGGGGTCTTAGAGAAGGTAAGGGATTTGTCCAAGGTCTTACAACTAATTAATGACAAAGCTGGGAATTGAACCCAGGTCTCGCTGACCCCAGAACTCATGCATTTTTCCTCTACATAATCATCTATTATTCATTTAACCTGTATCTTGAGTGCCTGCTCTGGACTTGTCATAAATAGAATATAAAGGTTGTTTATACAAACGTTGCCCTAAGAAAGCTCCCGATCTGCTTCTCAAGGCAAGGCAGACTCTGGGAACTATGAGGAGACCACACAAGACAGTTAGCAAGTGAGGTCTCGAGGGAGAGGTTCAGACAAGAGCAAGGTCGATGTGCACCAAGGAGGCTGGAGGTGCACCACTTTGTGTGTGTGCTCAATAAACAGACTGGATGAATAAATGATTTAATCAAGCTTTAAGGGGCACGATTGGATTTAATTTGGTCTGTGATTTTTACTCACCCCAACATCTCTGGTCCTTCCACTGCCATGAGGATGGGTATGAGGAGAGTCATCCTGACCTCAGTGGACTTCTCTCCTGTGTATTTTCCACCTGCCAGCACTCCCGGGAGGGCTGGATTTGCCTTCCTGGGGAAAAGACCCTCAGCTAAGAACCCTGATCCTTTGACAGGCGGCACTGTTCCATCCGGTTCCCCATGTGACTGTCTCCTAAGAGCCTCCCCCATCCTGCTGAAGATTTTTAAGATATGGAAATTAAGGAACAGGCATATTCCTCAATTCCCTGCATGGCATGATGGCCATTAACCAATTAATGGCTGGGCAAGTGCCAGCCAGTAGGGTAATTATTAGATGGTAATTGCCACATCATTACAAGGTAAATATAGGCTCGGACTGTCATCCACCCCAAAGAGGGCAACTGGAAATTCATTTTATTCCTATTAAGCATAATTATTCCCCAGTCTCTGGGAACCTGTGATTTCCAATATAATTATATAGTGTTTGCCAATTCCATGCACGAGGGATGGGGTTCAAAAGCAGACAATGAGGGGCGGCCTGGGGAGGTGTGGGGCAGGAGCTGGAAGCTCACAGCAGTGTCAGGGTTTAGAAGCTAAATCAGTTGGGCATATCTGAAGGTAAGGGGGCCCCGTAAGGGAAAGGAAGAGGAAAAGAGATTTCATTGAGACTTCATAGAATCCTCTTCTCTGAATGTCTAGAAAACATGTTATACAGATCTTTATTACCCCCAATCTCCCATTCACTCATTCCTTCCATCCAAAGCTGATGAGGGAACATGGCCCAAAGTCAGATATTATGCACAGCCCTGGAGACAGAGAGGAAGATAGAGCAGGAAACCTGTTTTTAAGAGGCCAAGTAGAGGCAGAGATCGTGTTATCTTCGTTTCTCATTTTACAGGTGAAGAAACTGAGGTTCCCTGGTTGGCTACTGTGCTCAGTTCTCTCTGAGAAATAGAATTAACAATCCAAACAGCAGAAGGTCATCTACAATGCCAAAAAGTGCAAACTGAGAACTTTTAATGCTTGACAGGAGCTGCGCAGATGTGACAATTGAGACATAAAGTTGATAAAGCACCCTAGGTACTGCAGACTGAGATAGTGGAGGGCAGGGTTCCCAGGGACGGAAGATGTGAAGCTGTGACCCGGAGCAATCTGGGAGATCCGGAGACACCACTTTTCATGCTAATGTAGAATAATGCCATATATCACCTTTAAAGAGAACTTGACTGTAATAAACATTTATACCAAAACTATATCCTATAAATCAAGCAACAAATCTCTGGTCTATCGGAGACATACCTTGTGTCTGGGAGTCTTGCTATTAAATCAAGTATTGTAATTTGCTTCAGAAATGTTTTGCCAAAAGGTTAAAATATACATACTCATAGCTCATCAATCTCATGGGTTGGTAGGAAAGCCCTTTAGGTCTTGTTACTCAAGCCTTCTTTTGAGTTCCTAACTGGTTATCCTGTAGATCTCTACTGGTTATGCTGTAGACTCTAGGGCACTGGATTGGGAGAGATGGGTTGCTGGTTGAGGTAGAAGAGGAGGCAGGGGGATTAACTAGATCAAAGGCTTTTGATTAGCTACCAGTGATGCAACACCAATGATAGCTACAATCAGAAACTTATTACAAGCGAGGCACGGAGGCAGCACGAGGGATAAAGTGGAGAAAAAGATGGACAGGGGTCCTGCCTTCATGGAATTTATAGTTGAGCAATTTATGAGAACCTGTACGTCTTGTGTCACGTTGAACCTTTGCAACCTGTTAGAATTATCCCCATTTTATTGGTGAGGCTACATGAACTGCTCCAGTTTCCACAGCTAGAAATGGGCAGAGCAGGGATTTTAACCCAGATCTGTCTGGTTTCAGCCCTGCCCCCCGCAGCACTCTCCATGTACAGGGAAGCACACACAGTTCTTAGAACACTAAAACATCCTCCACCTCGGCTCCCAGGTGGCCCTGCAAGTGTAACGTGTTGTCTCCTGTCTATCCCACCTGCCAACAACCACTCTTCAGTTGGGTTTATTATCTTTGTGGCACACAGTTACCGTAGCAGTAAATTTATCCTCAACGGTACAGTACTCCTGGGCTTCCCTAGTGGTGCAGGAGTTAAGAATCCACCTGCCAATGCAGGAGACACGGGTTTGAGCCCTGGTCCGGGAAGATCCAACATGCTGCGGAACAACTAAGCCTGTGTGCCACAACTACTGAGCCTGCACTCTAGAGCCCACGAGCCACAACTACTGAACCCCACGTGCCACAACTACTGAAGCCCACGTGCCTAGAGCCCATGCTCCACAACAAGAGAAGCCACTGCAATGAGAAGCCTGCACACTACAATGAAGAGTAGCCCCTGCTCGTCGCAACCAGAGAAAAGCCTGCTTGCAGCAAAGAAGACCCAAAAGCAGCCAAAAATAAAAAATAAATAAAATTAAAAAAAAATACAGTACTCCTGTGATTTTTCAACTACTAATGGAATTACTATTTTTGTTTGTTTTAAAGCCATAGCCATAAAATAGGCTCCCATAAAATAGGCTCTTGCATTTTTCAATGTCTTTAAAATTTACTGGAAGTGATAACTGTAATAACAGAATGCCTGTAAACACACAAATGGTCTTCTCGGAAAAGGAGGGGTGAGGGGCTTTGGTTTCTACCGTGGTGGGGTCCACAGAAAGATGGATGGATGGGAGCATAAAAAGAAAAGTATGCTTTTCCTTTTACAAAGGACCCCTGTACCCTTGGAGGTTTAGAGAGGTCTATGAATCCAACCCTAGGTGTTTGATAAGCAATCCCTTCTCCCTGCCAGGAGCATCCAAGAAGGTGATTGGTAAAGAGAAAGGAAACTGAAGGACAACTGGATGTGCCAGGAGTTCTGGCTACTCCTTGGGAAGGTGGGTGTGAACAATGCAGGCCACATCCCTTGGTTCCTAGAGGCTGCACCCTAGTTCTAGTCCAAAGTTCAGTGACAAAAGGAGAAACAGAGCCACTAAGATGGTAGACCTAATCTGGAAACTTCCCTGAGATGAAGACCACCTGAAATATGAGTTGTTTCAGAGACATGTCCTTCCCAAGAGTCTCAATTTATGGCTTTAAAACTTTGGCTGGAGTGCTCACGAATTCATGGGTTAAGTCTCAGCTTTAGAAGGGCCATGCCAAATTATAAGTATGTTACCGCTGGCGTAACGTATTCACATTCTGGAAGGGGTTAGCTTATCAATCTAGCTGTCTCCAAGAGGAGCTCTTATGGAGACCCCAGATAAAGAAAACTTAATAGAGGCGGGGGGGTTGGGGAGTAAGATAGCCTTGACAAAGTTTCAGAGTCTAGAGAAGGCAGGAAGGCCTTGCTGGGCCACCAAAATGAGGGAGGAGAAGGACTGGACCGGTGGGAGAAAAGAAAGGGGGACTGGTTCAAGAAGGTGGTAGAGGGAGGGGAAAGAGAGAAAAACCTCTCAACCAAGACAAAGGCTCTAAATGCAGGAATGGGAAAGGAAGGAGAGGCAGTAATCCTAGAGTGTGCTTGGGTGCAGGGGCCACAGTGGGCAAGGACACTTGATTGGAGAGCCTAGAATGGAAATCAGGGACGATCAAGAGCCAAGGCTTCAAGGAGATGCCCAAAGAAAGGAGAGTGATCTGAAAGGGCACTTGTCCAGGAGCCTAGAAGGGCATGGGGACCAGGTAGCCCGAAGTTCAAGGCATAAGGAATAAGCTGGCCAACCTGATTAATGGGGTCATCTGAGTCACACCAAATTAAGTGAGCATGGTGTGATTATGGAACTTGCCAAACAGTACATACTCTACACTCAGGACTTCCTTACACACAGCTGATAGACCTAGCTCGGGATGCATGTATGCCCTGTTAGGAGAAGACACAAAGTATTCAAGTGAAGAGGCAGAATTCCCCTCCTGAGGATCCTTGGCCTGGCATAGATATGGGTGCAAAGGAAGGAGCAGAGGGTCTGGAGATCTGCTTTCAGACCACCCAGTCTCCTCCAGCATGTACCCTGTGCACACACGTGTGCAGGACACGCAACCCCCCTGTGCCCCACTCCCGGCTACCCACAGCTTGCCCATATTATCTTCACCCTCACCTCCAGCCTGGTCCTGAAATTATCCAAATCCGTTGTTGTTTCACCAGTAACATCCGAGCCTGACTCTGCTCACCCCACCATGGGCCTTCCGATGGTGGGGAAGAAGCCAGGCCCGAAGCCTGTTCTGAGAGCCCTGGGGACTCCAGCTTCGTGGGCCAGGACCCAGCAGAACACATGCCACCTCCTCTGACCCCAGCAGTGGAGGATGTCAAATTTGATCAAGCTGAGCCTGACGTTTGAAGAGCGAGCCATTGGGTGGGCTGCTCCAAAGAGAAGAAGCAGACACAGCAGCAAGCGATTTCGTTCCTACTCTGCTGCAGGCTTCCAAAGAAAACAAGACAACTCTGAGGCAACCTGGGGCCGTTGGGGTGCACGTCTGAGTACACTGGGCTACACATTTGCATCTGCTACTGAACTGATTCACGCAAGTAATAGCCAACTCTCTGCAGATCCACGTGGAAAATAACTCATGGCCAATTTTTAACCCCTCCTCCCCTCCCCCACCATTCAGCACATTTCTAGGCTCTCTCCAGATGGTCCAAGTCCCCACTAGAATTGCCCACCCACATTCTCTGCTTCTTCAAACCCTACCCACTCTTTTAAAGCCTAGCCCAAGCCCCACTGCCTCCATGAAGCCTTCTTTAAAGACTCCAACCCAGGAAGAACAGCCCCATTTTGAACTCGGGCTGCATGTCTCCATACAAGGCTTTTGTCATGGGGGTTCACTTGTCATAGAATGTAAGCTCCTTGAGGTCAAGGAAGACGCTGTCATGTACTGCTCTAGTGTTCCCTATAGCCCCCAATAAGGAAATGCTCAATAAAAACTTCCTTTTGAATCTATGTCAATAAGAACAGTGATCTCTTACAGGTTGTTACAGAGAACGACTTGATAACAGTTCAAGTTCTGGCTCTTTCCTGCTAGGTGAGCTCAAGCCATTGATTCAGCTTCTCTAAGCCTCCATTTCCTCATGGGGACAATGAAGAAATTAAGCACTACCTCACAGGGCTTTGAATCCAATGAAATAATGTGTGTTCAGGGTTTAAAACAAAAATGGACCTGTAATAGATGCTCGAACAGGGCTTGCCTGGTGCCGGCAAACTCCCATGTGTGTTCAGTGCTTTCAATTTAACAAAACTCTTTCCCATACATCACCTTACCTGAGCCTCACAACAATAGAGGCTAATAGAATCCCAGGAGGTGGATTCTATTATTGATGGTATGCGTGTCTTACAGATGAGGAAACTGAGGTCTGGGAAGTTTACGTAACTCTAACCCAAGGTGACACCACTAGTGAATACTAGAAGTAGGCTTCTAATAGAGTCCATCTGACTTTAAAGTCCAGGCGGCCTGGCTGGGATGCCGTGGCAAGGTGGCACCTAGAGGTGATGCCAGTTAGCATGCAGACTCAGGCCATGTGCAGTGAAAGAACGAATATGGAGAGGCAGGGGCTATGGTGGGGCTCAGCAGTGTCTCACCCTGACCCATCATCCCGTGACAGGAAGGTACAGGGCCAGCAGGATCCAGGCATGACACCATTCTGCCTGGTTGGCTTTGCCTCAGTCAGGATGCTGAGAAATTCAGGCTGTAGGCAGTCGCCATGGCGATGGTGGTGGAGAAGGCATCCGGCGGAGAGCTCCTCCTGGCCCAGCCCTTCTTTTAGGGACAGAGAAACAAGATTCTCCAGGAACTTCTTGATCCCCAGACCTCAACCCACCTCACCCACTGGAGTCCAAGCCCTCCTTAGAGTCCCATCATCACAAGACTATGGGGTGGGGGACAAAGTAAGTGAGGAAACTTCAGGGGAGCCAAGAAAGGCTCTGCTGCCCCAGTGTCTCCCCTACCATTATGAATGCCACCTGCAAATGTTCATTGTAAGGCTTGAAGGAGGTGGCGTGGGGCAGGGGTGCGGAAAGAAACTTGCTTCGATAGACACCAGCTGTGTCAAGCACTGTGCTACATCCTTGAGGTCCATGAGCCCTTTTGATCTCACAACATCCCTGATGAGGAAGGTATTAATATCTCCACTTTACAGATAAAGAAACTGAGACCCAGCTTAAGCACAAGCCAGTACTTAGCTCAGCCAAACTTTGAGCCCAAAACATCTGACTCAAAGTCTGTAACTTTGAAGGGGCAACACATCCACGTTTTATCATCCAACTGTTTGGGGAATGGGGCTATGACTGCTGGTTGGAAGGAAGGCTGAGGGAATAGTATAAAATTCAGGGCAGGTCAGGTTCACAGGTGGAAGATGAGGCATTGCTGGGGGGCAGCTCCAAAGCCAAAATTCAACTAAAGGAGTCATACTCTAGAAGCTTGTCTTTAAAGCCTGTCCTTCACCTTTCCTCTGGCCCCCAACCTCTCCCTCTCACACCCCTTCTCCTGGGAATATGACAGGATGAAGGTGGAGGGTGAGGTAGGTGTAGAACACTGGTGTATATGCCCTGGAAGCCGCTTGGAGAGGGCAGCTGAGGTGGGGTGGCAGGTGGGAAGGGGAAGACCTGTCCCCCCAAGTCCCACAGCCAAGCGGAGACAGTCCCCCACTCTCCTACAGACTTGTATTAAAGAGAATACGGAAAATAATTACAGGATAGAGAGGATTTATTAAATTGGATAAGTCCTGGCTACAGCCTTCTTTTTAGGCTTTGAGTGGTGTACGTATTTTTTTCATCAAGGCTGCATAATAAAATAATTGCATAATTAGTAAGGAATTTGTTTCCTTTCAAGGAAGAGTCTTTAATCCCCCTGAAGAACACCTCCCCTCCCCCAGGCTCTGCCTTTATGATGGCTGAGGAAGAAATAAGGAAGAAATAAGAAATAAGGGAAGGAGGCTACCCTTCCCATCAACAGCTCCTGGAGGTGAGAAATAAAGGTCACTCCCCACCCCACCCTACCTGCAAACTGGAATCACTGATGGCTTGGGCTGGCAGAGCCTCCTGGGGGTCATTCTATCCATCTACCTTCTAGACCTAGACCACTCCCATGGCCCCTACCCATGTTCCCCAAATGTGGTTCTCAGAATCTTTGTCAAATGCAGAGTACTGGGCTCCAGTCCTACATAAACCCAGGAGATTAGTGGAGTTGCAGCTTTCTACACGGAGCATAACCTAGCACTAGTTATTCATATTATAGCTTGACAACCACTGGTCCATTCGCAACCCAGGGAGTGAGGCAGGGTGCCAGGAAGAGGAGGACTTGATGCTGTTGGAGAAGAGCCCAGGAAGAGCTGTGTGACCACCCACCCATTCTCTCTTATAACATGAACAGTTAGGGAGATCCTCATTTATGATCAAGTCTAGCTACTTCTCTTCTCCTACTTGGTCCTCACTTTTCTCATCTGTATAATGGGGGATTGTGCCAGATATTCTAAGTTTCCTTCCAGCTCTGAGGTTCTTTGATTCAATGACCTGTTATCAACCAACTCCTTATGATCTACCATCTACTAGGATCTATTATCCCTCCCAGGTGCAGGCAGAAGTGACCCTATGATTCTGATGAAAGAAAATAGATGTCAAAACAGTTTAATCCTGGAAAGGACTCTCCCCTTCAGATTCCAGAATTAAAGCTCTGATCTCTAGTCTAACACAAACATCCCTGGGAAGGGTTAAGCTGTCATGAGCTTCTTTATTCTTCACAGCAGGTTTTGATAAGAGGAAGATGGAGAGAAAAATATAACACTGATCAGCTAAGAAAGAAGAGGATGGAGAAATGGAGTGACATCAGTGGTCTGGGAGTCCAGGGTCCTGGATTCCAGTCCTAACCCTACAATGTATAACCGTGTGATGACAATGTTGGATTGTATCTGAGCCTGTGAGCCTGGAAAACAGTGCGGGCTAAAAAAAATCCCCCACCCTCTGTCTTCCAGAAAACAGCATGCTGCAAAAATTCTCCCTTCCCCACATGACTTAGAAAAGATTCACAGATGTTCCCCTTTGTTTCCCCATGACAAAGCCAGACACAGACCCTCCAAATTCCCTTTCTTTGATCCATAATTGATTAGCTGAACTGCTCATTGCCACTGATCAATCAGAGCTTAATGCTGCTTAACCAAGTTTTGGTTCTGCCTCTCTCTTTCCACCAGGCCCTGAACTTGGGCCCTGTCTTCCTGAGACAGCCCCTCCTGAGGACCAGCTGGCCTCAGGGTGAGCTGCTCCCTGGTCTACTGTCCCCTCACATCCCCTGTCATCCCCCTCCCCACACCTGGCTCTTCCTAGCTTGTTTACTGGTCTCTACAAAAGAACCCCTGTTTGCCCCACTTTTTTTAAAAATTTATTTTATTGAAGTATAGTTAATTTGCAATGTTGTGTTAATTTCTGCTATACAGCAAAGTGATTCAGCTACACATATGTATACATTCTTTTTCATATTCTTTTCTATTATGTTTTGTCATAGGATATTGAATATAATTCCCTGTGCTATACAGTAGGACCTTTTTGTTTATCCATTCTATATATAATAGTTTGCATCTGCTAATCCTAAACTCCCAATCCATCACTCCCCCAACCCCCTCTACCCCTTGACAACCACAAGTCTGTTCTCTATCTCTGTGAGTCTGTTTCTGTTTCGTAGAGAAGTTCATTTGTGTCATATTTTAGATTCCATATATAAGTGATATCAGATTTTTTTTTACATCTTTATTGGAGTATAATTGCTTTACAATGGTGTGTTAGTTTCTGCTTTATAACAAAGTGAATCAGTTATACATATGTTCCCATATCTCCTCCCTCTTGCGTCTCCCTCCCTCCCACCCTCCCTATCCCACTCCTCTAGGTGGTCACAAAGCACCGAGCTGATCTCCCTGTGCTATGCGGATGCTTCCCACTAGCTATCTACCTTACGTTTGGTAGTGTATATATGTCCATGCCTCTCTCTTGCTTTGTCACAGCTTACCCTTCCCCCTCCCTGTGTCCTCAAGTCCATTCTCTAGTAGGTCTGTGTCTTTATTCCTTTCTTACCCCTAGGTTCTTCTTCTGTGGTGCTTGCAGATCTCGTGGAGAGATCATCTTCCCTACTGCAGTAGTTCCTTCCCCTGCCTCATAATCATCCTTCCGAAAGACTCATATCTCTCCTTACCAAGTCCGGATTTGTTTTCATTTGACAATGACCACAGGCAAATCATTTCACTAGAGTGTCTGTATCTGTCAAGTAAAAAAAGAAAAAAAAGTCACAAAGCTATAAAACCAGAGACATAAGTTATATAAAAGTACTTTGCATGCCATAAGAAAAGAAAATACAGGTCTAGGGGATGCTCAAAGTCCTCCACCCTGGACTTCCTGCCAAGCATGTCCTCCAGCACCCACCCGCCTTACACTCCACCCCAGCTTAGCCGTTCTCTGTCTCTGGACCATCCCAGGCTCCTGCCCAAGTTTCCTGGGGCAATTCAGCTCTGTGGACTCAATCCAGAAAGCCACCCCTCCCTTCCCCAGGTGCAGCCATCCCTCATTCATCACTGTCACATCCCACAGAGGGCTTTTATTTAACAACCAATTTATTTCCAATTTAACTAATATGGGGATGGGCCATCTCTCTCTCACGCAAACCAACGATGCCTGGGTTGTAAATAGACTTACAAACGGTGTGCTGAATAATATAAACTCTCATCACAGCCACATCAGGAGAGAGGGGAGAGGAGGGAACAGGGGTGAGAGAGGAGATGGCACCGTGATAAAATATGCAAGCCCCCAAGGTAAACACCCCCTGCTACGCTCCCTCCAGGCCCTGCACTCGGGGCCGCCTGGAGTTTTTATTTATTTGTCTCACTGATTTCCCCGGCTCCCCTTGAGCTCAGACAAATGCTTCATAAACAATGTGTGAGATGCCAACTTGAGGTTGGGTGGGAGCGCACAGGTGCTTAGGACGTGGCCATGATCCGACCCGAAACCAAGGCCCCCTGACCCCAGGCCATGATCCGGCCCGAAACCCCTGGCCCCCTTTGCCCAGCCCCTGGCAAAGTTGCTTATACTTGGGTGAGACAGTGGCCCCAGATGAGAGAAAACTTGCTCTCTGAGTGGGATAGCTCATCCGTAGTCTTCAAGGCCCAGCCTGCCCAAAGAATACATATTGATCCACTGGAGGTATCTGAGAGTAGGTATCTGAGAGTAGCCCCAAGGCCCATGGGGCTAGGTCAAGGCTCAGGGTATCCCCCAGACTGGGTGGGTCACCAGTAAGCCCGGAGGCTGCCTCCATGTCTCGGTTTCCCTGCCACCCCCTCTCTCCAGATTCTCAGATTGTGTGCAGACCCCAGGAGTCCCATCCAGGGCTGGGGCCCTAGCTAGGGGTAGAGGCATTAGGTCAGAAAACTGGGTTTTAGAAAGAGCAGAGCCACTTCCTAGCTGGGTGATTTGGGGTAAATCATCTCCCCTCCCACCTCAGTTCCCTTCTCTGAAATGAAGGCCTTGAACTAGACAATCTCTGAGGTCTTTCCAGCTCTGCCTCTTAGAGGCGGAGCCACAAAGAAGGCAACAAGGCTGTGAGAGAGATTTATCCTCAGCCTGGGAGGCCCACCAACACGACTTTACATTACACCTCCTTAAACTCTGCTGAACTCGGCACTTTCCGGGGCCACCTTGGAGGGCAGAGCGAGTTTATGTGGAACAAACACCACTTGGTTAACAGAAACATATTTATAGTGGCTGTGCAGTTCCAGGAATGGAGAATCCTACCCAGGCCAGGCTTTCAGGAAGGATGTCCCCACTGAGCAGCTCTCTCCAGCCCCCAGAACAGGACCCTCCTTTCCCAACCCTGATTTCTACTCTCTGCAGCTGCCGTAATTCCATGCCTGTATCATGCACCTGGTGTCTGGGGAAACCCAACTTACAGGCCTGCTGATTCCAGTTAAAAGGCTGATGCATGTGGGAATGATTTTTAGTTGGGTATCCAACTCAATTCTAAACCAGTTAGAAGAGGGTGTGTTTATTGGGAGAGCCAGGGGCATCTGTTTTAGAGCCGACTTCAGAATGTGGGTTGTATGTTAGAGATATGGGTTGTAGGTGGGAACCCTCTATCTTAAGAGCAGGGAAAAAGCCCAGGAACAAGAGAAGGGGGAGAGGGTCCTCCCAGCAGAGCCATCATTCTCTGAGGAGAAAGCTGAGGACAAAAAGAGAAAGAAGCAATAAGACTTCCTTGCCCCTCCCCTTCCCCACATCCCACGGTTACATGGCTGGATTCCTCTAGTGGCCGGCAATATTTAATCGAATACTTTTGTTTGGATCTTGCATCCCTGGTAACCTGAAGATGTTACCATGGCAATCCCTGAGTAATACATCTCGATTATTTATGGCCTTGCAAACAGGGTGGGGAACCACTCTAGGCCTCACAGAAACAGCAGGGAGCTAGAGGCCTCATTTCCTCTTCTCACTGTTTCCCATCAGTCCCAGAGGAAGGGGAAAAAGAAAATGCCACCTTGGTTGGCTGGAAATAGCTCAAAGCATCTCAAAGCATTTGGCGTGGAAAAATCTCCACCCTCCCTCCCCAACCGCATTCCCCTTTTATGCCCCTTTTAGAACTTTCCTGTTCCCCAGCTCTTCCATTCTGGGGTCCCCATAGTTCTCCCAGGTTGCCCTCCATGGAATAGCCAAGGATGGAGGAAAGGAGTCAGGAGTATCTATCGACTTAGGCCCCCAGTTCCAACATAAGCTGGGCTAGAATCCTATTCACACCACCTATTACATCTGTGACCTCAGACACAGTACTTGGCCTTCCAAAGCCTCTGGTTCTTCAAGTGTCAAACGAGGGTAAGAATGGGTCTTATATTCACACGGTTATTGAGAGAGTTAAATGAAATAACGCATGTAAAGCTCTTTGTATGGCACTTGGCACATAGTAAGTGCTCAATAAATCATAGCCGTTCTATAGCAATTACGTTATCAACCATCCTAGCATACCCATGTTTGCGGATAGACGTTGGGACTGTCAAGAGGGCAACAAAGGGCAGGAGGACAGAGCTGAGGGTGGACAGGTGTTGGGGGGCGGAAAAGACAATTTTCTTCTCTTACCCAGACAGAGGAGCAGCAGGAACCCCAGCGGCCAAATCAAACCTGGACCCCTTCAGCCCAGTCTCAGCAGGCCATCACCCTGCTCCTAACGAACAAATCCTTCTCACAAGGTCAGCCCTAATGAGTGAGCCCTGTACTGGGTTGAATAGTGTCCCCCCATAATCCGTGTCCACTCTGAGAACAGGACCTTATATAAAAGTAGGGTCTTGGCACTTCCCTGGTGGTCCAGTGGTTAAGACTCTGTGCTCCCAGGGCAGGGGGCACAAGTTCAATCCCTGGTCGGGGAACTAAGATCCCACACGCTGAGTGGTGCAGCCTAAAAAAATAAAATAAAATAAATAAAAGTAGGGTCTTTGCAGATTAAGATAAGGTCATACCGGATTAGAGGAGACCCGCCCTAATCCAGTGACTGGTGTCCTTATGAGAAGAGGGAAGTTTGGACACAGGCACACCAGGGAGAATTTGACGTGACAAGAGGCAGAGGCTGGAGTGATGCTGCCAGAAGCCCAAGAACAAGAATTGCCAAAAGGGCTTCCCTGGTGGCGCAGTGGTTGAGAGTCCGCCTGCCGATGCAGGGGACGCGGGTTCGTGCCCCGGTCCGGGAAGATCCCACATGCCACGGAGCGACTGGGCCCGTGAGCCACGGCCACTGAGCCTGCACGTCCGGAGCCTGTGCTCCGCAACGGGAGAGGCCACAACAGTGAGAGGCCTGCGTACCGCAAAAATGAAAAATAAAAAAAATGATTGCCAGCAACCACCAGAGCCGGAGACACAGGCATTAAACTGTCTCCCTCCGAGCCCCCAGAAGGAAGCGATGCTGCTGACATGTGGATTTCCAACTCCAAAACTATGAATGAATACACTTCTGTTGTTTGAAGCCACCCGGTTTGCCATATTTGTTACGGCAGCCTTTGGAAACGAATACAAGCCCCCAGACTCTGGCTAATTTACTGGCCCATGTGTGTCCTTTCAGCCGTCAGGAACAGCTCCATCAAGAACTGCCATCGCTGGGTGCACTAGAAAGAGAACAGAGCTAGGTCCCAGTTTCCCAGGTCACACTGGTCTGGATCTTGCAGACCCCTCCTTATCTGTTCTGCTCAGGTCTCTGTGTCTCTGCGACCTGTTCAGGAAGCTTTCCCAGGTCACACACTAGTTGTGTGATGGAAGTGGATTGCTTACCCTCTCTGAGCCACATCTGTGAAATGGGGACATTGATGCCTGTCCCGCCTGCTTTGCAGGATTGTTAGAGATTTGCATTTGATCCCATCTATGAAATGTTTTATCAGCGCTAAAGTAGGCTGTACCTGCAGCCCATTAGTTCATGTTTCTGTGACGACACAGAAGAACTTGTGTTTCCCACGTCCCTCGTGCCTGCAGGTCAAGGTCCCCACCCACAGTCTAGAGCAGGTGGAGGACTTCTCCCATCCAAACCCGGCCCCTGGCCCACAGCCTCTGGCCCCTACTCTCTCGTTGGCATCCCTGGCGTAGCCCTTCCACCAATGGCCCCAGGCAACCACAGCCCAGTGCGTAGACGCTTAGCCACCAGTTATAATCCAAGGTAAAAACGATTGCCAAAGAGACCGCTGGAATTCTGGCTAACTGGGGAGGCTCAGAGGGCAGCAAATTGTAGGAAATTAGAGCATCAGTCTGAAAGGTCTTTCTAAAGGGTGCTTCTCCCCCGCCTCTGCAGATACTGACCCTCACCGAGAACCGCAGTTGTCCCCCTTCATTCCTGGTAGTCCCAGTCTCTCCTGCCCTCAGTGCTAGGTTCCTGCGACTCAGCTTGGCTTCCGGGTTGCCAGGAGGCATCTTTTTTGCCTGTGCTGACCTGGCCCTTGTTTACAATAAATTCTTGGTATCTAACAAAGCCTGGCAGATGCTGGGCATTAAAGAAATATATTTTGAGTGAACGAAGGACACTTAGGGGCTCATTGCACTAGATTCACGGTATGAAAAGCCGAATCCAGACGCATATAGTGAGGATGGAAAGAATTACTTACATGTGTTCATGCTCCTGTACATTTACGGTGATGTGAGGCTGGAACATTGCATGTTTTAGACGAAGATTGAACTTTCCTCTGTTGGAAGAGAAGATGGTGGTGGTGGTGGTGATGGTGGGCATGTGGGTGTGTGCGCGTGTCTGTTTGTCTGTCTGTCCATCTGAGGGAGTGAGTAGGGATCAGGGAAAGATTTAGGGAAGGAGGCTATTTAAGACCACATGCCTGATGATGGTGGTGGTACAGTGGTCATGATGAGTGTGTGTGTGTGTGTGTGTGTGTGTGCGCGCGCGCGCACGTGTGTGTGTGAATGTGTACATGACTTCATGTGTGTGCCTGTGTGCCCTGGAGGACCAGAGGGGGTGGCATGCTGTTCACTCTGTCCCTGGCAGCGGTGGCGCTTGGGGGCAGAGGGGTGTCTACAGCCCCCTCTGTGGAGGAAAGCTACCTGAACAGGTCGCAGAGACACAGAGGCCTGAGCAGAACAGATAAGGAGGGTCTGCAGGATCCAGACAAGTGGCCCCAATCTGCAGTCCTCAGACATTTACAGGTTCCCACAGGTAGTAATGGGGGCTCAGGAGCTATTTTTAATATTTCTGTATGCCTAGCAGAAATGACATACCAAAGATAAGACTGCACAGACTGCTAACTGAGACATCATTTCTTTGCTTTTGGCTGGAATTGTATCAACTCAGTGTGATAACACTGCTAATCTCACGCTAATCTGAACCCCTGATTGGCAGTCATACATGGCTTTGATTAATAAAAAATGGGAAAACAAATTACTACTTGATAAATGCAGTTTGTTTGGTAGACAAAAATCTTTAAAAATACGGGGTGCGTGGTGCAGAGGGAGGGAGAGATTACGTGACTGTTAAGAACACAGGCTCTGGAGCCAGACGCTCATATTCAAATCCTAGCTCAGCCACCTATAACGGTAAGTGGTACTCGTCTTTTAATTCTCTAAGCCTTAGTTTCTTCATCTACAAAATGGGAGTCATAGTAATATCCATCTCCTAGGATTAGTGTGAGGATTAAATGAGATAATATAGAGAAAGCACTTAGCTCCTTGTCTGGCACAGGGAAGTATGCATTAAATATCAGGTCTCTTTATTGTAATCAGTGTGTATTACTACTCTTACCATTAGTAGGGATGAAAAAGTTGGGAACCACTAGGCTAGATTATTCTTGAGATCCAAGACACATCTGTCATCACTGCTCCCACAATGAGGTGAGAACTAGGGGAAACTGACCCTCAGCCCACAGGTCAGAACTCACTCTGGGTGTAGGTAGTCTCTGGGGGATTAAAAGATTTGAAGAAGAAGATGGGCACCCAGTTGACCTGGGTGGGGGGAATCAGGTTTTATCTGCCATGTGAGGCCAGAAACTAGGAAGAATGGAGCCCAGGCCGGGTGACAGTGTATTATTTTCTATCGCTGGATAACAAATTCCCACACATTTAGCAGCTTAAACGCACACCCATTTACTAGTATCTCACAGCCTATAGGTCAAAAGTCTGGGCAGGCTCAGTTGAGTTCTCTGGTCAGAATCTCACAGAGCTGAAATCAAGGTGTTGACCAGCCCTGTCCCTTATCTAGAGGCTCTGGGGAAGAATTCACTTGCAAGTTCCTTCAGGTGGTTGGCCAAATTCAGTTCCTGTGGTTGTAGGACTGAGGTCCCACCTCCCTTGCTGGCCATCAGCCAGGGCTGCTCTCCGTTCCTACAGGGGCCCACATCCCTCCTCCACGGTCCCCTCCATCTTCGAGCCAGCATGACTCATCAATCCTTCTTGTGCTTCTCTTGACTTTCCCTTCCACCACCATCCAAAAGGAGCTCTGGTTTTAAAGGAATTGTTTTATTAGATCAGGTCCACCCCAATCATCTCCCTAGCTTAAGGTCAACTGTGTTGTTACATAATCACAGGAGTGATAGCACATTCACAGGAGAGGGTGAGGGTCACTAGGGGTCTTGGGGGGTCATTCTTAGAATCCTGCCTATCTCACACAGGATGCCAGACAGGGGGCAGCTGGCTTAGGGTAAGGCACTGAGGGCTTGGTAAGGCCCTGTTTGCCCCACGGGAGATTGTGTATTTCTTTCAATTCAAGGGCGGCATAGTCATTATGAAGGAATATTATTAATACAGGTGAGGACCAACCTTCCCCAGTTTCCCCCAGCAACTGTCGGGGGCCCAGGGTTTTGGGGAGCAGGGCTGATTTGTGTATGTGTCACCCGGAACTGCATACTCTGAAAACAGATGGTCATTCACCTACTGGCTTCATTCCCTTCCCTTCCTTTTCCCACGCCACACCC
Source organism: Orcinus orca (assembly GCF_937001465.1). Classification (NCBI taxonomy): domain Eukaryota; kingdom Metazoa; phylum Chordata; class Mammalia; order Artiodactyla; family Delphinidae; genus Orcinus; species Orcinus orca. The sequence goes on from NC_064566.1 coordinate 93,257,036, forward strand.
CCAGCTCAGGCTGGGCCACTGTTCCTCTTCTCACCTGGAGAAGGAAAGCCTTTTGTTATTCAGCCACCTTTTCCCTCTCCTCTGCTGGCTTCCGTTCAAAACGTTGCGACTCCTCTGCCGCCGTGGCCCCAGCCCTGTCTTAGGAGAGTTCCTTCTGTTCCCTTAACATGTGGAGTAAGCGTCGCATTAACCCGTAGTGGATCCGAGACCCCATCTTTGGTCAGTCGATCCTGTTCTAGGGCCTGTTGTCCCCAACATATGTTTGCAACCCACCTGCACCCCGTGTGCCCAGCTACATCTGGCACGTGCCCCCAGCCCTCCAGTAAGCCTTCCACGCGGGGACCTCTGGATGGCGCTCCGACTCTCCACGGTCGCCCCAGGCCGGTGCTGTGTGGTCAGTGTCACCTGCACAGCAATCAGTCACCTTCCCAGAAGCCATTCTGCAGGTGCCCCAGCACTTGGAAATGACCTGCTCTGTCACACTCCACCTTACTCTCTATATCTGTAACAGGGAGACAGGGGCGAGGCTAGATCAGCAGTTTAATTCTAGCTGTGCAGCAAAGTCACCTGTGGAATTGGTAAACTACAGAGTTCTGGGTCCCACTCCCAAGAGGTGAGTTGAAGCTCCGGGGTGGGGTCAGGCTCTGTATTATTAGGGCCTCCCCCAGGCAGTGCTGGTGGCCACCTCAGGAGCTCTGGCCCTTCCAGATCTAACTTCCCGTGCTTCTGAAAACCTCTAGGTCACAGAGGAGCCAGACAACTCACAGCCCTCTCTCTGTGAAGCCCTCCAGGGCCACAAAAGCCCTCTTGAGGAAGAGGCAGGGGCTTTCTGCCCCAGCCTCTCCACCCCCAGCCTCTCCAGAGTGTTTTAGGTCATTTCCAATGGCTGTTCCGACAACAAGAATGCCTGAGTGTAAGGGCATCCTCCTTGTTCTTGGGATAAAGGATTGCCTGCAGCCTTGATGGGGAGGGGCAGGGGCAATTCCACTGGAGCCAGCGCCCCACCCCAGGACCAGCCCCCTTCCTGTCGCCAGGGTGCTAGGAAGCGACTTGCTGCCAAAGTGCTCGGAGCCGCGATTGTTTCGTTGGCCTGGTTATTATGGAGGGATCCGACACAGAGGCAATCAAACCCCTTAGCTCACCTGCCAGAGGAAGAGAGCGAACGACAAGTGTAACAGGGGGAGAGAACAGATCTTCCATGTCACTCAGCTCACATTATCGCTGGTAATGAGCTCTGCCCAACAGACAGCTGCTCACACGGCTCCACAGGTACAGTGCTCACTCGCAGCCCCACGGTGCCAGGGAACCCAGAGGAGGCTTCTCCGCACCACCACCCCCAAACCCTCCCCCCCCCCGCCCCCGGCAAGTCTGGGGCTCTGCCAGGCTCCCTTCGGCCCCAGCCTCCCCTCCCCCAATCCGAGCTCGCTGAACAGGCAGGAAACCAAACCATCCTCAGGGCAGAGGCTCAGCTCCCTGCGGAAATGGACAGATCACGAGAGCCTAATGTTCTCACATCCCCTCATTTCGGATGCAGAGAAACTGCGGCACCTTGGCCAGTCAGACAGGGGCTGTAAAGGACCTGGCTTGAGCCCTTTGTGTGTGTGTGTGTGTGTGTGTGTGTGTGTGTGTGTGTGTGAGAGAGAGAGAGAGAGAGACAGGCAGACAGAGAAAGAGAGGGGGCTGTAGAACATCGCTCTCTGAGTTTACACTGGGGCGGGAGTGGGGGGATAATAGAGCTCCCTGATCTTGCAGCCCCTGATGAACAATACACAAGATTTTAGAAAGTGTACCTTGAAGGGTCAAATTGTCAGGGAGGACCAAGACCTGGGTGGAGGCTTCAGGGAGGAGATGAGAGTTACACTAAGCTCTGGAGGAGAGACAGGACAGGTGACAGGTGTTAGATGATGTCAGAAGGGCAGGGGGGAGTAAAGGGACGGTGGGCTCCCCCTCTAGCTGGGAAAGGGCCAGCCTAGGTCACTAATGTCATCTCTCCTTAATAAGCTCCTCCCTCACTTAGGACAGGCAAGGTGAGCGAGCAAATCCGACTTGGAATAAGGTCTCTAAGTTCTTGGAGACCCGAAGGTTTTCTAAAAGCCTAGTGGGGGGGTCAGGAGAGGCGGCTTCCAGTCCCAGCTCGGCTTCTGACCAGGGCATGGCATTGGGCGAGCCACTCAGCTTCTCTCCTCTAGCCCTTCCTAAGACCCTGCCTTACAGCCTTGTCTGCCGTGGGGCTGGGTTTGAGGCCAGTCAAGGGTGAGGAAGGAGGCGGGAGAGGCAGGGGAACTTCCCTGCTGTATTCCTACAGTGTTAAATCTACAGCCTTTGTGTCCCCTAGAAGAGAAGCTCTCGCCAGCTCCCACGCAAGGTTTCCCCAGCAGACCTCCCCAGGAGCCCGCAGGTGGCAAAATAAAACAAACTATCAATTCTTTGTTTTCTTTTTCCTCCCTGGGGTGTAGTAAACCCATTATCAGTTAACAGTTGGCCTGCTTCCCGCCTCCCCCTCTCTCTGTTGCTGCCGGCAGCCTGAGAAGCCCAGACACCTGAGGGATGCTCGGGAGAGCCGGAGGCCCGGGAAGGGTCAGGGCCTGGAGGGCAGGCGAGCAGCCAACCCTCCCCAGCCCGGCTGGAGATCTGTCCGCTGCCCTCTCCCCATTGGCTCCTCTCCCTCCCACAGCCAATGGGTGCGCTCCTCAGGCCGGGCTGCACCCAATGAGACCGAGCCCAAGCCGGCCAGCCTGTCCAGCTAGACCAGCGGCAGGATGCAAGAAAGGGAGGGAGAGGGAGAGAAACAACCTGGGGAGAGCAAGAAGCAGGGACTTGGAAGAAAACTCAGTGATTTCTGAACATTAAATGAGCTGGTGTTTAAATGGGATGCAAATGACATGCAAATGAGCCTCTCGTACTTTTGAAAAGAGGCATCAAAGCTTGGCTAAGAGAATACCAGTTAATCTCTCAGCCCTCCAGGGACATCCAGAGTGACCCCTCCTCTCCGGGGGACTCTGCTGCATTTAGGAGCTGCCTGAGCTCCCCAAAGCAGTCCCTGCCCCACTAGGGCCGCCAGCGACTCTGCTTTCTTTGTTTTCCACAAGCTAAACGGCAAGGGGTGAAGGAGCACCCCCAGACCTAGAATTCCCAGCACTATAGAAGTCCAGTGAAGGGAAGGACCCCGCTATCTTTGCTTCCCCCATTTCACACGTGAGGGGGCCTGACCGAGGCCACACAGCAATTTGTAGCAGAGCCGGGCTTGGAACTCAGGGCCCCAATACCCACTGACCCCCTGCTCCAGTTCACCATCTCACCCTGTGAGCGGAACTTCCCTTCTAAGTCCAGTGAGGTGGGGAACTGCTCATAGGAAAGAGGGCCCGACAGCACCCGAGAGAAACGGCACCTGTGTCTCATGTCGGGAACTTCAGCCAGATTCTCGTCCCAACTCCAGAGTCCGGTTCAGAGGAAGTGGGTCGACACTTCCCCAAGGGTCGACACTTCCCCAAGGACTCCATGCAGTTCTTGAAGCTTCTCTGATCTCCATGGACTCCCCACCAACAACCCCCCTGCTTTCCCCGTCCTTTCCCAAATCAGACCCTGCACGGACATTCCTAGACCGGGGCCTCCACTCTTGGGGCCCCTCAATGGTCCGCACATGGGGTCTGGGAATGCCAGAAGGAAGAAAGTAGGCCACTGGCAGAGGAGGGTATCACTCGTGCAAACGGAGACAGCCTTTGCCAGAGCTTTTAGGGGCTTGAGATGTCAGAGATGACCTCCAGAGGGCAAAGTGGAGCTGGCTGAGCCCCCTGAGAAGACAGGCAGCCGGGAGGAGAGGCAGGCCGGGGCGGGGGGCGGGGGGGAAGAGTCAACCAGAATCTACAGCCTGTTCCTGGGGAGGGGCTCCCCAGACCATGAAGCACCAGGTGCCCAGAGGAAGAGTCAGACCCCCACTCATGTCCCTCAGCCCCTGGCAGGCTTCGGAGCCCACCTTCCTGCCCTCAGCGCTCCTGGCCCAGCCCTTCCCTGCAGTCCGCCCCAACCCCAGGACGCAGGGCCCCCAAGTGAGCACAGGTAGGAGATGGGGCTGGGAGTAAACGAGGAAGCAGCCCCGACACACACTCCCTGACAGGTACCCCTTTAGCTCAGAGCCGGGCCCCCTGTGCCCTTACTAAAAGCTTGATAAATAGACGTGTGAATTGATTGGCTAATAAGTTGATTACTGTTGGAGACCTTTCAGCCAGGGACTTCTCACCCCCTCCCCAGGTCCTGTAGTCGCCCCACAGAGCCACTCCTCTACGCAGCCTGGCCACCCAGTGGCCCTGAATTCGAGATCCAAGGATAGGGAAGGGGTGGCGTGGGCACATCTTCCCAACGATGCAGGGCTATGCCACCCATGAGCCTCAACCCTGAGCCCCCTGCAGGCTCTGAGAACTTGGGCGGCAGAAGCCACCTCCTTGACTGTCCAGGCGTCTGATTCACGTCCTCCGTTGGCCCCTCCCCTAAATGGACAGAGGGCTTGTACGGAGCACAGGTGACAAACCTCTTCAGATTCAGATAGAGAACCCAAACCCCAGAGCGCAAGGTCACAGCTGCCCAGGGGCCAGATCTTCTGACTAAGACACCTGCCTTCCAGCAGAGGGCGGTGATTATCCCCACCCCAAGGAGGGCCAATCTGAGGGGAGAAGGTGAGGGCTTTGGGGAAGAGGACAATCGCTGGAATTTTCCATGTGCTCCTATCCCCAAGCTCCACTTTGGTTCTGCCCTTCCCCAGCGGATTTCTGTCAGTACTGGGAAGAACAGAAGCCTCTTGGTGGGCAGTCACCCGCCTAGGGTCACCGTAGAATTTATTTCACAAACCAGGGCTCTTTCAAGAGTGAAAGGGAGCACGATTAATTATTCACCGGCACCACAGGTGCCAACCTGGACTCTCCCTAGCAAACGAGGACATGCGTCACCCTGACCGTGGTTGACACAAGGCCCCGCCCTCTCTCAGTCAAAGCACCTCTGATCATCTGGGTGTGACCACTGTGTCCTCATCTGGTGGTCTCACCCGTGGGGATGAGGAGATCAGCCAGCGAGATGAGACTCGGGATGCTGCTTAGAGAAGTATGTGTTAGGTAACAGGGAAAATAAAGAACTGAGCACCTGGTCACAGCACAGTCTGCATTTTCCAGTCATTAATTTAGGAGATACTTACCTGCCTACAGTGTGTCCAGCATAATGCTGTGTGTTGGAGAAACACTGGCCATTAACACAGACAGTGACTCTGTCCTCATGGAGTGTACAGACCACTGTAAATATTGAACATTAATTACACATCATGTTCTAAACAGGGAAATGCTAGTGATGTGGGAACATTCAGGAAATACAAAAGCCAAGCCTTTTCTAAGGGAGTCTTGACTGGTTCAAATCAATCCAGTGTGGAAGGTGACCACTCAGGAGCTATGTGACTTTGAGCAATTAATATAACCTCTCTGAGCCTCAGTTTCCTCACTTGGAAAAGGAGAGTGATAACTACTTTACAGGTTTAATCTGAAAATAAAATTAGGTAATAAATGTGTGAAATTGTCTCCACAGTGTCTGGCACAAGATAGGTACTCAACAAACACTAATCCCCTTTTCTTTTATTTCTAAAGAAAATAATATTTGGCCTTTACGCCTGCCAAATATTCTCTCCTTCCCATTATCAACCTGGCAAACTCCTATTCATCCTTCAGTGCCCAGCACAGCAGCATGAAACCCAGCAAAAAGTAGTAGTTAAACAAGTACAAGGTTTTTGACCCAGTGTTCCTGGATTTGAACTCTGATTCTGCCAATTGCTGTGTGATCTTAGATAAATCACTTCACTTCTCTGTACTTCATTATCCTCCTCTGTTTCACAGGATTATTATGAGGGTAAAACATGCATGATGCCCTTAGACCAGTACGCACTACTTAGTAGCTGCTCTATGAATTTTTTAAGAATAAAATGGCCGGCTCAGATGTCATCTGGAAAATCTGGTATGTTACTGAATTAAGCTGAGCTTGCGGCACTGCTCTTAGTTGTAAATGATCCTATCCTTGGGCTCCCCTCCACACTGCCCAGGGTGGCCTGTGTATCACAGGGCAGAGAGTGAAGGTCAGCAGATGAACTGTGAACTAAGTAGAGGAGCCAGGGCACAAGCTGACTTGGGGACCAGGAGTCTAGAACCAATCCAAACCCCAGGCCTAACTACCTCTCACTTCTACAGTTACACTTCTGGGGAGTTTAAAAACTGGACAGATTCTCCTCTCAAATGGTTTAGACACTGTTCTTTCAGAGATCATTTCTCAAGGTCATTGCAAACACGGGATCTGACGGCCTCTCCCTGCAGACTTCCTCCCTAGAAACAGTCCCACCAAGACCCAACTCTAGCTTCAAGAATTCAAGATGTGTTCTGATCACTTCAGACGCCCCACCACCCACCGCCAGCCCTCTATCCCCCTGAGTCAGGCAGCAGCACAGCCACTGTCAGGAAATCCTATCCAGCCCTGGCTTGACATTTCAACAGCCCAAGACCTGGAGATAAAAGTTGTCACTGAACAAAGTTCATTTCCCCCTCCCTCTCCTTTCCGGAGCCTTGATAGGCATCAGTGTGTGTGCCAAGATGGCCCTCTCTCTCTTGCTGCTGCTGCTGCAATTCCTGCTTTTTGGGGGGGAGGCGGGAAACCCTCACAATTGATGATTACAAAGAAGCAGTTTATCACCTGTGCTTTTATGATTGTGGCAACTAAGGGGAAAAGATGTCCTTTCAGATAAGCATTTGAAGGAGGGGGGAGAAAGATTTTCAAAGCCTCCTTTGTTCTCCTGAAGAGCCATGCCATGGAGTTCTGGCAGGCAGCCCAGGAGAAAGGAGAATTTTAAAAACAATCTGAGCTGGCTTCCAAGCTGCTACACCATCCCTGTCATCAATTAGGGATGTTACTTAACAGGGGGTATGGACCATTGTCTCATCCAGCCTGCTCTCCCTAATTGAATGTGGACTTGTGATGAATTCTCCTGAAAAGGGCTCTGTGTTTAGAGGTCCTCCTCTGGTCCTTGACACTCAAGGCCAGCTCGGGTTGGGCTGGCACAGAGAAGGACATTTCTGAGACCCCTCAGTGCCGGCAGAGAGCCCAGACCCAGAACTCAGAGAAGGGCAGGCTGCTGGGAACTGCAGTCCATGCTGGGAGCTGAGCTTGGGTAGCCAGGGAGGGGATGGGGGGTTGATTCCACGCCCCCTGCCAACTGCATCCCTGCCCAGCTGCAGCCCGAGGTCCTTCCACGGTAGACCCAGCCCCCAACCCATGTTCTGAAGATGAGCCTCATCAGGGTGCAAAGAGCTTCAGGGCCTCAGTCGCCAAAGGGATGGATTGAGCTGCTGCAGACTCAATAAATATTGTGCTCAAGAAGCCCGTATACTCTGAGTCACAGCCTCGCCACTGCCAACGATCAAGAAACGACCATCTTCCCTAGCATACTGAAACTCCAATCTGCCACAGTTTGTGATGGGAGAACAGCTGAGGTGAAAGGGAACTGGGATCTCATGGTGCCCTGGACCACCTAGGCCTCTGGAGAAGATGGAGCCTGGAGCGCAGGGTGATTCCTCACTTTACCTTGCAACCCCAAGTGTAGGGAGGAACGTTTTCTTTACTCTCTACAGTGTAGTGAGATCAAGCTAGAATGTTACAGAAAACTTTACCAAAAGCTCAGGAGGAACAAAAGGGAATAAACCCAAAGTAATACAAAACCAGATGATCTGGTTCAAGACCTGTAATTGGTTCATGTTCATTGTGGAGCCCTCACACAGTTGCCCTGCACCAGGATGGACCCCGGCTTGGACTCTTGCCAGAAACTGCCTTTCCCCCTCTCTTCCGGGATCCTGGAGGTCCAGGTCCAAGTAAGGGAGATGAGATTTACCCTCCAACCTATCTAAGACTTGCCTTCTGATTTCTAGGTTCTGTCCCAGAATCGACCTCTTGCCTGGGTAATTAAGGCAGGGAATATCCAGCAAATATCTCTAGGAAGAAGCACATCTCACACCTCAGCATCATGAGCATAGAGAAATGTAATCCCATAGCCTCTCACATGAGCAAGAAACACAAAATTTAAAAGCAAAGGGCTGTTTTCCTGGTCTAAGCGGGCCTAGCCCACTCGAAGACTTGGTCTTCAGCCTAAGTTTCCTGCTCATTCTTTCAGTTCTCTGTGGCAGTAAAGCCATGCCCTGCTTGGCTGGAGTCCTAATGCACCCCTGCCTAGCTCTTGCCAACTGCCTGCCCCATGCATGGTTCTGGATGCAATTCCCTAGAACTCCTATTTGCCAACTGGGTCCCTACTTCGACCAGATGCATCATTTGTATCCACAATAAAACCTGACTTCCAGCACTGACAACTCCTTACCCAACCCTATAGCTGACCCTACTCTCTGACACCAATTTGAATAAAGGCAAAAAATCATCCCAAGACTTCTTAGAACTTATGAATGGAGGGTCTAGTTGTCCTTTTATCAAGGACCATCCACATTGCTGAGTGAGATGACAACCTTCAGGGCAACGGAGAACTCTTCATTCTCTGGAATTCTCAAGAGAAGATGAGTTCCCCCAAGAGATCTGGAAATGAACAGAACTGTTCTACCTGAGGCAGGAATTTGCTTGATACTTTGAAGAGGGAAGAGAAAAAAAGAAAAGAGAAAGAGCTGGCAAGATGGCCAAAAGTTGAAAGTGAACCATCTCTTCAATCCCTGCCTCCTCTAACCTTCATCAAGTCTACAAAAACTCAGCAAATCCCGGAAGTGATTAGATGGCATTGGACACCAGCCAAGAAGAGGATGCAGACAGGCCTGGAAGTGGAGCATCTGAGGCATGAAACACTAAGTGAAGGAGATCAAGAAATCACAGGTTCATCGCACAGGCCACAGATTTGAAGTTCTGGTCAACTTTAACAGACCTCTAAGGGTCAGGAGGTCCCAGCTCATAGCTTAAAGTATAATCGTTATAGCCACCATTTTACTGAGTACCGACTATGTGGTAAATTTTGCATAATTTGTTTTTTTAAGCCTATATAACCCTGTGAGTTAGGTACTATATCCATCATAGTGATGAGGAAACTGAGGTTCAGAGTGGTTAAATAACTTCCCCAAGGGACTTCCCTGGTGGCACAGTGGTTAAGAATCTGCCTGTCAATGCAGGGGACATGGCTTTGAGCCCTGGTCTGGGAGGATCCCCCATGCCGCGGAGCAACTAAGCCCGTGCGCCACAACTATTGAGCCTGTGCTCTAGAGCCGGCATGCCACAACTACTGAAGCCCGCGCACCTAGAGCCCGTGCTCCCCAACAAGAGAAGCCACTGCAATGAGAAGCCCGCGCACCACAATGAAGAGTAGCCCCCACTCACCGCAACTAGAGAAAGCCCGTGCACAGCAACGAAGACCCGATGCAGCCTAATTAATTAATTAAAATAACTTCCCCAAGATCATACAACTATTTTGTCAGAGCCGACCTTTTGGGCAGCTGAGTCTAAAATCCATGCTCTTCCCACTACGATGTGTTGGACGTCAGAAGTCTCCTGGTTCCCTTCCATCTTCAGCTTGGTTTCTTCCCATTTTCCTTTAGTCTGCTTCTGACAGCCCAGCTTGAGTCTATGGTGAGATCAGCTCAGTTAGACCACAGTCAGCCACTTTAGAAACATTTCTCAAACTCTTACCATTTGCCAGGAATTGTGCAAGACACTAAGGATTCCAACACAAACAATGACCAAGTGCTCTGTGCCATGATGGATACGTACCTACGGTACTAGGGGACAGCACAAGGGGAGCCCATGTTCTGCCTTGGGGCAAGTAGTGGAGAGCAGGTCATTGGAAGTCCTGGGCGGTTCTTTGGCCAAAATGGACCACACACAGTCTCCCGAAGCCAAACAGCTGAGCCTAGAGCTCTCTAGGGGCTATGTCTTTTTTTTTTTCTTCACTTTAGTCCTTTGCCAATCAGGAAAGAACAGAAAATGCAGAAGCCTTAACAGATGCAATCCTATGCTGAAGGAAAGGAAAACTCAAGCTAACATTTTCTGAGTATCTATGTGCCAGGTACCCCTTCAGTTCCCACAAATTCATTTTCCTGCAAGCATCACAGGGTAGTTAAATAACTTAACCTGGGGCGTTCAGCTGGAAAAGGCAGAGCTGGGCTTCAGGCCCAGCCCCACCTACTCCAAGGGCCATGAACGATGTTTGTCTCACCGCCTCTGGACAGAAGCTGTTGGATGCCCACTTGAATCGACTGGTTGATTAAACGTGGGCACAGCAGGTGGCATGGGACTGTACCAACCTGCCCTTGTTGGACCCTCCCCACGTCAAGGGATACAAAATAGTGAAACGTCTGGGGGCTCAGGGCCATGCTTGTCCACGCTCTGCAGCCTCCTCGGCACCGAAGCGCCTCCCCCCAAGGCTGCCTTGATCCCCTTCATCTCCACCTGTCCTGCGCATCCGGGAAGCCTGAGCACCGGCCTCAGGAAAATGTCAGCCAGGCCTGGCCAAGCATATGCCTGTGTCATTGGCACCACGGGGAGCTCCAGCTGTCGGGAAGTGGAAGAACCCGGTGCCAGGGGCGGGGCAGGTGGCATGTCATCAGCCCCGCCACTGCTCTGAGAACCCTCCCACCTACTCTTGGCTTCCTCACTGATACAAGGGCTGCCCACGAACCTTCATCCCCCATGTCCATGGCAACCCACCGGCCCGCGGTGCCATGCCAACCCACGAGCTGGCAGAGACACTACGGTGGCGAGATCCCCTCTGCCACCTGCCCGTTGTCACTCTCCGTTGATCATCACTGCCCTTGCACGGGGCTGCAGTCCCAGGCTCCAGGCTTCCAATCTGCTCTCTGGGAGGCTGACAGAGGATGGGCAGGGCTCGGGGAGACCTCCCTTCCTCACTCCCACCAGCTCCTCGCCCAGGGCCTGGATGTTGGAACAAGAGCTAGGAGCCCAGATGGTAATTGCGGCCATCTAATTATGCATGCATATGATATCAGCCAAAAGCATTTGACGGTCTCCTGCAGGCTCGGGCAGATCAAATGAAGACGCGCGCGGGTTCGAGGATTACTCCAGCAGGGTAATGGCTGACAAGACTGCCTGCTGCCACTCAGGCGGCCACTGGCAGGCTGTCTCCTCCCATCAGACTCCTCAGTCTTCACCTGAGGGAAGAGGAAAAGCTGGGGCCAGCGGGGGCTGGGGTCCTCCAAGGTGCGCGGCTCTTGGCCTTTCCCTAACCATGACCTGCCAGTCACAGTACTGAAGACCTTGAACTTCACCAGGAGAGAAGCAAAGGGTTCGTGTGTCCCCAGAAGGGCAGCTAAGTGTGCATGGAGAACTCTGTTCATGTCCCAATAACCACGAAGGAGTCCCACGTTCTTCTGAGATTACCATCTCTATCTCACCAGTTGATAATCCTTATCTAAAAGGAAACTTCAACCCATGTGGCGCTTTTTTGCAATTAATTGGGAACTATTATTGCCGTGGCCTTGCCCAGTTTCCTGAAGGTTGGATACCCTAACCTTGATTTTATTATCTTTCTGGAACCTAAGATACTTAGCATATGCTTTGCACACGTTAGGGGCTCAAGACATGTTTCTTGAGCTCAATTTCACAATTCAAGTCAGCTGCTCTCCGGTTATCTGCCATGACAGGTACCATGCAAGACACTGGGAGACAGACATGAGCAACCCACAGTTCCTGCCCTAGAAAATTCTCATCTAACCCACTAAGAGTTAATTGTGAATGACAGCAGAAAGGGAAGAGGGGTCCTCAAGAAGGAAAAGGACAAGTGGGAGCTGAAGGCCGAGAGTGGAGTGAATCATCAGAGAAGGAAGTTTAGGCGACGGATCAGCAAGGACTTGCTGAGGATTTCAACCTTTGCATCGTCAATGTGCATTCACTGCACCCACTGCGTATGAGGTGGGGGGCTCACAGATGGTCTATGATCTCAAGGAATATACAAGGAAGTCGAGGGAACAGGACATGTCTGTACAAAGATAGCATTGCTTCCTATACTCATCACTTAAGAAGCAAGAGAATGGCATGGAGAAAGCCCTGGTGACCACAGCAGTCAGAGGGCTTCATGGGCTGTTGGGATTTGCCAGAGCAGAGCAGAGTCAGTCTCTGAGAGCAGGATGGGGAAGGCAGGATGGAGCAGGGAGCCAGCACTTATGTGCCCCTCGGGTGGGCTAGGTGCTGCGGAAGCTGAGCCAGCGGAGGATAATGACATTTGAGGCTCAGTCTGGGGAACAAGCAGGTACCAAGGGACAGAGCTCTCTCCTGTCAGAACTAGAATTCAGGTGCATAAACGATGTCATCAGAACTGGTACATGGCATCAAGGTGGGGCCAGCAAAGAGGATTGCGGAGGGTTCTCCCCTGGGTCCCTTTGGAGTAGCCCTGGACACAGGATTCCCTCTGGCCTGGACACAGGGTGAGGCCTCCTTCATGGGAAGGACCAGAACTCCAGCTGTGGGCAGGATAAGCTAGAACAAGAGAGAAGGGCATTATTGGCAGAAGCATGGAGTTAGAAAAGACACAGAGGTGGAATTTTTGTATAGCATGCTTCTGGTCCAGTTGGGAAATATGTTCTATCGGAGCGCAATATTAAGATTAAAGAGTATTGCTTATTACATTGGGGAATACAGATAGGGGCTAGATTGTAGGGGAGAGTTGAATATCAGACAGAGGAGTTTGGTAATTTTTCTGGAGGAACTCTAGAGCTGAAGAGATATAGATACAGTGGAGGTGGAGGATTGCATCTAGGTAAGGTGACCCTTGGGATCTCACATTATCTATGGAAAATCCAAAAAGAGAATAGCAAATGCTCTCATAACCAGGGGGAGAGTTCCAGGTAGGAAGCAAGGAAAGAGATTGACTCAGGCAGTGCGTGCGTGCGAGTGAGAGAGAGAGAGAGAGAGAGAGAGAGAGAGAGTGTGTGTGTGTGTGTGTGTGTGTGTGTGTGTGTGCAGGGCTAGGTGCTGGACAAGCATAGCCATGCTTACGTTGTGCTCTCTGTGTTCACCCCACACCTGGCTTTGGGTCCAGGGCTCAGCTTTGGAATTAGACTCGGTATAAAGACAAGGCAACACGAGCTGCCAGTTCACACCTTTCCCTCCAGCAGCTTTCTTCTCCTTTCCCTCCTCTTCCCTCTCTCTTGGTCTCCAGACAGGATGCCTTCCCTACTTCCACCTCCTTCCCCAGCAGCGTGACTTCCTTCCAGCCACAGGGAAGCGGGTGTGTCAGGTTGTGGATCACCACAGAAGGGTTGACACCTCATGGGTAATGAAGAGAGAAAATGTATCAGGGATGTTTAGGGGAGATGACGGCTGATCACAGAGACCTCCTCCTCGCCCAGATGTATTTTGTCAACTGATCACTCAGCAGACCGGAGCTGGAGTTCAGTCAAGACCCTTGAGTGCTCCGGAGAGACGGGGACTCTTTTGATCCCAGATGCGCATAACTCTGGTCTTAGCCACACTCCCGCTCTTCCCGTGGTGGGGAGGGATGAGGAGGGAACAGACTCCCTTTGAAGTTCATCCTGGGACAGGGCAGAGCTTCCTTTCCCTGTAGAAAAATGAGAGCGGCAAGCTGTGATGTGCTTGGAAATCAAATCCCCTGAGAGCAGAGAAGCTGCTCTGGCCAGGGGTCCTGTGGCTTTTTGCATGGCCCTGACTTTCCCATGGCTCCTCCAGCCTGCGTTGACAACAACAACAGAGCCACGTGACCGTGAAAAGCCAGCAAGTCTCTCTGAAGTTCAGCCTCATTATCTGCGAAACAGGCATGATTCTGTATTTTCTTAACTCCAAGACACCGTTGATTTTAAGACCCATCATTGTTTTATTTACCACTAAGAAAAAAAAGTAAATGCTACCAATTAAACTATGACATGCCCTCAATTGTAAGACCCATCCCGATGTCAGAAATGTTAAAGTGAGAAAAAATGTCAGTGTGAAAATTTATGAAATAGGATAATAATAATTCTCAGTGCAAGAGGTTTTAGAGAGGATCAAGTGAGCTGAGAAGCAGGGACGTGTTTTGTAAACTCTGCACCCCAGGGACGGGGCGTGAAAAGATTCAAGATGGACCTGAGCTCTGTGCCCCTAGGAGCATTTCTTGGCCTCTCAAATTGGGTGGGCACATCCTTCATGGGTGGTCGTGAGGCTTACACACAAAGCATGTCACCCAGGAACTGACCATTATTCTAGTCTGCCAAGAATGGTTCTTTATCTGTGGAGGGGAGAGTAAAACCACCTCCTAGGGTTGTCACAAGGATTAAGAGACAACTGATGTAACGTATTCATATAGTAGAATTTCAAAAACATGAGTTCCTTCTAATTCCTTTTCAGTGCTTATCACGTTCTGCCATTTAGTATATTCACTTGTGTACTTGTCTATCTTGTTCTTTATGGTGCAAGGACTGTGATTTATGCTCACTTAGCAGAGGCAGGATGGAATTGTGGCAATAAAATGGGTTTTAGAGTCAGACAGAAAGACCTAGATTCAAATCCAGGCCCACTGCTTACTCACCAGTGGAGTGACCTTGGATAAATTGCTTCACTTTGTTAAGCTTCCATTTCCACATCTCAAAATATCATCTCTAAAAATACTCCAGGGACTTCCCTGGTGGCACAGTGGTTAAGAATCCGCCTGCCAATGCAGGGGACACGGGTTCGAGCCCTGATCAGGGAAGATCCCACATGCTGCGGAGCAACCAAGCCCGTGCGCCACAACTACTGAGCCCGCGTGCCACAACTACTGAAGGCTGCATGCCTAGAGCCCGTGCTCCACAACAAGAGAAGCCACCACAATGAGAAACCGCGCACTGCAAGGAAGAGTAGCCCCCGCTCGCCACAACTAGAGAAAGCCTGCGTGCAGCAACGAAGACCCAACGTGGCCAAAAATAAATTAAAAAAAAAATACTACAGTGGAAGTGCCTGGCTCATGAAACATGATTAGTAATATTCGTTGAGTGTGCGAATGAAGAGGCAAGAGAGAAGCTGCCCCAGTTGGCCTCCTTTCCATTTTCTCATGCGAAAACCTGGTCACCCTCTTCTGCTCTCTAACCTCCTCACCTGATTAGTCACCAAGTTCTGGTCATGCTGTCTCCTTAATAGTTTATAATCTCTTTCTCCTTGTTGTCTTGCTGGTAATCTCTTAACTCAGGCCACCAGGCTTTCTAGGCTGAATTCCCGCAAGAGCCACTGCAAGATCTTCCGTAGCAGATGCTGTTTGTTGCCTACCCAGAGTTGCCTTTCAGGCGTCCAACTCTCTCCCACGTGGTGCAAAGGTAAGTCTGGATTCACCAGAGCCAATCATGGTAAATTCATTCCCCTTGTCAGTGATTCATTTAGGAAGGGGCAGGGGACCCAAACCTGGCCAGTGAGGAATAGGAGGACATCTGCTGGGGTCTTCAAGGAAGGGTTTCCTTGCTGATAAAGAGAGACATACAGGAAGAGACATGTCCTCCTGTTCCACCGAAGGCTGTCCTGTCTGTGCAGGTAGCCATCTCCCACTGTGAGGGGTCACGGCCAACATGCTGAGGACCGCAGAGCAGGAAGATGGGAAGGACCTGGGTTCTCAATGGCAGGATGGAGCTGGACACAGTGTCCAAGCCTGGACACTCCCTGATGCCCTGCTGCTCTCCACGTGAGATGAGTGTTTTCCAGAAGCCTTGGGAAACGAATACAAGTACACATTTGACAACAATGTCAGAACCAGAGTTGGAACTTCATCAATAGTTGTGGAAGGAAGGAAAGGAGGAAAGGGGAAAAGGAAAAAAATGCAACTGCCTTTTACCCCTTGCTCTCCGTCTAGACAGTTGTCATGGGTTTTTAGGCTCTGCATATGCGAAGAGAAGATTCCTTCCATAGGGTGTTTATAAACATGCACTTGACGCATTCTCCTGAAAGAGAAAGTGAGTGAAGCTGAAGAAATGTTTCCTTCCAATAACAAAATAACATGAGGCTATAAAGCTAGAGTATCCCAATGGCCTCGTAAGCTTGGAGGGAGAATGAAACACTTTAAAAAAAAATTATAAGAGGCAGCCCTGTCTAATTTCTCTTAAGTGTCTTCTGGTGTCAATAACCTACAAATAGATAGTGCATGTGGTGTGGGAACTGTCTTGGTGGGGAGGGTAAAGAACAGGGTGATGTTCACGGCACTCCTTTCCTTCCTCCCTTTTTTCCACAAATATTGATAAAGTTCCAACTCTGATACTACAGCTACAGGCTATGGACCTTTCCACATTTGTCCAGACTGTGGCGTGGGTAAGGCTGTGTCAAAGAGCTGAGCACTGCACTGAGTGCCCTGGGAGGGGCGCTGCTGAGGCGGGGGAAGGCAGAGGCTGGAGGGTGGGCTGACTGACCTGTGGGTGGCAGGGAGAGAACAATTCCCTACCCCGATGGCAATGGCGGTGAGGCAGTTGATGGTTCACTGCTGAGAGAGAGGGGAATTGTATTAGTTTCCTATCGCTGCTATAACAAATTACCACAAGTTTAGTGGCTTAAAACAGCACAGAGTTGTTATCTTACAGTTCTGGAGGTCAGAAGTTCAAAATGGGTTTCACGGGGCTAAAACCAAGGTGTCAGCAGAGCTGCATTCCCTCCTGGAAGGTCTAGGGGAGAATCCATTCCCTGGCCTTTTGCAGCTTCTAGAAGCTGCCCGCTTTCCTTAGCTCCTCCACCCTCAAAACCAGTAACATGGGGCCAAGTTTTTCTCAAGCTGCCATCTCTCTGGTTTGTCCCCTTTTGCTCTTTCTTCTACCTTTAAGAGCCCTGATGATTACATTGGACCCACTTGAATAATCCAGAATAATTCCCCTATTCTCAGGTCAGCTCATTAGAAGCCTTAATTCCATGTGCAATTTTAATTCCCGTTTGCCATATTAAACGGTATATTCACAGGTTCCAGGGATTAGAGTGTGGACATCTTCAGTGGAGGCTGGGGGACATTGTTCTGCCTACTAGTCTGCCTTCTGATGCCCAAAGATACATGTCCATCCAACAAGCAAAACACAAATGCGTTCACCCCAAACTCTACATTAGTCAGGGTTTAAACAGAGAAGCAGAACCAGTGGAAGGTGTATATTAAGAGATTTATTGCCAGGAATTGGCTTCCAAGACTGTAGCGGCTGGCTAGACAAGTCTGAAATGTGTAGGGCAGGCTGGAACTCTGGAGCATGGCCTGAAGCTGCTGCCCACGGGTGGACTGTCTTCCTCTCTAAGGGAATCCTCAGTTCTGCCTTTAAGTGCCTTTCAGTGGATTGCATCAGGCCTGCCCAGATTATCTAAGATAACCTCCCCTACTTAAAGTCACCTGAGTATGTATTTTAATCACATCTACATTAGACCTTCACAGCAACACTTAGATTAATGTTTGACTGAATCCCTGGAGACTGTAGCCTAGCCAAGTTGGCACATGAAAGAGACCATCACACAGATGGAGGAGGCTCCCTAAGGACCCAGTCCTCTGCCTCGGCCTGTTCACCACAAGCTCCTATAAACCTGGAGTGGAGGCTCAGTCCTGAGGTTGGTCCTCTCTATGGAGTTAAATGGGCCTGGGGAGCCCTAGAAGCCCATTCTGCTTTTCTGCTCCACCGTTCCCAGAGATTAGAAGCTTCTAAGGACAAAGGCCAGGGTTTTGTGTTTATATATCTGTATCTAGCAGGACCTAAGCTAGTGCTCCTTGTATAGGAGATACTCAGGCAATGCTGGTTGGAACAATTTTATCTCTGTTAAATAAATGTATTCTACCCTGTTCCCACCCTGCGAGCCCACTATGGCAGCTACCAATTTTACTGCGTTTCCAGCCACTAATTCAGATGTTGGTGTAATACAGTGTCGTATACGGCCAAGTGGCATTGGTGGGATAATGGGGAATCATCCTAGGAGTGGAAATGGTGTGGGTGATGGTGAAATACAAGTAGAGGAAGAGGCCATGGCATCTCTTTGTAGAGACATTCACAAGCAGAAAAGAGCCCAGTCTGGCTGCATCAGAATGAATATTGACTTATCTAGAGACAAGTGTCCTCAGAATGGCCTGACAGCCTGGGAGTCTCTCGTTCCTGAGTGTTCAGATTTTGGGGAAATCCAGGATGCCTTTGCATCGAGGACATAGAGAAGAGCATGATGGGCTGGCCCTTGGAAAACATTTTGTCTTAACACCTTGTTTTATAGAAACTCAGAGAGGGACAGTGATTTGCCCAAAGTCACACAGCCAGCCACAGGCAGACAGACCTGGAACTAGAACCTGGGCTTGTGATTCTGATGCACTTTTCACTTCTCACCATGCTGTCGTGTCAACCTCGGTGATATCATGTACCAGGATACCCAGAACTCAACCTATGCATCTAGAAGGGTTAGGCATATTTCTCCAAAGTTCACTGATACATTCACTGGTGGAATATACAAAAATTGACTTACAGATGGCTTTACCATCTTCCCCTTCAATGATTTCCGAAGGCATGTCCAATAATCATTCATTCTTTTTTTTATATAAATGTATTTATTTTATTTATCTCATTTTTGGCTGCATTGGGTCTTTGTTGCTGCGCGCGGGCTTTTCTTTGGTTGCGGTGAGCGGGGGCTACTCTTCGTTGCAGTGTGAAGGCTTCTCATTGCGGTGGCTTCCCTTGTTGCGGAGCACGGGCTCTGGAGCGCAGGCTCAGTAGTTGTGTCGCACGCGAGGGCTTGAACCCGTGTCCCCTGCATTGGCAGGCGGATTCTTAACCACTGTGCCACCAGGGAAGCCTTAATCATTCATTCTAAATAAAAACGGTTTGTGACTTAAGAAAAGTTCCTTGTCCATTCTCTTCAACCAAGTTACCTCCCTGAAGTCCAACCAATGCAGCAATTCTGGCGCCCTCACTATTTACACAGGATCATTGGTTACTTGCGATCGACAGGCTCGGGCCATCTCATGAAAACCAAGCCCAAGTAAAAATGTTTACGTCGCATGTATAGGGGTTCAGAACAGGCCTCCCCACAGTAAGCCACTTTGGCAAGTGTATTATTTTGAGCTAAAGACAATCAAGACCTTGTGGACTCAAAAGAAATTACTGCCCTTCTACTACCTAGAAGAATTTGAATTGGGGATGTTTCCCAGAAAAAAGAGTTAAAACTCCCACAGATAAATTTTATCTAGGTGGGTCCATCTTATGGCAAACATCTAATTACCCAACATCTGCTCTTCTTCTGGTATCCTGTGAATGACCCTCGTGTCTTTGAGGTCCGCAGGCCCCTCTCCCATTCCTTAGCTCAGGATGGCATATATACCTCATTTTACCTTTGTGTCTCTGAACCTCTCATGTATGTGGGGTTCCTGTACATACAAATTAGTATTGATTTCCTCATGCTAATCTGTCTCATGTCGTTTTAATTATTTGGCCACCCAAAAGAACCAAAGAAGGGAAGGGGGAAAGGAAATCTTCCCCTTCCCCAAATATGTAACTGCATTATGAACAATTCATGGATATAGTCATAACATTTTTGTTTCCCACTGTCCCTGTATGATTCATTCCATGGGGGCAGTTTTCCCTTTGCCTGTAATGATAATCTTGGTTCTGGGCGTGTTCCATAGCTGGGTGGCCATGGTGGGCAGAGTCCTAAGATGACCTCCAAGACTGCAGCCCACTGGTGCACACATTCTGTAAAATTCCCTCCCCTTGAGTGTGGGCAGGACATGTGAATATGCTGGGATAGTTACTCCTGTGAGTATGTCACACTACATAAGGCTCCTTCATAGCAGACTGGATGGAGACTCTCCTGCTAGGAGCTAAGGACCCAGGCTGACTGTCAGCAAGAAAATGGGGATATCAGTCCTACAACCACAAGGAACCGAATTCTGCCAACAGTTTGGAAGAGGCTCCCAAGCTTTAAATGAGAACACAACAGCAGACACCTTAATTTCAGCCTTGTGAGACCCTGAGCAGAGAACCCGTGCCCAGGCTCCTCACCTATGGAAACTGTGAGATAATAAATGCGTATTGTTTTAAGGCACTAAGTTTGTGGTAATGCATTACACAGCAGTAGAAAACTAATAAAGTAACTTCCTAGCATTCTATCAAAGCATGAAGAGAAAATAGTATTTATATAGTACAGTGAGATAAACGGGCAAAGGTACCCAAAGCTGGGGGCACTGCCCTGGGGCTCGAACATGCCCCAGGCCTCAGTCAGCCATTCTGAAAGATGAGGGGCTCCATGTCTACTCCCACCTGTGAAGAAGCTCTGAAATAGAAGGTCCCACTTGCAGTTTGAGCTGTGAATACAATCTCCTGTTCGAATGTTTTGAAACAGGAGGGAAGGGGGCAGGGCACAGCCTTTAAAAGCATGACATAGCCCGAGGACACAACATAAACTGATTAGAACCAAATAGTTCCAAGATGGTGGACTTCCACTAGAACTTAGGCCACAGTATACGCTCATTGTAACATATCAGCACACTAAATGACACACCCACAGGTGCCATGACAGCTCCAAGGCTGACCATAAAGTTCAAAAAGTGGGCGGTGGCCCAATTTCTGGAAATCCCCGCCCCTTCCCCAAAATAGCTGGAATACTCCTCCCACTCATTAGCCTATGAAATCACCCACCCCTATAAAAACTGACAACCCCATACCCTGGTGCCGCTCTCACCTTCGGAGATGGCCCACACTCTGTCTGTGGAGTATGTTTCTCTCTAAATAAATCCACTTCTTACCTATCACTTTGTCTCTCACTGAATTCTTTCCACAATGAGACATCAAGAATCTGAGCTTCATTAAATCCTGAGACCAGGTGTGCGATCTCAATTAAAAGACCATGGGTTCAAGTCCCAATCTAGGTTTTGGCTGGGTTTGAGTCCTAGAGCATGGATTCAAGTCCCAATCTGAGATGCACGGTTTCAGTTTGAACATTTGGCAATAATAATTTGATTTGGTGTTGAAATCGAGCAGGACCCTGTGGGCCCCTCCTGGGTACAAAAGGCCCCCTGTGTCCCCTGTTTCTTGTCTTGTAGAAAAAGGCTTTAGTCTCCAAGGCCTTCCCTCAGTTCCAAAGAGCAGACTCAAGCAGTTACCAATTAGGGAAGTGAGGGAATGCAGAAACAAAGGGAAAGCAATGAAGCAAGAAAAGTAGTTAACAGTTCAGCAATAAAACAGAATCCTAGTTCCTCCTCAAGGAATATACGTAACAATCTAATGTATATCTTTCGGGTTGTTCTGCGGAAACAAAGATCCCCACCCAGGTGGAGGATGCTGACCACAAGCACTAAACCCCAGAGTAATAGGAACCAGAATGTTGATGGTTAAGGTTCCTGAAACACCACCCTGTTACCTCACCACCAGCCAATTAGAAGAAAGTCCACAAACTGCAACCTTCACCCCAACTGTTGCCTTTTAAACCCTCCCCTAAAAGCCACTGGGGAGCTTGGGTCTTCTGAGTCTGAGCTGCCCAATCTCCCTGCTTGGTGCCTGCAATAAACACTGTACTTTCCTTTACCACAACCTGGTATCAGTAGACTGGTTTGCTGTGCAGCAAGTAGACCCAAGTTCGGTAAGAGTGTCACATTTTTCTGCCACTCCAGCAGTACCCTGCTGCCTCTGGAATGCTTACCTTGGAAGAGGGAAGCAAGATTCTCTCCTGTGGTCCAGCAATGGCATCCCCTTGTCAGTGACCCTGACCCCACATCCTTCTCATCCTAATCAGAACGCTTCTTCCAGGCTGCTGGCCCTGATGGCCACCGACAGGCCCTTTTTAGGAGTGCCCACCTGATACTGGAGCATAAGGATTCTGGGAGTCTGGGGGCCCTTCAGTCCTCAACATCTTCAACCTCTGTTCCCATACTGCTGAGCTGTGGTTCTGGAGAATGCAAGCTTCACTCAGAGTGGTCAGGCAATCACCCCTCTCCTTGAGGCCCCTCAGGCCTGTCTGGGCTCCAGTCAACATCGCAGCCTGGGCCCAGTGGATGGAGTGCTAAGCCCCTTCCCAGGGACCCACCAGTTTCAGTTTAAACTTTAATCGAGTTCCTTTCAATTCTCCCTCCTCCACTCCACCTCACCCCCTGGTTGAAATCTTATCTCTTTTTGGGCTGAGAAAGAGACTGTTATTCTCCACAGTCTGGTTTATGATATAAAATCTGTGCTCTGAGCCCTCTGGCTTTGGCTTTTGATATTTAAAGCCAAGCTTTTGAAATTCAAAAATACCCTTTTTTCTCTCAAGCACCTTGCCCTTAGAATTGAAATCCATGGCTCTCAATACCATTGCCTCTACAATAGATTTACAAAAGGCTACTTAAGAGCTCAAAAGCCAGGAAAGGGACGCTTTGTTCTCTCTGTATGGTCCCTACCCTAAGAGCAATGCAGAGAAGGTGCTGCTGCCACTGGAACGGTGAAGCGGAGAAGTGAGGGGGTTAAAGAATTGGAAAGGCATCAGTTTAATATCAAATTTTTACCGTGAGGCATTTATAAAACACTGAGGTGTGTTTCCCCAAGGCTTAGCTAGGTGTGGTTTTCATGACTCATTCCAGCAAAAGTACTAATAAAAGCAGGAAATAGTGCCTTTATAAATATTGACACAAATCGTTGACAGGTAAATTTATTGTGTTCATTTATGAGCATTTGTTAATGAACTTTCTGAAAATAATCTTAGAATTTATACAATGTGCAATTTTAAATACACCACTTATTTTATACTTGAAAGAGTACATTAAAATATTTATAAGAATCCACACATATACGGTCAACTAATTTTTGACAAAGGTGCAAAGGCACTCCAGTGGAAAAAGGATGGTCTTTTCGACAAATGGTGATGGGACAATTGGCTATTCATATTTTAAAATATTAACTTCTATTCATATATCCACCATTTACAAAAATTTACTCAAAATGAATCATAGTCCTAAATGTAAAACCTAAAACAACAAAACTTCTGGAAGAAAACATAAGAGTAAATCTTTGTGAACTTAGAGTAGGCAAAGACTTTTTTTTGACACGACATCAAAAACACCATTCATTAAAAAAAAAATGATAATTTGAACTTCATCAAAATAAAAAATTTCTGCTCTTCAAAAGATAGTGTTGAATGAAAAGAGAAGCCAAGGACAGGGAGAAAATCTTAGAATATGTCTTATAAAGGACTTGGATCCAGGGTGAATAAGGAGCTTTAAAAATTCAATAATACAAACAACACAATTTTTCCAAATAAGCAAAAGATGTGAAGACATTTCACCAAAGGAGATGTATGGATGAGCACATGAGAAGATGCTCAACATCTTTAGTCATTATGGAAATTTAAATTAAAACCACAATGAGATACCGCTAACAGAATGATTAACATGAAAAGGCTGACCTGATAGAGTATTGGTAGGGAACCCTCATACGTTGCTGTTGGGAATGTAAAATGGTACAACCACTTGGGAAAAGTTAGACAGTTTCTTAAAAAGTTATACATACACCTACCATATGGCCCAGCCATTTCTATTTTAGGTATTTGCCCAAGAGACATGAAAGCAGATTCCATACAAAGACTCTTATGAATGTCTAGAGCAGTTTATTTGTACTAGCCTCAAACTGGAAACAACCCAAATGGTCATCATCTGGGGAATGAATAAACAAACTGTGTCTATCTATACAATGGAATACTATTCAGTAATACAAACAAATGAACTATTGACACACTGGATGAATCTTATATTGAGTGAAAGACACTAGACAAAAA
The DNA here is from genome assembly GCF_937001465.1 of Orcinus orca. Classification (NCBI taxonomy): domain Eukaryota; kingdom Metazoa; phylum Chordata; class Mammalia; order Artiodactyla; family Delphinidae; genus Orcinus; species Orcinus orca. The sequence goes on from NC_064566.1 coordinate 93,280,730, forward strand.
AGAATACATACTGCATGATTCCATTTATGTACAATTATAAAAATTCAGACTGATCTCTAGTGATAGAAAACAGATCCATGGCTTGCCTGTAGGGAGAATGGGCAAGAAGGGATAGAGGAGGACAGACGGGCAGGAGGAATGGATCACAAAGGGGCACAAGGAAATCGGGGTGGCGGTGATGGATATGTTTATCATCCTAATTATGGTGATGATTTCATAGGTAGATAGATATGTCAAAACTTACCAAATTGGACATTTTAAATACGTGCAGTTACTTACCTGTCGTTATACCTCAATAAAGCTGTGAAAAAGATATGTGCGTAAAAGCAACGTGTGTTTCTGGGTCTGCCGTTGTTAGAAATGACAGACTTCCAACAACAGGGACAGAATTCTAAGAAAATTCATGCATACCTTCTAAAGCCTAAACTTAGTCACATCCAGCTACATATGGATCTCAAAGATTCCCTTGTTAACCTCATTAAATGTACACAAAATGGACATTTTTTACATGTGCTTACAATAAAATAGATAACTAATTTTTATTTATTTATTTATTTTATTTTTGGCTGCGTTGGGCCTTTGTTGCTGCGTGCGGGCTTTCTCTACTTGTGGCGAGCGGGGGCTACTCTTTGTTGTGGTGCATGGCTTCTCATTGCAGTGGCTTCTCTTGTTGCGGAGCACGGGCTCTAGGCACGCAGGCTTCAGTAGTTGTGGCTCGCGGGGTCTAGAACGCAGGCTCAGTAGTTGTGGTACACGGGCTTAGTTGCTCCGCGGCATGTGGGATCTTCCCGGACCAGGGCTCGAACCCGTGTCCCCTGCACTGGCAGGCAGATTCTTAACCACTGCGTCACCAGGGAAGTCCCTAATTTTTAAATGTTAATAGTTTATCAATAACTGAAACCAAGCAGGACCCTGCGGGGCCCTCCTGGGTACGAATCCTTTCCACTTCTTCCATTTCTTGTTTGTAGGAAAAAGGTTTCAGCCTCCTAGACCTTCCTGAATACCAAAGGGCAGATTCACCCTGTTACCTCACTACCAACCAATCAGAAGAAAGTCACACACCCAGCAGCCTTTTGCATTGTCAACACATGTGTCTCCTCGGACAATTCATTTCCAAGTGTTAGACAAGAGTCCAGTCTTGGGCCCTGGAAGGGGTCCCTCTTCTGGTAACACAGCTACAGGAGGGGAGAGTGATCAAGAAGAAAAACTGTACTGAGAAAGGCCAGGATGGGGAGAGGAAGGGAAGGCGAGAGTGGGTTATTGAGCCCCACATAGCCTGTAGGCACACCAATCCTAACAAGCTGTCTATGTGCAGGTGCTTCACTTGTTATATCTCAGTTCATCCTTAAAATCCTACAAGTTAAGTACTACTGTTAAACTCCTTAAAAGGTGAGGAGACTGGCATCTGGTAGAAAATTTGAATAACTTGCCTTAGGTTAGAAACCATAACAGCTGGAGGAATTTCCAACTGTATTAGTTTCCTAATGTTGTTCGGTGCCTGTACCAATTTAGTGGCTTGAAACAAAACAAATTTATTCTTTCACAGTTCTAGAGGTCAGAAGTTCAAAATGATTCTTATGGGGCTAAAATCAAGGTGGGTCTCCACCTTGTTCCTTGTGGAGGTTCCAGGGGAGAATCTCTTCCTTGTCTCTTTAAGCTTCTTAAGGCTGCCATCATTCCTTGGCTTGTGGGTGCATCACTCCAATTTCTGCTTTCATCATGCATGGCCTTCTCCTCCCTTTGACTCCCTGTTATGAGGACCTACCTCCCTCTTATGAGGACGCTTGTGACTACATCGAGCTCTTAAAAACAAGAAACAACAGGCACAAAATAAAGTCATTGGCCCCCATGACAGCAAACCAAGACTTAATTGCAGTTTCAACCTCTCCTAGGAATGTGGTCTTTAAACAGACAACCTGAAATTTCCTGATCAGCACTAGCAAAGCAATCTGCACAATAAGACCCCTGTCACTCCCTTCGCCTCAAAAGAAGATGACCTGGCTGGAAACGATTCTTTCTTTTCTCTTGCTAAAAACTTCCTTGCCCTACCCTCCTTCTGCCTATAAAAACCTTCCATTTTGTACACATCCTCGGAGTATCATCCTACTACTTGCTAGATGAGATGCTACCTGATTCATAAATTGCTTAATAAAGCTAATTAGACCTTCAAATTTACTCTGTTGAATTTTGTTTTATTTTATTTTATTTATTTTTGGCTGCGTCAGGTCTTAGTTGCAGCACACAGGATCTTTGATGCGGCATGCACGCTCTTCATTGCGGCGTGTGGGCTTCTCTCTAGTTGTGGTGTGCAGGCTCCAGAGCACGTAGGCTCTGTAGTTTGTGGCACTCGGGCTCTGTAGTTGAGGCGCACAGGCTCAGTAGTTGCAGCATGCGGGCTTAGTTGCCCTGCGGCATGTGGGATCTTAGTTCTCTGATCAGGGATCGAACCCGAGTCCCCTGCATTGGAAGGAGGATTCTTAACCACTGGCCCACCAGGGAAGTCCCTTAAATTTTATTTTTTTAACAGAGCCCACCTGGATAATCCAGGGTGATCCCCCCACCTCAAAGGCTTGATTTAATCGCAGTTGCAAAGTCCCTTTTTACCACGTGTGGTAAGATAGTCACGGGTTCTAGGGATTAGGACACAGACATCTTCGGGAGCATTGTCTGTCGACCACACCAACCCTGCTTGACACGACTCCCTCGATCAAGAGGGAAGGCCCTTGCTGACCAGTCCCCAGTCCCCCTTCCCCACCCCACCTTCTCTCACTCCCTCCCCACAGTGGGCACTGCAGCCAGAGCTCACAGCCTGGAAGCTTGTGGCATTTGAGTACCATGTTCAGCCCTATGCTGGGTTTGTGGAAGCTTTTCAGGATGGAATCATGTCTCTTTCATCTGCGTAGCCCCTACAGCCCACAACACGGAGCCCCGCACACAGGGAGACTTCGTATTTATTCAGCACCTGAGGGGCTCAATGGAGGGATGACACAAAAACATCAACTTTGTCTCCAACCACAAAGGAAACAAAGACACATACATTTGCCACCATATGGAGGTTGTGTTTACCCTGTAGTGCAGTCCTGAGGGCTCATACCGCTCTAAGGGTATGTTGAAATCCTAACCCCCAATGTTACAGCATTTGGAGGTGGGGTCTTTGAGAGGGAATTAGGCCATGAGGGTGAAGCCCTCATGAATGGGATTAGTGTCCTTATAAAAGAGATCCCAGAGAGCTCCCTGACCCCCTCTGCCACATGAGAACACAGCAAGAAAACAGCCGTCTATGAACCAGGAAGTAGGCTCTCGCTGTAACAGGGAAGAGCCACATCTGACTACATGTTGCATCTGTTTCTCTTACTTTAACCTTTGCTCTCCGCTGCTCTTGTTCACTAAAACGATACTGTCTATACATAATGGCCTGCCTCGGGGAACACTGCCCCTCTGCCTGAATGTTAAACCGAAGTGCCTTTGTTCAGACAAACATCCGGACCCTGTCCACTTGTGGGTGGCTGCAAGAAAGAAGAAATTAACACATCCCCTTCCCGAGTCTGGCCATGCCAGGAGATATTTGCAAAACTTATGGCCTTTTTACTTTACTTCCTCATCTCCTCCCCCTCTCTGTGCTATAAAAGAAACTGGCATCCAAACCCCGATAAGATTGTTATTTTCAGACTCTAGTCCGCCATCTTCTCCGTCTGCCGGCTTTCCGAATAAAGTCGTCTTCCTTGTCTCAACACCTCATCTCTGATTTAGTGGCCTGTCCTGCAGCGAGCAGAGTGAGATTGGACTTGGTAACATCGCCAGACACCAAATCTTCCAGCATCTTCACCTTGGACTTCCCAGCCTCCAGAACTCTGAGAAATAAATATTTGTTGTTTAAGCCACCCAGTCTATGGTATTTTTGTTATAGCATAGCAAACAGAGCTAACCACACCACACAGAGCTAACACCTTTATGTTACCTACGAGGGCCGCAAAGCTCAAGGAAGGGAAGGCCCCAGGCATTAGAGGCACCACCAACAATTTCATCAACCAACATTTTTCGACAGTGGGCAAAAGGCTCTGAGTTAGATACTGGTTCATCTACTCCAATCCCTGCACACACAGGTGCAGACGTTTGTGTGTGTGTGTGTGTGTGTGTGTGTGTGTGTGTGTGTGCTGCAGCCCCTATGGGATTGGAAATAGAGGTGCTCAATATTCTTCAAGGCAGCCCTGCATTTCCATTTCTGGGGGATTAAATCCATTTCTTTGCTTATCTACCACCTCTGGGGACAAAGGGCTTTGAGGCCAGAGATTTACCCTTTAAGTTAAACTATAAGGCAATGACTCTTAAACAAAAATACTCCAGAGTTCCTCCGAGAATGTGTGAGTATATGGGGAGCCAAGGAGCTGGGAACTGTTCTGGCCAAGAGTTTAGCACTTCCCTAAGTGGCGATGCTTTGTGTCCCCAGGATGGAATAGAGAAGAGAAATGGATAAGAAAGAGGGAAAAGAAAGTGAGACGCTCTTACATAACCTTCCACCTCTTCATTAGTCAGATTCTCACATGTAGTTTGGAATACTGTAAATTTCCACCCTCACTCACCCTCCATCTAATAAAACTTTAGAAATATACGCTAATAGCAAACAAAGATGTCTTTTACCATCTCAGGGGTTTGGGACTCCATAGCATCTTTCTCTTGAGATGTTTTGACAGTAGCTGCTGCCCTGTGGACCTGCAGCAGCGTTCATACAATAAACAACAGACCACGACCACATGGGTAGGCAGGTGGAGTACTGAACAAATCTAGGGGGGCACCATTCACACTGTCATCATGCAGAGTTGTACATTCACTGTGACAGTTTTCCAGCAGATGGCAGTGACGTGTCTCGAGGAAGGGGCCCTTGTTTATAGGAGCTGAGGGCAGTGCTGCGATACCCAGAATGTCTGGTTCACCTATGTGACCTTGGGTTCTCTTCTTTAGAGAAATGGTGCTGGGAATACAAAGCTGGTCAGAGGGCTAAACCATCCCCACCTGTGTCCATGTGACATGTCCTCGATTGGGGATAGAAAAGTGACCTGGGTCTGATGAAGGCAAACTGAGCAGCTATGGGGAGTCTAACCTCCATCCTGGTCCCTGACCACATCCGGTGTGGAGTAAAGGGTACAGAATGAATGTCTTTCTCACTGCTATGTCCCAAGAACCCAGCCTAGTGCCTGACTCAGAAAGAGTGCACAGTACCAGTTAGTTGAGGGAATGAATGAATGAATGAAAGAAATGTTCCCAGCCACCTGTGGAGTACCTGGGTGAGCGTGTGCTTCCCTATCACCTCGTGCATTCTCTCCCTTGAGTCCTCAGAGAGAGACAACAAAAGCAATGCCCAGGGACCTCTCTGAAGGAAGGCAGAAACTGCCAAAATGAATTCACTTAAAAGACCCCCCACCAGGAGGCAGCCCCCGGAGAGCCCGCTTTCTGCGGGAGCAAATCTCCTCCTCCTTCATCACCATGTGCTGCCCTTGCTGCTATAGCTCACTCTGTCCAGCGCTCTGTCTAGCTCTCGGCAAAGCCGATTTGCCCAACTCACTTGCAAGTCTGAGAGGTAATCACTGGCTTCCTCCAGTGTTAATATTCCAACAGAACTTCCCAGAGCCAGGCTGGAGCCCCAGCTGGTTTGGTTGGGTGTGGCCCTGCCTCTCTCCTCCCACACTGCCCATGCTCTGCACGAGAAATCCACAGATAAGGCAGAAATAGAAACCAGGTGAAAGTCTGGGCTGGGGCCAAGAGACTCCTGCTGGGAATTGCCAAGGGCAGACTGCCTGGAACAGTCAGCTCACTGGCCTTAGGGAGAAAGGCTGGGGGACCCCAGGGTCAGGCTTCAGGTGCAGAGGGCTCCATCCTACTCTACCTGACTCCCTAACAAGTCAAACTTCAGATTGGTGAGACCTGCAAAGGGAAGAATAATTACAGGAGAGGAGGATGGGGGAGCCAGATCCCCAGGAGACTTCCTTGTTTACCAGGCATGGTGTCTGCGATTGTCCTGGGGGTGGGGTGTCTGCAAGGAGCAGCAACACAGTTTGGGGGAATTTGTGAAGCCAAAGCAAGTTAGGGATGAAGGGATTGGCAAGGAAGGGACAATAAGGGATTTTGGCAGCCTGGAAACCTTTTCTGAGCATTTAAGGCAAATTCTATCCTATTCCTTCTCCCCTAAGTGACAGACACACTTGGGTATAAAAGAAGGTTACAAATAATTCTTCATACTTCACACTTCAGAAGGGATTTTCACATCCATCTCCTTGTGTGATTCTATAATAAGGTAGCAAGTAAGATCATTTTATTCCACTTTACAGATGAGAAAACTGAGATCCAGGAGGTAAAACAACTTACCTAAAACAGCAATAATAAATACAGTTACATCAAGAACTTTCTATTTTCCTAACACTAAGTTTTTACATAACCTATGTGACAATCTAAGGTTAGGAAACGTGGCCCGTGTGCACCAGCACAGATCTGAGCATCTTCTCACCACATCTCCCCTCTGCACAGAAGGAGCAAATGGCCAAACCAGGAGTGGACCCCAAGGCTCTGAGAGATGGCCCAGTGCCCTTGGCTTGGCAGACCACACAGCCCGAGAGAGAAACCACCCTTAGGAATCTGGGGGAATCAAGATGAACCCCCATAACACATAAAACCCTGGTGGTCCAGTGGTTAAGATTCCACGCTTCCACTGCAGGTTTGATCCCCGGTCAGGGAACTATGATCCCACATGCCGCAGAGTGCACCCAAATAAATAAATAAATAAAGCTGATCTTGTATTTATTTTAAAAAAACAAACAAAAAACTGGGTCTGACATGTGTAGGTGTGGGCATAACACATGCCAAGCTGTTAGCATCACATAGAGATAGCTGGGAATTCCAAAACTTGCATTGTTTTCCCATCCCTTCCCACTCCCTGTCTCCCAGACCTGAGCTCTCCGGTGACCTAAGGGGGTTCACCCCAGGGCCTCCCTTCTGGAAGCTGAGCCCATCCTGGTGTTGGACACCCTGCTTCCCGTGTCACACCAGGGGCAGAAGCCAGCTCTCTTGGGCATGCTGCTTAAACAGGAAAATTAAAAATACCACTTGGAACAGCAGTGGCAAACAGAGCCTTCTGTCTAAAGGTCTTTCTGCCATTCTCCCAGTTCTTGGGTACCTTCTCTACTAGAGATGTTTTTCCCGGGAGGGTGAAGGGATGGGGGGTGGAGATGGACATTATCCTTTTCTTTTTTTTTTTTTTTTTTTGCGGTACGCGGGCCTCTCACTGTTGTGGCCTCTCCCGCTACGGAGCACAGGCTCCGGACACGCAGGCTCAGCAGCCATGGCTCACGGGCCCAGCCACTCCGTGGCACGTGGGATCCTCCCGGACCAGGGCACGAACCCGTGTCCCCTGCATCGGCAGGCGGACTCTCAACCACTGCGCCACCAGGGAAGCCTACCCTTTTCTTAAGGTCTTTCTTGCTGTTGTTTCCATTTTTCTCGAAGGCTGAGAGCCCCTGCAGAGCTGTGAGGGTTACTCAGTGCCATGGAGACAACTGTGATATCAAAGGGGAGGATTATGGCTCCAGCAGGGAGGGAGGAGCACAAGTGCCAGCCGGAGCCGGCGACTGACAAGAGAAGATGACAAGTCACTTAGGCCCCATCTTGAGAGCCGGTGACAGAGTGTGAGATGCAGAGACAGGCCTTTTCAATTCTGAAGGATTGCCAGTGTCACAGGAAACAACACTCTCTTTAAAAAGGTGCCTAGGAATAAACCTACCTAAGAAGACCTGTATGCAGAAAACTATAAGACACTGATGACAGAAATTAAAGATGATACAAACAGATGGAGAGATATACCATGTTCTTGGATTGGAAGATTCAACATTGTGAAAATGACCATACTACCCAAAACAATCTACAGATTCAATGCAATCCCTATCACACTATCAATGGCATTTTTCACAGAACTAGAACAAAAAATTTCACCATTTGTATGGAGACACAAAAGACCCCGAATAGCCAAAGCCATCTTGAGAAAGAAAAACGGAGCTGGAGGAATCAGGCTTCCAGACTTCAGACTATACTACAAAGCTACAGTATGGTACTGGCACACAAACAGAAATATAGATCAATGGAACAGGATAGAAAGCCCAGAGATAAACCCATGCACATATGGTCAGCTTATTTTTGATAAAGGAGGCAAGAATATATGATGGAGAAAAGACAGCCTCTTCAATAAGTGGTGCTGGGAAAACTGGACAGCTACATGCAAAAGAATGAAATTAGAACACTCCCTAACACCATATACAAAAATAAACTCAAAATGGATTAAAGACTGAAATATAAGGCCAGACACTATAAAACTCTTAGAGGAAAATGTAGGCAGAACACTCTATGACATAAATCACAGCAAGATCTTTTTTGACCCACCTCCTAGAGAAATGGAAATAAAAACAAAAATAAACAAATGGGACCTAATGAAACTTAAAAGCTTTTGCACAGCAAAAGAAACCATAAACAAGATGAAAAGACAGCTCTCAGAATGGGAGAAAATATTTGCAAATGAAGCAACAGACAAAGGATTAATCTCCAAAATTTACAAGCAGCTCATGCAGCTCAATATTAAAAAAACAAACAACCCAATCCAAAAATGGGCAGAAGACCTAAATAGACATTTCTCCAAAGAAGATATACAGATGGCCAAGAGGCACATGAAAAGCTGCTCAACATCACTAATTATTAGAGAAATGCAAATCAAAACTACAATGAGGTATCACCTCACACCGGTCAGAATGGGCATCATCAGAAAATCTATAAACAAATGCTGGAGAGGGTGTGGAGAAAAGGGAACCCTCTTGCACTGTTGGTGGGAATGTAAATTGATACAGCCACTATGGAGAACAGTATGGAGGTTCCTTAAAAAACTAAAAATAGAACTACCATAAGACCCAGCAATCCCACTACTGGGCATATACCCTGAGAAAACCATAATTCAAAAAGAGTCATGTACCACAATGTTCATTGCAGTTCTATTTACAATAGCCAGGACATGGAAGCAACCTAAATGTTCACTGACAGATGAATGGATAAAGAAGATGTGGCACATATATACAATGGAATATTACTCAGCCATAAAAAGAAATGAAATTGAGTTATTTGTAGTGAGGTGGATGGACTAGAATCTGTCACACAGAGTGAAGTAAGTCAGAAAGAGAAAAAAAAATACCGTATGCTAACACATATATATGGAATCTAAAAAAAAAATTGTTCTGAAGAACCTGGGGGCAGGACAGGAATAAAGACGCAGACGTAGAGAATGGACTTGAGGACACGGGGAGGGGGAAGGGTAAGCTGGGATGAAGTGAGAGAGTGGCATGGACATATATACACTACCAAACGTAAAATAGCTAGTGGGAAGCAGCCACATAGCACAGGGAGATCAGCTTGGTGCTTTGTGACCACCTAGAGGGGTGGGATAGGGAGGGTGGGAGGGAGATGCAAGAGGGAGGCGATACGGGGGTATATGTATATGTATATGTATAGCTGATTCACTTTGTTATAAAGCAGAAACTAACACACCATTGTAAAGCAATTATACTCCAATAAAGATGTTAAAAAAAATAAAAAAGTAAAACGGAGCTGCCCCCCTGAAGTGGGGACACCTGGAAAGTAGCAGCTGGCAGCAGGGCTGGGGGTGGGGGCAGGACCAAGCAAATGGCGGGGGGGCGGTCCTGGCAACACAGCACTGATGGAGGTGGGACAGGAAACAGACAAGGAAGGAGGGAGGGGTGAGGTCAGTCTGTTGGCCAAGGCAGAAGGAATGGATCCTCCAGAAGGGCGGGACTGAGGCTCCCAAGACGTGGGCATTCTGGAGCCAGAAGCTTTGGCTAGACCTGCGTATAGTTAGGGTTCAATGAGCAATTGCAATAGAGGACGGGCAACCTCAGAGGTGAGCCCCAGGGCTCAATCAATTGACCAGGATGTGTTGTGAGCTCACCTTGTGCCTGGTGACATGCTAGGCAACTCATCAGACACAGCAAATATTAGGCATGTCCCTGCCTTCCTGATTGGCTGCAAGTGCATATCAATGACACATCCATTCCTGAGGGCCCAGAGCTCGTGGCAAGTAGGTGGGCAGGGAGTGGCTAGGCTGGAGGCACCCCTCAGGAGAACTGGCAGCAGGAAAGAAGGCAGAGGGGAGAACTGGGTAGTCCCATGGAAACAATCTACTTAATTTCTCTGGACCTCAGTTTCCTCATCTGTACAGTGGAACACCTTGCACTGTAGGATGCTCATCAAAGACACTCTTCCTACCTTTCCACCAAGGTCCAGTTTCTTTTCTTCTGTAGCAGCAAGGAGCAGTCCCTGACATCCATATCTTTCAGAACAGAAATAACTCGGGCCATGATTTATCATTAAGCAGAGGAAGAAAGAATCTTTGAGGCAGGTGGTAACATCTTCCAAGAGCCCCCTGCACCAGTATCCCACCCCGCCACACCCGAAATAAATAGGGGAGACACATATTCCAGGCTCTCCCTGACACATCTAATGAATATCTGATGGAAACGTCCGCAAAGCAAACAGGAATCTAATCTATCCCTTCATTCAGCCAAATGGAAACAGCAGGATTTCCATGGCTGAGCCTCCAGCTTCTGGCGGGGGACACGAAGAGGGAAAATGGAAACAGATTACAGTCAGCCTGATATCCAAATAACAAATAGGTATCCTGGAGAGAAATGTGTTTTATTGATGTTCGGGAAGAGATCCACTGATTTCCTTGTCTGCCCTTGCCACTTTAATTGAGGAAGGTGCTAGTTAAAAGTCAAAGGAAAAATAAAACGAAAGAGGGTGCTTAAAGGCTGGCAGTCATCTGCTCCCGAGCACATCCAATCACACGTATGCCCCCCACACACTCTGTAATGAATTCTCCCAACAACCCAAAGTGTCTGTTGAAACTGGCCAGTGATTGGGCACAGTTCATTTTCCCAGGGCTTGACAGGTGTCTGGGCTTCAAGGCAGAAGGACTGCACGGGAAGGAAATAGCTTTGGGCCTGGTACGGGGGGCTGGGGACGTAGGTTTCTGTAGGGAAGAGCTGAGATTGGCCTGGGGTTCAAGCAGAAAGGGGATGTGGCCTCCCAGAGGCCAGGGAGGGGCAATGGGATCTTCACAACAACCCTCACAAAAATCTCAGCTCTGGAGCCAAAAAAATAGTAGAGGGAAGGGAAAATGAGGCAAAATCGTGGAAGGAAGGCAAAACAGCTCAAAGGAAAGGAAAGAAGAAAAGGTATTAAAAAGGGGACAAAGTGGCCAGGCCTAGTGCCGCTCCAGCCCGAGATGCTTCTTATCATCAGGACCACCATCTACCTCTGAAGATGCCAGGTAGGAGGGAGACTTTTGTGATACTATAAATATAGTTTATAGGCTTTGGTTTATCTTTATGACAGACCCAATAAATAATTTACTGCTCAGTAAAAGATCAAAGAAACTGCTAGAACTGCAGCTTGAAATATCAAAACCTCTAATGTTTGTATGGAAGCGATACCAACCCTGCAAATTTACTGTTTGATGGGATAAGTTTATGGTCCTGTGTCCAGGGCCCCAAAAGGTAAAACTTTTGGTTTGTTTTTGTTTTTTGCGGTACGCGGGCCTCTCACTGTTGTGGCCTCTCCCGTTGCGGAGCACAGGCTCCGGATGCGCAGGCTCAGCGGCCATGGCCCACGGGCCCAGCTGCTCCGCGGCACGTGGGATCTTCCCGGACCGGGGCACGAACCCGTGTCCCCTGCAACGGCAGGCGGACTCTCAACCACTGCGCCACCAGGGAAGCCCAAAAGGTAAAACTTTTAAGAAAACAGAATAAATAAAACCATGGGCCAAATAGACATAGGAACAGACATAATAAGAAGAGAGCTGGAATAAAGCAGCTGACATCACGACTTCGTTGTTACTGTGGGAAGTTACAATGACCCAGTCCCACCCTATTCCCTCACAAAGGACCTCAGAGGGATGTGAACAGTTATAACAGCCAACAAAATACATGTGATCAACCTTCTAAGAAATCACTGGAGAGAAACCCCAGATCTGAGTGAGTGAAGAATCAAGGGTCCCAAGTCCAGTCAAGGTAACACAGGCATTTTTCCCAGGAAGACTGGATATGATCATAGTTAAGGTCTGGGAATCCCAGGGGAGAACGGCTGTACTAATAGGAGATGCCAGGCCTGGATCCTGGAAGAGAAAGCCCAAAGCAAGCCCCACCCGTTTTCTTCCCACCTCGGCTCTGTCCTAGAGCTCAAGACAACTGTCCAAGCTCTGTCTCCCTGCCCCCTGCAAAACAGCTGTTCCTTGGCCATCCTTGGCCTCAGGATGTGCACCCTGCCAATGGATCTGGGGTAGAGGCCCTGGGAGCCGGCTTGGGGCTGTTGGGTCAGGAAATCCAAAGTCCCAGGTAGGGGAAGGGCCAGAGTAAGGCCCTCTGAAGCACAAGCTCAGTGCAACGTCTCTAGGTGGCAGGGGCCCCAGGAGCAAGTGTTTGTTGGGGTTTATCCAGCACTGGCTGAAAGGGAGAGACACAGATGCCACAAGTATTCCAGACTCAAGAGAGGCATTTGCGACAATGACAAGTGATGATTGGTTCATAGGGCCCCACTGTGCACGGGCTTCCACTAGCCCCCAGTCCATGCTCACCTTTGGACCGATAAGTCATTTTCCCTATCGTTCTGGAACAAGGAGGAGCTCCAAAGAGCAGAGAGAGTCTCTGTCCACCAAAAAGTAACAGCTCCTCTGTAAACTGCTCCAGGGCAATTCTTTTTTATCAGTCTGGGGTGAGTTAGCATGAGTCAGCCCCCGCTTGAGCCCAGTTACCCCTGGTTACCTTTGTCCCTCTTACCCTAGACTTTTAAAATTAATTTTTATTGGAGTATAGTTGATTTACAATGTTAAGTTAGTTTCTTCTGTACAGCAAAGTGAATCAGTTATACATATATCCACTCATTTTTAGATTCTTTTCCCATATAGGTCATTACAGAGTATTGAGTAGAGTTCCCTGTGCTATACAGTAGGTTCTTATTAGTTATCTATTTTATATATAGTAGTGTGGATATGTCAATCCCAATCTCCCAGTTTATCCCTCCTGCCCTCCCTTTTTCCCTTGGTAACTGTAAGTTTGTTTTCTACATCTGTGACTCTATATCTGTTTTGTAAGTGGGTTCATCTGTACCATTTTTTTAGATTCCACATATAAGCGATATCATATGGTATTTATCTTTCTCTGTCTGACTTACTTCACTCAGTATGACAATCTCTAGGTCCATCCATGTTGCTGCAATGGCGTTAATTCATTCTTTTTTATGGCTGAGTAATATTCCGTTGTATATAAGTGCCACATCTTCTTTATCCATTCATCTGTCCATGGACATTTAGGTTGCTTTCATGTCCTGGCTATTGTAAATAGTGCTGCAGTGAACATTGGGGTACATGGCCCTAGACTTCTGCCCTAGACTTTTAACAGGACAAGTACTGGCATTTGGGTGGGATGAGTCTTTTTGTGTAGGACTGTCCCTGCTCATTGCAAGATGTTTAGATGATCCCTGGTCCAGACCCAGTGATTATTGAGAGCCAGGAGCAGTCCTTAGTCATGGAGACAACCAAAGTCCCCCATGGTTCTACGCACAGCCTCTCCCATGTGCAATACTGCCTCTCTACTTGGGAACCACTGCTCAAAGTAGGGAACGGACTTGAGGACATGGGGAGGGAGAAGGGGAAGCTGGGACGAAGTGAGAGAGTGGCATGGACATATATACACTACCAAATGTAAAATAGCTAGCTAGTGGGAAGCAGCCACATAGCACAGGGAGATCAGCTTGGTGCTTTGTGTCCACCTAGAGGGGTGGGATAGGGAGGGTGGGAGGGAGACGCAAGAGGGAGGGGATATGGGGATATATGTATATGTATAGCTGATTCGCTTTGTTATACAGCAGAAACTAACACAACATTGTAAAGCAATTATACTCCAATAAAGATGTTTAAAAAGAATATATACAACTAGGGAAGAAAATCTTGGGGAAAGCCATGGCCAGTTGGGAGACACAGACATGAGAATAGACAGATACAACAGACCAGACAGAAATGGGGACAGATAAACCATCCTGGGGGGCAGCCAGGACAGTTTATGATAAACCTGATACACTTCTACAAACTGATACAATCAGCAAAATTGCCATTTGGTTCTTTTCTTTCCATGAGAGAGAGAGGTGAAGACACCTTTGAACCCAGCTGCCACCTTGAAAGAGACAATCCGCCAGTTTACCGAGTCTCCTCCCCGGAACATCCCTTTGGGATTTGGAAACCGGATGAGATGAAACAGACAGATCTGTCTTTCTCTTTCATTCTCCCTCCCAGCCTGCCCCTCCCCAACCTCACGGCGGTCCTATCCCTAATGGAAGCCAATTGCTGCCAGATTGGTGGCAGGTTGCTTTGCTGTCTTCCTAAGTGGCTTTTCCCCACTTAGAGTAGGAGGCAGCCGCTGGCAGGGCCAGCAAAAATGTCAGGTCGTAAACAAGCTGGCCAGCAGCTCCATTCATTAGAGCAACTCAGTGCTGTGCATCAGGCCCAGACTGCAGCCCAGTCTGGGGCGAGTCAAAGTGGAGGTCTCTGTGCCCACATTCACTCCCAGGAAGGGTCCCTGGGGATGAGGCCAGCACTCCAGTCCTTTCCCCTGCCCCCTCCCATCCCCAGGGCTCAGCCTCAGAAGAGCCCTGCTCAAGGGGAGGACTGAGGTAGAAGCACTCCAGGGCCCCAGGGAGGACTCTTTCCTTCCACTGTAGAGAGAGGACACAGAACTGCAGAAGGGGAAGCAATCTACCTGCACCCTGCTTTGCCAGCTTTGTCGTTCTGTCGCTCGAACCCAGAGTGGTCACTGGATCAAAGGCCCCATCCCTGCATCCCCGCACACACATCTGACCCAGGCAATCGGCTGAAGGGCCCAGGGGCCCAGAATTCCCAAAGGATGCTGAGTGGAGGCCCCATGTGGAGTGTGGCGTGTGTCCAGCACGTGAGTTGTCTGGGTCCCTTCCCCAGTTGTCACCTAAAATTAAGAAGGAAGACCCTTTCTTCCTCCATCAGGACCACGGGAACGCAGCTCTGCTTTCATAGCTGGCCTCCGTTTCCCTCCTCTGCTCCAAAACAAATGGACAGGGGCATTCTGTGCTGCTACCGAGAGCAACAGACCACTTCATTGAATCTGTGGAACCTCGGGGTATGAACCGTGTATAAATACATAGCACGGAGATTGATAATTACTATCTTTACCACGTACTGAGCACCAACAATCCGTGATAGCCTCTGAACCAAGCTCTTTATATACATCCATTTATTTGATGCTAATAACAATCCCATGAATTGGGTGCTATCATTATTCCTCATTTTTTTTTTTTTTTTTTTTTTTTTTGCGGTACGCGGGCCTCTCACTGTTGTGGCATCTCCCGTTGCGGAGCACAGGCTCCGGACGCACAGGCTCAGCGGCCATGGCTCACGGGGCCCAGCCGCTCCGCGGCATGTGGGATCCTCCCGGACCGGGGCACGAACCCGTGTCCCCTGCACCGGCAGGCGGACTCTCAACCACTGCGCCCCCAGGGAAGCCCTATTCCTCATTTTTAAAGCCAAGGCAACTGAGGCTCAGAGAGGTTAAATAACTTGCCAAGGGCCACACGTGTGCCATGCTCTGCTCCACGGAGCACAGTACATAGAACAGAGACTTAATACTTGACAAACCAAAGAGTGAATTCAATGCTCGATTTTGTCTTCCGTGACTCAAACTTCTAACCCCACCCTGCAGCCAGACCCAGCCAGCTAAGCTATTTGTTTATTCAGTAAAGACTTATGGAGCACGTACTCGATTTTGTTCACTGCTGTGAGTGGGTACAAAAAAGCAGCCACTGGAAACGTTAATGGAAACGTTCAACTAATAAAAAGTTAGCAACATTTAACATTAACTCGAATTAATTTCAAGGTTACCTGTTTCCACTTTTAGCTAATTAAATGTTAGTGAAATGGTGCAGAACTACTTGACTACAGAGTAAGGTAGCGAAAAGGGCTCTGGATTTGAAGTCAGGGATCCTGGGTTCCAAAACCTCACAAGCCCCCTCAGCACGTGAACAGAGCAAGACACGACCGTTCCAAGCCTCTGCCTGCATTTCCAACCTGAGACTGAGAATCCCTCCCACCATCACAGAGTCACCGTCAGGACTCAGAGGGAAAATGCACAACAGTGAGATTTATAAACCTTAAAGCTCCAGAAACATGGGAGATGGCATTCTTTTTTCTTTTTTTTTTTTGAAGATTGAAATTAGTCCATTGACAGTGTTTTTTTTTCAAAAGCAATTAACGGGCAATTTGTCCATAAGCTCATAAATTTACTTGAAACTTTCTCTGAAAACAATTTGCTCTTTCCACATGATTTGCAGTATGACAACATAACAATGTTGCTAGACTACCATGTGAAGGATTTTTAATTTGATGATAGCAGAGAAGGGAAACCATAATTAAAATAAGGCAGGATAGTGACACGGGTTAGCGCCAACAGCCTGGTCATTGGGTTTGCGTCTCATTTTCAACAGTTTTCACACTTGGTGGTGTTTTATAGGAATCGGGCACCTTTCTTTCAGTCCAACCAGATGACAAGCTCCCGAAGGCAAGAATAGTGTCTTCGCTACCTTTTCATCCCCACACCTCCCACCGCCTAGCACAGCTCCTCTCTGGAAGGGAACAGTGTGGGAATGTCTATTGCACAGACCAGAATAACACAGGAAGCATCCCATACCCCCAGTCAAGGGTCACGTTCGACAGGAAACGCTATCAACTTCACGGTTAGGTTTGAATTTTGATTAAGGAATCAATCAGGGGAGAAAAAGCAAAAGAAGGAGCGTGCCACCCTTGGAGCGACGCGGCTACAGCGGGTCAGCTGAACCTGTCACATCCCCATGGGCAGCTGTGATTCTAATAATAGACGACACCCATGGAGTGCTTCCTTTGTCCATTGCTATGTTCAGCTCATTTAATTCTCTCGACAACTATGAAGTCCGGTGAGTAGTCCTGCTTTGCAGATGAGGAGGCAAAGCACAGAGAGGTCAAGAAACCTGACCACACCCACGAAGCAAAACCCAGAGCTGAAGGGTGAGCTGAGTTCCCACTGGCCCCAGAGCCCTGAATCCTGGACCACTGAGTAAACTGCCTCTGGATGCAGCAAGCAGAGTAAGTTATCTTGGTTTCCACTCCAAATGAGATCATTCTCCAACTTTCCAAAAACGGAGAGAGCCAAAGAGGACAATGATGTTTTTCCCATTCAGGTAAGTCCAGATTTGTGGGGAGATGGATGGAGCGGAGCCGCACTTGGCTTTTAGCCAGAGTCAGAGGGGCCGTCTTTCTACTGGCTATGACTGATCCAAGATGGGACCTTGCTGACTTAATTCTGCAAACTTAACAAGTGAACTAGAGACAAGGGCCAGCGCTGCTGTGCAAACGGGCCAGAGGTATTTCTTGGTTGGGAATGTCTCTCCCTCCCAGTCATAAACAGAGTACAATGTCAGAGCTGAATGCTGGAGAGGTGACTTGGCTGGTTACCAAGTATTTTTTTTTTTTTTTTTTTTTTTTTTTTTGGCTGTGTTGGGTCTTCGTTTCTGTGTGAGGGCTTTCTCTAGTTGCGGCAAGTGGGGGCCACTCCTCATCGCGGTGCGCGGGCCTCTCACTATCGCGGCCTCTCCCGTTGCGGAGCACAGGCTCCAGACGCGCAGGCTCAGTAATTGTGACTCACGGGGCTAGTTGCTCCGCGACATGTGGGATCTTCCCAGACCAGGGCTCGAACCCATGTCGTCTGCGTTGGCAGGCGGATTCTTAACCACTGCACCACCAGGGAAGCCCAGACCAAGTATTTTTAACAGCAGCATCCTTCAATGTCTCTCCCTTGGCCTGACCTAACTATGGAGGAGACGGATGCCTGGCAAGAATTGGAGCTTGCTTGGAAAGCCATACTCTGCAGCCGTGGAGGGAACCATGAGACTCAAGACCCTAGTACAGTGACTAGCAAATGAGGGGATACAGCAAATGGGGCACATGTGCACGTGCAGACACACAGCCTGGCAGTCCTAATAGCACTAAGGACCTGTGGCATTGTGCTTCCTGGTAGACCCAGTCTTGGTGTCAGGGGGAGACTTGTACCCTCAAGCTCTCTCTAACAAGGTTTTCAGAAAAAAATATTATTCCACACTGAGGATATTGAACGAATGAGTGAATATTAATCATTTATGAACTCCAAAAAAAACCTAATTCTCAAAATGTTTCAGGTCTCTAACACACTTTTAAGCAAGTTCAAGCTAAGTCCTTTCAAATTATTGAACGTAAACGCTGACCATTATTTAACTATAATGACGTCATAGATAAGACATTAATCTTTTATCTCATTAGTTACTGGTTTATGCCTACACTCACAGGCGTGAGGAATCACCTCTGCCCACAAGGAGCTTGTGCCTAGTAGGAAAGAGGAGGCATGTACATGAATAATCTCAATTCAAGGCACTGTGTGATCAATGCCACGTGTAAGTAAAGAGAGGGAGCGTTTGCTTCTAGGTGGGCAGAGGAGACTTCGTGGAGGAGTCCACCTAGGAAAGGAAATTGAAGAATTGAGAGCAGGATTTTTACTAAGTAGATTTGGAAGGAAAGGGGAGGAAAGGAGAAAGACTCAAAATTGGGTTAATGGAATAAAAAGTGAACCAGTTTAACCTGAGCATGAAGTTTATGTGGGGTGATGAGTGTGGCGTAGTATTGGGAATGTAAAGTGGGACCAGATTGTGCTAAGCTGTGAATGTCAAGGTAGGGCTTACGGGATTTATTTGGGATACAATGGGGAGACATTGAAGGTTATTGAGCAGGGAAGACAAATGATCAAATTAGTTTGTTCCCAGTCCCTACTTTTTTGAGAACATATGATCCCCTCTGGCAGACACTACATCTAGCCTAGACTAAAGCCAAAAGTATTCTCCCAGGCAGCGGCGAACCTGGCCGTGCTTCCCGCCTGCTCTCCGTGCCCAGAAAGCTCTTGAATTTGTCCCCTTTCTGGGCACGTGGCCGAGGTCAGCTTACCTAAGCTGCTCTCTCTAGCTCCTGCTTTACTGAACACACTCCATGGTTCTTCAATGAGCCTCCAGATTCTTCTGCAGCGAAAATTCAATAACGTCAAACCTTTCCCTATTCCCAGAAAAATAAGTTAATTGGTGATTGCCTTAATTATAAATTTTTCAACTATAAAATTATTGTTAAGTGTTGGCCTCTGCTACAGCTCACCTTTAATAGAATCTAGCATGAGATGCTACTTGATTAAGTACAAAATTATATTTTTAATTTGCCTGGGTTTTGAAGTTGGGCCCATCTGGACGGGAATCCTTGGTCCACCACTTACCAGCTCTGTGACCTTCGGCAAATCAATTGCCTTTTCTGAGCCTCAATACACTCGTCTGCAAAATGTGGGCAGTTATGCCTTTCCCACCCAGTGTTAGGAGAACGAAATGAGATTAAACACAGGTGGAGTGCCTAGACAAGTGGCAGGGTTTGGAAGGACTCAACAAGAGCTTTGTCCCTCGTTCCCTCGCCCACTCCTTCTCACTTCTCCCGCCCTTGGGGGTGAGAAGTGTGCTTCCTGCCAAGGCTGGACTTACCAGCATCCTGAGATGCTCCGTAAAGTGGGAGGCAGTGCCACAGGGTGGAACCAGCATGGACTCTAGGTGTAAGACAGAACTGGGTTCAAATTCTAGCAGTTCTCACTGGTGGCGTAATTTGAGCAAAACGTTTGTCCTCTCCAGTCTTCATCTCCTCCTATGAGAAATAACAGCAGTGCAGTTACTGCGATGATTCAATGAGCAGGTATGTGCAATGTCCCTTAGCCTCTCACTTAGTAGGGCTCAACTAATGTTAGCACTAGAAGCTTCCAGCAGCCAACCCTGGCAAGTTTGAGGACTGTCAGGCTCAGTTCTCTCCCCTCTTAAACCCACTGTTCCTGGTTCCACTTTCCTCTTCTTTTCTCAATAGTTTCCATCTCCTTGCATTCCATTTGCCCAGGAGGAGGTATATTATAATGAGTAATCGTGTTGTCACCCAAGACAGACAGACCTGCATAGGAATCTTGGCTCCATTATTCAGAAGCCCAGTGACCTGAACCAGAGGGTTCAGATTAAATGAGAAAATGCAGGGAAAGCGCCTAGAAAAGCGCCCACTTGCGGCAGCCCTGTTGAGGGTAAGCCCTGTCGGTGCCATGTGTTTTGCTCTTGGCGGCATCCAGCTCCATCAGCTCTGTCATCATTGCCTCTTCCCGGTCATCTTGGGCTCCTTCACAAACCCACAGCAGTACTGATCCTCTTACCTTCAAAAACAAAAACCAGGGTCCCACATATATATATGACTAGTGGGGGGGCCTCATTTCCTGGGGGAAACTGGAGGGGTTGGAAGCCAGCACAGAGGAAGGCTAGTGGGCCCAGCAAAGGAGGCCAAGTTGATGATTTCCTTTAAGTACATTTTGCTTTAAGTACATTTTGCTTTAAGTACATTTTGCTTAAAGCAAAGCTCATTGTCACCTCCCCTCCTTAGTCAAAGGAACTGTTATTTCTGCCAACTTTCCCTGCAGGCATTAATTAACTCTCTGCAAGGCATGGCCAGATCCCACAGAAGTCAGTGCCCCATAAGACAGAAGGGGACCCAAGTGGTACCTCCTCTCCCCTGCATGCACCAGGGAGGGGTGGCCATTTGTCCTCTGTCCCGGCCAGCCCAGGAGAGCTGGGGACTTTAGCCTCAGAAAGTCGGCTTCGGAGAAGGGAATTATCCTATATTCTTGAAAACCAGAGAGATGTCCTTGCTGCAGGAAGGATCTAAAGTATTAAAGTAATCACTTCCATTTGTATTTGCTCTGCTGTTTACAACTCATTGACCCCTATATCACCTCACTTCTTAGAGCTGGAAAGACCTTAGAAAAAAGGTCATCTGGCTTTTTCATTTCACTGCGAGGAAATGAGGTTGGAGAGGCTGTGAGACTTGCTCAGGGTCATCGGAAATGCATTTGGCTGAGCCCAAATGAGATCTCAGCCCCAGGGTTCCTTCCACAGCTCCCCACAGCAGGACACAGCCGCTACTCTGGAAGCAAGTTCGGGCGTGGAGTAGACACAAAGTCTATCCATTTCTCAGTTAGCATTTATATTATATTGAGCACCTACTATGTGCCAAACACTGTGCTAGTCACTTTCATGTATATTATTTCATGGGATTATCTTGCCCAGTTTCAGACCCCTGCCAGCACTGACTGGCACATAGTAGTTGCTCAATGAATGTGGGTTTTCTTCTTTGCTTTGGGAGCTGCGTTGGGAATAGAAAGAGAGTGGGTTTGGAGTCAGTCTGGGTTTGAATAATCTCATCCCTACCACTTGTCAGCTTTTTGGCTTTTACCTCTCTAAGCCCCAGTTTCCATCTCTCTAAAATGGAGATAACAATGAAATTGGAGTATGGTGATAAGCTATTGCATGTGAAGGACCTATCACTCATAATAAGTACTCAATCAATTATAGTCATATCTGTCATTCAGTGTGCTGTTATTGATATTGTTACATGCCTTCAAGGAGTTGATAATCTCAGAAGACACATATACACAGAACCACAAAGCAAAGCAGAGCAGAGACCAGTGGAGGGCTATAGAGGTTCCAGGAATGCCCTTATGTCTGGGGATGATAGAAGGAGTCCTAGAACAGGTGTCACTATAGTTGAAGGAGTTGAACAGATGGCGGGGGCAATGATGCTGGGAAAAGAGCAAGGGTAAGGATGAGGAGGCAAGAGAATACAGCAAGTATTTAGGTCCAAGAAGGTAGAAATTTAGAATTTTTGGAAGACTGGAGGTTTAGGAGAGTAGTGAAGATAAATCTGGAAAAATAGGTAGGATCAAATTGTGGAGGCTAAAGACTGAGGACCTTATTCTGCTAGCAGTGGGGACTCAGAGAAACATTTTGAATAGAGTAATGGTACGAAAATACCTAAGACTTAAAGTGATGAATTTGGCCAAGGGTTCAGTGTAATTTGGAAGGCAGACATCAGAGACTAGAAGCTACTGCAAGAGACCCAACTTGAGCAAATGAACGCCTGACAGAAGGAATAACATGGGGAGTGAAAATAAAGAGATATAAGACAAAGATCAGAGGTAAAGTAAAGAGGACTGAGCCACAGATTGGATGTGGAGTGAGGGAGAGAGAGGAATCAAAGATGGCTGGGGTGGAAGGGAGCTGAGAGAAGGGTGATGCCATTATCTCAGTGGGGAAGTAGCAAATGTTGATCAGAGACAAGGAGAAAGAACAGGAGGTCCCTTGCAAGGAAGACTGAGGAGACCTCGTTATGCAGAAAGAGATGGTGGAAAGAAAGATGCTGAAGGTACAGGAAAGAGAATAACCAAGAAAGCAAGACCCTGCACGAGGCCAGAAGCCTTATGGGGCCTCAGTCAGGACATGGGCTGGGAGTAGAAAGACAAAGGAAGAACTTTACGGTGGAGAGATGGAAAACTGAATTTCTTTGTCATACTCTCATTCATTCCATAAACATCCACTGAGTACCTATTACCTGCCAGACAGGAAGCTGACCCTTGTTATCCTGCATCAGACTTCCAGCAAGTTGGAGGCAAGGCCATCTGCTCAGGGAGAGGGGGTTAGGGTCCTTGGGAACTTATTTAGAAAGCCAATTCCTTGGCCCACTTCCTCCCCTACAAAGATACCAATTCAGGATCACTCTCCAGGTGGTTCTTTGGGAGATATCCCAAGACCACAGTTGGAGAAACGGAATTAGAAGCTCGCAAGAATTTGGGGGTCACAGCTGAGATCCCAGATTTGCAGAGGACCCAGGCTACATCCTTCACAGTCATCCTAGGAGTGTGGGCGTGAGGCAGTAAGTGGGGCTCACCCATCGTTGGGATGAACAAGGAAATAGCAGGTGAAGGGAAGGGGGATGATTGCAGGAATCACTAGGAAAACACTACAAGTGGCCCGACTCTAATCTCCATTAGGCTTTGCACACCCCACAATTCTGACTTCATCTTCCAACTTTTCCCAACCCCTAAAAACCCTTCTAGGAGCTCCAGAGAACTAGACTCCTAAGGCTTCTAGGCTTCCTTCAACTCTGATATTTAATTACATTTACACTTAACACATATCCAGTGATCAGATCTGTTCAAAGGAGGAGACAGTCCTCATGATAGTGCCTAATGTTTTTGACGCATGTCACGGTGTTCAGAGCAATGTCATGCACATTACCATACAGGATATGACATCAGCATTCCTCCAAGTATGAGCCATAGACCACCAGCATCAACATCGCTTGGGAGTATGGTAGGCACGCACATTTGTGGGTCTCAGCCATGACCTGATATATCAATCATCTTGAGAGCCAGGACCCTGGAAACTGAACCTGTCATATGCCCTGGGGTGATTCTAAAGAAAACTATAAACTGGCAATTTATAATCTGGTCTCTGTCCCTAATTCCTGGTACAGAGCTTCAAAAATTCTTAGAATTTCCTGATAGGAGTGTCTTATTCATAATGAGCCTCTTTTGATCATTCCTGAGTTTATGCTAATTGTGAGCCCTTAGATAGTTCCAAGGGAGGGGATGGCCATGCCAGAATGACCAGTCCCACCCCCTAACCTCTGGGGAGGAGAGAGGGACTGGAGATTGAGGTCCATCATGTAGCTATTGATTTAATCAAATGTGCCTATATAATAAAACTCATATAAAAACTCTGGACACTGAAGCTCAGTGGACCTTCCTGGTTGGTGAACATATTATGTGCTGGGAGGTGACTAGACCTGATTCCATGGAAGCTCTGGCCACCCCCCACCCTGAGACCATTTGGAAGTTCCTGAGTTGTATCCTTTACAATAAAACTGTAATTGTAAGTATAGCACTTTCAGGGAGTTAGCAAATTCACCAACCTAAAGGGAGGTTATGGGAACCCCTGAATTTGTAGCCAAGTCAGACCGAAGTGCAGGTAAGATAGGGCCCCATTTGTGGCTGGCATCTGAATTAAGAGCAGTCTTGTTAGGGACCTTGGTCTTTAACTCTGGGATCTGATGCTAACTCCGGGTAGCGTCAGAATGGAATTGGACTGCAGGACACTCAGTGGGTGTCAGAGAATTGTCAGAACACAGGAACCATAGCCCTGTATAAGTCAAACCACAATCTTATAAGTTACATATCAACATCCCATGTTACAGATGAGGAGACTGAGAGACAGGGAGGGTAAGTGACTCCCCCGTAGGCAGGGAGCCATTCTGGAGAAAAGCAGGAATATGAAGTTGGGTCCTTGGCCCCAGGTCATGCCTCTTCCCTCCAGGGTACAGCTGCCTCATGGTCCACTATACCCCCAAGTTGGTAGTAAAATCACAAAGCTCAGGGGCTGGGACGAGCCTTGGGTTTGGGGGTGAGGGTCGGGGGGATCACCTAAGTCAACCCAACAGGGCCAGCTGCCAGGGAGGTAATGAAAAAGAGCTGAGGCTCTGAGACCTTTGAAAGTTTAAATTCTATACCTTTCTGACTGTGTGTGTCTTGTGTAATCCTCAAAGATTTGTCATTGTGACAGCCTTGGAAAATTACAGGTGACTTGAAGCAATTTAATGATAATAAAAATAAAATAAAAACAGTAAACAGCACTGCTTCTCCCTCTAATTTCCCAGCATCTTTATCATATAAACGCCTCCTATTCTTTTCTTCACAGACGATTAATGAAGCCGCAATTGCCGTACTGGATGCTGTGCTCACATCTCCTTAATTCTCCTTCTGCTGTAGCTCCAGCACTGGGGACGCCCCTCCCAGCTTCAATGGCAGGGATCTCACAGGGCCAGCCAGACTTCAGAGGCAGCCCTCGGAGAGGCACCCAGGCCTCCTCCATGCACCAGACTTTCCTCCCTTGCCCCTCACCCTAATGGCCCAGGGCTGGCTTCTCCAGACAAGTTTCTCCAGGACCCCTGGTGATCTGAGCAGCCACAAATTGACCTTCTCTCCGGGCATCTCCTTTCCTCACTCCTGGTGTTAATATGCCCCTTAAAGAGCTGCAAACTCAACAAGTCTCTCTTATGCAGGTTAATTCAGAGGCAGCCAAGCTGTGATCAAATGACCTTTACTCACGTCCCTGCTAATTTTGATGGGCAGCTCCATTTCCCTTCTCGCTCCCGGTCCCCCCTTACTCTAAATTGGAAATCTATCAATTTTCTAAGTAAATGGAAAATAAAGACACACAGGCACAAGCAACACACACTCACCCACATACACACTAACATACGCTTGTTGAGACGGGGCTAGACTGGGCCTGTTTTATTTTTAAATAGTAAATTTCGTGGAAGAATGCTAGAGCTGGATCCTGAGCTGATGCTAAACGAAAATAAAGTTTCCAAGAGAGAATCCCTCCTCCACAATTTTATCTCTTGCTTCATCAGTGAGGTACAATCACAATCATAAATAGGGAGAATAATAACAATAAAAAGTAACATTTAGCAAGTGCTTCCTGCTTGCCAGTCATTTCCCAAAGATTATCTCATTTTTATTTTCTCAACACCTCTGTGAAATGAGAACTATTATTATCCCCATTATATGGAAAAAGAAATTGAGGCTTTAAGAGATTATGGAAAATGCTTAAGGACACACATACAGAAGGAGGCAGAGTGAGCATCTGAACCTGGATGGTCTGATTCCAAAGTCAAGTTCTTGCTTTGTTATTAGCAGCGTGACCTGGAACCTGTCACATAATCACATTTAGCTTCGGTTTCCTCATCTGCAACAGGAGTATAATAAGACCGACCTCATCAGGCTCCTGGAGGATCAATTAAATGGTGACCATCCTTTGAAAGCTACAAATCACCATCCGTTCATCATTATAACAATGAATATTAATTCAATTAATGAATTACTGGTACAAGTATTTCCTAATCACCTACTATGTGCCAGCCCTGTCCTAGGCGTAGATATACAGCAGTGACTGAAACAGATAATATCACTGTCTCCGAGGAGCATGCATTCAAGTGAGGGAGACAGACTAACAAGAAACAAGTAAAATACATAGTTTATCAGATGAAGCTTAATTCCAGAGAGAAAATAAAGTGGGGAGGGAAGTATAAGGAGTGAGGGTGGGAGGGCTGCTCAGGGCTGACCACACAGAGAAGGTGATATTTGGACAAGGCTCTAAGGGAAGGAGGGGAGCAAGCAGAGCAGTTATGCAGAGAAAGAGTGTTCTGAGCAGAGGAGCAGCAAGTACAAAGATCCTGAGGCAGAGCCAGCAAGGAGGCCAGAGTGGATGCAGCAGAGGGAGGGAGGAGGGAGTAGCAAGGGGCGAGTCCAGAGGGGTAAAGCAGGTGGTGGGCCTTGTAAGCCCTTGCAGGTCACTGGCTTTTACTCTACTTGCCGTGGAGGGGAGGGGTTTTGGGCAAAGCAGTGACAAAGTCTTAACTTTTTTAAAGAGTCACTCTGGCTACTACAGGAGCAGAAGCAAGGAGATGAGTTAGTAGGCTCTTGCCACTAATCCAGATGACAGAAGATAGTGGCTCGGACCAGGGAGCCAGCAACGGAGGTAATGAGGTGTATTTGGATTCTGGGTATATTTTGAAGGTAGAACCAACCAGATATGCTGATGGATTGGATGTCAGTGTGTAAGAAAGCAAGGAGTCACTGATGACACCAAGGTTTTTGACCTGAGAAGCAGAAAGAATGGAGTTGCCGTTTACCAAAATGAGATATAGTAGGAGGAGCAGGTGTTACGGATTGAACTGTGTCCCTCAAAAATGATATGTCGAAGTCTTAACCCCCAGAATCGAGAATGTGACCTTATTTGGAAAGACGGTCTTTGCAGATGTAGTCAAGTTAAGGTGAGGTCATTAGGGTGGGCCCTAATCCAATATGACTCGTGTCCTTATGATAACAGGAAATCTGGACACAGATTCACACAGCAGGGAAAACGTCATGTGAAAATTGGAGTTATGCTGCCACAAGGCAAGGAATTGAGAAGCTAGGAGAGAGGCCTAAAACAGATTCTTTCCTGGCGCCTTCAGAGGCAGCAGGGCCCCGCCAACACCTTGATTCGGACTTCTCACCTCCAGAACCATGAGACAATACATTTCTGTTGCTTAAGCCACTTAGTTTGTGGCACTTGGTCATGGCAGGTTTGGCGTGAAGAGTCAGTGGTTCATTTCTAGACATCCAAGTGGAGATGTCAATAAGCAGCTGAGTATGGAGTTCAGGAGGGATAACTGAACTGTACACACACATATCTGAGAGTCTTATCTGCTGTGAAGTTAACAGCTGAGGATCAGCTGAGGTCACTTAGGGTAGATAGACAAGAGGTCCAAGGACTGAGTTCTGGGATGCTCCATTATTAAGAGGACTGGGAGTTAAAAAGCAGTTGGTGAGTAAAGAGGAAAACAGGAAAGATGTTCTGAAAGACAAATGAAGACAATGTTTTGAAAGGGTCAAACGTCAAATCGCTGACATTTGACGGCAAGGAGTCAAGTTGGATGAAGATGAAGAATTGACCGTTGGATTTAGCAACTCAGAGCTCATTTGTGACCTTGACAATGGCAGTTTCAGGGGTGGGAGTGATGTTTAATTGGAATGGGCTGGAGAGAGAGAATGAGAGGAGAAGCTGGAGGCACAGGCAAAGACATCTCTTCGGAGGAGAGACCTGGGGTCAAGAGAGAGCCTTTCTAAAGATAAGAGAGATAACAGTATGTTTTATGCTAAGATAAATGATGCAGCAGGTTGGAGGAAACTGATGAGATGAGGAGAGCAGGAAGAACTGCGGAGTGATGTCCTTGAGAATCTGGTGGGGGCAGGACAGATCACACACTTGCCCAGGAGCATGGGCAGTGCACCCACGGTCACAGGAGAGAGACAGGTAGATATGAGCAAGGTGCCCAGGTGGGTAGATGTGGTGGCGCCTTGGGAGGTAAAGTCATCTGCTGAGAGTGAAGACAGGGGAGGAGGTGCTACAGCTCTGGGAAGGAGGAAAGCAAGGAGACAGGCATGGGGGAGAGTGAGAGGTGGGGAAACACAATAGGGTTGTGGGGAAGAACTCAGGGCACGTGCTCATGAATGTGCAGTAAGGCCCGTACGATGGGCATGCACTTTTCTCCAGCCGTGTTCAGCTGCCCACGTGTAAGCTCAAAGTCAACAGAGAGTTGCAGTTCATCTGAGGTGGGGTTTTGCTCCTGGAATGCAAAGACAAGGGGAGCAAAGGAGGAATAATCATGATGGACTGGGGAATTTAAGCTGGATACGGATAATAGGGAGGACCTGAGAAGGGCATCTGGATAAAGGGATTGTGGGTTCCAAAAAAGGGAATGATTGTTAGAGTCGGGATACTAGAGCCTGGGAGCTAGAAGAATAAGGAGTGAAGGTCCTTAACGTGTATATCTTGGAAGGGTAGCAGTGATCGGCAATGACAAAGTTTAGGGTACGGCCATGGGGCAGGGTGGCGGGGGCCAGGATGGAGAACATTGGAAGACGTCAAAGAACTAAGAGGCCAAAGTACTAGAAAGATCATGGATATTGAAACCACCAAGAATTTTGAGAAGGTAGTACTGGAGAGAGTGACAGTGAGCCAGGAGCTGAAATCCTGAAGGAATGAGAGCAAGTCTCCCAGAGTCGTTAGGCACCTACAGCAGCTCCTGATGACATGAGTTCCAAAGCTGGGGGTGCTTCCAGAGGCGACTGAGAAGAGCGTGAAAGCAGCAAAGACAAACCAGGGACTGTTGAGAGAAGAGACTGAGAAAAGAGGGGGTTTGCCGATGGCTGGCCATGAGTTCCAGAGGGCAAGAGCGAGGGCTGGGAGGGACCGAAAAATTCAGTCAGAAAAGGAGATGTGCAGAGCCTAACAGAGCGCAGGGCCAGGGGTGAGAGGGCTTCTCCCGTGATTGACATAAAGGAGGATGAAAGGCACAGGAAGGGTCCTGAGACTAAGCCAGCGAGGGGTGGTGAGGCCGGGGCGTGGAGAGGAGAGAACGGTGAGCAGTGCTGGTGGGAGTGCTTCCTGGGAGCTCCAGGGACTCTGGAATCCTCAGTCACTCCTGCCAAAGGTGATGGATGAGAAGGGGCTTGTAGTTCTCCTAACATAAACATTATCATTTCCGTTCCTACAATATCAGTCAGACTTCTCAGGTGTAAAGAACTCAACTCACTCTGGCTAGTTCTCACAAAAAAAGAAGAAAAAAAGAAAAGATATTTATTAAAAGATACCCGGGGCTTCCCTGGTGGCGCAGTGGTTGAGGGTCCGCCTGCTGATTCAGGAGACACGGGTTCGTGCCCCGGTCCGGGAAGATCCCACATGCCACGGAGCGGCTAGGCCTGTGAGCCATGGCCGCTGAGCCTGCGCATCTGGAGCCTGTGCTCTGCAACGGAAGAGGCCACAACAGTGAGAGGCCCGGGTACAGCCAAAAAAAAAAAAAAAAAGATATCCGTAGCTCCCAGCAATGCAGACCCAGCATCTAAGGCCATGCAGTCAGGTTCAAGGTTTAAGCTCACCGTGGGTGGTCTGTTGATGCCTCCATCAGCTCAGGACTAAATACTAGAAGCTCTGCCACTACCACCCTCAGAGACCCAAACAGTCAACCATTGCGCTGGCCCGAAAACTAATTCCTCATCATCACCACCGCCGCCCGCCCTGCCGGTCACCTCTGCTTGCTGTTCATTCTCTGTGGACCAGTCTGGTTGACCCAACCTCAGTCATGACCCAGGCCTTAGCTGCAAGGGAGGCTGAGGATGCAAGTCTCCTGACCTCCACCTTAGGAAGAATTACGAAAATCTGTGCGAATCACCCAGATCTAAAGAGGCTGTTCAAAGATTTTAGCAAACCACCAATGTCAAATATTTATTGAATAGAAACAACAACAATAATAATTTTATTGCTAGTTTGCCTAAGCTTTGCAAGAAAGAGCTGGGGAGGATTCTGTGCAGCCACGTCACCCTTTGACTCTCAGATGAGGTTTCTGACCTTTCAGCAGCAGTTCAGAACACTGTTCCTATCGATTAGAGCCAAGGTCTCAATAAAACAGGTGCGTGTTCTCAGGCAGGACCATCGGCCTGAGCCTTCCCAGATAAGATCAGCTGCATTTAGAGCTCACTTCACAGCAAAGCACACTCTTGACCCTGAAAAGACAAGATGCTAGAGGCTACTATTTACGCAGCAGCCCCTGTGTGCCAGACCCTGTAATCTTCACTGGTGCGCGTGATCTTGTTTAATCCTCAAGGTGACTCTGTGAGGAAGGGAGTGGGATTATCATATTTCAGATAAGGAAATAGAATTTTAAAGAAAATACTAGTAAGTTGCTTGTGACCCCACCCCCGACCCCCAGCAGCAACAAGGTCCCTGAATGCTGTTGCACAGGTCGTGCACTGCACAAATCCAGTGTCCATCTGTACTTGATGGGGATGGTACCACACAGAGCTGTGCTGTGCGCCACCCGTGCCCTCAATGTAGGGCCTCTGCTCACTTGGTTCCGAAGTCCATTTCCTCTATCTTATAGCATCCAGTAATCAGTCTTTTAAGTCAGAGCTCCTTAAGGTCAGGGAATATTTCTTCTTTGGATGCACAGAGAGTAGCACAATGCCTGGCACTTAGCAGGTGCATTGATTAAATGGCTGCAAGATTAAAGGCTATCAAAGACGAGCATGAATGGGCTCATCAGCTCTTGAATCACTGGATCTACCGAGGCACCACTTGAAGCCTGAGATAGGTAGAGTTTAAACAAATGAAAGGAAGACCTACCGCTTGGCACAGCTGGCTGTCAGCTTGTAAAACTCATTAACCCAAGAGGTGGTTTAGGCAGCGAACACTAATGGACTCCAGGTGTGTCTAGGAAAGTTCAAGGCTTCTACAACCATAGTGTTCTATTAAGAAGGGTAGCCAAGGAGAGAACTAACATTGTTTGAGCACCCACTATATCCCAGGCACTGGGCTAGATTGAACATGTTCTATTACTAATCTCTCCAAGTGTATTTCCTTTTATGTAAAATGGAACTAATGTTACCTGCCTATGTGGGGGGAGGTCTTGTGATCATTAAATAAAATAATATACGTAAAAGCCCTTAGCACAGGCTTGCCAAGTATTAATGCACAGCAACTGTTCACTATTATTCCTACAAAGAATAATAATAACAAATGCAATTGTGTGGACATTTCATGAGTAGGAAAGAACTTCACAAAACTTGCTTCTCATACCAAAAAACCAGGTTCAATGACTTTCTTATATGGACACTTCCCTGATCCAGACTTTAAGAAACTAACCTTTTCGGATTTCACATAAATAGAATATTCTTCTTTTCCATTGTGACTTTCAGCCAGGGTGATCTTGAATTAGAGCGGCAACATAATGACAAACTCCTGCTTCAGGCATCCCCCACCTCCTATAATTTCTACCAAGAGCTTTCAGAGAATCAACGTTGTGTCAGGCACCAAATAAAATATTCAGATGAGACTTCTGCCTTCCTATGTAGAGATTTGTACGCGGAGTTTGTGGATATTGTCATACACAGACAAGATTATAATACTTGAAGCCAGATCACAAAGAAAATCATTCCAAATTTTCCAGCTTAGTCATGCTTAGAACCAACTTCCTTTCCTACAGATCTGAATGCAGCCCCTGCAGGCCTGTGCTGCTGTACTGGATACCCCTTGAAGGCAATGATCCTTCAGTTACGTGTCATTTCTTCTCTGGATCCACAAGCCTATCAGGGTACCTGGTACAAACT
This sequence comes from Orcinus orca, assembly GCF_937001465.1. Lineage (NCBI taxonomy): Eukaryota > Metazoa > Chordata > Mammalia > Artiodactyla > Delphinidae > Orcinus > Orcinus orca. Next base: position 93,312,511 of record NC_064566.1, read on the forward strand.
AGATTTTGCCAGAGAGAGAGAGAGAAAGAGAGAGAGACAGACTGGAAAGATGGATGGAAGAAGCAGCATGGTATAACTGACTGTAGCATCAGCTCTAAAGTAATATTGGGTTCCGAAATCAGCTCCACCATTTTTTGGCTGTGTGGCCTTGAAAAAGTTTCTTAATCTCTCTGGACCTCTATTTCCTTAACTGAAGGATAATATGGGGATAATAATCCTACTACTTTGTAGGTTTGTTGTAAGTATTAAGTAAGAGAATACATATAAAGCACTTACCTATCCATCAACACACGTTTATTGAGCTCCTGCTTGGATGCTGGTCCAAGCATCGGGACTACCTCGTTAAACAAAGCATCGACATATATACAATACGGAATGTAAAATAGTTGGCTAGTGGGAAGCAGCAGCATAGCACAGGGAGATCAGCTCGGTGCTTTGTGACCACCTAGAGGGGTGGGAGAGGGAGGGTGGGAGGCAGGCTCAAGAAGGAGGGGATACGGAGACATATGTATGCATATGGCTGATTCACTCTGGTGTACAACAGAAACTAACACAGTATTGTGAAACAATTATACTCCAATAAAGATCTATCAAAGAAAACAGATAAAAATCCCTGACTTCATTGATTTTACATTCTAATTGGGAAATCAGATAAAATATAATAAATTAGACAATTATCAAGTATGGTAGAAGGTAAGTGTTTTTTAAGAAAAAAGAACAGAGTAAGGGGGTGGTGAAGGGTTTGCAATTCAAATTAAAGTGGTCAGGGTGGTCCTGACAGAGTTGGGGATCTTTGAACAATGACCAAAAGGAGTGAGGGACTGAGCCATGGGGATACGTGGAGGAGAGCACTCCAGGCAGAGGAAACAGACAGTGCAAAGGCCCTGAGGTGGGAGTGTGCCTCATATGTCTGCAGTACTGAGAAGGTCGGTATGGCTGGAGCAGAGAGAGACAGGGGAAGAGTAGGAAGAGATGAGGTCAAAGAGGGAATGGGAGGTCAGGTGCCACAGGACCTTAGAGGCCAAAAGGTGTTGGGTTTTTTCCTTCGTTTTTAGTGAAATGGGGATCCCTCTGGAGCAGCAGACGGACACGGTCTGATTTCACTTTGACTGTTTTGTGGAGGACCTGACACCTAAGTGGGACACAATGGTAGGTGTTACGAATGCTTGGCAGAAACAGCTAACTTCTTGGGTCTTAGCAAAGCTGTTTGGCCTTCTAGTTACTTATACCATCTGTTTTCATAGACTGAAGCAGAGATCTGCAGAGTTGAATAGAAGGAGTTGGAAGCCAGCCCTGCAACTCTGCATGGCTCACTGTCAAGGTGCTCCCAGAGCACAGGGTGAATGCGCACGTACGTGGACATGCGGTTGACCCCCAAGAGGGGAACAATTTGAAAGTGCTCCCCTCCTTGTACATCTGCTAAGGGATGCTTCCTCTGTAGCTGTCAGGCAGCCTCCTCTAGCCCAGAAAGATGAGCATAGTCTCCCCAAAGTCGGTGGCGAGGACGTTTATAAAGTCCTTCACGTGAGACCTGGCCCCTTCCTCTTCCTCCTCCTTCATCGACATCATCTTCGTTATGTCCCTTATCATTATCTTTATCGGCATCATCATCGCCACTATTCCTTCATTGCTTATTCTGCCCCGGCTGTGATGAGCACTTTATATGCATAACCTAACTTAACTGCCACAATAACTATATGAGACAGGTACTACTGCAATCTCCATTTAACCCAGGAAGAAATTGAGGCCTGAAGAGGTGAGTTGCCCGAGGTCCCACAGCTGGTCCACGGCCGAGCAGGCCTATGACACAGATAGATCGGCTCCAGAGCCTAAGCTCACAGCCATTATGCTACCTGCCTGCGACTGCTTTTGACTGGAGGCTATTGTTCTTCTTTCAGCCTGTTTGAAAATGCCGTCCACATTCTCCTCCGTACGTAGAAAAGGGGGAATGGCAATGTCGAGTGGGAAGGACAAACAGCCATGTAAAGGCAAATCGGCATCCCACTGCAGTGTACATGACTTCAAGACCACCTGTGTCCTGATACTCCTCTAGGTGTGAGCATGTGCAGAAAGGGGGCGAGAGAAGGTAGATTAGGTTTGGGTGTAGCTGTGGATCTGGCCATGAACAAGGCTTACACTATCCTGGGAGAGGGGTAGTGAGGTAGGTGGTTAAGAACACCAGCTCTAGGACCAGCGCCTAGTTCTGCCCCTCACCTGCCTGGAGACCTTTATCTCCCAGGAGAACGTCACCTCTTCCCACCTCTGTTTTCTCATCTCTAAAATGAAGGTGATAATAGTACTTATCTCATAAGCTTGCTATGAGGATTAAATGTGCTAAGGCACAATGTAATAGGAAAACCACTAAGCACTTCAAATTACAAAATGTGTAGACATTGCCTAACTTCTGATTTGCAGCCCAGACATGGCCATCTACTGGCCAGAGTCTTAAAGAGAATTTGAGCTATGGATCAAAGGCAAAGGATCCCTTGGAAACCTGGTCCCAACCTTTGAAATTAAAAAGCATAGACCTGGGTGTGAGGCATGTCCAGGATGCCCACATCCCAGGTTAGGGACTTGCAAATTCCCTTCAGTGAAGGCAAGCCCAGGCTTCTGCCCTTGTGTGAGCTCCTCAAGGGAAAGACTTCCAATTATACTGGAATTGAATTGGGGATGACTCACTCTCCCCAATAGGTCAGTCCAGCCAGAGAAGGCATCTACCAAGTGTTCAGTGTAGCTGGGTCTGCCATAGAGCCGAGTGCATCCTACAGTCGTGGTTCCCTGTTTTCTTCACACTAAGCATGAAGGAACAGGGTAAACAGAGCAGCCATTCTAGCAAAGGACCAGAATGGACATTTTTTCCAAATACATACAAATGGCCAAGAAGTATATGAAAGTTGCTCAACATCACAAATCATCAGGGAAACACAAATCAAAACCACAATGGGATACCACTTCATACATGTTAGGATGGCTATTATCAAAAACATAAGAGACGGGACTTCCCTGGTGGCACAGTGGTTAAGAATCTGCCTGCCAATGCAGGGGACACAAGTTCGAGCCCTGGTCCGGGAAGATCCCACATGCTGCGGAGCAACTAAGCCCACGTGTCACAACTACTGAAGCCTGCACACCTAGAGCCCGTGCTCCGCAACAAGAGAAGCCACCGCAATGAGAAGCCCACGCACCGCAATGAAGAGTAGCCCCCACTCTCCTCAACTACAGAAAGTCCACGCGCAGCAACGAAGACCCAATGCAGCCAAAAATAAATAAATGAATAATATTTTAAAAACCCTACAAGAAATAACAAGTGTTGGCAAGGACGTGGAGAAAAGGCAATGCTTGTGCATTGTTGGTGGGATGAAATAGGTGCAACCACTATGGAAAACAATATGTAGTTCCCCCAAAAAATTAAAAATTGAGCTACTATAGGATCTAGCAACGCCACTCCTGGATATATATCCAAAGGAATTGAAATCAGTATCCCAAAGAAACACCCATGTTCACTGCAGCATTATTTACAACAGCCAAGATATAGAAAAAACTTAAGTGTCTGTCAGTGGATGAATGGATAAAGAAGGTGATATGTATATATATAATCACATATATGTATGTATGTATATACATACATACAAGAGAATATTATTCAGCCACAAGAAAAAAAGAAATCCTGCCATTTGCAACAAAATAGATGGACCTTGAAGGCATTATGCTAAGTGAGACAAGTCAGATGGAGGAAGACAAGAACTGTATGATATCACTTATACTAGAATCTAAAAAATCTGAACTTATAAAAACAGAGAGTAGAACGGTGCTTACCAGGCGCTGCGGGTGGGGAAATGGGGGAGATGCTGTTCATGGGTACAAACTGACAACTAGTAGATAAAATAATTCTGGGGATCTAATGCAGAGCATAGTGATTACAGTCTATAATACTGTATAATAAACTTCAAAGATGTTAAGAGACTCAACTTAACACAAAAGAGAAATGATAAATATGTGACTTGATAAAGATATTAGCTAATGTTATAGTAGTAATCATATTGCATACATAAATGTACCAAACCATCACATTGTTCACTTTAAACTACACAAGTGTTATATGTCAATTATACCTCAATTAAAAAAAGAAGCCCTTCTAGGGTTACTCCACTCCATAGAAGAGGGCCACTGATCTCGGAAAGCAAGGGCTGTGGCCGGGGTGTTCTCTGCTGGCTCCCCAGCACCTAGAACAGTGCCTAGCATGTGTAATAGTAGACATTCAGTATTTGTGGAAGAAGAGACTAAGAAATAATGGAAGAAAGGAGGAAGTTTTGAGCTTTTTAGTAAACAATACCTTTGGTTTTTCACCTGATCAAACAAATTTTCCAACCGGAAGAGACACTGATTTCCTGATCAGGAGAGGAATGTGGCATACACCTGGGGGCACAGGTGTAGCCTTGAGGGTTCCCATCCAGGATGACTCATCTTCTCATCACATCCATTAGCCCAGCCCCTTCTTCAGGCAGTTCTTGCATCCCCAGGCGCTCCTCCAGAAACCCACCATTGTCAATTATAAATAAAGCGAACCACATTATTGCGTGTGTCTCCATCTCTTAATTCACAAATAAATCAGCCCCATCTCACCAATTAAGAGAAGATATCTGGGACCGCAAAACATGCCTTATTCCTCTCGGTGAGAATGAAAGGTGTTTGTCACAGGCCTGGAGGTGATGGCGGCTGCCCACTGCTCCCACCGGCCCCTGCCTCCTTCACACAGCTGTGACTCTCTCCCTGGGACCTGAGACAAGACCCTGGGAGGCATGCATACTCGGGAGTTTCCCCTGCCTCAGGTGTCTCTGTGTGGGACCCTAACTAAGCCCTGGGCAGTGGGTCCAAAGTGCTGAGAGTCAAGTTCAGATGAGTTCTTCCTCCAGCCTTCTAGCCCAGCATCTACATTCCACCTCTTAGGCGAGGACAGTACCCAAATCTGGACCAAGAGGCAAAGCTGTACTTCTCTTTTTTCCCCATCTTTGGACAAAATTGTATATATTTAAGGTGTATGACTTGCTGTTTTGATATACACATACACTGTGTATATCAGTGTATATACACCTTAAATATATACAATATATATCATTGTATATATTTAAGGTGTATGACTTGCTGTTTTGATATACACATACACTGTGAAATTTCTTAAACTGAGGTCCAAGGACCATTGACATCAGAATCATAGGGAGCTTGTAAAAACGCAGATCCTCAGGCCTCAGCCAATCCCTCTGGATCAGAATCTCTAGGGCTGGGACCAGAACGTTGCCATTTTAACCGGCTCCCCAGGAGAGTCTTACAGTTTGACAACTACTGATGCAAAGCCTTTCTTTTCCTCTGCTTGGAAATTTAGACGTTCTTTTGTTTACACTGGCAAAAACGGGGGAAAGTTTCTGGCAAGTGGTACAGGATCATAGAAGGTCCACGATGGAGGGGGCCCTAGTTCAACTTTCATTATGTAGATATGCAGACCAAGGCCTGTGTTCCAGGTTGAACTGTGTCCCTCTCATCTTGCGACCTCATTTGGAAATTGAGTCTTTACCGAGGTATTCAAGTTAAAATGAGGTCATTAGGGTCGCTCTTCATCCGATATGACAGGTGTCCTTACAAAAGGGTGAAATTTGGGTGCAGAGACACATGCACAGAGGGAAGACGATGTGAAGAGACATAGGGAGAATGCCATACGGTTTCTTGGGTTTTTAAAATTTTATTTATTTATTTGGCTGCGCCAGGTCTTTAGTTGCAGCACGCGGGATCTTCATTGCCACGCAGGCTTCTCTACAGTGTGGCGTGCAGGCTCTAGAGCACGCGGGCTTGGTTGCCCCGCGGCATGTGGGATCTTAGTTCCCTGGCCAGGGCTCAAACCCGCGCAGCCTGCATTGGAAGGCGAATTCTTAACCACTGGAGCACCAGGGAAGTCCCGAGAATGCCATCTGAAGGTTGGAGCTTTGCTGTTACAAACCAACGAATGTTCAGAGCTACCAGAAGCTAGAGGAAGCAAGGAAGGAGCCTCCCCTACAGGTTCCAGAGGGAACACAGCCCTGCCAACGCCCTCATTTCAGACCCCTAGTCCCCAGCACTGTGAACACACTTCTGTTGTTCTAAGCCACCCAGTTTGTGGTACTTTGTTATAGCAGCTAGAACCAACTAATATAGCCCATAAGGGGGAAATGATGTGCCCAGGGTCAGACGGCGAGGTAGTGGCCAAGGCAGGGCTCCAAGAGGTTTTGGACCCCCTCCTGAGCTCCTTTCACTCCATCACACTGCCACAGAGTCTAACTCTCCCCTCCCACCCCTAAGAGGCACGACCCCAAGCCCTTAGAGAGCCAGAGAGCAGGTGGCCTCTCCCAGGCATTCTTCCAGACACTGAAACCAGATCCAGCCCGCTAGACTGGTACTGACGCGATGTCCAACCCACAGATCCCAGAATCAATCTGATCTTGCAAAGACCATCAGGCCAGGCAAGCGCCCACGGCGCAGTAGGCAAAGGGCTGTGGGTGCCGTTCCAGCTGCCATGTACTCCTATTTCCAACCCCGTTGAAACCCGAACTGGCAGTGAGCAAACACACCAAGGACCTTTCCATGGGGTCTTCTCAGAAGGACAACACCTGACTGGCTTCTCAGGCTGCCCAAGGAAGTCGGTGGTAGAAAGTAGGAGTCTGCCCAGAGCCCAGAAAGCTCCCCTCCTACCTTGCAGCCTCAGTGAGGCCAGCTCTGAAGAGACAGTGACAAGAACCACTGGGGGCCTCACCCGGTAGACGATACTGTTCATACAAAAGGACCCTCACCTTCACTTACAGATCCTTTTCCATGATTCCTTCCCCTCCCCCTCCATGGCATACAGGTTACTCCACAGCCCTTATGAGAGTGTATCACAGGCTTCTGGTCTATGAGGACTGGATTGGGTGGGAGGGGCATCTAGGACCAGGGTGGAGAATTCTGCGTCAAGGAGCAAAGCAATGTTCTTCAGAACTATGGTCCCTAATTTTTGTTGTGGCTGATGGGATCAAGACACAGGATTCCTTAGTTCTCTAGGGAGACACCACCAGACAGAAGGTTAGTGCCCTGAGAACAAGGGAAGCGGCATGCAGGAGGAGATCTCTGCAGCCAGGTCTGGGTAAGCAGAAGCTCCCGCACATCACTACCACCGTCTCAACGGTCCCCATGCCAGGGTAACAGATCCATGAGGAAAGTCATTTGTGATGAGAAAGGAGAGAGAAAGAAGAGGGAGAGCATGCAATCAAATTAATCCTAATGACATTGACAAGAAGACTTGGAAGCACAGCCAATGACTCCATTAAAATTATGACTCTAGGTCTCTTCTGTCATCACCTAGGGTCTTCTCCCCTTGCCCACTATATCTCAAGAGTGCTGGCAACGACCACGGTGTTGGAAGACAGGAGGGAGAACAAGGATGGAGACTGATGCCACAGAGGGGGAGACTGTCTTATACCCACTGGGTCTTGATAATCAGTGGTCAGTCCCCTTGGTTGGCAGCTGCAGGGAGGAAAACGAATCCCATCCTGACTATGGGAGCAGGAGACATGGACGGTCTGGAGCTTCTGCCGTCCCCTCTCTTGGCCAGAGGTCCCGAGGTTCCCCAGGGTGGACACAGGCCCACCATGCTCCTCCTGCATGGACCATCACGTCAATGGTGAACCCTGGATTTGTGCAGAATGACAGCCCAGGGAGACTCCTACACATATATGTGGGCAGCTTCATAAGACAGGACAGGATGATGAGAAAGACAGCCAGCAGAATTTACACAGATCCCCTAGAAATAAGCCTACAATCTCTTTTCTGTTTGTCCATAATGTTTTATCTATATGAAATTCATGTAACAAAATTAATCATTTTAAAATGAACAACTGGGGAAAGGTGGGGGGAGGGATAAATTGGGAGTCTGGGATTGACATACACACACTACTATATTTAAAATAGCTAACCAACAAAAACCTACTGTATAGCACAGGGAACTCTGCTCAATATTCTGTAATAACCTAAATGGGAAAAGAATTTGAAAAAGAATAGACATATGTATATGTATAACTGAATCACTTTGCTGTACACCCGAAACGAGCACAACTTTGTTAACCAACTATACTCCAATATAAAATTAAAAATTTTTAAATAAAAAATACCACACACACACACACAAAATAAAGTGAACGATTTAGTACATTCACAGTATTGGGCAACCACTACCTCTGTCCAGTTCCAAAACATTTCCATCACCTCCAAACGAAACCCCATACACATACTCCCTCCTCCCAGCCCCTGGTGCCCACCAGTCTGCTTTCTATCTCTACAGATTCACCTGTTCTGGACATTTCATAGAAATGGAATCACATATGACTTCTGTGCCTGGCTTCTTTCACTTAGAATGTTTTTGAGGTTCATCGCATTGTAGCATGTATCACTACTTGATTCCTTTTCATGGCTGAATAATATTCCATTGTATGGATATACTACAATTTGCTTATCCATTCATCTGTTGATAAACATTGGGGCTAAATCTAAAGTTCTGGTTGGATCCAGAGCTCTCAAAACCACCTTCCCTTTGAATTAACACAGCAGTCCTAGCTTCCTGGCCCTGAGTCTGCCTCCCAGGTTGGCCTGGCTAGCTCCCATGCATGCCTAATTCTAGCACGGCCCTCCTGCCTGCATGTTTATATAGCCCAAGTAATTCCAAACTCAACACGCCCTCTCCAAGGAGAGCCCCCTCCCCAGGTGTTTAGGCTGTCTTCAGCTGAGAAAGGTGAAGATGCCTTAAACTGAGCCCTCACCCTGGGCATCCAGGAAGGAGGAGAGGATGTCAGTAGACCTTCTGTCTTCAATCTGGCCACAACTTTGCAATCCCAATGTCTCAATCAAGGAGAACTTGGACAAAGTTATTACTTAGTTTGAACTACTGTATTTGGTATGTGTTCCATTTGGGCAGATAGATAAATGTGCATGCATTCCGATTCTCTTAAGCCCAGGGGAGGGCTATCGGCCACACTGAGCCAGGGTTCAGTTTCACCTAATACATCTTCACTGGGTACCTCCTCCATGCCAGGCACCATGACATACCCAGGGATACGGAAAGATCCATGAGACATGGCCTGAGGAGCTCAGGGGCTGGAAAAGGAGACAGATATGTGCAGGAACAGGGTAAGACAGGGAAGATGGACCCTGAGTCCTATGGGGGCCCAGGAGCGCAGAGGAGGGGAGTTATCTTCTGGCAGAGCTGGGGAGGGAAGGCTTCTCCGATGATGTGACGTTGAGATTGAAGCAGCGTTTGAGCAGGAGCGGAAGGGCTTCCTGAGGGGCCAGCAGGAGGAGGGTATGGTCCTCCACTCCCCTAAACCCACCCCAGCTACGAAGCAGGTGCTCAGGACAGGCGTGGAGGATGGGCACAAAAGTCGCTTGGGACATCGGGTTAAGGCATCTGTCCTAAAATATGCACAGGTTTGTGACCAGAGGAAGAGGGGTCAGAAGGGGCAAAGACTGGAGGCTGCGGCAGTGGCCCCTACCCCACCAGACCCCAGGAAGCTGACCCAGCCGCACCGGCAGTGTCTCTATATAAAGCTGGCTGAGGGCAGTTATCTTGTGGAAAGGCGGTGAGCAGGCCCTGAAGGCATTAACGTGATAATTTATGCAAGATTAAGAAAACCAGTGGGGAGTTGATGGAGACTGGGAGGCTAGACCCCTCCACTCAGCCCCACCTTAGCACCACATCGTCTGAACTTGGGCAGCCGCAGGAGGTGCGGAAAGGAAGAGACTGTGTCAGGAAGACATTTCAGAGAAGCATGGCGGAGATGTTCAAAAATACTATTGGGGGGCTTCCCTGGTGGCGCAGTGGTTGAGAGTCCACCTGCCAATGCAGGGGACGCGGGTTCGTGCCCCGGTCCGGGAGGATCCCACATGCCGCGGAGCGGCTGGGCCCGTGAGCCATGGCCGCTGAGCCTGCGCGTCCGGAGCCTGTGCTCCGCAACGGGAGAGGTCACAACAGTGAGAGGCCTGCATACCGCAAAAAAAAAATACTCTTGGGGTCTTCTCATGCCCCAACTGGGAAATTATCAAAAGAGCAGTTTCCCATGAAATCCACATCTATGAGGGGGCCCTGCCCTGTTTGATCCCCCCTGTGCCATTCTGAGTTTGAGGAGAATCTCCCAAGTCAAAACTCAGCTCAGAGCAGAAGGTGTCCACAGCCCCCAGTGGGAACCCCCAATGCCCTCCAGCTCCCACGGCGGCCTGGCCCGTCTCTTCCCAGATGGAGTGGCTGAACTGCCCAGTAGGGTCCGGCGAAGCCTCCACCGCCACATGTCAGCACCAGGCAAGGGAGATGCCAGCCTCATCCCCAGCCTGAAAGCCCATTCAGGGCTCTAGAAGATGAATTATGTTTCATTTATATCAAAGAAGCAATCTTGGAGCCCATTTGTGATCAAATTTGCTGTCAGAGAAACTTTGCTTTATCTCATTACATCTGATATCTCTTGGCTTCTTGTCCTTGAGACTATTAAAGTTTAATGTCAAATTCAAGATGAAATGAAATCTTGGCTGTATCATCTCATCAGGACCTGAACATTCCCCCTTCCATCTAAAAATTTTTGACAACTAATTACAATGGGGATTGGGGGGAGGGAGAGTGAAAGACCTACTTCCTCCCATTTGCTGAAAATACCATCATTTGAAGGGGTTGCCAGTGAGCACAGGGGCCACGTGGGGCTGGAGGGCAAGGAGAGGTGCCTGTCGCCATGCAACTCCTCTCGGTCGTCCCTTCTCCCCAAACTCACCATCCCCGGGACTAATGACATCTGTTTTTCATCCCTGTTCAGACAAGGCGTTCCTGCCCAGGGCACACACCTTGGTGGTAGAGGAAGCACTCCGGCTGGGAGGGGCGTCAGCACTCGATCCCAGGCTCTGCCAGCTATATGACCATGGGCAAGTCACCCCTTCTCTGGGCCTCAGTTTCCTCAACTGTAATACCATGTGGTTGGACTAGAAGCATGTGACTCCATTCGGGCGCCAGGAGGGAAAGTGGATGACTATTAAACCATGGCAGTAAGGGACTGTGGCAGAGAGAGGAGTACATCCCCACCAAAAGTCACTCGACTTAAAAAAAAATTAAACACCAGAAAATCATGCCTGTGGGGCTTATTTATCATGACAACTCTGAGACAAGTGATTTCTGGGGCTTACGATTGCCTCTAACTAGGAAAAGTACCCACAGAAAATGAGCTTTGGACCAGGAATATGCTCTCCGTAGAATAGAGCTGGTATCTTGATTAATAACACTGATTAAAATCCAGCCCTGTGCAATGCAGGGCTGTCAGAAGCTCAGGAACATGCAGGTCACAACTCCTAAAGAGCAATGTGCTTAAAAAAAAAAAAAGGCGGGGGGGAAGGTTTAAAAAAAATAATGCACCCGTAAAAAACCCTATTGGAAAAGACTATGAAAAAGAATATGTGTATATGGATAAGAGAATCACTTTGCTATACACCAGAAACTAACACAATATTGTAAATCAACTATACTTCAATTAAAAAGTTTTAAATGCATTCATGTATTACAATATATTAGCAAGCCCATTTATTCAACAAACATTTATTAAGCATCTCATGTACACTTCCACTGTTCTAGGTACAAGGGATTCAGCAGTTAATAAGAAAGACAAAAATTCTTGACTTCATGGAGCCTAGACGCTGGTGGAAAGAGGACAATGAATGCGATAAATAAGTAATTAATTCATTTTTACTGATCTGCAAATTCTTAAAGTGAGCACAGTCAAGGAGTGATGAGGCTGCTGGGAAGTTAGGAGGGCTTGAACCCTGGCTCTGCCACTGACTAGCTATGCAACTTTACTCAATTTGCTTCCCTCTCTGGGCCTTTATTTCCTCATTCATAAAACAGGGGCCATTGTGGTACCCACCTGTAGGGTTAAGTGAGTGGGTTTGTGTGACATGACCATATCTATTACGTCAGAATCATGTTTCTCTGGGAAAGCTTCCTGGAGAAGTTGAGCTTTACTAGCAGACTCCAGTGCCCAATGGCCGGAGGAGTGCAGCTGGGTGAAGGCAGAGCAGCCCACAGCTCAGAAGAAGGTCCCAACTGTCATCCAAATAGCTACTGTGCAGGAAAAAGTCAGGCATCACCTTCATGCACTCCGCCAAATGAGGATGCTGCTTCTCAATAAATGATCCCCCCCACCCCATCTCCTTTATTCACCCATCCCTCAGCCTAACCATCTCCAGGGGAAGTCCTTCATGAGACCCAGCCTATCTCATTTCTATAGCAACCAAATGCCAGGGCTTTTCCTATTCTCTTCAGAGGAACCAGAGAAAACCTCAAAGCCCATTCTGTAATCTAAGTCTCCAAAAGTTTGAAGGCAACAATTTATTCCTTAGCCCTTTTATTCTCTGGGGGAAAATAATAATCCAAAATGTGTACAGATGTTTTCTTTGAAATCAGTATACCTGGGTGCCAGAGTCCACATGCAGCTTTACAACAGCCCCGTAAAGTAGACATCATCCCCCATTATACAGGCGAGAAATTACCAGACGCTTTAAATGACTACCCAAGGCGGCTCCGCTGGTAGGCGACAGAGCAAGGACATAAGCTGCATCCGTTGGCTTCAAATGCCATAATCTAACCACACTGTATTGACTGATCATTAGTCCCTGAATGACACATACCCGTACAAGGTATGACATAAGCCAGGGAGACTGAGTACTTTTAACAAACACTCAGGAGCTTATGTATCCAAGTTAATGTTGTCCTTTGCAAGCTGATAGTTTGGGAGTCTCTGCATTTATTCCAGTGATGTTACCACTCACTGTGTTTTGGTTTAAGTTCTGTTTTTTCTTGCAGTTTTGTATTCCTCGCTTTCAGTGTTGTGAATCTGCTCCAAGATAGTAAATCTTTAATGTTTTGAGGGTAGATTCAATTTCTGGAAAAAGACCAAACATTTGGAGCCAAATCTTGCCAATAAGGTAAAGTCATTTATATTAAATTTTTTAAAACAACTAGGGGACTTCCCTGGTGGCGCAGTGGTTAAGAATCGCCTGCCAGTGCAGGGGACACGGGTTCAAGCCCTGGTCTGAGAAGATCCCACATGCCATGGAACAACTAAGCCTGTGTGCCGCAACTACTGAGCCTGTGTGCCACAACTACTGAAGGCTGTGCATCTAGAGCCCATGCTCCGCACCAAGAGAAGCCACCGCAATGAGAAGCCCGTGCACCTCAACAAAGAGCAGCCCCAGCTCGCTGCAACTAGAGAAAGCCCGCACCCAGCAACAAAGACCCAATGCAACCAAAAATAAATAAATTAATTAATTTTTTAAAAATGTTCTCAATTAAGGAAAAAACCAACTAGGTGCCTGGGGCTCAATAAACATTTGTTGACTAACAATGACAATAAAATGAAAATTAAGCATATGTTGTTTGATTCTAAAGAAAGGAGACTAGTTTTATATTTTGGCTCATAAACTTTCTCTGAGAATAATTCCAGAGAAGAAATTCCCGAAATATTTTGAACACCAGTAGGGTCATTGGAATAAGAGCAGCATATCAAGGAGGACAAGCTATGGTTACAGAAGCTCTAGATTTCAAATCAGTAGACATTTAAGGAGTCCCAAGTATATGCTAGACAAGGTCTAGACTCTTCTGTGTTCTGCCCACCAAATTCCAATGTGGGAGTGGGGTCCCCCGACACATACCCAACAAGCAACTCTCCAGACACTAGCTGGGCGTCCTACAGTTCAACCCAAGTCTGACACCATCTACCCAGAGATAGCATCAGATCGCAGGTTAAGGGCTCCATCCCACAAGACTGCCCCTACCCGCTTCAGAAGCCAATTGAAAGTCCAAATTGTCACTTGTGCTTCTGACTGACTATAAATCAGAGTTTCCCACAACCTTCTCCTTGAGTCTGATGAGTTTGCTAGAGCGGCTCACATTTGACTTACTAGATTACCAGCTTGTTATAAAAGGATATAACTCAGGAACAGCCAGATGGGACAGATGCAGAGGGCAAGGTATGGGGAAAGGGCACAGAGCATGCATGCCCTCTCCAGCTGAGCCACTCTCCCCAAATCTCCGCATGTTCACCAACCTGGAAGTTGTCCAAACCCCATCCTTTTGGGTTTTATGGAGGTTTTATTACATGGGTATGATTGATTAAATTATTGGCCATTGGTGATTGATTCAACCTCCAGCCCCTTTTCCCACAGGAGGAGCTGAAAGTTCCAACCCTCTAATCACAAGTTGGTGCCTCTGGCAACCAGCCCGCACCCTGAGGTGACACAGGGGCATTCTAAAGGTAACCTCATTAACATAAAAGACACCAATACCACTCTCACCACTTAGGAAATTCCTAGGGTTTTAGGAGCTCTGTGCCAGAAATGGGAATGAAGACCAAATATCTATTTCTTATTACAACTCACAATATCACGTAGACACTGTGTGTAGTTAAACAAGAACAAAATTTGCAAAGTTCTTCCAATCTTTTGGGGGGAGGGAAGCAGGGAGGATGCCTATAAAAAGCACTAAATATCCAAAATACAAAGCAGACCATAACGATTGGGTGTGGTATCTGGGGGAAGGGTGGAGCCTTCTGGCTGGAGGGTCTGGGAGGGGATTTGCGGAGGAGACTGCATTGAGCTGGGCCTTAAACAGTGCTTCCCAGCCTTTTCACCATGTGGCACACACAGAGAGTGGTATCAGCTGGCTGGCTCACTGAGACAAATGGATAATGTTGCCTTTGGATGGCAGCACAGGCCAGGAAGGATTCCAGTGGCCCAGGCCCCATCTGGCTGCGCTCAGGGCCAAGGGGAATGAGCACTTCGCTACACACTAGTTGGGAAGCCCTGCCTTGAAGAAGGAACAACTTCAGCAGGTGAGTTGGGAAAAAGAATGTTGCAAGTTCAGGGGCACAGGGCAGAGAGGTCTAAGTGTCTGGTGTATTCTGACAACATGCTGATATCCTGTTTGGCAGGAGGGTAGGAATCCAAGGGGAAATCAGGGAATTATGACCGAGAAGGCAGGTTGACACCAGAGAATTGGGGGCCTTGAGAGCCATGTTACAGAATACGGAATTGATTCCACAGTCAACTAAGATCCTTTCAGAGTTACTGATAGGGAGCTGAGTGGTGTGCTTGAGGGAAAAAAATCCTCACACTTCTTATGGTTTACTTAAAAACAGCCATAAATAATAAACTTTAAACAAACGGACACATCCCCAAAGCTAGGATTCAGGCCTCTCTCCTGCTTCGAGCTTAGCAGGGTGCCCTGCTTAGAGAAAAAGGCCCATGTGATTCAGAAATAAGATGAAAATCTCCAACCCCACTGTTTTTTTTTTTAAATGCTGTGAAGCTAAAAAATAAACACCAATGTTTCCTCAGGAACTAAAAGCAGGCAGCCTCTTTCATGTATTTTTCTGTTCATTCCGCTAATAGTTTGAGTTGCCGCCGCTGTTGTCTGCCCTGACTGAAATGAGAATAAAGATACACATGACTTATAAGCAAGCAAACCCTCGGCCTGTGCTGGAGGCGGCAGAGGATGGAAACAGGGCCTGGGGAGCCCTTCAAGATGGCTGCCGGCGTTGCTATGGAAGTTTAATTCCCCACTAGAAGCAGATCCCGTTCAAAAGGCCAAGAATGGCCATGTTAGGTCAAGAATGAACATGAACTAGGGGAAAAGGTTGCTTTTCAAGAGAACCATATAATTAATTTAGCAGAGGAGACACCCTACAAAGAGAAAACTACAGCGCCTACAAGGGATATGGTGCAGGGAAGCGTTCTCCACTTCAGCAGAGCAGTTTACACTGCGGCTGGAGGGATAGAGGTGAGGGGTCAGGAGAAACTTTCCTGGCAGAAGAGCTGTAGGACACTGATCCGTGTTCCCGAGGAGAGTCGAGAATCTGATTCTCTAGGAATTCTAAAGAAAAGTAAAATTAGGTACATGTCCCAGGTGGTTCGGGTTAATGCCTTCCAACATTTTTTAGTTTGGAACCTCTGAAAGGGTTCAAAACACCATATCCTCAGGTCTAATTTTAACTCAGGATTAGGAATCCATGGTCTCTCCCCTCCCCCATCTCATAAGTGTGTGCACGTAAAACTAGTGTGAGTCACATAAGCTGACCCACGAGTGGATGCCGTTGCCTAAACAACCCATAGGCCATGCTCACACCAGGCACTCTTCCACTTTTCTCCTCTGTATTTGCACTCATCTCTACCCATCACTCTCCAGTCCACCGTCCAAAATTTTATTAAGGAAAGTGATGAATCAATCTGCAAATACTAATCGGGTTTGGTTTGAGGCACTGTGTTAGGTGCCGTGGGGAAAATGAAGAGGTAAAGGCTGTATCCCTGCCTTCAAAGAACACGTCTGAAAGGAAGCTCGAATGTGAATGTATAGAAAGGTAACAGGTCAGTTTGGGGGCCTAGCTTAGAAAATGCAAGCACAGTAGGGAATTCTGTAAAAGGAGAGCTCCTTTCTTGCTGGGCTGGCCAGAGAAGGCAGGAAGAGCCTTCAGGGGTGGTGAAATATAATAATAATAATAACATAAAATTTACCATAATAATAACATAAAATTTACCATAGTAACCATTTTTAAGTGTACGGTTCTGTAGTAAGTTCATGCACACTTTTTCATTCACATTAAAAAATAACTCTCTGCTTCCCTTACCTCCTAGCCCCTGGCAACCACTATTCTACTTCCTGTTTCTATGAATTCAACTATGTCAGATACCTCACGAAGGAGAATCATACAGTATGTCTTCTTGTGACTGGTTTATGTCACTTAGCATAATGTCCTCAAAGCTCATCCAGGTTGTAGCGTGTATCAGAATTCCCTTCCTTTTTAAGGCTGAATAATATTGTTATGTTTATACCACATTTTGTTTATTTATTCATCCATCAGTGGATATGTGGGTTACTTCCCTCTTAGATATTGTGAATAATGCTGCTGTGAACATGGGTGTGCAAATACCTCTTTGAAATCCAGCTTTCAATTCTTTTGGATGTATACCCAGAAGTAGAAAAGTGAAACTGCTGGAGCATATGTTAGTTTATTTTAATTTTTTTATTTTGGGAAACACCATACGGTTTTTCCTAGCGGCTGGACCATTTTACAATCCCACAAAAAATGCACAAGGGTACCAATTTCTCTACAACCACCTCAACACTTGTCTTTTTGTTTGGCGTGTTTTTTTGGTGTGGGGGGTTGATAGCGGCCATCTTAATGGGTATGAGGTGATATCTCATTGTGCTTTTGGTTTGCTTTTCTCTAATGATTAGTACTGCCGACTGAAAAAAAAATGCATAATTTGAGAGTTAAGTTTTATTTGGGGCAAAATGAGGACTATAGCCCAGGAGACAGCATTTCAGATAGTTCTGAAAAACTGCTCCAAAGAGGTAGGGGGGAAGGTCAGTATACATGTGATTTTGGTGAAGGGGGAGTACATACAGTCAAGCACACATTTTTTGTAGAAGGTTTCTGCTAGTCACGAGGAGCAGACATCGCCATGAAGGATTTTAGTGCTTTTCTAGATACTAGGAGATGCAAGAATTGGGCTCATAAAATCATCTCCTGAAAATATCTAACTATCTGAAGACCTTTTCTGCCAGTTTTTCCCAGAGCACAGAGTGCCTCATTCCTGATCTCCACCCCCAACTCCTTCCAGGGCATGTTGAAGGTCAGCAGCTGCAGCGGCTCATAATTTGATCCTTGTAGAGGTAGATGGCAAGTGCCAATTTGTAGGTGACAGTAATGTTGAGCATCTTTTCATGTGCTTGCGGGCCATTTGTATATCATCTATTCCAGTCCTTTTCCCATTTTCAATTGGGTTATGAATGGGGGGTGCTGTGGTTAAAGGATGAGAATCTTGAGCAGAGCTTGAAGACAGAAAAAAGTCCAGGCAAAAAAGGAGACAGTCCAGGTAGAAAGGAGACAGGCTTTTGTCAAATCATGAGTGCCTTAAGGAAGGTGAAGCAGTGGGCTGTGCTCACCAATGAACAATGGGTGTGGGCAGGTTCTCCCGACCAAGATCCTGTAACCCCTTGTCCAGAATTTGGAGAGGTTGCAGGCACCAGATGCACACCCTACTTAGCTCAACGGAAGCTCTGCAGTTAAACAGGACCAGCTTCCTGTTACCACCATCTCTCAGGCACATTCCTTCGGGGGAAAGGGCTCTGGGCTCCATCCTCACTCCAAGTGACTGCTGGTGCATTTCTAGCCTTATTTTGAGCTTCCAAGTGATTGGTACCTCGGCTGTCTCCCTGCCTCCCGCTTGCCTGCTGTGTCTGAGGCAAGAACCCAGGCAGGAAAAAAGCTGGTGGCATGAAGTGTTCACAGGTGAAGCTGCGGAATCAGCCTACACACTCCGGAGACATCGTGGGGACACTGTGGGTTGCACACTACCCTGACTCTTGGGCCACTCCTCCAGCCGATAGATTTTTCCTTTTTTTAATAGATCTTTATTGGAGAACAATTGCTTCACAATACTGTGTTATTGTACTGTTGTACAACAAAGTGAATCAGCCATATGAATACACATATCCCCATATCTCCTCCCTCTTGAGCCTCCCCCCCACCCTCCCTATCCCACCCCACTAGGTCATCGCAAAGCACTGAGCTGATCTCCCTGTGCTATGTTGCTGCTTCCCAGTAGCTAACTATTTTACATTCAGTAGTGTATATAGGTCGATGCTATTCTCACTTCACCCTAGCTTCCCCCTCGCCCCACCGTGTCCTCAAGTCCATTCTCTGTGTCTACGTCTTTACCCCTGCCCCGTCACTAGGTTCATGCGTACCATTTCTTTTTTTTTTTTTTTTAGATTCCATATATATGCGTTAGCATACGGTATTTGTTTTTCTCTTTCTGACTTACTTCACTCTGTATGACAGACTCTAGGTCCATCCACCTCACTACAAATAACTGTTTTGTTTCTTTCTATGGCTGAGTAATATTCCATTGTATATATGTGCCACATCTTCTTTAACCATTCATCTGTCAATGGACACTTAGGTTGCTTCCATGTCCTGGCTATTGTAAATAGTGCTGCAATGAACACTGTGGTACATGTCTCTTTTTGAATTATGGTTTTCTCAGGGTATATGCCCAGTAGTGGGATTGCTGGGTCATATGGTAGTTCCATTTTTAGTTTTTTAAGGAACCTCCATACTGTTCTCCATAGTGGTTGTATCAATTTACATTCCCACCAACAGGGCAGGAGGGTTCCCTTTTCACCACACCCTTTCCAGCACTTATTGTTTCTAGATTTTTTGATAATGGCTATTCTGACTGGTGTGAGGTGATACCTCATTGTAGTTTTGATTTGCATTTCTCAAATAATTAGTGATATTGAGCATCTTTTCATGTGCATCTTGGCCATCTGTATGTCCCCTTTGGCCTATTTAGGTCTTCTGCCCATTTTTTAATTGGATTGTTTGTTTTTGTGATATTGATCCTCATGAGCTATTTGTATATTTTGGAGATTAATCCTTTGTCTGTTGTTTCATTTGCAAATATTTTCTCCCATTCTGAGAGTTGTCTTTTCATCTTGTTTATGGTTTCCTTTGCTGTGCAAAAGCTTTGAAGTTTCATTAGGTCCCATTTGTTTATTTTTGTTTTTATTTTCATTACTCTAGGAGGTGGGTCAAAAAAGATCTTGCTGTGGTTTATGTCAAAGAGTATTTTTCCTATTTTTCCTCTAAGAGTTTTATAGTGTCTGGTCTTACATTTAGGTGTTTAATCCATTTGGAGTTTATTTTTGTATATGGTGTTAGGGAGTGTACTAATTTCATTATTTTACATGTAGCTGTCCAGTTTTCCCAGCACCACTTATTGAAGAGGCTGTCTTTTCTCCATTGTATGTTCTTGCCTCTTTTGTCTTAAATTAGGTGACCTTGTGTGTGGGTCTATCTCTGGGTTTTCTATCCTGTACCATTGATCTGTATTTCTGTTTTTGTGCCAGTACCGTACTGTCTTGATTACTGTAGCTTTGTAGTGTAGTTTGAAGTCAGGAAGCCTGATTCCTCCATTTTTCTTTCTCAAAATTGCTTTGGCTATTTGGGGTCTTTTGTGTTTCCACACAAATTGTAAAATTTTTTGTTCTAATTCTGTGAAGAATGCCATTGGTAGTCTGATAGGGATTGCATGGAACCTGCAGATTGCTTTGGGTAGTATAGGCATTTTCACAATATTGATTCTTCCAATCCAGGAACATAGTATATCTCTCCATCTGTTTATGTTATATTTGATTTCTTTCATCAGTGTTTTATAGTTTTCTATAGTTTTTGCCTCCTTTGGTAGGTTTATTCCTAGGTATTTTATTCTTTTTGTTGCAGTGGTAAATGGGATTGTTTCCTTAATTCTCTTTCTGATTTTTCGTTTTTACTCTATAGGAATACCAGAGATTTCTGTGCATTAATTTTGTATCCTGCAACCCTACCAAATTCATTGATTAGTTCTAGTAGTTTTCTGGTGGCATCTTTAGGATTTTCTATGTATAGTATGTCATCTGCAAACAGTGACAGCTTTACTTCTTCTTTTCCGATTTGGATTCCTTTTATTTCTTTTCTTCTCTGATTGCCACGGCTAGAATTTCCAAAGCTATGTTGAATAATAGTGGTGAGAGTGGACATCCTTGTTTTGGTCCTGGTCTTAGTGGAAATGATTTCAGTTTTTCACCATTGAGTATGATGTTTGCTGTGGGTTTGTCATATGTGGCCTTCATTATGTTGAGGTAGGTTCCCTCTATGTCCATTTTCTGGACAGTTTTTATCATAAATGGGTGTTGAATTTTGTCAAAATCTTTTTCTGCATCTATTGAGATGATCTTATGGTTTTTATTCCTTAATTTGTTAATACGGTATATCACATTGATTGATTTGCATATATTGAAGAATTCTTGCATCCCTGGGATAAATCCCACTTGATCATGGTGTATGATGATCCTTTTAATATGCTGTTGGATTCTCTTGCTAGTATTTTGTTCAGGATTTTTGCATCTATGTTCATCAGAGATATTGGTCTATAATTTTCTTTTTTGTGATATCTTTTTCTGGTTTTGTTATCAGGGTGATCGTGGCTTTGTAGAATGAATTTGGGAGTGTTCCTCCCTTGGCAATTTTTTGGAAGAGTTTGAGAAGGATCAGTGTTAGCTCGTCTCTGAATCTTTGATAGAATTTGCCTGTGAAGCCATCTGGTCCTGGACTTTTGTTTGTTGGAAGAGTTTTAATTACAGTTTCAATTTCATTACTTGTGATAGGTCTGTTTATATTTTCTAATTCTTCCTGGTTCAGTCTTAGAAAATTGTACCTTTCTAAGAATTTGTCCATTTCTTCGTGGTTGTCCATTTTATTGGAACATAGTTGTTTGTAGTAGTCTCTTATAATCCTTTGTGTTTCTGCAGTGTCAGTTGTGATTTCCTTCTTCATTTCTAATTTTATTGATTTGCATCCTCTCCCTTTTTTTCTTGATGAGTCTCGCTAAGGGTTTATCAATTTTGTTTATCTTCTCAAAGAACCAGCTTTTAGTTTTATTAATCTTTGCTATTGTTTTCTTCATTTCTATTTCATTTATTTCTGCTCTGATCTTTATGATATCTTTCCTTCTACTGATGTTGGGTTTTCTTTGTTCTTCTTTCTCTAGTTGCTTTAGGTGTAGAGTTAGATTTTTTTTATAATTTTTTTATTTATTTGGTTGCATTGGGTCTTTGTTGCTGTGTGTGGGCTTTTCTCTAGTTGTGGCAAGTGTCATTGCAGTGCGTGGGCTTCTCTTTGCAGCGGCTTCTCTTGTTGCAGAGCACGGGATCTAGGTGCACGGACTTCAGTAGTTGTGGCACGTGGGCTTCAGTAGTTGTAGCATGTGGGCTCAGTAGCTGTGGCTCACGGGCTCTAGAGTGCAGGCTCAGTAGTTGTGGCACATGGGCTTAGTTGCTCCACGACATGTGAGATCTTCCTGGACCAGGGCTCAAACCTGTGTCCCCTACATTGGCAGGCAGATTCTTAACCACTGTGCCACAAGGGAAGTCCCAGGGTTGATTGTTTATTTGAGATTTTTCTTGTTTCTTGAGGTGAGATTGAATTGCTATAAAATTCCCTCTTAGAACTACTTTTGCTGTGTCCCGCAGGTTTTGGGGTGCCGTGTTTTTGTTGCCATTTGTTTCTATGTATTTTTTAAATTTCTTCTTTGATTTCTTCAGTGATCTCTTGATTATTTAGTAGTGCACGGTTTAGCGTCCATGTATTTGTGTTTTTTTCCTGTAATTGATTTCCAATCTCATAGTGTTGTAGTCAGAAAAGATGCTTGATACGATTTCAATTTTCTTAAATTTTCTGAGGCTTGATTTGTGACCCAAGATGTGACCTATCCTGGAGAATGTTCCATGTGCACTTGAGGAGAAAGTGTATTCTGCCACTTTCGGGTGGAATGTTCTATAAATATCAATTAAATCTATCTGGTCCACTGTGTCATTTAAAGCTTGTGTTTCCTTATTTATTTTCTGTCTGGATGATCTGTCCATTGGTGTAAGTGGGGTGTTAAAGTCCCCTACTATTATTGTGTTACTGTCGATTTCCCCTTTCATGGTTGTTAGCATTTGCCTTATGAATTGAGGTGCTCCTATGTTGGGTGCATAAACATTTATAATTGTTATATCTTCTTCTTGGATTGATCCCTTGATCATTATGTAGTGTCCTTCCTTATCTCTTGTAACAGTCTTTATTTTAAAGTCTATTTTATCTGATACGAGTATTGCTACTCCAGGTTCCTTTTGATTTCCACTTGCATGGAATATCTTTTTCCATCCCTTCACTTTCAGTCTGTATGTGTCCCTAGGTCTGAAGTGGGTCTCTTGTAGACAGCATATATACATATATGTATCTTGTTTTTGTATCCATTCAGCCAGTCTGTGTCTTTTGGTTGGGGCATTTAATCCATTTACATTCAAGGTTATTATTGATATGTATGTTCCTATTACCATTTTCTTAATTGTTTTGGGATTGTTTCTGTGGGTTTTGTTCTTGAGTTTCCGGCCTAGAGAAGTTTCTTTAGCATTTGTGGTAAAGCTGGTTTGGTGGTGCTGAATTCTCTTAGCTTTTGCTTGTCTGAAAAGCTTTTGATATCTCTGTTGAATCTGAATGAGATCCTTGCTGGGTAATCTTGGTTGTAGGTTTTCTCTTTTATCACTTTAAGTATATCCTGCCACTCCCTTCTGGCCTGCAGAGTTTCCGTGAAAAATCAGCTGATAACCTTATGGGGATTCCTTTGTATGATATTTTTTGTTTTTCTCTCACTGCTTTTAATATTTTTTCTTTGAATTTAATTTTTGTTAGTTTGATTAATATGTGTCTTGGTGTGTTTCTTCTAGGGTTTATCCTGTATAGGACTCTCTGTGCTTCCTGGACTTGGGTGACTATTTCCTTTCTCATGTTAGGGAAGTTTTCCACTATAATCTCTTCAAATATTTTCTCAGACCCTTTCTTTTTCTCTTCTTCTTCTGGGACCCCTACAATTCGAATGTTGGTGCGTTTAGTGTTGTCCCAGAGGTCTCTGAGATTGTCTTCAATTCTTTTCATTCTTTTTTCTTTATTCTGCTCCTTGACAGTTATTTCCACCATTTTGTCATCCAGCTCACTTATTTGTTCTTCTGCCTCAGTTACTCTGTTATTGATTCCTTCTAGTGTATTTTTCATTTCAGTTATTGTGTTCTTCATTTCTGTTTGTTTGTTCTTTAGTTCTTCTAGATCTTTGTTAAACATTTCTTGCATTTTCTCAATCCATGCCTCCATTCTATTTCCAAGATTCTGGATCATCTTTACTATCAATACTCTGAATTCTTTTTCAGGTAGATTGCCTATTTCCTCTCCATTTATTTGGTCTTGTAGGATTTTACCTTGCTCCTTCATCCATGACATATTTTTTTGCCATCTCATTATTTATTTATTTTTTCTTTTATGAGTGGGATTGTGTTCCTGTCTTACTGGTTGTTTGGACTGAGCCTTCCAACACTGGAGCTTGTGGGCTGTTTGGTAGAGCTGTTTCTTGGTGCCGAGTCGAGGACCTCTGGAAGACCTCACTCTGATGAATATTCCCTGGGGTCTGAGGTTCTCTGTTAGTCCAGTGGTTCAGACTCAGAGCTCCCACTGCAGGAGCTATGGCCTGACGCCTAGCTCGTGAACCAAGATCTCACAAGCTGGGCAGTGCGGCAAATAAATAAATAAATAAATAAATAAATATGGAGAACAAATTACACTAGGAAACTAACAGATATGTTAGAAAGAATATAAAAATAAAAATATAGATGAAACAACAACCGGAAGGTAAAACAGAACCACAATAGTAAAAAAGAGGAGAAAAAAAAAAAAGGTGGAAAAGGCCTTGGCTGTGGAGGGTGGGACCTAAGCAGGGGCGGGGTTTGGGCGGCAGGTGGGGCCTATGCTTAGGACCCACAGGGCTGGAAAAGGCCCTGAGAGGTGTGAGGGGTGGGGCTTAGACTCAACGTAACAGAAGGGGCCCAGATGCTCTTCCTGCCTCTGGTCTCAGAGGGTGGGGGACCCCACCTGGGAGCTCAGCAGGATTCCCGGGCCCCAGTGGGTGGGGCTAACGCCCTCTGCTCCTCCGGTCCTGGAGGGCCCCTCCTGCTTGCCCCTGCTCTCCCCTAGCCTCCCTCCTATGCCCACAGAACCAAGGTGGTGGGTGTCGGGGTAGTTGCCTTGGAGGGCGGGGGACCCGGCCTGGGAGCTCAGTAGGTTTCCCGGCGGTCGAGTGGGCGTGGCCAATGGCCTCGGCTCCTCTCCCGCTCCTCAGGTCCCGGAGGCCCCCTCCCACCTGCCTCTCCTGATCTCCCGGGTCTCCCTCCTATGCCCCCAGTACCCATGCAGTCTGGAGGTCAGCCGGTAGATTTTAAGGTCCTCTGTCTTCACAGGGAGCAAGAGAGAAGCCGGGTCTGTCAGCGCTGAGACCCCCGAGAGCCCGTCCTCCCACAGTTCCCAGGCCAAACACCTAGCTACACTTTGTATGTAGCGTTTGCTACCTGGGGAAATGCTCCCAATACACTGTGATGAAGCAGGTGACAAAAAAAAGTATTACTGCATGAGATTCCTGTTGAAAGACAGAGATAAAGAGCAGAGAGAAAGGGAAGGCCCATGAGGTCATACACTTCCCATATTAATAGTGGCTGCTTCCAGGTAGTGGAATATGGATGAATTTTTTTCTTTGTGCTTTTCTGTATTTTCCAAATTTTTGACCATGAATATGTATTACTTTTGCAATCAGAGAAAAGGACAGCACATGGTAATTTTTAAAAGCCTTTGTTGGGCTTCATGCCCACTTGGGCTTGGTGCTCTTACAGATTCCACACAGAAAATTGTCGAGTCCTTGACCCTTGGAGCGCCTCATCCCAAATACACCTGCTGATCTGCCCAAGGGGCCAAAGACATTCCCAGGGAGCCACAGAACAGTCCTTGATACCAGACTAGTCAGGGGAGAGGAGGATGGCCCAGGCACGAAACATGATGGATCCGTAAAGAAAGGTGGGCTTCCCTGGGAACTGGGGTCGCCTTCACCTCTCCTCAGATCAACCCAGAACACCTTCCTGGAGGAAGGGGCGATGAGAGGGTTCTTTTAGAAGCTAGGAGGAGACTGTCTTGCAGATGAGACTGGAAAAAACCAGGGATGCCTGGCTCCCCGTAGCTCAGGAGAAATCATCACACTCTCAAGGACCAACTCTTTCTGGATGTTGATGGGCTCGGTAAGGAAACTGGAATGAGTTCAGCCAGACGGAGAGGAGACTGAAAGACAGTATCTTGATTTGAATCAGTGGTACAAAAACATGGCAAATCTCTGGATTCTAGTATCAGCCATTTCCCTTCCTCCCCCGTGGGTCCTAAAGATAGCCCGGTGTGAGACGGGACTGTGAGGCAGCACCAGACAAGGGTGCAGATAAAGTTCTCCCGTGGCACTCCCCCTTAGAAGATAAGGTTGGACTGCTGCCTGTATTCACGCGCGCGAGAGATGAAAGTTACAACTATGATCCTTGGTGCTTGTAGAGCACCTCCCCACCCCCAGAGCTTTTGTACCATACATCCTGTTAGACAGAAGGAGAAACTGAGGCTCAGAGGGACAAGTGACAGGCCCAAGGCATGGAGTGATGCGGCCCAGGGCTCCAGACCCCAGAATCAGGCTTCCCACCCCTCCCCCACCAACAGGAGGGTTTCACCTGTGCTCTGGGACCTGCTCCCTGAGAGTCCAGACTCCCTCTCAGCCTTCTCTCCCAGCAGAGCCCCAACGCCTTCAAGTTGCTCATCCTGTCACATCAAGCTTGACCACAGCCATTCCTCACAATCAGAAAGACACCATTTCTGGGGTCCTGAAGAAGAAATCCCTGGCGAGCGTCCTGTTGTCTACAAGCCCAGTAGGACAACTACAAGACCAGTCCCCACAAGCTTCAAGGGTCTCAGCTTGCACCAGCTGCCTTTGTTAAAATTAGAATAGGGTGCCCCCTCCTGGCAGATGAATTAGAACACAAGGCTCTTCTGGTGCCCACCAGACCCCCACCCCTGGGGCCTATGGATTTCAGCTCTGGATCAGCCCAGGGGTCGGGAACACTGCAGGACAAGCTATGGGTCACACCCCGGAGGACCTAAACGCCAGCCCCCTTTCTCCCTAACCCCCTCTTCCCAGACAAGCACACCCACGTGGTTTTCTCTCAGGCTTCCCACTGGGTGCTCAGGAAGGCTCCTCACCCCGCACCCCGCCCCTTGGTCTGGATTGGATTTCTGACTCCCTGTGTGGAGCTGATGAGATCTCATTCCCAGGAGGAACCGAGCACTTTCCTCGTCCTCTGCCCACCCCCCTTGGAGAGCTCCTTTATGCTCTATTTTTAGTTTCTTGATTGTAAGTGAGAAGTCGGAATCAGAGTATGCCAGGAAACTGCAGCAGAAACCAACCCACAAAAATGGACAGAAAGTGGCGAGGGGAGGGGAAGGGCTCAATGGGAGGGGAGAGGTGGCACTCGGAGAGTAGGAATCCCAAGCTTGGGGGGCGGGGGTTGGGGTGGAAAGCAGGGCAGAGGGTGTGGTAGCCACCTGCCAGCACAGCAAAGTAGCTTCAGTAAAGCCATAGAGCTAGAAGGACCCCTAGAGGCCACCTAGCCCAGCCCCCTTCTTTCCAGAGTTGGAAACTGAGTCACACCGTTGGGCGTGACAGCGCCTAGAGAAACACCCTGATTCCCGAGGCTTCCTTCTCTGGCCCTGCACCGAGAGATCAGGGGCTTGATGCAGAAACCTTTCCCTCGGAGATTCATCCTCCAAGCAGGTGCCATTCTCATGCCAGCCAGCCAGCCCGGTCTCCCGCGGGCCGGCCCAGGCCAGATCCATCCCCGCAGGTCCCTCAGCCACGCTGAAGCCGGCCAGTGTTCCTTTGCCTTCCCGCAGAAGTCAGCGGTGGCCCTTGGCCTCCACCAGATGCATCATCTCCTTCCGGAGAACAGACAGAAAGGAGGCGGGGGCCGGGAGCGCTTCCCCGATGCGCCGCCACACTCCCTAAATGCATGAACCAGCAGCTCCGAAACGGCGGCGCAATTGGCAGCTTATCGGTATCCACGGATTAGGCCCGGGGATGATGGATCCCGTCTCGCTCAGCCCGCCACCCCGCGGGCCGCGCTCCACCCACCCAGCAGCCCCCCTGCGCGACCCGGCTCCTCCGAGACCCTCCTGCCCGGCATCGGCCGCCTGCCCGCCCCAGCCCCTCACTCACCGCCTCCCACTCCCGACACACCCTCCCCCGCAA
Organism: Orcinus orca; assembly: GCF_937001465.1. Classification (NCBI taxonomy): domain Eukaryota; kingdom Metazoa; phylum Chordata; class Mammalia; order Artiodactyla; family Delphinidae; genus Orcinus; species Orcinus orca. Next base: position 93,340,318 of record NC_064566.1, read on the forward strand.
GGAGACACATTTAAATAAATAAAACAAAATTCAAATGAGGACACTAAATTTCCCCGGCGTTTAATTGATGATCATTATGCTTGGGAACCTAAACTCTTTTAATTTCACTGCAGTGCAGGGAGATGAATTATAGAATTACAGTCACCAATTATCAATCACGCCTTTGCTCCGAGTCTCTTGGCTACCCAGCCCGCCCGCCCTCCCTCTCACAGGCCATTGGTGGAAGAAGTGGAGTAATAGCTTTGGAAATACGAGCTCAGCCTGGGGAGGTGGGATGAACTCCGAGTTTGGGAGTACCCTGAGTGTCTCTCTGTCTGTCTCTCTCTGCCATCACCCCATTTCTAGCACACCACCCTTTCCACTTAATGTTGTTGTTTGTTTTTTGTTTTTTTTGGAAGCAGCAGAGAAAAGAAAACCTTTTTCATTTAGAGCTTGGTGTTATAATTCATTTAGTTCAGGGTAAGATGTGCTTGGAGCTTCCTTCCCCACACTGGGCAGGATTCCAACAGCAACTTCTGCCCCTACCCCAGCACCTGCTGCCGGGCCCACCTTAGCAGGAGGCAGCCTGCCTGCCTAAGGATTTAAAGAGGCTCCCAGGCAGGCTTGAGAACCCTGCCCACGGCTGGCTGCTGCAGCCCAGGCTTCCACCACTAGGGACTGATTCCATTGCCCTCTCCTTCCTGTCCTCCTTCACAGTGAAAATAATAATAATAATTTGAATAATAATTTCCACCAAAGCTGTGAATGATTTGCATTTGTATAGAGCTCTGCAATTTACAAAGTGCTTTCATGTGCATTATCTCATTGGATCCTCCCAATAATCCTGAGAGAGGTCCAGAGAGCAGGTATTTTTGTTATTCAAACGTTTATTCATTCATTTGACTAACATTTATTGAGTTTCTACTTTGTCCCAGGCCCTGGGGATACAAAGGCAAGGAAAAAAAAAAAAAAAGAGGAGAGCACTCTTTCCCCTAAAAATTCAGTCTACTGGGGAGACCTACTAAGTGAACAGAAAAGGAAAAGGCCAAGGAGATGAAGAATTCCACTTCACAGGGGAGGAACCAGGGTTCAGAGAGGCTAAGCAACCTACGGTTGAGTGACAGAGCCAGGATGGACCCCAAACCTGCTGCACTGGGCTCCGAGTATGTACTCCCCGACCCCTCCCCCCTCCCCATTATTGTTATACTGTCATCATTGTCTTTATCTGATCTATTTTTTAAGTGCCCATGGAATTCATTTCTAGCCTTGGGTCCAAAAAATTATCCTCATTGGTAAACAGCTGTAGGTCAGAAGAAAAGACTGTGGGAGCCTCTGACACCCAGTCTCTCAAGGCCAAGTATCCTACTACCCCATAAAGAGAGATGAGGGCTGTGAATGGAAGCCAGATGCCTGGGTCCTGTCCTCACTGGGCACCTGGCACCTAGGGCTCCTTCCGATGAGATGCTGTAGTGAAGCTTCTGGTCAAGTTTTCCTGGTTGATTTATGGGTTGACTGACTAGTTGGTTGTTATCATACCCTGTTTTATTCCAAAAAGAATTAGGTGGACCACGGCAGTGAATTCTCTCAAAGGTCAAAGGGTCAAAGGAATAAGCTTGGCCTGCCCATTAGTCACTCCTCTATTCATCTACAGTCCCACCACCAGGTTTACTCCTAGGATGGAGGTCCGATGCTCACGGGTTGACTCTGGTCCATGGCTCCTTAATCACCCCAGGCCCACTGACTGTAGGATCTGAGGGAGGTGGAATTAACCTTGGCCAGGTCGCTTAGCTCAGACTCCCCCTGCAGAGAGGCTGCAGATTCCCTATGGCAAGAGAGACAGAGCAAGGGGACCCTCTGGGCAGAGCCAGACCACCGTCCTTGCCTCTTAGCAGAGCTAAATATCTCCCAGAGGAGGTCCTGCGGGGATCACAGCCTGGGTCAGAGCCCACCGGTCTGCCTGGCCAAAGCCGGGACAACTCTATCCTGTCACCAGCTGGCTTCCCTGGGCTCTGGGCCACTGGCCTCCAGCCATGGGCCAGGCACCCAGCCATGCCAGGGAGCCAGCAGCACTGACATGAAGTGGCCCTGTAACATTTTCATAGGCCTTGGAAGGCTGAGATGGAACTGTGGAAATTATGTCTCCATCTTTAGGTGGGGAGGGCATCCCAACCTCTCCCTGGTCCCAAGGACTTCCTTCTTCCCACCCACATCCCACTCCCATCTTCATGCTGCAGGAAAGGGAAAGTTTACCTTTCAGATTCTGCAGCCTCTTGGCCTCCCACCCCCATGACACACCATTTTGCTCCCAAGTTTTATACCTGTGTCCTTTTATACCTCTCCAAGCCCTGCAGCTTTAGCTCTATCCCAACCCTCCCTCCACTCTGTCTGCCTTGCAAACATCTCTTCAGCCTTCAAAACCTCAACTACCACCTCCTCTGGGAAGCCTTCCTGGCTATCCCCCCTCATCACCACTAAACCAGAGTTCACCCCCCTCCTCCAGGCATCCTAAATCTTGCATAGGCTTCAGTTTGCCCCCTTATCACGTGCTGTAACTGCTCCTCTCCTGTGCTCTGAGCACCTTCAAGGTAAGGCTGGCTTCTGTCATTACTGTGTCTTTGTGCCTTGCCCATAGCAGGGCTTCAACTAACATTTATAGAACTGAATTTAAGCTTTGTCATAGGGTGCCCAGTTGTAGCACTGAAAGTTGTGTATCCTGGGAAACTCACCAGTCCCTGACAAAGCAGGGTGGTTGGTGGCCCTGCTCTGTGTGTCCTCACTGGGCACTGAGGGTCACAGTCTCCACTAATGTGAAGCCTGTTTGCAAGGCTGGGGTGTCCAGTCCATAATATCTGAAAGGGAGGGTGAAGTAGCTCAGCTGTCCGGCCACCAGGCATGGTCTCCTCCATATAGTCTAAGGATCCACAGAGTCCCAGATGGAACCACACAATTTGGGCTTTTTAGAAGTGGACCACCTTGGAGATCATCTAGGATGAGGAGAAATGGAGTGGCCCACCCAAGGTGGCCCCAGAAGACTGAGAGACACTAAGGGGGATAGAAGGGAGCCTGGACTGGAAGTCCTAAGCCTTCTCGTCCTGGACCTTCCATGGGCTGCCCTGCTGAGTCCATGCTTTTGCCCACGAGACACAGAACATGCCAGGCGGACGTTTTCTGCTGCCTCCAATCAACCCAGGCAGGGACAGGGAGACCACCACTTACTGAGTCCCAGGCTCTGGGGATTATTTATTTACTCCTCCCAGCAAGCCTGGGTCATTCTACAGATGAGAAAACTGTGGCTTGGAGAAGTCAAAGAATTTCCAAGTTCACCCATGATGGAAGTGCTGGGTTTCAACCACAGCTCTCTGGCTCCAAAGCCCAAGCCCTTCCACTCCACCACCGGGCCCCTGATCACTGCAGTCCAGGTTCCTCCAAACCTAGCTTTGTTTTGCATCTCAAGGTAGCAGATGTCAGGGGCGCCATTGCTGCCGAGTCAGGTGCTCACCGTCAGGAAGAAGAAAGGAGATCCTGAGCGGTGCACAGCTGAGGGCATCCACCTTAGGAAAGAGAGGGGGCATGAGCAGAGGGGAGGAGGCTGCCGTCTTTGGCACACCTCTGGATCTCAGAGGCAGAACAAAGGCAGATAGCTGTTTAACAATTAAATCTTCCTTGTTCAGAATGACACGTAGAAATGGAAAAATATCCCATGCTCTTGGATTTTCCAGAGAAGACTAATTCAAAAAGATACATGCACCTCAATGTTTATAGCAGCACTATTTACAGTAGCCAAGACATGGAAGCAACCTAAGCACCCATCGACAGACGAATGGATAAAGAAGACGTGGTGCATATAATGAAATATTACACAGCCATGAAGAAGCATCAAGTAATGTCATTTGCAGCAACATGGATGGACCTAGAGATTATCATACTAAGTGAAGGAAGTCAGACAGAGAAGACAAATATATGATATCACTTATACGTGGAATCTAAAAAATGATACCAATGAACTTATTTACAAAACAGAAACAGATTCACAGACATAGAAGATAAACTTATGGTTACCAAAGGGGAAAGGGTGGGGAAGGGATAAATTATGAGCTTGGTATTAATAGATACACACTACTATATATAAAATAGATAAACCACAAGGATTTACTGTATAGCACAGGGAGCTATATTCAATACCTTGTAATAACCCCTCATGGAAAAGAATCAAAAAAATAATAATGTGTGTGTGTGTGTGTGTGTGTGTGTGTATGATCCAATCACTTTGCTGTACACCTGAAAAGAAAAGAAAAAAAATAACAGACTGACACATAGAGAAATACTGCTGGGGAGGGAAGCATAGAAGAAGGAGGCAAAGGAGGAATGGAACAGCCTTCGTGGAGGGTTGATGGAGACAAGGAGGGGCGCGAAGGTCGTGGGTGTCCAGGTGAGGCTCTGATTGCCTTCAGCAGTTACCCTGGATGCTGCAGGCCTGTAGGTGAATGAGACGCAGGCCCTGCCCCAGTGATGTCCCCACTCACTCAGGAGGAACCGGCACCCGCCCTCATCCCTGGACTTCTAATCCTTCTACAGCCAACTCTGGAAGCAGCAAGGGATGAACATTTCCTTCTAGCTGAGCCTGTAGAACGGCTTCACCCTGTAAGGTCAGATCTTAACAAACAGCACGGCGAAACAGAGGAAAACTTCAAGTGAGCTTCATCAGGGAGCGCTCCCGGGCGAGGTTCACTGGTCCGAGAGAAAGGGGCCAGAGAAGTCGCACCCCGGCGAGGGTTGGGCAAGATTTTATAGGGGAAGAAGGGAAAGGGGTGCGGTGAATCTGGGAGGGCGCAGGGTATTCCTTATTTGGTGGTCTTTTCAGGTATCCTGGGGGACCGTTAGTCCCGCCCCTCGAAAGGCGGGAAGGCTGGGCTGGGTTCAAAGTCCCCAAGTCAGTTCCTGGAACTGGGTGGTCCGGAGTGTCTCCAGGGCAGTTTCTGGAACTGGGTGGTCCAGAGAATTTCGGTCTGATGCAACCTGTGAATCTGATTGTGTTCCCCTGCCTCGGGCCAGTTGGCCTTACACACCCCAGCTCCTGACCTGGTCCCAGCAGATGGCCAGAGGCTTCTGCAGCCACCAGAAGATTGTTGCCTGGACCTGCCCTGCCCCCAGCCCCCACAGCCCGGTGGGTCCACCGCTTGACCTCCCCCAATTTTGGTGAATACTGCGGTGGCAGCTGCTCAGCAAGGACAGGGGATCCCCCTGCCAGGGCCTGGGGGCTCCTCTCCAGCTGTGAGCCAGCTTCAAAGGTGATGGATGTGTAAGTACCGTGCACTAACCCATTGCGCCACTGAAGCATCCGCATAGCGCAGGGAGATCAGCTCGGTGCTTTGTGACCGCCTAGAGGGGTGGGATAGGGAGGGTGGGAGGGAGGGAGACGCAAGAGGGAAGAGATATGGGAACATATGTATAACTGATTCACTTTGTTATACAGCAGAAACTAACACACCATTGTAAAGCAATTATACTCCAATAAGATGTAAAAAAAAAGGTGACGGATGAGCTCCTTAACCCCAGGAGTCTCCAGGCCGGGCCCCGCCCCCATCTGGCCCAGCCCATCCTTCCGGCCCAGACCCCACATCTTTGCAGCCTCAAATAGCCGCCTTTCCGAAATGTGAAGTGCAGTTTCTCTTCTAATTACAAAAATAACAGCTGACAAACACGTGCCAGGGGCCCCTCTTTTCCTCCCAAGCTAACAGGCCCATTAGGACACATCCTGTTATCATCGGTGCCCTCCATATATTTCATGGAACAGCCTCAAACGTGCTCTGCGTCTTGCTCTCCCTCCTTCCCTCTCTCTTTTTCAAGGAGATGGCTTTGTGAAAGCTGAGGGGAAAAATAAAGCCTTTTACTAAAATGTCACTCTGGGAGAAAGTGGTGGGGGGGGAATTTTCTAATAGGCCATTGAAGGCTTGCTTTTTTTTTTTTTTTAAGTGTGATAAATTTGGCCTGTCTCAAAAAGACAGTTCAGCGTTGCTTATCAACCGTGATTTGACCAGATAGCCATTTCAAAAAAACAGACACTGGTCTTCTCATAATAAACGAAAGCAATAAAAGCAAGAGCTGGGCCAGAACTATAATTAAGAATCAGGAACTGAAAGCAGTGGGTGTGTCAATGGAGGGCAGAGTCCAGTCTTAGGGCCAGAGGGAGTGGGCCCGGCAGGCTGAGAGTCCTGGGAGCCAACACCCCATAGGAAGGGAGGTGTCTTCTCCTGCCCTGCCCCTGTTGTCCCCACCCTCTCCTTCCTTTTTTCCTCTCATTTGGGAGAATTCCTTCCCTAGACAGATGGGCCCAGGGGCGAGGAAGATGGCCAAGGAGGGGCTTATCACCCATCCCCAAAGCCAAAGCAAACGCCTGTTTGAAATTCAGCCAGAAATCCCCCTCCCTGCTCTGTCTGTGCACAATAAACATCCCAGACTCGGCTACTCCTAAAGAGCTGTCTGTTTAACACAATCTCCATCTCAAGCGACTGTTTTGCATTTCCTTTTGGCTTTATTAAAACTGATTTTCTATTTGAACTATAAAAACTGATCTGATTAAATTTCCATTTTTCTCCAAAGAAAAGACTCTCTCCTCTCTTTCTCTCTCCCCCCGCCCCTCTCTCTCCTCTGTCTCTCTTTGCCTTCTCCTCTTTTCTCCTTCCACTCTCTCCCTCCACTTCTTTTTCCTTGTTCCTTTCCGCAAACACGTAATTGTTGATGATTTTCCCTCCTCACCCCTCTGTTATCCCCCCACTGGGTCCCTGTCACAGTTTCCATGGGGATGGCCATGGACGGTGCTCCCTGGGAAGGGAACAGGAGGGAGATCCCGCCCTGGACACTGCCGGGGGGAGGGGGGGTCATCTGTGAGATTCCAGCTATTTCCCTGGCACCCGCTTAGGAAGGGCTTCATACTCAGGGAGGCCCATGTGACTGGATGGAACCCAGGGCTGCCCACCAGCTCTGCAGGCCAATGTTCTAACAGAGCCAAGGTTGTGGGTTCAATCCTCCCTTTGGCCACGTAACTCCTTCCTTGTGTTCAGGGCTCCAGTGCAAACCCATCACACTGACCAAACTGTGTGTGATTAAGGCCATAGGAGGTGGAGCCAAGAGCGTGCAGGAGAGGGTATGTGAGCCCCCTGCCCTCAAGGAAGAGAGGACCACAGCTCCTTCTCTGCCTTGCGCATTTTTATTTCTCTCTCCTTCCTGACGAGAGAAGCCCTTGTCTTTTCCACCTCTGAATAATGACAATGACAGCTGTCACTTATTACAGACTCACTATGGTGTGCAGTCAGTGCAGGACACACTCGATCCTGGTCATTCGTACCCCCACCCCCTGAGCGAGATGCCATCTCTGAGAGCTTGAGTAATTCGTTCATGGGGAGAGGCAAACCTGGGCATGCCCCTCCCAGCCTGTGTTTGAACCACTCCACGATGCTGTCTCATGAAAAGAGAGGACCCTCGTCAAAGATAAACCCAGAGTGCCCGGGAGCTTGGCAGAGAAGTGCTCAGGAAGCAGGATCTCTGACTAAAGGATGTGCTGATGAAGAGTTCACCTCTGTCCTCCTAAAGGCCACCCCCCCTCACAGTTCCTTGGTTCACTGCTATGCCCCTGCATCCGCGCCCCTAAAACTCCAGCCGAATCCCTTTCCAGTGGTGGTGCAGCTGAGGCAGACTGGCATTTTTTAAAAAAGACTTTCATAAATATTCAGGGAAAACAAAAAGTAAATAAAGACAGCAAATATAAACGACAGACACCAACTGATTTCCCACTGCACCTCAGTGCCTGTATCGTGAGTAATTAATTGTTGAATGAATGAATGAATGAATGAAGAGCTTGCTCGCTTACTGAACAAAATCAAAAGAGGCATGGGCAAAGTTTTCTACACAGCTAGAGCTGTCCACTCCAGGGACAGCTCCTGTCTACCTCTCAGACAGGTAGAATGGCAGGTGCTGACTTGCATACAAGGAAAGTCCTCACCTATCAGGCGAGAGAGACCTCATTTCCCCACACTGGAGCTGCCCAGTATAATATCTGATCCGTGCCATCAACCGTACCATGCTGATAAGAAGAGCTTATGCACATTTGTACCAATTCACCCCTGGTTACTCCCCTCTCTGGATCCGAGCCAAGAGCTCCAGCTCCACCAAGTCCCCTCCCACCAGCCTCAGCTCCCACCTCCTCACCTCGGCTCAATCTGGCCCCCAGCATCCGGGGTTCTCTCTTTCAACCACCACTGGCTGCACACAGACTTCATGCCAGGCCCAGGGAGTCACTGGGATGACTGGCAAAGGCCCTGCCCTGCGATCCAGCAGAAGAGGCAAGCTATGCTCTGGATAATTATGATACGTGGGAGCTACAGAGAAGAGCCACAGCCATTAGAGAAAAGTGCTGTGGACGTTCAACCAAGGGAGAGACTGCGGGGTGGGAGGGAGCGGAAAGGCTCCACAGAGGAAGAAGCCTGTGACTCCCTAATCTTGAAGAATAGTTATGATTCTGACTTTTAGAAACATAGAGAAGGCTCTTCCAAGCAAATGGTCCACCTGAGTGATCCACGGATGCCGGAAAGCTTCAAGCTGTCCCGTTTGCTGGGGGCAGATTATGCCAAGCAAAGCAGGGCAGCAGGAGAGAAAGCCAAGGGTGGGCTGAGGCCAGAATGTGGACGGCTTGGCTACCATGGTGTCAGGGGAGACCCTGAGAGCTTAGTGCCTTCCTCCTCCATCCCCAGCAGTCCAAATCCTCCTCGCCTTCAGGGTGCAGTTGAAAGCCCGCCTCTTCCAGGAAGCCTTCACTGATCTCTCCAGAAAGGCTCTCTCTGCTGAATTCCTCTGCCCTTCCTGTCACCACCACTCACTGGACATTTCAGCCTTTCTATACACCAGCCTGGCAGAACCGGTTGGTCACCAACGCCTCCAGCTCACACTCTCCCGTGCGTTGCCTGTGTGCTGTTCCCTGTGAAGCACCCGTCCCCTAACAACCACCCATCTTTCGCCTGCTGACTAACGCCTGCTCATCCTCAGGGGTCAGCTCCGCCAGTCTCTTCTCCAGGAAGCCTTCCTCGCCCTCAGCCCCTCATCTTTGCCTCCACAGCAACTGTGCTTCCTGCCTCCCTCACCCATGCATGTTTCTCCTCCATCAGAGCATGGGCTCCTTGAGAGCAGGGACTGTTTCTTTTATCTTTTCATTCACTGCAATCAGCACAGTGTCTGGCATGTTTGGGGTCACCCATAAATGTCCGTTAAATGAATGGACAAATGAATGAACGAATACTGCCTTGTGAATGTCCTGCACGGTTGTTTTGGTTTGCTACTTAACTCCCTGTGGATCGTTCCTCCAGTTTGCAAGTTCCCTAGGGGCGGGGGACCCTCGGCATTTAGTACAGTGCTATGCTCACACAACGTGTTTCCCACATTTTTGACAAAAAAAAAACAAAAAAAGTCTGGATCTTGTACTTTGAACCAAATCCCCTGCTTGAAGTCTTGGGAAGATTCCCAAGAAGAGCAAAGCCCTGTTTCTGTGTCCATGGACAAGGAAACCCAGTCGGAGACCTGCAGCAAAGAGAGACCACCAAACCCTAAGCCCCATGAGGGCAGGGAGCCGCATCGGCTTTGTTCACTGCCGTATCCTGCACCCGGCTGCTCAGTTCACACTTGCTGAAAGCAATATGATCAGGCACAGAAAGGTACCTTGAAAACTGTAAACACCATATAAAGGTTTCTTTTGATAACTGCCTGGATATAAGAAATTAAAGAGAGAAGAATGCATTAAAAAGAAAGAATGCTGGGCGTCTCAGGGGGGCACCAGTGACTTGTGAGAGAAGATGCCGAATGTGGTTTGAGACGTTTTACGGTGACAGAAGACATTTAAGGAAAGATGTCCTACAGGCTGCTGGATTTATGAGACTAGAGTTCTGGTAAGAGGTCAAGGCTGGAAATGAAAATGTGAGCATCTTGGAAATAGAGAGAATAACTGCACAATGAGCTCATGCAGGAAGTAAATCCAGCAGCAGGACTAGGCAGCATCAGGAGGGGCCTGGGGGGACAGCCCTGAGGATGCGAGAGGAAGTGAAACGACGGAGAGAGAGAAGGCACAGCCAGGGAGACAGGAAGCAACCAGAGGACAGTATGGATGAAAGGACAAAGACGATGAGCAAAATCCTACTCACCTTTGGAGACGTGTGCCTTCTTTTCTGACAGCTTTCTCGGAACAGTGCAGTCACGTCCTGCTCCAAATTCTGTCTTGGCCCTGGCCTCCTGTTCTTCAGGTTGCCCCTCCCACCACACACCCACTCATCTTCCCCTCTCTCCCTCTCTACAATCAGACCATCAGTAGTGGGACCACAGTGTATCATGGGCCACTAGCATATCACAGGTTAAGAAAATAAAAAGGGTTCCCAAAGCGTTGCCTCCTTTGTTCTCATGCAACAGAGGAGGCACAGAGAGGGAATGCAACCTACTGGAAGTCACACAGCTAGGGAGTGGTGAGCAGGACGAGATGCCAGGCTAGTGCTCTTGGATGTCTCCCACAGGGCATCCTACGGAGAAGCAGAGACCCAGAGGAGAGCGTCGCTTGCCCACAATTCACAGCTGGGCCAGGCTGGGACCAGAATCCAGAGACCACTTTCCCGTCCACACTCTTCCCAATCCACTGCCTGGACAAGAACAAGCTGCCTGCTGGTCTCTCAGATCTCAGGCCAGCCTTGGTGCCCACAGTGCTCCCCAGAGCAAGCCGACACAGCCTTGCAATTTGACGCTACAGGGCAAAGATCTAGGGCTCAAACCCAGGCTGCACCCTTCATCTGCAGCCCCTCTGCTCAGAAAGCTAAGACCAGCCGCCTTTAAGGGCAAGGCACTTTTGCTCCCCAAGCAGCGACTGTTAACCTCCTTTCAGCCATACCTAAAATCTGGGCCATTCTAAAGACACAATTCCACAGCCTTTACCATCCCGGCACCCGGAGCTGCTATCTGTTTAGAAACCCCTGGCCCTCCGTGTCCTGAAGCTGCCAATTTCCTCATCAGTATTTTATTCGTCTGTTTTGCTCATTTTTAAGCTGGTGGTAATCGCTATTTAAATTGTTTTGTAAAGTGTCTTTGCATTTACAATGCCGGCTGTCAGCAGCCCCACAATAGGAAATGAGATTTGGCGTCAAAGGTAAAGACGCTACTAAAATACATTTTAATAAATATGTAAATCAATTAATCAATCACCCATCCAGGGAAGGAGCTTCGGGAACACAGACAGGCTGGCTGAGAGAGAAGAGCTGGAGTGAATGTGGGGTCCAAGCAAGTGGAGGATGCTCTATAGGCACTGAACCCGGAGGTTATGAGCACATCTGGTCCTGGGGCCCTGGCCTGGCCTCCCACCTCCCAACTCCTCCTAAGTGGGCCCCCCACGCAGGGTCTTGCCACAGCAGCTCCAGCCAGGAAAGGGTACAGAGCCCCATCAAGGTACAGACAAAATCAGCTCCAGGGCTGCGACGGAGAAACCAACCTTCTGGCTGAAACTCCCACCACCCCCAGTATTTTCTCCACTGATGCTGTTTCCTAGAGAACTCAGAGACTGGAAAGTGCCTACAAGGTTTATGTTGGTAAGCTGGACCAGGCTGGAGGGTTAGCAGCAGGAAACGTCAGGAAGAAATGACCAGCTGTCCTCTCTTTCCCTGAGACGGCACCAAAGGAAAAAAGGAGCTTAAGCTGTCACAGGCAGCTTGAGTAGTTGGGGAGAGGAAGCGTTGCTGTCCGCTGAGAGAGGGTCCTGACTAGGGAAAGTAAATACGACTCAGGGGAGAGCACTGAGGGGACAGAGAAGAGCTCTACCAGTGAAGAGCTTTTGAAACAGGAGCCCAAATACACACTGTAGCCAATGAGCAGGTGGGAGTGTCTGGTGGCAGGGGGCTGGCCACAGGGTCATAGATCCTTCGTTCGTACCAAGGTGTGTTATAAGTGACATCATTCTGGCCAATAAAATCTGAGCTTGAGCTGGCACGCATCTCCAAGCCTTGGCTAGACAGACTCTACAGAGTCTCCTCTAGCCCATGGTGTACAGTTTGCTAACGAGGGTGCATCCTCACATGGCTTCAGTGTGACCTTGGGAAAGTTACTTGTCCCCTCTGGGCCTCTGTCTACTCATCTTGACAATGTAGGAACTGAGCAAGAGGAGCTCTAAACTCAAAAACTCGATGACACGTTTTCCCCATCATTGTGGAGATGGAACCAGTAACTTCCCATTACAGCTGCCAGCCCTTGTCATCATCAGCAAAGTTGGCCCGACCCTGACAGGGAAGAGACTGACAATTTGGAGGCTGAAGACCAGAGGGGACCCGTCCAAGGGGTCTAAATGCCTCCACAAGAGACCAGGACATGGGAAGACTGATGTATACCCACAGAGGAAGCCAAAGGACCAGCCCTCAGCTTCTCTCCCTCCCCTTCCTCTGCACTCCCTCCCACCCCATCCCCACTGCCTCCCCTGGAAGAGTTAAGCCCTCTGATTGAAGACCTGTCTGGTGCCCAAATTACCTCGTTTTTTAAAACTGATGCCACCAGGACCAGAGGGCAAATGTTCCCATTAGGGCTGAAAGCACGCACACATGTCCACCCTGGGTGCCTGGGTGGGTACACAAAGGGCGGACACATGGGTGGTGTTTCAGTGAGCACATAAATGTGTGACTTCAGGCATATCTGCGTGTACTGCTATGTGCCTAGAAATGTGCAGCCCTCTTGCTCAACGTGTTCACAATCAGGCTCCTATGTATGTTACATACATGGTTGTGACATGCACGTGTGCATGTATGTTTCAGCAAGTCTGTGTGTGTGAATGGTGCCTCAGTAGCCATGCTTTGAAACACACCTGTGGTCAACACATCCTGCATGCCAGGCAGGGGCTGGTGGACATTTCTGTGGCCAAATATCTTGTTCATCTTGCTCTCTTCCCTGGGAGTATCTTTTTCACAGCGTTGCCCAAGACCACTGCCGGGCTGGCTGCCATCAACCTGTGTCTGCTTCTTCCTAACCCCACTGAAGCAGAGGCTTGAAGAGGGCAGTTCTGAGCATGGAGCTGGGAGCTCATTTGGCCAGGGGCCAGCTCTCTCCTCAATTGCCCTGACCCACTACATGGGACCAGGCACAAGAGTGGGGGGAGCATTTGTCCAAGGAGTCCCTCTAACCTCTCTAGAAAGATCCAGGAATCCTCCTAAGAGAGAAGCCAGGTGGCATGTCCCTGAGCCCTCGCTGCTACCTCAGTCCCCGCCTTGCCACCCTCACACAGCTGTTAAGATGAACTACTGAGTTGGTCAAAAAGTTCATTTTCTGTAAGATGTTACGGAAAAACCCAAACTTTTTCGCTAACCCAATATCTCAAAAGCAATCCTGACACCTTCTACATTACCGTTTGGTGGCTTACTGTTGCCCATCTCCAGAAGGCTTTGTATGACCCAAATGCCCTGATGTGATATGTGCCCCATCTCCCTCTCCAGACTCTTCTGTGGCACCTCCTGCCTCATCCTCTAGCAGCCCCTGCACTCTAGCAGCCCCTGCAACATGTCAGAAGGCTTCACACCTCCATGCTGTTCCTCCTGCTGTGCTCCTCTGCCTGAATGGGACCCTCCTGACCTCAGATCACCCAGCTTCTACTTAAAGACCGTTTTCCAGGAACCCCTCTCTCACCCACCCAGGTCATTCTTCAGTGGTTAGGACAGTCGTGATGTTGTGCTGTACTTTCTTATCTGCTTACTAGCCTTCCTCCCCTACCGGACTATAAAGCTCCCATGGTCAGGAACCATGTCCTAGTCTGTGGCGAAGCAGACAGGAATGCCCACAGAATGACCTGATGGCTCTCTCTAGATGGCCTCACAATGAGCTGGTTGAGGTTGGTGGCTCCCCATGGTCTCCAGAAGCTCTAACGCCGGGCAGTTGGCACGCCCAGCTGTGGTAGGTATTCCCTCAAGCAGTTGGCACCCATGCTTAGATCGTTTTGCAAAGTTGCTCTCAAATTCTCCCTCTAAAACAGGGAACAACCATAGTGCACGGCATTCCTCTCCTGGAGCACAACCCATGATGCATCCCGCATGCCCAGCCCAAACATGTCTTTTTCTTCTGATGCTTTGACATCTAATTATTTATTATTGTCTTGCTAACACTGGAGACACTTCCCCTACCAGGGCTAGCTAACTCCTAGAGATAGCAATCACTCACCTAGCGTATACCTTTCATATACAGGCGAACCAATCCAGAGCCCATACGCCAAGCACCACCTTTATTGAGTTCTCATAGGACTCTTACACTCTGGGCCACTATCTACCTGTCCCAATCACCCCAAAGCCGGGTACCAAACAACTAGGGAAAGCCCCTATGCCTAGGAGCCCACTGAAATTATTCAGATTAGCCAATGCTGAGCCTGCTTACCCTGGCTTGTCCATCCTTTCCCTTGGAAACCACAGTAAAGGCTCTTGCCCAGTTTCCCCCCCACTTCCTCTGCCTCCTGACTGATCCTGGTGCTTCCCCTTGTGGCACTGTGTGATGTGGCACTCTCCCTTTTCTTGGGAACTGCAGCCAGCTATCTTTTCAATGACAATCATCTCCTGATCTGTTGGTCTCATCATACCCGTATAATAATAAAACTTACATTTTAAGACAAAGCACAACTCTCCATGGGATACTGAGAGATTGGAGATCACGTGTCCTGTATATGTTAACCCTCTGCCCACAAGTACAATAGTTGCTGGGATTTGTCCAAGACTTTCACTCAAAAGCCATCTTTGTATCCCCAGGCACAAGGCACAATGCCTGGTACACAGAATGAATAATGACCTGGAAGCATCCTCATGGTACAGTAGTTGAGGGGTCAGTACAAATCTGATACTGACATTCTGTTTGTTTTGGGTTTTTTTGTGGTACGTGGGCCTCTCACTGTCGTGGCCTCTCCCGCTGTGGAGCACAGGCTCTGGACGCACAGGCTCAGTGGCCATGGCTCACGGGCCCAGCCGCTCCGCGGCATGTGGGATCCTCCCGGACCGGGGCACGAACCCGTGTCCCCTGCATCGGCAGGCAGACTCTGAACCACTGCGCCACCAGGGGAGCCCCTGATACTGACATTCTGAACAAGGTGGGTGAGACCCCCTACTGCTGATCACACCTTCCTCATCTCACTTCAGACTAGTCTATAAAATGCTAAATGGGTCCAAGGATACCAGTACTGGAAGAGCCACACCAGGTCTGGAGCCCTCTGACCTCAGTCCAGAGCTCTGTCTGTATTTCCAGCTGCCTCTCTGAGGGTTAGGAGCCTCCAGAAGAGAAGAGGGAAGGGAAAGGGGATGAAGCCACTCCTTCAGCACCAGACCAACGCCACCCAACAACATGGATTGACCGCAAGTCCTGGATGAAAGATGCAAAAATCATGGTCCTTCATGCTTATACGTAGGTTCATTTGGGATGATGTCTTTTATTTCTGTTCCCCTGGCATCTAGCACACTGTAGGTACTCTGCAATGTTTATCAATGAAAATAAGTGTTCTGAAATTATTTTGTGCATGCACATACATTATAGTTTCCCAAATATGTTGTAAGTATCTCAATGGCAGGAGTATATAGTCTCTGCTCCTCTACGTCTTTGGAATTCTCCTCCCACCCATCCCCCACCCCCAGCCCAGTTGCTGGCTGGGCACTCAGAGGACAAAACTGGCCATACCTGATGACTGCCTGATGTCCAGCTAACTGGTCACCCCATGGCCCCAAACAGGATGTCCCCTTGCTCTCCGCGGCTCCATCATTTGGAGGATACCATTTCTGGGGAGACTTCTGAAGCACCATCTTTATTAAGATTGATTTGGCCTGCCTGCCATTCTGACAGGTCCAAAAGCAAACACGGCAGGGCCATGGGGGAGATTTGGTCATAATTACCATCTTTAATTACTGCTAAAACATCAATTGCTCTTGTTCAATTAGCAGTGCGGTTTTAGGCATGGCAAACTTTGCAACACAAAATAAGCTGAAAATTGATTTCTGAACATTAATGCAGATCTGAAATTGCTAACGTGATAAGGTTGTCATAGAAGAGCCAAAGTGGCCAAGGAGGAACTTTGTGGGGCTGTAATTGCCTTGGTAGAAGGATTAATAACTTGTATACTTACTTCTTATTCATCAAATAGGAGGCACTCGTGGGTAGGGGGAGGGGTGTCCAGGAGCGGAGGGCGGGCATGAGGCACTAAGGCAGAGGGAGGGTGTTAACGAGGACGACGGCAATTAGGCAGGAAAGAGCAGCAGCCTGCACCCAATGGTCTGTGAATGAGGACATGCCCTCTGGGATGGGCCGAGGGAGGGGCCGGCTGCCTGGGATGGCTGCCAGGGAAAGCAGACCTCTGCAAGGCAGGCAGCTACTGTCACAGGCAGGTGGGGAGAGAATGCCTGGGTCCCAGCCACCTCCATGTTCTCTCCAAGCGCTGGCAAAGGACCTTAAGGTCAACCCCCCTTAAAAGCTCACTTGGCCTCTGGAAGAGCTGTCTCTATTCGGGACTCCTGGCAAGAGAAAGAGTCGAATGCAATGGAAAAGAGGAGCCACAGCTGGTCCCCAGGTTGCGAGAGCTGCCACCACACCTGCTCTCACCGTCCCTCATTCAGATGCCAGGGTCTTCCTGCCATGGAGTCGAGTGGATTTCTGGATGCATGTCACAGAATGGTGGACAGGGGAGCATTTTATGAGCTACTAGGTGCTCCACAGTGTGCAACTGCTATTATTAATTATTATTATTACTACTATTACTGTTATTCTTCTTCTTTGGGCCTATGGTTGATGTAGGGGCATAAGTCAGAAATCTAAACAGCCTTAGAAAAGACCGCTCTCTCTCTGCGGGAAATGAGGAAAATTTTACTCCCTCTCACCTTACAAAAC
Source organism: Orcinus orca (assembly GCF_937001465.1). Classification (NCBI taxonomy): domain Eukaryota; kingdom Metazoa; phylum Chordata; class Mammalia; order Artiodactyla; family Delphinidae; genus Orcinus; species Orcinus orca. The sequence goes on from NC_064566.1 coordinate 93,357,196, forward strand.
TAACAACTACTGAGCACTGGTATGTGCCAGGAACCAGGCAAAGCAATAGAAAGATGGATCGATGGATCAGTGGATTAATAGATGGATAGATAGATGTAGGTATGTAGATGACAGAGAGAGAGATTATTGCATTTAATCCTCTCAACACCACTAGGGGGTAGGTATTATTATCCCCATTTGATGAATGAGAAAAATAGGACTTAGCAAGATTAAGTAACTTCCTCTAAAGTCACATACCTACTGAGTGGTGGAGCTGAGATTCAAGCCCATACCACTTTAAGGTAAGAGACAATACTCTTCATCTCTACTCTCTGCCCCGGAAGCATCCTTTAAATCTGTTTGGTGCTTTCACTAGACTATGCTGGGCCCCAGGGCAGACACCGCTAAAAATCAGAACTGTCCTTATCCCAAGTCACTCAACCTATAGAAATGGAGACAGACCCTCATCCAACGAGCTGTGCTGTGCATACAGCCAAGAAACACGCCCCAGCTGCACGCCCCGAGCAGTCCATCAGACTCTCCCAGCAGATGTCCTTGCTAAGGCCAGGCTTAGTTGGAGCCAGATTGTAACCAGGCCCTTCTCTTTTATTTTCTCCTTAGAGTACAGGCCCATGACCCCTGTAGATCCAAAAGTCAACAAAAGTTTATTGAGGACCATCCTGTCTGGCCTGAGCCCAAAGACAGAAGAGTGAGACCTTCCAAACACTTACTCTCCAGCAGGGGGACATAAAAGGGACAATCATATCGGTGTGAGTCGCACAGAACAGATGAACAAGTGCGCAGGAGAGGGAGCAATCAGAAAAGGCTGCCCAAAGGAGATGATGTCCGAGCAGGCTTAGCAGCTTGTCACGAGTTAGCCAGGCAGACGAGAGAGCCAGACGGCCCTCTAAGCAGAGACATGGAGGTGTGAAGGGGTGTGGCCTGTTGGGGGAAGTAGGGTCTGTTTGATATCTCTGGATCTTAAGCCTGAGGTTGGGTTTGGGGTGTCAGGGAGAGATGAGGCAGAGAAGGGGGCAGGGGCCAGATGATGAAAGGGCTGCAGACCTTGCTAGACTTCATCTTGCAAGTGCTGAAGAGCAAGGGGACAGCTCTGCGTTGCAGAAAGCTCTCTCTGGCTGGAGGGGGAAAAGGGTGTATTCCTTTGCTAGGGCTTCCATAACAAAACACCACAGACTGGGTGACTTAAACAACAAAAATTTATTTTCTCACCATTCTGGAGGCTAGAAGTCTGAGGTCTGTGATCAAAGTGGGTGTGATCAGCAGGGGTGGTTTCTTCTGAGGCCTCTCTCCTTGCCTTTAGACAGACATGGTCTTCCCTCTGTGCCTGTGTGCTAATCTCCTCTGCTTATAAGGACACTAGTCATATTGGATTAGGGCCCACTCATTACGACCTCATTTTAACTTAATTGCCTCTTTAAAGATCCTATCATTCTGAGGTACAGGAGGTTAGGACTTCAACATATGGATTTTGCGGGGACACAATTTGGCTCATAACAGAGAGGCAACAGGTATCCAGACTGCAGAAAAGAAGACCAACAGGAGGCTGCTGCTGTAATCTGGGCAACGAGGGGGAGGCCTGAATCAGCAATGACTATAATCACGCTCCCAGGAAGGGGCTGCTTGGGGAGCTGGTGTAGAGAGAGAGTAAACAGGATGTGCGAGTAGCTGGATAGAAGCATTTTCTTAAAGTTGCAGATGCTGTAGGATCAGAGGCTGGGCCAGCGGCTCTAGAGAAGCCTCTCTAAAATGCTGTTTTTCCAGATTCCCTGGGACAATATGATGTGCAAATCCACAAAGCTAACACACATGCTGTGCAAATCACTGATGCTGAGAAAATCTTCCATACTGATTAGAGAGGTAGTCGAGCATCATGGAAAGGACACCAGATCAGAATTCAGAGGCCTGTGTTCTGCAGCCCCTTCTCTGTGACATTAAGAAGGTCACTTCACTTTGGGCCTCAGCTTTCTCTTCTGTAAAAGGAAAGGGTTGAACTAGACTGTCTTTAGGGTACCTTTCATCTTTGACACCTTGTAATCCTATTATTGCATAATGAGCAGAGTGGGAACAAGAATACTGCGGATAAAGAGAAGCCAGAAGGAGATTGGGCTGAAGTGAGAGAGAAGCAAGTCCCTTATTCATCACACTGACCACACTCCAGGGACCGTCTTCATATGCTCAGATCCAGAGGCCACGCCCAATCAGTGCCACCCTCATCTGGCATGAGTGTTTCAACCAGTCACTTGAGAGAAAATATTTATTGTAATAAGTAAAAACTGGTACAACAAACCAATTTATCTTATAACCTTAACTACTTCAATGTTGATGATCCTAAAAGCTCTCCCCTGCCCTGATCCCAGGCCCTGTATCTCCCTCCTGCTCTAGTTCATCCCTTCCACTTCCTGGTTTGGGTCAATGGTACCATCTTTGACCGACCTCCATTTTGCCCACATTACCAATTAGCACCTGAGTTCTGTGGCTCTGATTTAGCAGAGGATCTTGCCTCCAACCCTCCTCTGTCTTTCCTTCACATACTACCTCAGTCTTAGAATTTTCCAACCTCACAACTGTTGCACCTTGTTCTTCCTGGTTTCAGGGACTTGTACCCTCATGTTGAGGGGCAATAGCCTCCTAACTGGATTCTTTCTCCAGCTTCACTTCCTTTGGTGCTTCCTTGCATATTTCTATTCCTAAGCCCCATCCTCCCTAGGCCCTGCACAGCTGTTGACTCAGTGGGTACCACCCAGGTCCTGAGCCTGTGAGAGTTGCTACTCTCCGAGGGAGTTCTCAGGACAGGGAGGAGAGGAAAGGAAGAAGCGTTGAGGCCCAAGAGCAACTGCATGAGTATCAGGCATCAGCCTTCCCATGTATTCCCCAAGAAGTATGCAGAGCCACGTCCAGGGGCCTCCAGCCTGGACCTCTGGATTCTCTTCTGAGTCTCAGCTGGGTAAAGTCTTAGACTTGAACCTTGGCTCAGTCAACCATAAGCCCTGGAACTACCTAATTGCCCTCAGCCCTTTCCCCCAGGGCCAGAGACATCTTCTGCAGATCTTTGCATCAATTTGTATGTGTTACCCTAGTCCTGTACTGGTGCTCAGCAGACTTGCTGAAGCACAGCTTCCCAGAAGCCTGTCCTGTAGCCCCATTGCTCAGATTGAACCTCCTGAATATCAACATTGCCCAGAGAAGACATAAACTCATTGTGACCACCTGGACTTGGTGATCTAGACTGCTGCCTGGCCCCAACCCCTGCGGTGGATAACCCCTTCTATCTTGGTTACTTCTCTTCCTCCTTTCAGCATGGCAAGGCATAACAACTCTTCTAAAAACCCTCATTTTTGTCACATCACTTTTCCCCAGTTTCCACTGACTCCCTACAGCCTATGAGTTTAAGTCCAAACCACTCAGCATTGAATTCAAGACCTTCCATAGACTGCCACCCCCTCTACATGTTCAATCTCATCTTGTTCTACTTCCCAGCTTGTTTTACTCCACCCAGGATTGGTTTGAGGGCTCCGCCCCAAACTCTCCAGACTCAGTCCTAACCCCAAGTCATTGCCTGGGCTATGCTTGCCCACAGAAACCCTCATGCTCATAGCCCTCTGTTAGGAAGACAATCCAAGACTGCATATCCTCTACTGTGTTGTTGAAGATCCCTGATCCACAGCTACTTGACAAGTGAAAGGAACTTGATCCAAGGGTTTTCCCAGGACCTATGAGAACAAAAATTCTATCCAAATAATGATAATGGTTATTAGCTGGACCAACCAAATTGTCTCAAAAAGTTTGAATAGGAAAACATGGGGAGAGCATGAGTCAACTGGTAGCAGAAGTAAAAACAAAAAAGACATGTAGAAATAGGTGTTGAGGTAACAGGATTATTAGTGTGCCCTGAGCAAGCAGAAATTATGAGTAAATAGAAACTATAAATTAACAGACCACACAAAACAAAGAAATACTCATGGAATTTCTGGTTGGTGTTTCTCCCTCTAAAAGATAAACAGTTCTCTTGAAAATCACCTAAAAGCTAGAAGGAGAATAAAAAACAAACCCTATATTTGACAAAGCTAACAAAGGTCTATAAACTCAGACACAACACATAACTGGGGTGCGGAAAGACACAAAGAAAAAACAGCCATGGCACAGAGCTCAGGTAACACTGGCCAAACTCAGCTCTCCAAGGTAAGTGCTATACCCCAGGAGCAAAAAAATAACTCTCTTTTATTAGGAATAATAAAGGCAGGTATGTGGGCTGGCAGGGGGAGCTTTCCCGAATCTATTTTGACATGAAATAGAAACAGCGAAGGTAGGGCCAATGATGAATCATACAGAAGAGTCATATTTGCAGGAAGCAGTCTCTCCATGAGGTGGAATAGAGGAGAAGGTTCCACGTTATGAGCGTATCTGCAGCTGTCACTGCCAGTTAGCTAGAGAGAAGTAAAGCTTAGACGATCTTACTCTCATGTCCCTACAGGAAAGTTTCTGGTAGCCTAGTTCATGGTCATGCTCTCCCTCCTTCACTCCAGAAGCTCATGCAAACAGCTGGTCCAAGAAGTCACTTCATTCAAAGATGAATTAATAATCAAAAAGGAACTACCATGGAATCTATACAATGAAGATACTACAGTTTAGAGAGGGGAGAAAGAGAGAGGAAAAATAAATAGAAAATAAAAACCACTCACCACAAAAATATTGCCATGGAGAAAATGAACAAATACATTATCATGAATATTTTTTAAATTCAATGAAGCAATTACTTCTATAAATCAAAGCACAAAGAAGACATACAAATATTCAGAAAAAATGTGGCAAGACACGCAAAGGATATAAGTCACGAGAGGGCAGAGCTTAGAAAATAAGTGGAAGAAAATGTAAAACCGACCACAGATACTGCTGAACCCATAAGAAGGGTATAGAGGACAGGATTGAAAAATGTGAGACAAACTGGTAGAAAGTAATCAGAGGACTTCCCTGGTGGTGCCATGGTTAAGAATCCACCTGCCAGTGCAGGGTACATGGGTTCGACCCTGGTCTGGGAAGATCCCACATGCCACGGAGCAACTAAGCCCGTGTGCCACAACTACTAGCCTGCACTCTAGAGCCTGCGAGCCACAACTGCTGAGCCCGCATGCCACAGCTACTGAAGCCTGTGTGCCTAAAGCCCGTGCTCCGCAACAAGAGAAGCCACCACAATGAGAAGCCCGCGCACCGCAACGAAGAGTAGCCCCCTCTCGCCACAACTAGAGAAAGCTTGCACACAGCAATGAAGACCCAGTGCAGCCAAAAATAAATAAATTAATAAATTAATAAATTTTTAAAAAAGTAATCAGAGGTTTAAAGAGAGAAAATAGCAGGTATGAAAGACAGACAAACATACATGCAATTCATGTTTCTACAAAGATAACAGATATTTAAAGATATGATTTATAAGCACTTTCCAAAATAAAAAAGAATGAAATTTATAGATTAAAAAGGCCTATTGTGTCCCAGGAAAATACTGGCAAAGAATGATCAAATCTGGGAAAGATTCTGGCCCTCAAAGACAAAGTATCCTTCGAAACATCCAGCCCCAAAAGTCAAGTTGCCTTGAAGAGGAAGAAAAAAAATCAGGGTAACCGCAGATATCACCACAACATTATCAATACAAAGAAATAAATAAATTAACGTGCTATATCCAGGTAAACTATCAATTAAGTATAAAGGCAACATTTAGGAACATGCAAGAACATGAGACATCAATCTCATGAGCTTGAAGAATCTACAAGAGGATAATTTCAAGCCATTTAAAATGAGTGGAAGAACATACAGCAGAACTGGGTGACACTAAATTCATGTGCCTGAGACTATGACCAACACTAAAGCAACATGGCGATTGTGCTTACAGGACCAAATGTAAATGTTATAAACCTTAGTAATGTAGAAATTTTATAACTAACAAAATCTGGCTCAGGGAAGGGAAGAGAAGGTAGAAAATAGTATAAGTATGCTGACAACCTTTTTGTTTATAGCTATTTGTCAAGGACATCATTTAAAGCCAATACGGTGATAGACATACATGAATATTGAAACATATAAAAGGGAAACATTAAGAAACATGGTAATAATACAATAAACTAAAATAAAGTGGTGGAGGGGCTTCCCCCGTGGCGCAGTGGTTAAGAATCCGCTTGCCGACGCAGGGGACACGGGTTTGAGCCCTGGTCCGGGAAGATCTCACATGCCGCGGAGCAACTAAGCCCGTGCACCACAACTACTGAGCCTGTGCTCTAGAGCCCACGAGCCACAACTACTGAGGTCTGTGCACCTAGAGCCCGTGCTCTGCAACAAGAGAAGTCACCACAATGACAAGCCCGTGCACTGCAACGAAGAGTAGTCCCCGCTCACCACAACTAGAGAAAGCCAGCATGCAGCAACGAAGACCCAACGCAGCCAAAAATAATAAAATAAATAAATTAAAAAAAATAATAATCCATTAAAAAATAATAATAATAAAATAAAGTGGTGGAGTAGGGAGTTTGGATTCAGTGGAAAGGTAGCAATTTTGTCATTCTTAGAGAAAGTATCACTAGCTAATAGATATGAAGGAAAAAATATGTGTGTAAAAAGTAACAACTGGGGGGGAGGATAAAAGCCTTTCACATTTTTAGAAGAAATATACACATAAAAACCAAGCAAATAAAACAGAATATGGAATAAAAGATTGAAAAAATAAATGAAGCAGCAATAAAATCAGAAAGTATAACATAAAACATGGTTTAAAAGAAAAAGAAACTAAGAACAAACATGTCTGTCATATTAATTTATGTTAATGGAATCATTTTACCTACTAAAACATTCTTACTCTCAGATGGATCACAAAATAAGGCCCAAATTTCTCATATATTTTAAAACACAATATAAAGGTTATACTTAGAGAAGCTGAAAACAAAAGACTGGGCAAAGACAGAATATACAGCACAAACAAAAAGAAAGGAAGAAGCACAACTTTAGTAGCTGTTAAGATTTAAATTGGGAGCAGGGAGTAGGCTACAGAAGAGCATTTAACTAAAAAAAAGGAAACATTATGATGATAGAGTGCACCATCCCCAATGATGATCTAACAGTCATGAATATCTTTATATTTTTATATCATCACATCAACATCTTTAAATAAAACTACATGATATACAAGATGAAATAGAAACATTGTAGTAGAGACTATAGTTGACACCCAGCCCATGACAGAAGAACTAAACAAAAAAATAATTAAGGGTATAAAGGAGAAAACAATCAAATTAATGAAGTTATTCTAGCTCATACCCTGAAATAATATTTTAATATCCTGAAATCAGAAAATTTTTAAATCTGAAAATTTTATGTTACAAAGACCACCTCCATTTACTCCTCCTCAAAAAAGAAACCATAAAAACAATGTTCTGGAAGTATAACGTAATAAAATTAGAATTTTGAAATAAAATCCCTATCACTCAGAAATTTTCATTCTTTCTCTCAAACAGCACTTTTGGGACAAAGAGGAAATCAAAACTGAAACTGGAAATTACCTGTAAATAATCCTAATGAAAATATTATATGCCAAAATCTGTGCTAAAGAGTGTTCATAGTTAAAAATAAAAATTAAACAAGCATCCAACTAAGGAAGTTAGAAAAAAGATAACAAATTCAAGTTAAGGAAAGCAGAAAGAAGACAGTAGTTATATGAAAGCAGACTACAATGAATTAAATTAAAGAACTGGAGAATTAATATATATTATATCTAGGAGCTGATTCTATTCGTAAAAAAAAATAAATAAAAAGCCAATAAAAGAGACAAACCATTAGCTAACATTATCAAGCCAAAGGGAGAAAACTGAAATATCCAAAATAAATAATTGCAATGGGAAAAAAAGCATAGAAACTGATAAAATTTTAAACATACTATGACACTATTTTGCTCTTTGTTATGCAAAATAATTTGACTACATGAATAAAAGGATAAATTTACAGGAAAATATAAATTGCCAAAACTAACCATAGTAAAATTAGACAATCTAATGGATCAACTGCCATAGGAAGCTAAAGATTAAAGTTAAACTAAAGTCAAAAGAGCACCAAGCCCAGGTAGTGTCACAGAAGAACTTTAACAAATCTTTAAGAAACAGGTAATTCTGATGCTTTATAAACTCCTTCAGAGTATACAAAAACTTAAAATTATTCTTTATGTTGCCAAAACTTGGCCTCTGTTCACCAGTGCCAAATAGAAATGCGGAGACAGGTACTTCCCTGATGGTGCAGTGGTTAAGAATCTGCCTGCCAATGCAGAGGACATGGGTTCGAGCCCTGGTCTAGGAAGATCCCCCATGCCGCGGAGCAACTAAGCCCGTGCGCCACAACTACTGAGTCCGTGCACCATAACTACTGAAGTCCTTGTGCCTAGAACCCATGCACCACAACAAAGAGTAGCCCCCCAGCGCGCAGCAACGAAGACCCAAGGCAGCCAAAAATAAAAATTAATTAATTAATTAATTAAAAACTTTGGGCTTCCCTGGTGGTGCAGTGGTTAAGAATCTGCCTGCCAATGCAGTGGACATGGGTTCGAGCCCTGGGCCGGGAGGATCCCACATGCCACAAAGCAACTGAGACCATGCGTCACAACTACTGAGCCCGCGATCTAGAGCCCGTGCTCTGCAACAAGAGAAGCCACTGCAATGAGAAGCCCGCATGCAGCAACGAAGACCCGATGCAACCAAAAATAAAAAATAAATAAATAAAATAAATTTATTTAAAAAAAAACTTTGTTCTTTTTTTTTTTTTTTTTTTTGCGGTACGCGGGCCTCTCACTGTTGTGGCCTCTCCCGTTGCGGAGCACAGGCTCCGGACACGCAGGCTCAGTGGCCATGGCTCACGGGCCTAGCCGCTCCGCGGCATGTGGGATCTTCCTGGACCGGGGCACGAACCCATGTCCCCTGCATTGGCAGGCGGACTCTCAACCACTGCGCCACCAGGGAAGCCCAACAACTTTGTTCTTTAAAAAAAAAAAAAAAAGAAATGCGGAGACAGAGTCTTGGGTAAAGTAGAAAAGAGTAGCTTTTATTGCTTTGCCAGGCAAAGGAGGCCACAGGGGGCTAGTGCCCTCAAGACTGTGTGACCCACCGTGGAGGGGGCAGTGAGGAGTCTTACAGTGTTTAAGGGGCAGGGCATGATCAGCTGGTGGACATTCTTCTGATTGGTTGGTGTTGAGGTAAGTGGGAGTTAGCATCATCAACCTTCTGGTTCTAACCTATCTGGGGTCTACGTGCTTGTGGGCAGCATACAGTTAACTTCTTCCACCTGGTGGGGTTCAGTATCTGCAAAACAGCTCAAGGGACATGGCTCAGAATATTATCTATAGTCCTTGAGGAAGAACTAAAGGTCCTTGACTTTGTTTAATGGCTAAAGTATTATTCCTTTGTCTTGTTTGACTGTTTTCCTTTCTTTCTACATTTTTTTACTTCTCTGATTAAATTTATTCTTTGACTAAAGTTTTTCTTACAGACAAAAGGCAGACAGAGGACATAGGTGGGGGTCTATTCTGGGAAGGCCCCATAGGGTCCTGCTTGGTTACATTTATAAAAGTAGTATAACAGCAACATCAAAACCTGACAAAGAGCACATAAAGAAACTATAGCCCACATCACTTGTGAATATCACAATAAAAACTATATTAGAAAACAGAAATCAGTGGCACATTAAAAATCTAATAACCAAGTAGAGTTTACTCCAGGAATTCAAAAATGACTGATTATCAAAAAATCATTTTGTAATTCAGTATATTAATAGATCAAAAGAAAAAAACTTTCATAGATCATTCTCATAGAAGCTGAAAAGACATTTGAGAAGCTCGTACCCATGCTTGATTTTTGTAAAGTGTCTTATAAAATAACAATGGATGGATACTTCCTTAATATGATAAAAGATATGCTTGGGCAATAACCACAAAAAAGTTTAGTGTGGAAACACTGCAAGCATTCTCATAAAAGTCAAGAACAAGACAAAGACATACGATATTGCTACCACTACTTTACAGTGTTCCAGTGGTGTAAGAATTGGAAAGGAGAAGGTAAAATTAGCATCATTTTCAGTTGATGTGATTAGTTACTTGGAAAATTCAAAATAACCGACTAAAAATGTTACAAACAATAAGAAGGTTGATTGAGTTGGCTGGTTATAAAATTAACATACCAAAAGATATATACAAACAACATAGAAGATATAATGGAAGAAAAATCCATTCATAATAGCAATGGAAGAAGATCAGATACAGAGAATTAAACCAAGAAATGTAGACAATCTAGGAGGAAAAAACCCTGAAAACAGTATGAAGCACCAACAGAAGACTGGTATATCAAGATCAATGTCAAAAAATATGAAAACTCCCCTTATGTTAATGTATAGATTCAATATAATGTTGCCCCCAAATACCAACAGAGTTGGAATTTGCTTTTTAAATTTTGTTTGTTTGTTTATGTTTGCTTGGGTGTTTGAAGGGGGAGGATTTAAAAGATGATTCTGAAATAAATAATAACCTCTAGAAGTAAATAAGCAAGAACTACTAGAAAACTTGTTTTTTGAAGAAGAGTAATGAGTGGTAGAAGCAGGACCAGCCTTACCAGATATTAAAATACATTGTGAAATGACAAAGCTGTAATAGTTAAAACACCATAGGACATGGTGTGAACAGATGGACAAATCAATGGAACCGAAGAGAACCAAAGACACCCTTTCAAAGGGTAGAGGATAGAATTTTAAAATAAATGGCATTTAGCCAACTGGGCAGCCGTTTGAGAAAGAAAAAAAGTAAAATTGGATCACTGGATCCCCATCTCACACCTCACACCAAAAGCAACTCAAGAATAATCAAATATTTACATTTTTACAAAATGAAACTATAACGTTCTAGAAAAAGTGGGAGAATTTTACAAATTCAATTTGGAGTAGGATAGATCTTTCTAAATATGACCCCAAACTTTCAAAAAGTTGACTAATTTGACCACATAAAAATCAAATTTACCTAGTTTGGGGCTGGTGGGGTGGGAAACAGCATAAACAAAGCCAAACAACAAATGACAAACTGGAAAAAACAATTTTTAAACCATATCACAAACAGTTAATTTTCTGGAAGGAGAAAGAACATCTATAAATCAATGAGAAATTGGGCAAAGGAGATGCTTCTCATACACAGAAGAGACAGTGGCCCTCACCTGTAATAAGATAAATGTTAATGTTATGACACCATTTTTCACCTAACAGCTGATCAAAGACCAAAAGGTTCTAAATCCCTGTGTAGGAAAAAGTGTAGGGACACAGTTTTGTTTCTCTGTTTGTTTGTTTTGCTGGGAGAAGAATAATTGGATATCACCTCTATGGGGTTGTTACTAGCTGGATGTTTGACCCTGGGCTAGCGTCTTACCCTCGGTCTCAGTAGCACACTCTCTTAGAATCATTTTCAGAGTTAAAAGGACCTGTACGGGCTTCCCTGGTGGCGCAGTGGTTGAGAGTCCGCCTGCCGATGCAGGGGACACAGGTTCGTGCCCCGGTCCGGGAAGATCCCACATGCCGCAGAGCGGCTGAGCCCGTGAGCCATGGCCGCTGGGCCTGCGCGTCCCGTCCGGAGCCTGTGCTCCGCAACGGGAGAGGCCGCAGCAGTGAGAGGCCCGCGTACCGCCAAAAAAAAAAGGACCTGTACACGTAAACAATCCCAGTGCTCAGAGTAGTAATACTGCTCTCCTCACAGATTTGTCAAGTACCACCTCTGCCCTTGTTGACTCCAAGAGAATGTTCAGTCCACAGCCAAGGTTTTCAGAGCCTCCGTTCTCTGCGGAAGGGACTTTCCTCCACCTAGCGCTGGAGGAGGGAACTGTTGTATCCTGGATGCCCAACCATGCCTGAGGAGGAGCAGAGGCCCAGCCCTCACAGGGGAGCCCAGGATTTGCCTCCTGAGTAATCGTCAGCCCAGTCTGGCAGCCATCAGCAATGGGCAGGCACAAAAAACCAGGTGTGGTGCAGCCTTTGGACTGTACTTTGAGGTTGCTGATGTCCCCTCACTAGCCCAGATCCCCAACGGCTTGTTTCTAGTCCTACCCCCATCCCCATGAACCTCTGGCCTCATCCCAGATAGGAGAATGCATTGAAGCTCTGTTGAATGCCATGGCAACTACCTGGGGGAGGCCAGCCTCCCCATGCACCTCCTGACCAACCCCAGCACACACTCAGTTCTTGTTAGGGGTAGGTGAGCTGGTATGTACTTGATTTTAAGAGCCTGCTGGGTCCAGAACGCGGCTACTTCAGACAAAGGAGGTCTGGATCTGGATCCAGCCATGGCTGAACTCACTGCGTCTCTATGAGCAGGTTGCTTCCCCTCCCTGAGCCCATAAAATGAAGGAGTAGGACTAATAACCTCTGTGGCGCCTTCCAGCTATGACGTTCTGGGGCTCTACGATTTCCCCCAAGAGCCAGCCCTGGAGACCAGCAAGGCTGCTCTTTCTGGTAAGTTCCCCAGGGAAAGAAAAGTGAAGGGGGCCTTGTAAACTAACCCTGCAGGCCTGGATAGCGGGATGGATCCCTTCCTCTGCAAGAATCTCTGTCTGGGAGAAGACCTTCCTCCATTCTCAACAGGGTATTCCGTGGGAATTTTGACTGAGGCACCATGACACAATACATGCCAACATACCAGTAGAAATGGCAGAGTAGATGTTCAAAAACCAGTTAGAAGCCTCTTCAGTCCACAAAGAGGATGCAAACGGTGTAGCATGTGGGCCTGGGGGGATGAGTTTGAGAAGCAGTTTTCTCGGGAAGAATTGCTGTAAGTATTCACCCCCACCCCCTTACCCAGGCAGGAGCAGGGGAAAGGACCCAACCAGAGGGGACTTGCAAAGGAGCTTGATAAGGGCGTCCTGTGGCTTGAGGGGCCCAGGGGACTGGTGTTTAGCTCCTGCCAGGGTATTAAGAAGCAAGAGAGCCAGGCCCATGAGCTGCTTTGGTGGCAGAGGAGCTCTGCTTCTGGGGTGGGAAGGCCTGCGCCCCTAGGACCTGTCAGAGACAAACGATGCTTCTGCATTTCCCCGCACCAGAAGTGGCTCCCGTGAGAGCTTTTCTGGAGCCATTTTGTGTCCTACACAAGGGGCCCCTGGGAGGGCAACAGAACTCCAATATCGAGTAGACACCCCCTAGATTATAAACGGGGCGCTCTAGCGAGGGGATGAAAGCTGGAGGATGGCCCGTGTAAGGGCACTGCAGTCAGAGAGGAGCCTTTGAGGAATCCATAAGAGAATGAGTCTGCTTCAAACATCTATTCGGCCAAGAGAGCACAGGGCCATTGTGCCAGTTAGGTTTCCTCAGGAAAGTGGAGCTGCTCTGAGTAAGACAAAAAAGGGACTTATTATAGGGATTAGACTCCACACCATTGTGTTAGCTGGTGAAGGGGTCTGCTATCTGATGTTGAGCCTGAGGTCACTATAGGTCATGAAGCAAGGGATGCGGAGGGCAAGGGCAGACCTGTCTCTCTGCGCCTCCAATCTTGACCAGCTGCAGGAGGAGCTGGAGCCTCCAGTGACAGAGCCACATGCACGCCTGGCCCAGGACTCAGAGAAGCTGAGCGGGAGACCCCGTGAGAGCTGCAACCTGACCCTAATGTGGCCTCCCGGAGATCACTGACAATACGTGGGAGCTATGTGGCACCTGCGTCCCTGCACCAGCCTTCCCAGCACAACGGCTGCTGCTTTCCTTCTGTCTTACAAATCTTGCCCAAATTTCTCTTGTGGTCCAGCCTAATCCAGAACCACTCAGGGAAGGAAATTCTGGGAAGCTGAATTCTAGCTGAGCTACGTTGATGTAGTACAAAATCACCGCAGCCACCTTCTGACAGCGTCATTCAGGTAAGCTCTTCTCCCCGTCCTCAGCCTCCCTCCCTGCATTCCAGCAGCTCAGGGCTCAGCAGCCAGCAGTGCGGACCAAACTGGAAAAGGAAAGGAGGCTGAACCCATCTTTTGCTCCAGGGCAGGTGGCAGGACCCACCTCCCTCAGTATGCAACTAGAAATCAGTTGTTAGTCATCGAATCAACCCACACCATAAAGCAACTGGCAATTAACCTACCTAAAAATTCAAAGTACTTTTACAAAGAAAAATTATAAATGAATAGGGGTAAAACAGAAGACCTAAATAAATGGAGAGAAATTTCCCCAAATCAATCTATAAACTCAATACAATCTTAAATAAAATTCCAGCAGGATTGTTAAACATTCGTTTTTAGATTATTATGAATGAAGCTCAGTATCTTTTCTGTATATTTAGTTATTTCGTTATTTTGCTTCCTCCTTAGGGAACTGCCTATTTCTATGATTGCCTTCTTCCTGAAGGTTGCCTCTCAGAAGTGACATGTCACTTAGGCTCCCATTTCATTGTCCGAATCTAGTCATATAGGCACATTGAACTCCAGGTGAACACGGAAACGCAATTCTACCATTTTCTTGAAAGAGAAGAGAACTTTACTATTTGTGAACAGTCCTAATGACTACAATGATCATTTTTAAAAAAGAAAACTGTAGCACTGGCACAGGAACTAGCAAACCAATGAAACAGAAGAGAGAACCCAGAAATATACATATATATATATACATATATATATGTTATATGTTTGTGTGTGTATTAGACTGGGCATATGATATGGTAAGATCACAAAGCACTGGGGACAAAGGTGGTTTGCTTAGTCAGTAGTGCTGGGAAAGCTGGCTTACCATATAAATGACAATGAAAACCCCAAGGTTACTGGGGTTTCTTGACTTGCTGGACACTTTATTAAAGTTCCAAATTTTTATCAGATGATATCACTTATAGGTGGAATCCTTAAAAATGATACAAATGAACTTATTTTAAAAGCAGAAACAGACTCACAGACATAGAAAACAAACTTATGGTTACCAAAGGGGAAAGGGTGGGGAAGGGATAAATTAGGAGTTTGGGATTAACAGATACACACTTACTATATACAAAATAAACAACAAGGACCTACTGTATAGCACAGGGAACTATATTCAATATCTTGTAATAACTTATAAAGGAAAAGAATCTGAAAAAGAATATATATATTATGTATATATATTAAAATATATATGTACGTATATAACTGAATCACTTTGCTGTACACCTGAAACATTGTAAATCAACTATACTTCAATTAAAAATTTTTTTCAAAAAAAAGTTACAGGGACTTCCCTGGTGGCGCAGTGGTTAAGAATCCGCCTGCCAACGCAGGAGACAAGGGTTCGATCCTTGCTCCGGGAAGATCCCACATGCCGCGGAGCAACCAAGCCCATGAGCCACAACTACTGAGCCCGCGTGCCACAACAACTGAAGCCCACACGCCTAGAGCCCGTGCTCCACAACAAAAGAAGCTACCTCAATGAGAGAAGCTCATGCACTGCAACAAAGAGTAGCCCCTGCTCACCGCAACTAGAGAAAGCCAGCACGCAGCAACGAAGACCCAACGCAGCCGAAAAAAAAAGAAAGAAAGAAAGAAAAAGTTACAAAAAATTTTTCCTGTCATGTTTATAAGGAATGTCTCTAAATTTGTTGATTGCCCTTAAATTCTGCTTATAGTGTGTGGGTATTTAGGAGTTTTATGTTTTTATGTACTAGAGTTAAGCCTGTCAGTTTGTGTGTGTATGACTTCTTCCATTAGTTTTAAGGTTAGAAACAGAAATCAGATATTTATTCTATTTTTCTATGATTTAATTTTTACAGTTAAATTCTTTTTTTTTTGAGGTATAATTGACACGTAACATTACATTAGTTTCAGGTGTACAACATAATGACTCGATATTTGTATATATTGCTAAATGGTCACCACAAGTTAACATCCATCACCATACATAGTTATACAATTTTTTTCTTTTTTTTAACATCTTTATTGGAGTATAATAGCTTTACAATGGTGTGTTCGTTTCTGCTTTATAACAAAGTGAATCAGCTATACATATACATATGTATCCCCATATCTCCTCCCTCTTGCATCTCCCTCCCACCCTCCCTACCCCACCCCTCTAGGTGGACACAAAGCACTGAGCTGATCTTCCTGCGCTATGCGGCTGCCTCCCACTAGCTATGTATTTTACATTTGGTAGTGTATATATGTTCATGCCACTCTCTCACTTTATCCCAGCTTACCCTTCCCCTTCCCCATGTCCTCAAGTCCATTCTCTATGTCTGCATCTTTACTCCTGTCCTGCCCCTAGGTTCTTCAGAACCAGTTGTTTTTTCCTGTTTTTTTTTAAAATTCCATATATATGTGTTAGCATACAGTATTTGTTTTTCTTTTTCTGACTTACTTCACCCTGTATGAGTCTCTAGGTCCATCCACCTCACTACAAATAACTCAATTTCATTTCTTTTTATGGCTGAGTAATATTCCATTGTATATATGTGCCACATCTTCTTTATCCATTCATCTGTCAATGGACACTTAGGTTGCTTCCATGTCCTGGCTATTGTAAATAGAGCTGCAATGAACACTGCGGTACGTGACTCTTTTTGAATTATGGTTTTCTCAGGGTATATGCCCAGTAGTGGGATTGCTGGGTCGTATGGTAGTTCTACTTTTAGTTTTTTAAGGAACCTCCATACTGTTCTCCATAGTGGCTGTGCCAATTTACATTCCCACCAACAGTGTAAGAGGGTTCCCTTATACAATTTTTTCTTGTTATGAGAACTTTTAAGATCTACTCTCAGCAAATTTCAAATATGCAATACAGGATTATTAACTACAGCCTCCATGCTGTAACTCCATCCCCATGACATATTGATTTTATAACTGGAAGTTCGTACCTTTTGACCCTCTTTGCTCATTTTGCTCCCCCCAACCCCCTACAGTTAACTTCTTAGTCCATATGAAATTTATTCTTCTTTTATATGTATCTGAATGTATGTCTGTCTTCCTCTTCCCACCTCCAACAGCTATCTAATTTTTCCCAGCATCTTTTATTTGTAACAAAGTGGATCATTTTGTATTAGCTTAACAGCTGGCATCAGAATTCCTCTTAGGGAAAAACTGTCACTATTTAGAAGATTCTCTTGATAAACATGGAATAAAAGGTGAACCCCCCAGGCTTCCCTGGTGGCGCAGTGGTTGAGAGTCCGCCTGCCGATGCAGGGGACACGGGTTCGTGCCCCGGTGCGCGAAGATCCCACATGCCGCGGAGCGGCTGGGCCCGTGAGCCATGGCCGCTGAGCCTGCGCGTCCGGAGCCTGTGCTCCGCAACGGGAGAGGCCGCAACAGTGAGAAGCCCGCGTACCGCAAAAAAAAAAAAAAAAAAAAAAAGGTGAACCCCCTGAAGGCCCAAGTGACAGTGGCACCAAAATTTTAGATAAAGCCATTCTGAATGAGATTTAGAAGGAATGTAGTTATTCACATAAAAGAGAGGGTGAGAGAGAATGAAAAAAAGAAGGGAAGATGGTGACAAAATGAGCCAGAAAGATGACAAGAGGTTGGAATGAGTCAAGGTCAGTGGAGTATGCTGGAGATGGGGTACAAATACTTGTGCTTCAGAAGATGATGCTTGTTGTGAAAACTAAATCTCTTTGCATTTCAGCAACATAAACCCCTCCCTCTTTTGTCATACTCCTGCTGAAAACTTCCTGTATTGGTGGATTTTTTCCAGCTGGAATTTCTTAGAAGATTGACAAATTATAAAATGGAAGAACCGAAAACCACAGAGAACTAAGTAAAATTTAAAAGAAGAACAGAAAGGAGGAACATGTTCTACCAGCTTTCGGAAACGGTACAGCCGTGGTCACTGTTTTTTTTCAGGACAGGCTATATTTTGCTGCAGAAACAAAAACCTCCAAGTGCCATCGTTTAAAACAACCGAGGTCCGCTCCTCACTCATGTTGCACGTCCATCGAGGGCTGCCTGGAAGATCCAAGCTGACAGCACCTACCTGGCTGGAACATTGCAGTTTGTCATAGTAGGGGGAAGGGAACATGATGACTTACACACCGGCTCTGAAAGCTGCCTCGCAAAAGTGACATGTGTCACGCTCACATTTCATTGTCCAAATCTAGTCACACAGCCACATGAAACTCCAGCTGGACAAGGAAATGCAATTCTACCACTTTCCTGAAAGAGAAGAACTTCACTATTTGTGAACAGTCCTAATGACTACAGTAATCATTTTTTAAAAAGAAAACTGTAGGGCTTCCCTGGTGGCGCAGTGGTTGAGAGTCTGCCTGCCGATGCAGGGGATGCGGGTTCGTGCCCCGGTCTGGGAAGATCCCACATGCCGCGGAGCGGCTGGGCCCGTGAGCCATGGCCGCTGAGCCTGCGCGTCCAGAGCCTGTGCTCCACTACGGGAGAGGCCACAACAGTGAGAGGCCCGCGTACCACAAAAAAAAAAGAAAACTGTAGCACTGGCACAGGAACTAACATACCAATGAAACAGAAGAGAGAACTCAGGAAAAAGAAAGAAAAAAAATATATATATATATGTTATGTGTTTCTGTGTGTATTAGAATGGGCATATCATACGGTGAAATCATAAATCACTGGCGAGAAAGATGGTTTGCTTAGTGGGTAATCGGAAATCGCTGGGAGACGGGCATCTGGAATTCACTCTCCTTCCTACAAGTCCAGAGTGGATTAACCATGTATGGTGAACAGCAAGTTGGCTGGATGTAAGGCCACTTGCTGCCTCACATCCATAGGGTCAGGGCAGGACCACACCTGGGGATGCAGGAGCATCCGTTTACATTTGTCTCAGTGGCTCTTTCTGCCCCTGCATCGCTTTTCCCCTCCTTTCGGTGCCCTGCCCTTGGTGCTTCTGCCTGGAGAAGAGCACTGAAGCGGGGCCTGCTCTAGGGCCAAGTCACCACGCCTACTCTGCTCTCAGCCCCCATACCTGTGGCATGAAACGCGAAAGCCCCTAAGACACATCTAAATGCTGTGATTTATTCTATTCCCCTTCTCTGGTGTTTTTCCCCTTAAGGGGACGCGAGCAGATAAGCTATGCTAATGGTGCAGCAGTACATGTGGAGGGAAGAGTCTAAGGACCACAGTCTTCCCTACCTGAGTTGGTCATCGGGCCTTGGGAGGCCAATCTACCCAATTCAGTGTGACCCTCTCCCACCTGCACGAATCACTGCGGGCTGGACACAGAGGAGATGCCACATCTAGACTCTGCTCAAATTTTCCAGGTGTCATCCAGGATTCAGCGATGGGAACCCTTATTATGCCTGAGGCCTTGGGGAAGGAGTGCCTGGACCTGGTGTGGGAGTGGGTCTGTCGTCCATCAGCCAGTCCATCCCTGGGGCTGCAGGCTCCCGCAGCCCCCAGACTGAGAGACTGCTGAGCGCCCCACTCTGGGGAGCCCCATTCCCAACCCCAGACTGACCTCTCCTGGCCAGACCCCGCAAAGCAATTTGAAAGAGAGGGTGAGGAGTCATCGTGGGCTCATTGTTTTCTCGCCGCCTACCCGCCAAAGAGGGGAGAAAGGGGACAGAGAGGAAATCAAAAGGAATACGTTGACTCTCCCACCCTCCAGCTTCCTGCTTCTCCCCCCAGACTCCAGCTGTCGGCCTAAAATCACAAAGCCATTTCTCTCAAAACCCAGAGGAAAAAAAAAAGAGAGGAAAGCAAAGGGAAGGGAAGAGGCAGCAGCGAATTTCAGAAGGAGGGCTAATTTGTGCAGCGCCGGACAGCTGCATTTGCATAATGAAGTGTGCAAAGGATGTTTGGCTCATGTATTTTTTAGAAGGTTTAACTTTAATTTTATTTAGCCTAAGAAGGGCATGTCACTCAAACTCCGCTGGTCATTTATAAAAATATTTCAATTGTGTTTCCAAGGAGCTGTCTTTCTGGCCTAAGTGGCTGGTGCCCGAGGTTGCGAATGCTAATGCAGGGGTCGGGAGATCGATGCAGAGAGCGAACAAGGGAGAGAAAAACGGGAGGGGCAGCGACACCAAGAAAGAGACACCGAAGACGCAGAGTAGAAAGGACGAGCAGGAAAACAAAGGGAGAAAGAGACAGCGTGTGGAGTGGGACAAGGCCCCCTGGACTCAAAAGAAGCAGGTCAGGTAACCATCCACAACGGGAATGGGGATGGACTTTCCCAGCGGACCACACCTCACTCGTGCAGGTGGGCCCAGCTCTCCCAGCACGTGGCGTTTGGATTTTGTTTTGAGGATCGCTACTCTCATCTCCAACAAATACCATTTCCAAGAAACGTACTCTAAGACCAAGCTGTCTTCCTTCCACCCCTGCGTCCCTCACTGGAAGCCTTTTCTCCGTCTGTAATTCTGAACTGGAGTGAAGGAGCTTGAGCGTGGGCTGTTTGCCTTGGAGATGGGCAAGGGGGGACCGGGCTGAGCATGGCTGTGTACACTTCTTTCCTCCTGCCATTACAGCAACAATTACCCATCACCTCCCAGCCCGAGTTTCCACCACAAACACCCCAGCCTCCTAAACGAAAAACTCTTCTATTTTCAAACCACGCGTTGCAGTGTCAGCACAAAGACTAGATAAGGAGTGAGAGGAGGCAGCGACTGTGCCTGCAGAATCCCTCTCCTTCCCCCACTGGCCTGAAAGCGCTTCCGGGAAACCCCAGAATCTCAGACCCAAGCCAAGTCTGTGATTTACTGATGTAGAAATTGAGCTCTAGAGGAGGGAAAAACTCTACCCCAGAGGCGTCCAGGGCCCCCAGGTGAGAGCTCTCCTGGCCATGCCTCACCGTCTCCCTCCTTCCCTTGCTAATCCACCCCTGGGTTCCCTCTGCTTCCTCTCTTGGTCTCAAAGGCCAGAGAAGAGATTTCCAGTAACTTGCTCCAGAAAATTCCACCTCAGCAAAATGATTTAGATCTCCTTGTACAGTTTTCTCTGCCGGTTGTCTAATTTGAATGTTTAGCGCTCAACTTGATCTGTGGACGCAGCCTGGGGACCAGGCATTCTGCGTCTGGAGACACCTCCAAAGGTCCCAGTCTTAGAATTCACACTACCTGACACAGAATGTGGAGCAGAGGGGCTAGACACCCCCCCAGAAAGTGCCCCAATGCCTCCTGCAAAAAACATAAAAATTACACACTCGGCCAAGATAGCCTAGGGCTGGCAGCTCAATTCTCAGAGTTCATGGACTTAGCACGGCACGGGGTACAGGGTGGGGAAAATAGCTCATACGGGACATGTGACTTGGAGTTGGGTTGCCTGGATTCAAATTTGCTTGAATTAATGACTTGAGCAAGTCACTTAACCTCTCTGACCCTCCAGTTCTTCAGCTTACACAGGAGGAAGACTATCTACTTGTCACGAGGTTTGACATCCTGCATCCTACTTCGCATGGCCCTGGTGGTAGGAGGGGCCGAGGGGCTGTCTGCCAGGCACCCCAACGGAGAGGCTACACGTGCAAAGCCACCAACCGCGGGCAGCTTAGGAGACAGGAGCAGAGGTACGAGAGCAGAGTCAGCTCCTCCCCCTGGAGAATGCCCCACGCGGTAAGTACTACTGATGTCCCGTTATTTTCTCGGCCCTTGTTGTCAACAAAAGAGCTTTGACAAAGACTAGATAATCAGAGACTGCCAGAAACAGAGGGGTAGACACAATCAAAAGCTATGCTCCGTCATTCTCTCCAAGACAAGCAGTCTACAGCCCAGAGAGGGGACAGAGCTGGTCATGCAGAGCCCAGACCTGAACCCACTTCTCCAGGTCCTGGAATCCTCATCCTTTCCGATGACAAGACTAACAGCTTCTGGTGGGTGAAACTTCCCATGCCCTCAATACACACATACACACACACACACACACACACACACACACACACACACACACACACACGCATGTCAGGAAAGGGCGTGGGCTTCCAGCGCACCAGTTTCTGATGTGCAAGGGAGTCCAGACTGGGATGGGAGAAGAGCCTGGGGAGGGGGCTGGCACCAGCCACCTCGGCCCCTCGGGAGGCACGGGCATATGGCCAGCCAGACCTGGCAGCCTGAGCACACTAATCGTGCTGTCAGCCAGGCCGGGCGACGGATTAGAAAATGTCACGTTTCAAAGGAAATTATTTCCATTTTCTCCCCAGGAAAGTAACAGGCAGAAAGAAAAGCAAACTCCCAGGGTCGTGTAGTGGGAGACAGGCCAACATATAGGCCTTAGACATGCACATCCCATCCCTTACCCCCGCTCCCAGTCCCTCCACGGATGCCCAGAAGTGACAGCCTCACTGACTTTACCTCGGCCAAGGACAAATGGATTTCACAGTTTATCAAGGGAGGAAGGGGAGTGTCATGGACGCATCAACCATGACCCACCTTTGGTCCCTGCTTTCCTGGCCTGGTCTCAGCCACAGCTCCACACTGGAGCCTCCTCGCTCGGCTGGCTCCCTGGGCCCTGCCTCCTGGGATCAGCAATTCCGAGACAGACGTCGCCCTTGACCTTCCGTGCAGGTGCCAGAACCTCTGCCCTTGTGTGGCCCTGAGACCCTGCCTCTTGTCTGGGGCTCCCCACTCTGCAGGCGAGACAGAAAACCCCAGACACAGAGAATGAAATCATACATTCTCCCTCTCTAGATTTCTCTATTATTTTTTTGCTTCTCTACCTCCCCCAGTCTCAGCTGAGACAATAATAAACATTTCTCATTCTCACTGCCACTGAAAATTATGGAGGTCTTAATTACAAAAGTAATGTCACAGTACTAGCAATTAATTAATTCTAATCTGGCCTGGAAGAGAGGAGGTCGGGCATACAATCGCCTCACAGCCTAGGGAGTTGAGGACCACCCTGACGGGTATTGTGATTGAAATATATTTATACGGAGTTATTAGATACTATCTGCAATCAATCCATTACCATAAACTTAAGCTTCCACGTTCTTTCATATTAAATGAATTTTCATGTAACACTTCCCAGTAAGTACTGCCTCAAGTCAACCCTTATTTATCTAACAATGCCATGCAAATATTTTATTATATTTCAATGAAATGTGTCGAAAACTATTACGTTGTGCTGCCTTTGGGGTGGGGAGGGAGCAGTGCTGAGTGGGAGGTGGGGAGACTTATCTCTGTGTCTGCTCAGTGAAAAGCAGCCCCCTCCCACCCATTCCTCTGCCCGCACTCCAGCATTCCGCTTCAGGGTGGTAGATCTGCAAAGAAAGTGTTTCCCAGCCCCAGACAAACTGAGGACCTGCAGGGCAAATGCAAGCCCTTCAAGAAGAAAAGCAGAAACCCCTCCTCAATTCTAACAGCCCTCTGCCCCACCCCTCTGGCTGTGGACCAAGACCAAGGATAACCTCATGGACAGATGACCTGTGCAGTCACACAGAGCCCCACCCTCAGAGGGCCTCGCGCTTTGCTTAGTGGTCTGCCATCCCTGTTCTGCAATCCTTAATCATTTTTGAACATAGGGCCCCTCATTTTCATTTGTCACGGAAGGATCCCACAAATGATATAGCTGGTCCTGTCCAGGATACATTTCAATTCCACTTCTCGACATGCTGCACCCTCTGGGGTGTTTCCCTGCAATGTAGCAGCCAAATCTTTGTGGTCAGAAGAGGCCCTTCTGGTCTCGCCTTTCCACCCTTCCTGACGCAAACCCTCTCCCGGAGAGCTCTCCATGGTGCTGATGAGGGCCCAGAGGTTTGCGCCTAAGGCCACGCGTCCAGCAAGTGGAGAATCCTGACTGGATCCCAAATCCTGGACCCCAGAGTTGGGATGACTCCCTGACATTGCATGGCTGGTGACACAGTCACGAGGCCATCCTGGGTGTGGGGACAGTTGGCGACAGCCCTAACAGCATCTAGCTCCAGCCCTGCTCGGTGTCTCCTAGGATCCAGCACCTGCCCCGCATCCATCTGTGGCTATTCCACTGTGGTTGAGTTAGAGGTGAGTCTGTCCCCACTGTCCCCTGTCCCTTGTCCCTGCTGTTCAGGTCTAACTAGCCTTAGAAGGACCAGCCTCTTGGTGACCAAAGCTCCCAAATGGCCATTGGGTTCTCTTAGCTTTATGGCCCGTTCAGCCAAGAAACACATTTCCAGGGACTGGTAGACATCTACGAAGCAATCTTACACACACATCCCCTTCCATTCTCTGGTCTTCAGTTTTACGATCTGCAAAATGGAGAATAACATCTGCCATGAAAACCTGTCAGCGCTTTTGCAGAAAACAGGTGAAACAGTGAAGGTTTTCAAGCACCACGTGGAGAGTTATTATGTTTGATTTCTAGTTCTCGGGCCAGTGTGTCTAGGGTAAAATAGATCCTCAGTGATCTGCTTTCTACGCTCTTTCCCAGGCTTGTGGTGCCCTGTGTGAGCCTCCTTACATGTCACCTCTACCCCGCCCCCTAAATAATCCTCCTTCTTCCTCGATACTTTACCAAACTTCAATCCCTTTCGTTAGAAAGGCAAGGAGGGCTCTTGCAAACCCATCCACAGTAAAGTGGAACTGACCAATAATGAGAAGGAATAAACAGTCCCACTGAAGGAGCTGCTGTCCACTCTGCCCCCCACCTGGTGAATACTAGATCCCTCACATTTGCAGGACTGAGCTGGCAGAGCTGGACCCGGCTCCCCAGGCCAGCAGGAGGTGAGAGGCTGGCCAGCCGCAGAGTTCTCAGAGATTTTGCTCCCCTCTTTCCAGACCCATTCCTGTTCAGGCTTCCTGTCTGCCTTCTCCTCTCACTCCCAGCCTACACATTCAGTCTCTGCAAAGCCATTTTACAGATGAGGAAACTGAGGCCGTCACTGCAGACTTGAGACTCTAATTAGGATCTGTCTGACTCAACCTCCTGCCCTGCCTCTCACCCAGGCATTTGCATTGTAAAAGCTCCTACTCACAAAATAAAACCTCGACTCTGGAAATCCTCAAAGGCCTTCATTCATTCATTCATTCATCCAACCAATATTAACTCTGCATGGACGGTGTTCCAGGCACAGTTCTGGCCACAAAACAACAAGACACGAGCCTGTGGTTCCAAGAGCTGACGTTCCGGCCTTTGAGCTCCACCCTCCAGGTGATCCAGAAGCTGCCCTGGGCCCAGTTCTGACCCCAGAGAAGCCACCCCTTGGCATCTGAGCCCTCAAATCAGGAACCACGGGGAGAGGAGCCGAGGCCAGTGGCTCGCCCACCTCCCGACTAGGCCCCCTGCTCTCTTGGGCTTGGCCTGGCCCCTGAGTGGCTGACCTGAGATTTGAGGAGAGTCAGAGCGCTGCTCACGGGAGAGCAACTCCAGCTACTAGGATAGAGGAGAGGTTTCACGATGGAGGATCTTCCCAGAAGGCCCTAAGTCGTGCCCCATAGGAAACCACTCACGGGTTAGGTTAGCTTTCACCCAAGCCTCCCCTGTGTGTGTGAGAGACAGACAGACAGACAGACAGGCACCCATCACTCAGTCCTAAGCTCCCTGAAGGCAGAGATGCCAGCCTCTGTTACTCAGCCACACCCACCCAGCCACATTCAGGGGTTTGAGGGCTCTCAGTCCAGCAGGGGGACTGACCACCGCACAATATGCCTGCCCGCCTGACAGTGCGCAGGGCAACCCCACCCCTGCAGGAGGACAGGGCTGCTCCTCCCCACATTCCGTCCCCTCCCCCCTCCTCCCTCCGTCCTCTAATCATTCATGGTGACAGATTGACAGAAGTGCCCCCACCAGATAAAATTGCCTCTGGGCACAAGTACAAAACACAAAACATTTAGGGAGACTCATCCAAGAACAGTTGGCGCCACGAGTAAACTGCTTTACACGCTCAACTCTAAGCAACCATTTAAAACTCTGGCTCCGCTGAGTCCTGGCATCAGCCCAGCAGGGTCCCCCATGCTCAGGCCCCCTGTGGCCCTCCTGATCACAGCCACCCTCTCCTGGCCTCCCCTCCCTTCCCTTCCTCCTGAAACTGGGCAGTAGCCCCTCTTCCCCTTACAGGCACACCCCAGGAAGTCCCAACACTGGAGGGCACAAAAGGGCGGAAGTTCCCTTTTCTGGAATCCTCTCTCTCCAAACTCCCAGCACACACATCCTGCTGCAGGGCTGAGGATTGAACAGGTCTGCCCAGGACTCCCCTTTACCAGTGCACTAATTCCACGCAGGCCACCACAAAGCCTGGCCTCTCTGATCGTTCTTCCCATTTGCGTAGCATTTATGATCCACAGAGCAGTTCCACATGTTTTATCCCACTGGCCCTCACAACAGTGTGGTGGGTTTGTAGCTCCCTTCATGAGATGCAGAAAAGGTCCGGAAGCAACTGCCCAGGCCATAGAGTTGGCAGATGCCAGAGCTGGGACAGGAGGCCAAGTCTCTCTTCTTCAAAGCCTTCCCACCATATAGAGCTGCCTCTCAGTTCACACTCGGCTGCCTCTTTACACTCAGAGGTGTTCCCCTGGGGACCCTGGGCCCCAGATCAAGGAAGGACAAGTACGGCTCCAGGAAGAAACAGCACTGAGAGCCTTGCGGGCTCAGAGGGTTGGGGCCTCCCACTGGCACCTGGCTCTCCTCCGTGCCAGTCACCCCAGGCTGTGGCCTCCTCCCGGGGGACGCAGGCTGGGGTCCGCTCCCAGGCAGGAGCTGAGTCCAGGCTGCCCGTCTCCCTGCTGTGGTGCTCCCGGGAGCTTTGGAGCAGCTGGTACTTTCTGTCCCACTGAGACCCATCCCCAGACCCTGGGGAGCAGCTGCTTTCCTGCCTGCGTCTGACCAAGGAGGGCTGTCTAAAGTCGCCCCTCACCCAAGTCCCTAACAGATGCTCAAGAGACCTTTACACTTGCAAAATACCTAGCCCTTTCCACAACTCTCATCTAATTCTGTATGAGAGTTGGCATTAATATGAGATTGTATGAGATTGTATAGTATGAGATTGGCATTAATGTATGAGATTAGCATTAATGTCCCCATTTAGCAGTGGGAAAACCAAGGGCTTGGGCAGGTTGGAGGAACTGTCATGAGTTATCAGTAGCTAAGAAATGGCTGAAACATAACTTGAATCCAGATTCTCTGACCCAGAGTTCACTCCTGCTTCCACCATCACCAGTGCTGCCAAACAAGCACCAGGCAGCCGTCTCCTGGTGGCCTCATTGCTTGCCAGAGCCTAGAGCCCTTCCTTGTCCCTAGGGGTCCTTGTCTACTGTGGTCCCGCTGGGCCCTGGGTCAGTTAAGGCATCACCTCTCTCCTTGCCCTACGCACTTTCACTTAACATACGTATACTGAACACCTACTATGTACCAGGCACTATGTGACGTGCCGGGAATTCAAATGATGAGCAACATACAGCCCCTTCCTACAAGGAGCTTCCTGGTGGGGGGCGGGGGGAAGTGAGTGAAGCAGCTGTGAAATCACATTGTGCTGGTTTCCATGACAAAGCAAGCACAGGGCGCTTTGGAGTGCTTAGGTAGGAATACCAGGGCTGGTCTTGGAAGATGAAAGTCTTGAGAAAGGGGCTGTTACCTGAACCAGGTAAGAGCTTTGTCAGGCAGAGAGGGGGAGGCGGGACACTCCAGGCAGAGGGGACAGCATGGCATGCTTGGGACAGCAAGTATTTCACCCCGATGTAGCATAGAAATCCAGGACAAGAGAACATTTCCAGGAGTGGTCAACTGGATCTAATGAGCTGGAGAAGACAAGCAAGACAGGAGCAAAGCCTGCCATTACATTTAGTAAAAGGCAGGTCACAGGTCACCTCAGCAGAGTGGCGGGGTGAAAGTCCAGCGATTCTAATGGAGTGAATGAAATGAAAATGGGAAATTATGACAATGTTTCAAGAAGTCTGGCTGTAAAGAGGAAAAGAGAGCTGGGGCAATAACCAGGGAGGTGTGTGAAGTCAAAGAGGGGGTATGTTTGCTTATGTAATGGGAGACATTTATGTCTAAATGATGCATGGATGGATCCTGAAAGGGAGTGGCTGTTTGCAGTTTTAGCAGAGAAAAGAGCTCATTGATGGGTAAGATAAAGTCCCTGAACAGGAGACAGGACACTTGGTGTCACTGTCCACCAGGACAGGAACGATCCAGGAAAAGGCCAGATACAGATGCAGGGAAACTGGTGTGGGGGAGGCGAAGCGTGTGGTCAGCATTCTGGTCTCAGTGGTGCCAGAAGTGGGAAGAGAGGAGGAAGAGGACGGAGTGTTGAGGAAGTTCAAGGAGAATAAAGTTGGAGGTAGCCTCTTCAAGAAATGGAAAGAGGGCTACGTAGGGAAGCAGAGAAGGATTGTTGAATTTAGGTGGTGCCAATCTGCTCAGCACCATGTGTGTGCTTGTGTGTGCCCAGCAGCTCTCATCACCCCAGGCTGAGAAGTGGAGAAAGCAGACCATTGGATTGATCCAGGGTTTAGAGTTTTTCCAGGTCATGAGCCAGAAACAATGGAGCAAAGGATCTGAGGATATTGCACAAGGGTGGCTGAGATGGTGCATTTTCACTGACTGAGCCATGGGGTGCCCAGATATTTGGTAAACATTATTCTGGGTGTGTCTATGAAGATGTTTTTGAATGAGATTAACATTTGATAAAGCAGATTGCCCTCCCCAATGTGGGTGGGCCTCATGCAATAAGTTGAAGGCCTGGTCTCCCAAGAGTAGAGGAAAAGTCCTCCTGCCTGATGGCCTTCAAGCTGGGACAACCGTTCTTTCCTGCTTTCAGACGTGAGCCGAAACACCGCCTCTTGCTGGGTCTTCATCCTGCTGGCTTTTGGGGCTGGAACTACACCATCACCTCCCCTGGATCTCCAGCCTGCCTGCTGCAGATCTGAGGACCTCTCAACCTTCATAATCGCATGGAACAATTCCCTATAATAAACCTCAGACAGAGGTAGACTTAGGAGTAGAGATGGAGATATATCTCCTATTGGTTCTGTTTCTCTGGAGAACCCTGATTAATACAGTGGTTGAAAGATGGGCCAGAGGATTTAAGCTGGATGGGAAAGGAAATGAAGGCGGGGAAGGTAAAGAAATCAAGGGCCACTCCGTGAGAGTGAAAAACACACACAGACGGAAAAAGAAACTGAGCAAGAGAACTTGGCTGATGAGAAGTTGTGGTCCAAGCACAGATGTACGATTTCAGAAGGGGCACAGTTCTGGACAATAAGATCCACATGCCATTATGGGAGTGGCTGCTGAAAGTACAGCAAAGATAAAGACCAAAATATACATGAAGAGATGTGAGAGCAGCGAGGCCAGGACTTTGGATGAGTCTCCCATGTGGATAAAGTTCCCAGGACCTTGGGAGGGCTTGGCATGAGGACGATGACAGAGGCAGATGCCACGTGTTCAGTGAATGAGGGAGAGTTACCTTTATTGCGATAAGCCGTTGGGTTTGGGGGGTTTATTGCTACTGCAGCATGACCGTTCCTATGTGGTGACCAAGGGTGGTGTGAACAAGAGCTATGATGGGATTTAGCCAGCCACAAGGTTTCCATGAGAATTCATCATGATATTTCCCTGGCAGATTGGATTGGCAGAGGAGACAGATGTGGGAATATGGTTGAGGGAAGAAAGAGAAAGTGGGAAGGTAGGAAGAATCAGACTTTTCCAGAAGGCCTAATCAGCCACAGACTAGATGGATCAGGGCTCCACCCTCGCCTACCTCATTTGTAAACAAGATTCTCCCGGGCTCCTGGGATGTGTCACAAATGTGCTGGGCGACAGTCTCTGCATCCCTGATGTCTCCTTCACCCTGATAAGGTTTATTTGCTCCTTTATTCATTCTATAAATATGCATCGACCACCCAATATAATCCAGCACTTTGCTGGGTGTTGGAATTGGAGAGATGAGTAAGACACGCTCCGTGTCCAGAGACCTACGTCTCTCTCTGGAGGGAAAGTTTAGATGGAAAGCATTGTGGTGAAATGCAGGGCCCTTGGAAATCCTTCCAGGAGTCGTCCGCAGCCAGGGGGAGCACAGCAGCCAGGGTGCACCCCAGGAAAGATCCCTCTTCCCTCGTCCCTGCTGGGCAAGTTAGAAAAGACAGTACTTCCCCACCCAGCTCCAGGGCTGCATGGACGCATGGCTTCCCCCAGAGATGGTCAGTGTGGGAAGGCTTTGAGCCTGAACAGCCTCGACCTCCCTGCCTCCCCCAAAGCCCAGAGGGATAACTCTGTGCCCAGAAGGAAGCTGGGGACCATGGAGAGGAGTGGGGTGATGGAGGTTTGCAAGTGATGACGTTTTCACCTTTGGGGCTCTGGCCTGTCTGGTGTTGTTACTGTCACCCTCAGAAGTCCCCGACCTGCCCCCATGCCTTCTCTCTCCCAGCCCTCCTCCTCCCTCCCTAGGCCCCCTGCAAACCGCCTTTTCCTGCTCTCCCATGGCAACTCCATCTCGGGTCATCCTCCCTCGCATCATCATCTCTTATCTTCTCCACTTTCGCCCTCTCTCACTCTCTATCCTCCCTCGCATCATCGTCTCTATCTTCTCCACTTCCGCCCTCTCTCACTCTCTATCCTCCCTCGCATCATCGTCTCTATCTTCTCCACTTCCACCCTCTCTCTCTATCCTCCCTCGCATCATCGTCTCTACCTTCTCCACTTCCGCCCTCTCTCACTCTCTATCCTCCCTCGCATCATCGTCTCTAACTCAGGCTCTGCTCTCCCTCTCTGTCCCCCCTCTCTTTCCTCTTTCTCTCCTTTCAAATCTAATCAACAAGTATTTATTGAGTCTGAGCCTTCCCTCCTCTCTCTCCTGTTCCCTGACTCTGTCTTCCCTTTACCTCTACTCCCACCCATCTCTGCTGCCCTGTGGTCAGCTCCACTCACCCCGGAGCCAGGCTGCATGAGGCTGTCAGGGGCTGGACTCGGGGAATGAGGGACTAAGTGTGTCCCTCACACATAAGCAGAAAACCAAGCCAGAGTCCCATCTCTCCCTCAGTTCCTCCTCGCTCCAGGCAGCCCGGGGAGCATACATTATTTAGAGAAATTATTTAGCATTCTGCTTCTGTCATTCTTTGCCATGGCGCCAGGCCCTGATATGTGATAAAAATATCAACGTTAAATCGACTCTGACAACTGCTGGTTACTGGCAGTGTCACTAGAGCCTAGAGCCGGGGGCAGAGTTGACAGCTCCTGCAGGACCTGGAGTGCCAGAGGTGCCACCAGCTTCTCTTGGAAACATCTCCAGACCCCCAGCCTGGGACAAGCTTTGAGACGGGCAGCCCCTGGGGACAGGCTGCTGCCCGCATACCGTGCCAGAGCCACCCCAGCCCCTGTAGTCATCCCGATTTGCTCAAACTCCTCACCCTATAAAGTGTCTATTTCGCCATCAGTAGAAAAATTCTGATAAAAAAAATATAAACAAGTGAGTCAAGCCACTAGGCAGCAGTAGGTCACATGGTGTCTTTCTAAAGTTACACATCAGTTCTGGCAGATGGAGATTTCATCCCCACAGTACGGAATTTAACACCAAGGCTCGGAGGTGTTAAGTAGCTTTCCTGAGGACACACAGCTAATAAGCATGGAGACTGGGTTAGGACCTGAGTCTGTCTGGCTCAAGCCCAGGGCACCATGACATAATGAGCTGGCAGAGGACATCCGGCATGCAGCAATCAGAATCCAGCTTGGGCCACTGACTGAGGCTGTGGATATCCTCTGGAGGCCAATAAAGGATGGATCCCTCCCCGCTAGCCTCTGACCACTGGCTTGGGATGAGCTAATTCAACCCACCTGGGTGAGGGGGAGGATGAACTTGACCTGCCTTGAGGATGTCAGAGGAGCCGTGGTACATCTTTGCACTCTCCCTACTCTTCACCCTGCATCACCACTCGGGCTAAGCAAGGCTCTATTCGGCAACTCTGAAGGAGGAGAGAGAGTGTGGAACTGCAGGGAGTGAGGAGCAGGGCACCAGGGAGAGCACGAGGAAGGAAGGACAGAATAAGAGACCTGGAACCAAAGGCAGGGAGAGCTCTGCCCTCACAGGACGCTCCCGTGGCCAACCTTGCCCCTGTGGGTCTCCCTCTTCTTGGAAGCAGAAGCCATGTCTCCTCCTTCTTTTGAACAAGCCAAAGGCTGAGCATGGAACGACCTCACAGAAGATGCCTGCTGGTTAGGTTTTCTTCACTAAGGGTAATGGCGTGGAGATGGTAACAGACTCTAACGGGTATCTCCAGGGCTGTGGAGGATGATCCTGGGGTAAGGTCCTTGTGAAAAGGACTCTGGGGCTCCAACCACTAGAAAGTCAGCATTGAGAAGGGGGTTCCAGCCAAGTGGGCGGGCATGGGCTGCTTTCATGGAGACAGAGGTCCAAAATGAAGGAGGCCATAGCCTTGTTTGTCTCTGCGGACTAAGCCCTCCCTGGGAACAGAGTTTAGTGCTAAGTGCTTTAGAGAGATTCAGAGAAGGGTGACCAGAATGCAGACAGGCTTCAAACGATGGCACAGGAGAGATAGTAAAGAAATTGGGCATGTTTAGCCAATAGAACACTCGCAGGGACAAACTATCCAATATCTAAAGAGCTGTTAGAGAATGGACTGGAACATTTGGCACATAAAGTGTGGAATTCAGACTATTGTTGGAAACAGCAGGAAAAAAAAAAAGATGATTGAGGGCCCATGTGAGGACCCAGAAGTGATGGCTCTGAATCATGTCATATAGCAGTGCTTCCTGACCTTGTTCACAGCATGGCTCACACAGAAACTGATCACATATGTACCACTCACTGGGGAAAAAGGAATGTATGAGGATGCCCAAAGCCACAGGTGACCAGTGATGGGACTGTGGCCACCCACGTGGCGGCCCTGTGGCTGAGGAGAATTCACAAAACGTGCCCGACGGGAGTACACTGGAGACGCTCTGCTTCCGATCACTAGAGGTGTGCAAGGAAAGACTGGATGAGGGTTTGGGGGAGAAGGGCCGCTGCAGAAAGGGTTCCCATACTAGAAAGTGAGTTGGTCCCTTCAGCTCAGAGCTTCCAACATTCTAGGTCTCCCAGGAGGACTGGCAGGTGGAGGCATGGGGGCTCCACACGCACGCTCAGATCGGAGTCCTTCTGCCCCTCAGAGCAGAGGGTTTCTACGTTAGCCAGCCCCGCACAGCGATGACCCATGTCAGCCTACCTGCTGTAGGAGACACAGGTGACCCTGGGCTACGACTATCCCATTAGTTGCCCCCCCACTGTGTGGGATAAGGCCTCCAGATGAACTAATGAAAATCACCTAAATTGAGTTCAATTGAGCAGGAGAAAGGAGGGTGGACCCCATTCATTATCCCTAGACTGACTCTCATGCAACATCCTAAACACAGAGCAGTGCCACTGTAGACAGACAATAGCAGTTAGTGAAATGGGACTTTGATGTTGTCAAAATAAAGATCCGTGCTCTGCTCACAGAGTGTGAGATGACGAGATGGCCCCAGGTTGTCCCAGCAAGATTGTCCCAGCATGTCTGGTTGGAGAGGCATGGACTGCAGAGCCAGACAGACCTGGGCTTCTCCACTTACTGGCTGTGTGAACTTGAGCCAGTTACTTGGCCTCTCCGAGCCTCTACCTCCTCAGCTGTAAAGCAGCTTGGATAGAGTCCACCTCATAGGCTTGTTAAAGGATTTCATGAGCTAGTGTGTGGCATTGCCACGGACACTCTGTGTGACCTTGGGAAGGTCATTGCGGTCACGAAGCCCCAGTGTCTCGCTCTGTAAAATGAGGGGTTTGTCCATAGATCGCTAAGGTTCCTCAGGCCCTAAGGTCCTGCATTCTCTGATTTGGAAACGTGCAGTCACAAAAAGCCACGAGTCCCTGAAACGTGACCTCTCTCCCTTCCTCAACTCCAAATTCACCCCCTCAAGATAAGGGTCCCGGGGGCTTCCCTGGTGGTGCAGTGGTTGGGGGTCTGCCTGCCGATGCAGGGGACACGGGTTCGTGCCCCAGTCTGGGAAGATCCCACATGCTGCGGAGCGGCTGGGCCTGTGAGCCATGGCCGCTGAGCCTGCACGTCCAGAGCCTGTGCTCTGCAATGGGAGAGGCCACAAAGTGAGGGGCCCGCGTACCGCAAAAAATAAAAGATAAGGGTACCCAGGTCACCTCCCCTCCCACTCCTCACCCCCAATCAAACCCAGATGCCAACTCTGCAAATGCCCCTCAGTCTTACAAGACCCAGAAATCACTAACTTTTGATTCATGAAGCTCTTCAGTGTCCCTAGCCAGGTGCCCTCCACTTCTGCCCTCCACAAAAGACAGTCCACACCCTGGAAGACAAAAAGCCACTAATTGTTTCCCTCTGTACTCCAATATTGATTAGGAGACTACAAGTCTATTGGTATTGCATTGACAGCCAGCTGGCTCTCTTGCCTGGGGTAGATGGTCTTTAATAAGAGAGAGAGAAAGAGAAGAACTCTGTTGGGTCATGGAGTCAGAGGCCAGGATGGCGAGGCGAGGGGCGGGCTAGGCAGCTGGATGGGGTGGGGTATAGTTCTGCATTTCTGGGACAGGGGCTCAAGGGCCACACCTGCCCACCTCCAGCCTAGCCCAGCCAGTGTAAGAGGGGAGGCCTGTGGATTCACACCTCTCTCTGAGCTGATGCTCTCAGCTCCCCCACATCTGTGCACTGGGTCTCATCCATTCCCTCCCCTAATCCCGGCTGCACCCTTCTCCACCCTGCAGTGTGACACAGGTGGTCCACCTCCATGGATTGCATTACCCAAACCCCCTTGCTCTCTGGTTTCCATTTGAGTTCATCAGAGGAAACACTGGCGAGGGACTGAAGGGTGGAGGAAAGAGCAGTATTTATTCCCAGCTCCCTCCCCCGCAGGCTCTACCTAAGGCCATGACTCCTACAGCTGCAGCTGCCTCTCAGGCCTCGGTAGTAACGCTGTACCACCATTGCTATGCCCTGGGGTGCTTTACCACCCTGGTAGGTTTTCCTTAACTCTGTCAATAGCCCCTGCATTAGATCCCCTCTCTTTAATTACCCCTCTGAAGCAGAGACCATGACCTGGCCTGCTCCTTGGTCCAGACCAGTCAGGGACCCTGTCCTCAGCCCTAAGCTGCCGTGAGGATGCCGTGACAAGAGCACAGTGGGAGCGTAGCATATGAGGTGCCTTACAGAGGACACCTGGTGTCCTCATGTGTAGGAGCATCACCGTGCAGACATGGGAGGCCTCGCCCACTTACATCACAGAGTCAAGGTTCTTTTGTCTGGTCCCTTCCTCCAACCAGAACTGTATCCCCCAACCCACCCATTCTTTCTCTCATTCAATAAATCTTTAGTGAGCCCAATCTCTATTCCAGGCACAGTGCTAGGTACCAAAACATAAAAATAATTAGACACAGTTCCTGCCCCAAGGAACTCAGTCTGGTGGGAGTTGGATGTGCATAGAATTAGGGATGCAGAGTCTTGGAGGTGCTGTGAGAACAGTGGTCGAGGGCACAGTGGACATCGTCCATCCCTCTCTGAAACCTGAAAACCAGATGGGGTGTCTTTTGTTCAATCCATCAATGCATCAGAGATGAATTTTCTGTTAGGGGCTGTTTGGATTTGGACCTCTCTGGAAGTTGGGGAATGACCTGGAGGACATATCTGAGCCCTCACATAGCCCTAACCCCAGGATTCCCTTGTCCAATTCACCAACCTTGAGCAAAGAGCTTGACCTTGCCCTTGGCTTTCTCCCCTTTGAATGTGTGTGGTAATTGACAGCTTGCAGGATGGGGTGGGAGCAGGGTCCCAACCAGTATCCCACCACTCCCTCCCAGACTGCCGCCCTCCAGACACCAGATGGAGCAGGTGTCAGCCCAGGAGTCCAAAGTCACAGATTCCCCTCACAGGGCTCTCCCTGCTAGAATATATTCTGTCCAGGAAGGGGCCTGTTAAATGATCACTGCAGCTCAGAGAGGAATTTATAGAATTAATCTTTAATACTTGTCAGCATCAGTATTTGGTTATTAAAAGAAGAAATAATAAAATAACAAGCTGATCCCATACCATTTGACGAGGTTCCCTCCTACCAAACACAATGCTCCTACACACAACACACATGCACACACAAACACATGCACACACATGCACTTGCACACACATGCACTTGCACACACACACACACACACATGTGCTTGCACACACATACACATACATGCACACACACCAGAGGTCCCAGAAAATCCCATGATGGCAGCAATGAGCACCAGGACCCCTGATCTCAAAGGGTGAAAATGAGGTTGTGACAGGTGGTTGGGCAGAGGATGTTTCTTTAGGCTCCAAAGACAGCTATTTACAACAGACAGACAAAACTCAATTGAGCTATCTAGAGCCTGGATATAGAGTTTGGGGAGGGTCGCCCAGTGCTACTGACAATACATATTAAATAAGTTAAAAGCTACCCAAAATGATAAAAAATTGAATGTTGTCATGTAGATCCTACATTTGAATATAACCAGATTATAAATCACACTCCAAAGACTTCAAAACCTACATGTTGATTCAACATGCCATCAAGGGAACTCACTTTTGGCAGAAAAGGTTATAGGAAGGTCACTGTCACATCCAACAGACATTTATTTGGAACCCGCCATGGGCCAAGCACTATGTCAGACACTGGGATACCAAGAGGAGCTGAAGGTCACCCTGGCCTTGTTTACTCACAAGCTAAAGAGAGAAGCAGACATGGAAACGGGCGGTAGCAGGTCGATGGGCCAGCCCAGGCAAAGGCAGCATGCTGTGGAGGGACAGAGGAGGGACAGCGCCTCTGCCTGGAAGAATCAGAGAGGGGTCAATAGACAAGGTGACAACTGAGATGGGTCGTAATGGGAAGTGTTGACCAGATGGAGAAGGGATGAAGGCATTCTAAGCAGAGGGAACAGCATATGCAAAGGTGCAGAGGTGTGAACGAGCATGGCACATTCAAAGAGCAGCAAGTAATTCCTTGGGCTGAAGCATAGAGTGTGAGGGACACCGACAGGAGTGAAGGCTACAAAGGTTAGCTGGGGCCAGATCATGAAGGACTTTGATTGCCAGGCTAGAAGGTGTAGAACTTATTCAATAGCAAGTGTCGAGCCAGTAAGGCTTTAAACAAGAACGTGATAAATTAGAGCCGTGTTTTCAAAAGATATATGGGGAGAACAATGACCATGGGATCCTGGAGGCAGTGAGGACCAAGGAACCCTCCTTCCACTGGGGAGGTGCTGATGCCTTTCTAAGGGGAGCACTCGTGAGACAAGCCCCATAGAAAGTGGGGTCATGATTTCAGGGGTCCTGGGTGGAAACCACCCCCTTCCATTTTCATCAGTGGTGTGCATCAGGTAGGGCTGATGGGTAAACAGACCCTCAGTGGGGAGGGTTTCTAGGTCCTGGAATAGCTTGGCTGGCACAGGGCCTGGTCCTCCCATACAGACTGGACAGTGGTGGAGAAGTCCTCAGGGAAAGGAGCCAGAGCCCAAGATTAGCATGCAAACCTCCAAATCAGTTTTGTTTTGGGCAAAGTTCAGGTCCATAGAAAAGGTAGAGGGTTCTTGTATAACTCAAGTTACACTTTGATAAACCCAGGTCTCAAGAGTCAAGGAAGATTTCCAGTGATGGCGGAGTGCAGAGGCCAGGAAATTCTCTTCCCAAAATCTGGGACAAAATGTTCAAAAACAAAAACAACCATTTTGGGGCTCTGGAAATCAATCAACCAAAGGCAATACAACAAATTGAGAAGAATTTGTCACCAAAAACCAAACTGTGGGTAAGAAAATTGGGAGTCTGCAAAGTTCTACCTGGGACTGCCCCCATTCCCACCCCCAGCTCTGGTTCTTCTTGGGTGGGGCTGACCATAAAAAATAATAAGTTGCACTGCAGGAGAGGGCTGACTTGATTCAGAGCAGAAGGCGAGAAGTTCATGTCCAGCAGTTGGCAGTAAAATGCTTGATCAGTGGGGAAGCAAATGGGCGAGGCCCACAGCTCTGCCAGACTGAGGGTGCCGTCCCAGCTGGGGCAAGCAGCAGAGCAGCAAACTCGCCAGAAACTTAACAGGGAGCCCCTGGAAGTTAGAGAGCCACAGAAGGGCTGGAAAAGCTTCCCTGTCTGGTATCCTTGGAGGCTGCATACCTGAAGGGAAGACCAGATGGCCTCAGAAAGTAAAAGCAGGGAAGACCTGAAAACTGCCTGAACTTGGAATGTACACCCCTCCCCAGAATCCACGCACAGAGGTGGAAGCCTTCTGGCTCAAGGTGCTTGGCTACACCTCTGGCTGATCGCTGGCTGACAACTAAGCTATGCAGACATGGAGAAAACCCTCAGGAAGCCAGGCTAAAAATAAAAAGAATTTCTAAAACACTGAGTAGAGATAGCAGCAGCACATACCACTGGGGAGAAAAATTCCCCAGATTAAGTCCAAATGAGTCACTTAAAAAAAAAAAAATCCAGCAACAACAGCCCTCAAGAGTGAAAAATCAGAAGCCAAAGTTTGTACAACATATTATCTAAAATGTCCAGTTTTACCACATGGAAAGAAACAGGAAAGTAACCCATAATCAGGAAAGGAAAAAGAAGTCAAGAGAAACCAACTCTGAGCAGGCACAGATATTGGATTTGGTAGACGAAGACATCAAAGCAACTATTATAAATGTGTTTAAAGAATTCAAAGAAGCCGTGTTTAAAGAATTAAAGGAATACATGATGACAATGACTTAACAAATGGGGCATCTCAGTAAAGAAACAGAAACTATGAAAAAGAACCTAATGGAAATTGTAGAATTGAAAAATATAGTAACAGAAATAAAAATTACGTGCTATGGTGTCAATAGCAGATTTGAGATGTTAGAAGAAAGAATCATTGAACTTGAAGTCAATAGACATTATCCAATCTGAAGAACAAATAGAAAAGTTATGAAGAAGAATGAACAGAGCTTCAGAGGCCTGTGGGACAAGGAGAATTATACCAACATACCTATAATGGGAGGCCCAGAGAAGGGGCAGAAGAATCAAGAGTGGCCCCAATTTTGAAGTCCCTTTCACCACTCTGCTTTGGATGTGGAAGGTCAGAGGGTGCTGGGGAGTGGTGTGAGCCCCTGTAAGCCTCAGCTCTGAG
Organism: Orcinus orca; assembly: GCF_937001465.1. Lineage (NCBI taxonomy): Eukaryota > Metazoa > Chordata > Mammalia > Artiodactyla > Delphinidae > Orcinus > Orcinus orca. Next base: position 93,396,132 of record NC_064566.1, read on the forward strand.
CTGCCTCTCAAGGAGGGGAAATTGTACTCACAGTGTGCTGGGCGCCATACTCTCACGTACTTCAGCCCATTGGCCCACACAAGTCTGTGAGCAGTTTGATAGCCACAGTCTCAGGATACAGAAAAGGCTCAGAGAGGTAAAGCAACTGCCCAGCTCACAAAGCTGGGACTAGAATCCAGTTCCCTCTTCTGCTCGCCTTTCCCACTGCACCTGGTGCCTCTCGGCTCACATCCTCATGCCCTAGAGACTCAGCCGTGGGGGAAGGACTGGTGTGACTGCAGGCAGAGAGCAGCGCTGAGTGTGGCCCTGGGGCTCAGGAAGGGGCAGACCAGAGACGGGGGTGAGCACAGACGTGTCTCCGAGCCTACAGGACCCTCTCCTCTTTCCACAGGGAGGTGGGCCTCTTGCCAGGATGGGCTGTCCCACTGCCCAGGGAGCCAGGCCCTCCCTCCAGGTGTTGACTAACCAGGCAGAGCGGGGGCTGGACAGGATTCCCAAGACCTACAGCCTCCCTTGATTCCCACCCTCGAGGGTCAGGCCCAGCAGCCTCCTTCCCGAGCCTGGCCTGAGGTCGGGCTGGGCCTGGCCTCTAGAGGGTCAGCATCACTCCCCGAGTCCTTCCCTCTCAGCTCCACTCATGTTTCCATTCAACCTCACAACTCTCCTGAAAAGAGGAGGCCAGGTGAGGAGTGTGCGTCCCCTCAGGTTAGACACTTTGCATGAAGTCACACAGCTGATGTGCCAGGATTCGTGTCCTAGTGCACTGACTCCAAAGCCCCCTTTGGTGGCCCCTCTGCCTCTCTCTGGGGATCTTGCTCCAAATAGCCACCCCCAGCTCCCCTCCTGAGGGGCTGGGACCAGCAGGGCATGTGCTTCATACCCAAAGCTCAGCACTGGAAAGAGGAACAATGTCTCCATCACAAAACCAGCTCCCAAGTCAGCCGGGACACCCTCTCCCTCCCTGGTGCCCTTTGCCCACCTTGCACCCCTCACCTGGGGCCAAACTGGAGGAAGGAGATGTAATTGCCGTTGGAGGCAGAGCCATTCAGGTTCACAAAGTGACCGCTGGGCTAGGCGCCACCCACGGCCTCCTCTGGACGTCCTCAGCCCTCCCAGGGAGCCCCTCCCCTGTGGACAAGAGCTCAGCGGGCACACCCCCAGCACTCCGAGGGTGCCACTGCTGTGGCTCATCCACTCTGAGTTCCCAGAGTGGAGCTCATGGAAGGCACCATGGAAGCATGGAAGCTCATGGAAGGCACCTGGGGATTGACTGTGGAACCTCAGTTACTGGCCTCCTTTGGTGCCTTCTTTTGTGTGAATCAGATCTGATGTTTAGCCTTTCTGACCCTCAATTTCCTCATTCTTTCCTCATTCTAAGAAAAAAGGACAAGTCATGTCTACCTCACTGGAGTGGTAGTATAAGTGAGGAAAAGGATATAATAAGGATAATATTAATTCCTATTAATAATATCAACAATAATATTGATTAATAGTAATAAGATCATTACTGTTGATAATAAGGATAAATATCATTTATATTATAAATGATAGAGCAAAGATGCCAGGAGAAGGAAGGGCAGGACAGCAGGGGAGAGGACGGGGTGAAACCTCGGGACTGGCTGAGGACAGAAAGGTTGGGAAGGGCCTGAAGACGAGGAGTGTTGGGGGTTTGAGAGGTGAACGGAGGCCGGAGAGCACTGGAGGAAGAGGAGGCGTGAGCAAAGGCTGGGTGGGTGCTGGGCACCCAGGTGGGACATAAGGGCTGGAGGAAGGCGGGACCAGCAGGAGGATAAAAACCAAGGGCAGCGGCCTGCGGGGTTTGGTGCCCCAGCAGCTGGGGTGAATGAGCAGCAAGTCCACAGGCTCAGCCTGTCGCCTGCACGCTTCAAATTAAATAACTGCAACTCCCCTTTTATTTCCTCTCTGACAGCAACTTACTGCAAAGGCAGCCGCTTCTGACATTCTAATATTCAGAGTCACATCCTGTAGGATAAGCCCATCACTGTTGTCTAAGCCGATGATTTGTACCAGGAGACGAGGGAGCCGGGAGGGGCCGGGAGAGGCTGGCCTGGAGCTGCTGTTGGCAAAGGAGAGAAGGAGAAGCTGGACCAGCCCAGGCCTCCGGCCCTGGAGTACTTGGGACCATCTCATCGCCCCTCCCCTCTCTACCAGCTCACTCGATAATGTTTTGGAGCACTCACTACAGGGCAGTCTGTGCCAGGCTCTCTGCGGGGGTCACGGACCCCATCGTCAGGAAGCTCACCCCCCCAAGCCAGTATGGGCAGGCAGCAATTCCCAAGCCCACGGCAGAGCCCAGGGGTTAGAGACAGGTGCTCTGGAGACACACAAGACTGGGTTCATATCCTTAACTCTGCAGCTTACAAGCCCGGTAACCTCGGGAAACTTTCCAAACATCAGTCTCTGTATCTTCAGAATGAGAATAGCCACGTGGCCTGTCCCCTCATGTCAGCCAGAAGAGTAAAGAAAGAAGGCAGAGAAAGCACTGACGGACCCCAGCGCAGAGCAAGTGCTTACAGCGGCTGTGAAAGTGACACCTCAGGAAGGATGCAATGCTGCCCAAAGCGGGGGGGGGGGGGGGGGTGCCCACAGAGTGCTGTGGCAATGCTGGGGAGCATCTGCTCCTACATCAGACAGTCCCGGGCAGCTAGGAGCCCCCCACAGTCCACACACCCCTTGCCTGGCCTCGGACACATGTGGAACCCTCCAGGCAGCTTTGTGTATAATGGGATGCTTCATGGAATTTTCTGTACACACCAGCCGAGCACTAGACAGCCAAGCACAGGCAGGAGAGAAGCAAATGGGTCAGCTGACCACACTAATGGGGCGGGCGGGTCACTTCCAGAGCAATAGGAACAAATGACTGGGTGAAGCCAGGCTGGTCTTAAGCTGGAGAATAAGGCAGAAGGTTCCAAGCAAGGAAGAGTGAAAGGGCCCACCTGACGATCAGGGGCTTCCTTGCCCAAGGGGTTCTTGGTAGGGAGATACTGGCCCCCTAAAAGGACCAGCCACAGAGAAAACTGAGGGGATGGGGCTGGGGACAGGGCCAAGCCAAGAGGCTGGGGAAGACGGAGCAGAGGGGAGGGGAGAGAGACCGTAGGGCTTGTGGGAGGTGCGAATGGACAGAGATTTGGGTCAAGTCTTCCCAATTAGCCTTGAAAGGGAAAAAATATTCTCCAAGGCCTGAAAGGAAGAACAAAAACAAGTAAGAGAGGAGCTCTGAGCATACCCTGAAGAGTTGCTGAAGGGCCGCTCTGGCCTATAAAATACAGGGAGTATGGTAATCTAATAAACATGGCAACAAAGCGTTTGTCACCAAGCTAATTTTATTAGAACAGATCTCAAACGGCTAATTTCCTTTTACTAATGAGCAAATTAGTTGAATCTCTGATCTGCTTTTAAGGCACTTATACTAATAAAACATGAATGACAAGTGAAATTTGTTGTGAGATGTGGTGACGCATGCACTTGGGTTGACGGGAATCTCCAAGTGTGGAGGGTTGCTCTAACACGGCCTTGCCCACAGGGGCCTCTGGTCTATGCAGGCCAGCTGGGAGACCCACCCCACCCAAGGGAGGCAGGGTGGCGGGGAGGAGCAGTGGAGGAGGTAGGGCCTGGCCGGGCAGCAGGGTGGGTGAGGCTTCTGCAAAACCCCCAGGGAGTGGCGGGCAGGATGGCTTCAAACTTTCTGCGTGCTCCCTTGAGGAGGGGCCTGCCCCCTGCCTCCCCACCTCCCGACCCCTGTATGCAGGGAAGAACTTTCTAAACATGCCCAGCGCCCCGATGATCTAGGCTGGCTCACACCAAAGCTGAAACCCATTTTGCCAAACCATCTTTCCCATAGCCAGACTGTGGGCTCCTGAATCCAGCTCTTCACAGCAGGTTTGCAGGTCCTGGGGAGTGGGAGACCCGATGCCCAGCCTCTTCGCTAGGCAAAGGGGCTTTGGCTGGGCTCTGATCAGGCCAATATTCATTGCAAGCAGCCAGGACAGGCCTGCGAGAGTGCAGCACAGAGTGGCGAGGTTGGTTGCCACCCGGAAGAGAGGTGCACAGGAAAGCCCTCAGCCAATCAGAGCCCAGGGATGCTGCCTCCTTCCTGCCTGAAGGATGGGGGGAGAGGGTAGGCATAGGCCAAATTTGATCTAAGAGGAGTGGTCCCCTACTTGCTTTGGTGGCATGCTTGGTGTTGGCAGACAGAGAAAGCCTGCTGGGAAGGTGCCCCCTGCAGCAAGACCAGGGAGAAGGGCTAACAGGTGGTCCCACCCACCTGGCAAATACAGGACATCCATCTGCTTCAACAGGCTTTGCAAAGAAGGGGAAAAAGGAATTCCCGGGAAGGAAATCCAGGACACTGCCGGCTCCCTGGCCTAAAACATGCCCTAGTAGTTACTTTCTGCTAAGAAGGGCTTGAGAGAGCTGGGCACCGGGGCAGCTGGCAGTCCCTGACAAACTGCCCCAGCAGTAAGCTGGACTCAAAGGCCCTCAAAATGCCCAAGAGAAGAATGAATCCCTGTGGGATTACCCCACAGGGGCTTTTACTCCCTTCCCCGGGGAGCCACAGCTGGACCCCCAGCCCCCATCCCTGCCTCTAAGTGCAGAGCTGGGATCTGATGCCAGCAGGTGAGTCCAGGAGCCAGCTCTTTTCAAGTGGCGAGACTTGCCTGTTCTGTAAATAGCACGCGACCCACCTGAGAATGAGCTTTGGGCTGAAGGCTGTATAAAAGCCTTAGTAAACCCCGGGGCAGGTGGAGAAAGACCCCTCCTGAAGTGGTGCCAAGGTACACAGTAAATCAAATCCCACACGAGGACCAGCTCCTGCAGTTGTCCCCGACCCCCGCTTGGTAGGCTGCGTTGGGGGTGGGGTGGAGGGCAGAGGTCTCTCTCTCACGGTACCATTTACCATGTGATGTGATGCGGGAGGTTGACATTGCTCTGCTCTCCCCTCTCCGACCGCAGGTTCTGTCCTAGTCACTCAAGTTCCCCTCCCAAGATGCATGGCCCAGCAACTTAGCCTTCAGTTACTTGAATAAATGCAAGAGCTGGGGGAAGAGGAGAGCTTATAGGGTTAAATAGGGTCAAATATCCTGGTCCTCAGTATTTCTTATCTCTTTGCTATCCTGGGTCCATCTCCCCCACAGGTTTCACTCTCCCTATAGATGAAAACTGGAACCCCCTCTACACGTCTGCAGCCACCCGAGCCGAGTGTTGGATTCCCAGGCCAGGCCAAAGGAGACGGAGCAGGCCTGCCCCCCCACTGGCAAGCGGAGTGTTAACAGGAAGGCCCCCGCATTGCCTCAGATGGAGGAAGGTGGCAGGTGAGCTGGCACCCGGCAGGGATGGTTTCCATCTCTGCTGCCCCCATGCCTGGTGCTGCAGGATCAAGCCTGGAGCCCGGCAGTGAAATGAGTCTTGGTCTTCCCCTCCACAAAGTCCTATTTGAGAAACAACCAAAGGGGACATCAAGGGAGAAGTCACCGGTGAGGCCACCAAAGGCAGAGAGGAAAGGAAGCAGGATGCCAGGGACAGCAGCTCCCCATGGGTTTCAAAGTGTAGGTTTCCTCGTAGAAATCTGAGTTTCCCAGTTCGGCACCTAGGAAACCTAGGACCTGGCAAGGGGACGAGACAAGATGTCAAAGTATGACTTTTTCATCGACTCCGACAACCCGCGTGGCTTTTTTAAAGCCTGACTCCCAGGCCTGCATTCCTTCTCCGTGCTCTCTGCCGTGGTTCCCATGGAAGGGATCAGCCTTAGTGTGGAAGATGGGATGAGAGTTCTAGGCTGGCCAGAAGAGACAAGACCAGCCTGTCCAAGACTTTGTGGAGGTCCTGGCCTGGAGGGCTAGAGATCTAGAGCCTTCCAAGGAGCAGGGGCTGGAAATCCTCACCTGGGCCTTCCCAGCGACCCCAGCCTCCAAGCTCCAGAAACCCAGAGTGTAAAAATATGCTGCAAACGGGGAGATCAGCTCGGTGCTTTGTGACCGCCTGGAGGGGTGCGATAGGGAGGGTGGGAGGGAGGGAGACGCAAGAGGGAAGAGATATGGGAACATATGTATATGTATAACTGACTCACTCTGTTATAAAGCAGAAACTAACACACCATCGTAAAGCAATTATACTCCAATAAAGATGTAAAAAAAAAAAATATGCTGCAAAGACTATGCATTCACCAGCTCACCTGACGACAATGGAGTGGGCACGGCCAGGCGCTGGGACACATGCGCCGCAGCCCCTGTTATGCGCTAACAGCACTGTCTCACCCCAGGTTCCTTTACCTGTATGATGAGAAGCGCTGACTTTAGTCCCTGCGGTCCCCTCCCACCCTCACATCCTGTGTGTCCCTGACTCTCTGAAGTCCCAGCCTGCCTCCAAGGGTGGTTTGAGAACCAAATGAAGCGTGGCCATGGAAGTGCAGGATGGCCCGGGAACAGAAGAGATAAGCTTGGGAGCCCCAAGAGGAGGGAGAGAACAGACTTGCCTAGGCACAGCTCCAGTGGGACGACACAGAGCCCTGGGTGGCTGAGCCAGGCTTCTCCCAAGGGCCTGAGGCCACCTGCACTATCTCTCTGATCATAGCAGCTTTGTAGCTCTCTCCATTTGGGTTGGAAATGGTGGGCTTTTTGTAGTTTTAAGGTCTTCAGACCCCTCCCTCTGCTCTTTTCCTTATTAAAGTTTCCCTCACCCAGCTTATATAATATCCAAAAATCAATTGCTTGTTTTCCTGTCTGTTTAGAAATGAAAGTGGGACTTAGAGGGGAAGCCTGCAGGCCGGGAGGCAGCCCCAGGCTGAGCCAGAGGCTCTGGGATAGAGAGGGCCCAGGCAGCTGGCTTCTAAGCTCAGTTGTAAAGGAGCTGAGTGCTTGGGGTCTCTGAGGGCCTCAGGGTTGGAAAAGGCCCCAGAGCTGAGCTCTCAGTTGACAGGGCCACCCCTCCCCTCCTCTGCTTTCCCTCAGCCCCAAACAGGGCCTGGAGCACCAAGCCCTCTTCAGGCCACAGCTCAACCAGTGGGATGGGGCTAGATCAGCCAGTTCCAGCAACAGTTGGTCTTTAAAAGAAAGCAACTCAAACTTGTGTGCAGGCTGCTCACACACACCCCAAACTACCTCCCCATGAGGCCTGGGTTCCAAGAAGCCTCTATGGCTAGGTGTGGTTGGGTCTAGAGAGCCAAGAGGGGAGACCTTTAGAAAATTCTAGAGAGAAGCAAATAAAAGAGCTCTGGAAAAACTATGGAGACAGTTAAAAGATCAGTGGTTGGCAGAGGTTAGGAGGGAGGGAGGGAGGGATGAATAGGTAGAGCACAGGGGATTTTTAGGGCAGTGAAAATATTCTGTATGATACCGACATGCGTTGGTCAAAACCCGTAGAAGGTACAAGGCCAAGAGTGAACCTTAATGTAAACTGTGAACTTTAGTTAATAATAATAATGTATCCATATTGGTTCATCAGTTTTAACAAATGGCCCACACTAATGCAAGATGCTAATAATATAGGAAACTGGGTGGGGAGGGGTGTATGGGAACTGTCTGTACTTTCAACTCAATTTTTCTGTAAACCTAAAACTGCTCTAAATTATTATATCTATTAATTTAATAATAATAGCCAGGGCTTCCCTGGTGGCACAGTGGCTGAGAGTCCGCCTGCCGATGCAGGGGACATGGGTTCGTGCCCCGGTCCAGGAAGATCCCACATGCCACGGAGTGGCTGGGCCCGTGAGCCATGGCCGCTGAGCCTGCGCGTCCGGAGCCTGTGCTCCGCAACGGGAGAGGCCACAGCAGTGAGAGGCCCGTGTACCGCAAATAATAATAATAATAATAATAGCCAAATCTGGAAACAACCCAATTTTTCATTAACAAGTGGACGGTTAAACAACCTATGGAACATGCATACCATGAAACACTGCCCACCAAGAGAAGGAATGAACTGTTCACACACACACACACACACACACACACACACACACACGTATGTATACACATACACACACACGTACACATACACACACAGCCCGGGGTTCTAGTGACAGTGCCACTAACATGCTGTGTGACCCTAGGCAAGTCACTTGCAGTTTCTGGGTCTCGTTGAGGTCCCATGCAAACCTTCTCACTCCGGCCCATCTCACTGCCTCACTCTTGTCACCAGATGAAGGATGAGATGAAGCTACATTTGATCCCTCTCTTGCCCCCAAGAAGGAATAAGCTCTCCACAGCCCCTGGCCCCTTGGCAGCCCTGACAGCTTCACCCTCTCCCAGCCAAGCACCCAGGGTTTTCCTCTAATCCGGCTCAGACAGGGCCCTGCTTGGCAGGACCACAGGCCAAGTATCAGCAGTAGCAGCACATGCCTCACCGCCCCGCCAGCCCCAGGGCTCCAGCCACTCTGGAGTCCCAACTCACCTCTCCCTCCCATCCCGACTTTCCCTCTGCTCTCCTGACTTGTCCATACATCACCAGGAGTGCAATAACCTTTAAAAAAAAACCATTTTACTCTGAACTAACAGAGTCAGGCCTCATTGTTCCCAATATCACCAAGCAATTTCTGAGCTAGGGAAGTGTTGAATTGGAGCCGGAAGATGGGCAATTGGGCAAGGTCAGCCGACATGGTACCGAGCGGGGGTTGAGAGCTCAAGGGGGGTGAGAGGAAGGGCTCAGCTTGGAATGTGGGAAGACGGACGCTGGGGTCTCCGGAGGTGGAAGCAGAGGTGACTCCCTAACATTTGCCATCCCTACACTTCCAACCCCACTCACTGTGCCCAACTATGGGTTCACCTGGATTGTAACTTCTTCACCAACTGACAAAATCTCCTTTAAATTGCACCCACCTGCTCTAATTGCTCAGCTCTCCTTGCTGCAAGTTTTTACAGCAGAAATCCAGCCAAAGAGCGTTTGAACAACTCCAGATGCCGGAGAACATTGCCCAGTCCCCGCCTGCACAAGGACTACAAGTACCCTTCGAGGACGGTCCCCCGGGCCCCTCCTCTAACCCAGCTCCCAGAGAGGCACTTGACCCTCACCCCGGCCCCGGCTATCCTGACGTTCGGTTCTTGCACAAATTTAGTGCCTCTCACATTCATTTAGCTCCCGGACCACAAGGCACAAACGCAACATTGGGCTCTGTACGCTAACAATCTAACGCTATTACAAACCACACTTATGAGCGGGGACCCTATTTATTTATTTATCTTTATATCTTCAGTCCCAAATGTGGTTCCAGATACATAGCAGGACCTTAATAAATGTCAAATGAACAGAATACTCTAGTGGTTGTACAATTCTGGACACAGTGTTGACTGAATGACATCAATTACCTAAAGAGACATCCAGGGACTTCCCTGGCCGTCCAGCGGTTCAGACTCCGCACTTCCACTGCAGGGGGCGCAAGTTCAAACTAAGATCCCGAATGCTGTGTGGTACGGCCTAAATAAATAAATAAACAAACAAACAGATATCCAAAAACTCTTAAGGGAAAGAACTCCATTTCCCACAGTCCTAGAACAGTGCTTTCCAGCAGAAATCTCTGCAATGATGGGGGTGCTCTGTATCTGAGTTGCCCCAATGTCTAGCCACCAACTACCTGGGGGTATTGAGCACTTGAAATGTGGCTAGTGTGACTGAGGAATTGGATTTTACATGTTAATTAATTCTAATTTAAATAGCCACAAACTGGACAGTGCAATCCTAGAAAAAGGTGATTCTGGAGATGGGCTCATAAATGAAATGAATGTAAAAGGTCCTATTAAGAGCTCGGTGCCACGGCACGGTGTGTAATAAAGAGCATGGTCTAGGGTTCAAATCCCCGTTTTCAAGTTACTAGCCAGTTATTTAACTCTCTGTGCTTCTGTTCCTAATCTGAATAACAAGAATAACATTTACCGCATAGGATTCCTGTGAGGGTCCAATGAGTTAATACATTTAAACAGTGCCTTGAATATTATAATGAGTACTCCACATACATGAACTGTTGCTATTACTGGCATTAAAAATGTTTGTTGAAGATATATATATATATATTTATAAACTAAACAACAATGACCTACTGTATAGCACAGGGAACTATACTCAATATCTTTTTTTTTTCTTTGCGGTACGCGGGCCTCTCACTGTTGTAGCCTCTCCCGTTGCAGAGCACAGGCTCCAGACGCGCAGGCTCAGCGGCCATGGCTCACGGGCCCAGCCGCTCCGCGGCATGTGAGATCTTCCCGGACCGGGGCACAAACCCGTGTCCCCTGCATCGGCAGGCGGACTCTCAACCACTGCGCCACCGGGGAAGCCCTATACTCAATATCTTATAATAATCTATAAAGGAAAAGAATATGAAGAAGAATATATATGTGTATAACTGAATCACTTTGCTGTACACCTAAAACTAACACAACATTGCAAATCAACTATACTTCAATTTTTAAAAAGTTTATTGAGTCTGAATGTGCATCTACCAAAGAATATTTGCTAATATTTATTGATCACCTACCAAGTGTCAAGCACTGTGCTAAGAACTTGACAGTCACCCTAAGAGTGAGGTATGATTGTCAACATATTAAAGGTGAGAAACTGAGGCTAAGGGAGGTTGAGTGTCCAGATTCCAACTGACAATATGCCTGTTTCCACAATCTCTACTCAGTCTGTTTCCTCATCTACAGACTGAGTCTTAGACCAGTGTCTATATCACAACTTTGGCAGGTAAATAAATAAGAGTATGCACAGGGCCTGTGCTTAGTATAAAGCAATCGTTCCCATCTGGGGGCAATTTGCCCCCGTAGGGAACAGCTGGCAGTGTCTGGAGGTGTTTGGGGTTGTCACAACTGGGGGTGGGGCGTGGGTAGGTGTTGTTACTGGCATCTAGTGGGTAGAGCCCAGGGTTGCTGCTAAACTTCGTACAAGCACAGGCAGCCTCTACAACAAAGGATTATCTGACCCAAAATGTCAGTAGTGCCAAAGTTGAGAAGCACTGGTCCAGAGCCTCACTGACAGTATTCAATACTGTGCTGGCAATGAGAGAAAGAAGGCAACTGAATCTACAAATTTTAAAAGGTGCACATTTTGTTCAGAGTCTGGAACAGCAGTGCTGTAGCACGGCAGTAGGTTCAGGGAAATGGTTTCACTCTTCAAATCACAGAGGGTTATCACTTGCCAGATGACAGAGCAATGCGCCTGACACTGCAGGGGCTTGTGCTTAGAAAACAGGATCCCCACTCTCTAGACAGTTATGATGAAATTGTACCAACACAAGGTTAGGAAATAGAGGAGGAGGAGTCAGGTGGCTGAGTCGTCCAAGACTACAAAGGGAGGGGGTGAAATCACTCCAGCCCACTCCCTCATTTCACACTTGAGGAGCACAGAGGGTAGAGAAAGGGCCCTGAGCCACAGAGACTATGGACAAAAAGTGTGGAGCTCCTGAAGAGGCCAATCACCCGCCGTACCCCAATTTTCTACGTACAAAGTAGGAATGATACATTCTGCTCCTCCATTTGACCGCAAGTTGCCCAATCTCCAACCAGGTTAGCATGTCAACCAAACACCATCATCAACATCAGTACCATTTATTGATCACTTACTATGTGTCATGTATCGCACTGAGAGCAAAATCCCACTTAACCTCAGAACAACCCAATTTTACAAATGAAATAACTGAGTCCAGCCCCAGACTGCCAGACCCTAGAGCAACAGCTCTTAATCTCCATGCTATACATCCTCTCTCGGCATCAGACTGGAGTCTGAACAATGATGGGCCCATTTCACGCTCTGCCCCTCCACACAACACAACTGGACCACCAGCCCTTGCCATGCCCTGACCCACTGCAGAAACTGTAAGGGTCTCCCAGGTCCCAGCACAGCACCTGGCATCCAGGATTGAGATGGGAGGTTGGCTCCTTGGGCTCCATGGACAAACGTCAAAGTCACAGCTTCTCCCCACTGTGCACAGGACCCATGCCTGACACTCATAACCCAATTAGGGCCAGGGAGATAACAGGTAATGAAACAATAACAGTGCATGGCAGCATAGGTGCTGAAATTAATGAAACTCTGTGGGAGTTTGGAGCTCTCACCTTAAGTGCTTAGAGATCAGGAGGCAGGAAGAGAGAACAGAGAGGGCTTCATCAAATCCACGCACTTGCCCTGGAACTTAAAGGAAGGGGAGGAGCTCTCCTGACAAACTCAGGGTGAGAAGTGAGGAAAAAGGCATTCCCAGCAGAGGGACTTGGGTGAACAAAGGCAGAGGTGGGCAAGGCAGCTGAAGTGGGCAAAACAGGATTCCAGTTTGGTAGGAACAAGATAGGACCTTCTTGTGATATAGACAGATGAAGAGGGGCTAGGCAGTGGGCATCCAAAAGCATCCTCTAGATTGGGGCAGGTTAGTGTTAGCGATGTTTCAAAAGGGATTTGCAAGTGAATTATTTATGGTGGTAACAAACAAGCACTCATTTAGCTTATATCCCACATTATACAAACACAGCATTGAGTTGTGCAAGTTAAGGCCCTAATGCCACTCTAAATTAAATTCATCAGTGTCTTAATTAAGGTCTATATTTAGTTCTTAATTAAAGGGGAGAGAAAAATCCACGATGTTGCATAGCAGAGATCTGAAATGGAGATAAATCATCTTTCTGCCAGTGTACTGGACACATGCCCACCCACTCTCAAGACCCAGCCCCCTACTGTGGTTGTAATCCTTTAATCCTTCCTTCTTTTCTTCCTTCCTTCCTTCTTTCCTTCCTTCCTTCCATCTTGCCTTCCTTTCTCTTTCATTCCTTTATGAAGTTTTATTTATTTATTCTACGTCAAATTATTGAGCACCTACTATGTGTCGGGCACTGAGCTTTGATTATGGGGCACAGTAGGGAATAAACTAGAGATGGTCCCTGCCCTCAAGGGCTTGCACTCCAGAGAATGCCAACGGATACATACATGTCTCAGCTTTGAAACCTCCCTGGGTCTCCATTGCTCTCCAGGCCCTTCCAGCCAGGAGAATCCTGGTGTCCGGACACCCTAGGTGATGCCACAGCTGATGCCTTCATCTTATCAGCCAGAGAGAACCTTGAAGAGTGGCCATGTGGGTCCTCCAGTCCCCTGCCCTCACCATGCTGGCCAAGCTCCCATGTGGACCAGTGGCAGGGCAGACCCTCAGTACCGAATTCTACTCTGCTGTCCCCTCTAGCAAAGGATAAAGACTTGTCAGAGGATGAGGAAGGGGTCGTGAGCTTCCCTTTGACCCTAAGATTCTAGGATTCCCCAACACCAGGTGGGGCACTGGGTCCTGGGAGTGGCTTCACTGAACAGGGTTTATGAAGGAAGATCCCAGAACACAGGATGTTACAGCCACAAAAACCTGTGCAGCTTGGCAATCTGAGTTCCTGGGAGGTCAAGTGACTTGTTCAAGAAAACAGAGAGTTAACAAAGGGCAAGAGCTAGAATCCACATCTGCTTTGTGCCAAGGACTGTATCCAAGGGGACACAAGCATGGGTAAGCCAGGGTTCCTGCCCTCAGCACATCTGCTGAGGGAGGGGGGAGCCAGTCCAAATTGGGAGGGGGAAGCTTGACGTTGGCAAGGCAACCATGTGGATTATCAGTAAAATCTGCCCATCTTCATCCCCTGGAAAATGTTTTTCTCCAGGGCTGACTGGGCCCTCCCAGTGCACAGTACAAGCCTGCTGGGAATTGGGGTGGGGGGCGATAATCCAGATCGTGACAGCACAATGCCAGGATGCCAGGACAGAGGCTCCCCTCACTTGCTGAACCCACTAGAAGCATGAGGACTGCCTTCGGCCAGGGCAAGAGGCTTTGGGCTGTGCTAAAGATGTCAGAGTTGGTTACGAAAAGAAATGGGACAGAAGGGCATCCCAGTCGGGAAAATGGATTGCACAAAGGTACAGAATCAAGGAAGCAGAGCAAGTTAAGAAAACCTCAGCGATTTTTGTGTGGTGGGAGGGGATGGGGAAGGTGAGGTGGAAAAGATTGGCTGGAGCCACAATCCCACTACGGGGCATGTACCCTGAGAAAACCATCATTCAAAAAGAGCCATGTACCACAATGTTCACTGCAGCTCTATCTACAATAGCCAGGACATGGAAGCAACCTAAGTGTCCACTGACAGATGAATGGATAAAGAAGATGGGGCACATATATACAATGGAATATTACTCAGCCATAAAAAGGAACGAAATTGAGTTATTTGTAGTGAGGTGGATGGACCTAGAGTCTGTCATACAGAGTGAAGTAAGTCAGAAAGAGAAACCAGATGCTAACACACATATATGGAATCTAAAAAAAAAATTGTTCTGAAGAACCTAGGGGCAGGACAGGAATAAAGACACAGACGTAGAGAATGGACTTGAGGACACGGGGAGGGGGGAAGGGTAAGCTGGGAGGAAGTAAGAGAGTGACATGGACATATATACACTACCAAACGTATAATAGATAGCTAGTGGGAAGCAGCCACATAACACAGGGAGATCAGCTCGGTGCTTTGTGACCACCTAGAGGGGTAGGATAGGGAGGGTGGGAGGGAGACGCAAGAGGGAGGGGATATGGGGATATATGTATATGTATAGCTGACTCACTTTGTTATACAGCAGAGACTAACACACCACTGTAAGGCAACTATACTCCAATAAATGTTTTTAAAAAAAGAAAATTGGCTGGAGCCGGCCTGGGGAAGGCCTTGAACGCCGGCATTTCACTCCTCAGCTCAGCCTCTGGGCAACCTCGGAAGGACGTACACCGCTCACTCTCAGAGCAGAGCTACCAGGAGGAGAAGGGTGGTCCTCGCCGGTGTCCGGCCCCATGCGGGCGAGCCCCGCAGCGCCCGAGCAGAAGCTCCACCGGCAAGCACCCCGCTTCACAGCACAGCCTCGGGGTGGGCAGGGGTGGCGCGTTACGTTAGAGCTAGCGACTTGCTACCGGGGAAGCGGCGCTAAAACCCAGGGACCCGGTGGGTGCAGCGGGTCCGGGGAGCGGCGGGGGCGGGAGCCGAACCAGCCCGTAAAGGGAACTTGGCACAATCGGCGCATCAAAGCGGTGCAGCTGCGGCTCGCTGAGCCCGCGCAGCTTTCTTCTCTCCACTCTCTTCTCCCCGATTAATCAGCGGCTACAGCGCGGCGCTTTGATCCCCGAAATCAAACCCTCCGTCTGATGGGTGACTTGATGTTATGCTAATCCGAGCTGATTGAGCTGAGATAATTACACTTCATCCAGGTTTCCTGGGAGTTCCGAATAAATATTGATGCACATCTGTCCCCGGCTCAGGTGTAGCGGGGAGCTTTGCGATGGCAACAGTTTCGGCCGGCCCGGGAGCGCGCGCACTGCCGCCAGCCGCCCGCCTTCGCCAGCCTCCGCCCGCCTTCGCCGCTGCGCCGGGATGCTGCGAGCCGGGCGGGATTCCCAGAGCCTCGCTTAGCGGGGCCCGCGAGGCCACCGGGGAGGGGACGAAGACCTGGCGCTTTGCGGTTCGGGGGCCTGGTTTGAGTTTCAGCGTCCCCGTATGGGCTGTGTGGTCTTGGACGTGTCTCTTAACCTCTCTGAGCCCCAGAGCCTACCCATTTCTTTAGATTGCCGCGGAGATTAAATGAGATGCGTGAGAAGGGGCTGACCTGTGCGGAGTCACACTTGGCCTTGCTGCGAAGCCCTCCCTACCGAGAGCCCGGAGGCGCTGGGAGAAGGCACCTCAGCCGGGGTATCCTCCCCGCCAACACTCGTGCGCCGGGGCTGCGCGCTCCAGACGGTATAGAAATGAATAATAAAGCAAGCATTTCGGTGGCGCCGCTCCTCCCCGCGGGCTAATTAGATCGTGTTTGTAAAGCACTTCGAAGACAAAACGCGCCCCAAGTGTTAATTATCGTTAGCCCCGTCCCAACACGCTTCCTGAGCAGCGCGGGAAGCCGGGAGAGGCCCCTTGCCAGCCTGCGCTGCAGCTGCCGGGCAGGTATAGAGACCCCAAGCGCGGGGACCGCCGCAGGTCCGCTACCCCCCACCCTTCCGAGCTCTAATCCCTTTCCCAGGCCCTCCGGAGATCCGGACGCAAGAATAAAGACGGGGGGAGGAAAAGGAGCGGGTTAGAAGACACAACAATCTGCAGATGTATCCATCCCGCTCCGGGGAAGAGCTAGTGGGTGTCCAGGAAGGCCTCACTGAGGAAGCACCCCACATTTTGGAGGTGTAGGAGCTGGCCGAGAGGACGGGGGGAGTACCTCCTGGTACTGACCCTGGACGACCCTAACCAACGTGTCTTCCGAAATTTTGCACGATTTGCCCCCAGAACCACGCGCCCCATTGACCAGAGACCCTGGTCTCCAGTCCCCGCCTCCTGTAAGGCCTGGACCAGCGCTGAAGGACCATGGGGGCACAAACCCCAGCTCAAGCAGGTTCTGGGTGTACCAGGCAGTAATCCTACCAGAACTTGGCCTTGCACCCAGAGTTAGACTCACTTGGAAGTGGTAAAGCCGAGACAATATTATCTAGTCCCTTTTCCCACCTTTATTGGGATGATGATTATAAGACCCAGATCAGTGAAAGGTCTCCATACACAGAGCCAGGTGGAAGCAGAGCTGAGCCCGTCTCCAGACTTCTCCTCCAGCGCTCTGCAAACTCACCTTACTGTTCCCTTGGAACAACCACAGCAACACTTAGAAAATTAATAATGAATAATGTGCAGAGTTCACTACCTTTTACAGAGGGCTGCCATATGCACCATCTCAATAGGTCCTAACGAGCCACCGAAGCCCAGAGGTGTTAAGGGATTTGCCCTGGGTCACACCCTGGTTAGTGACAATGCTGGGGCAGGAGCCCTGGGTACCATCTACAGATCCTGTGCAGTACCTTCCAGCTCACCTTCTTAGAGTGCCTGGAATCGTATTTCTTTAAATGCATGCAATTCTTGCCTATACTGTAGCTCACGCTGCTTTCCTAAAATTAAGCATTTTTCTGTCAACAAGCATCTTTGCCCAGAGACGTTTCCTATTATCTTCAGAAGCTGGTGGATGCGGCTGAGCCCCTAGACCTCTTCCTCAGAAGCATGAAAAGACAAGTCTCTTGAACAAGGGGTGTGGGGCGGGGTTGGATGGAGGGTACCCCACCCTCTGAGAAAGAGAAGACTCTAAACTCCTCGGAACAGGGGTTGGACCGCACTATCCCTTTCTTCTCCATCATTCCTAACACGGTGTT
Organism: Orcinus orca; assembly: GCF_937001465.1. Taxonomy (NCBI): domain Eukaryota; kingdom Metazoa; phylum Chordata; class Mammalia; order Artiodactyla; family Delphinidae; genus Orcinus; species Orcinus orca. The sequence continues at coordinate 93,413,299 of NC_064566.1, forward strand.
TAGGGATGTTGGTTGAATGCCCAGCAGGTGTGAAACTGAGAAGCAAACGGCCTGGGGCCTGGGAGAAGGAAGGAGGGGCAAGGCGACCAAGTTCAGCCCTTTCCGGACACCAGTCATCGCCAGCTTTCACGTGCATGTAGGGAGTCACCTGGGAGCCCCTTAAAGGGCAGATTCCCAGATCCAGCCAGAGATTCCAATGTAGAAGTCTAAGTTAGAGACCCTGGAATTTTCTTTAAACACTCACTGCACAGCCCCTCCCCTAGGCATTCCTCCAACCCCTCTCTGAGAAGCCCTGCCTACCAGGAGCTGAGCATTGCGCAGACCCCCTGCGGTCAGCCTGGGGAGTGCAGGGGAAGGGAGAACGCTCATTCAAACAGAAGACAGGTGATGCCCAGGGAAGCAGGGCATTGGGCCTGGTTGTGGGGGGGTAGGATAGCTTCGGCCCCCTCTATGGGAGTGGCTTGGGTTTCAGAAGCAGCAGTGAAGAGGGGCCAGGGAGAGGTTAGGGACAGCCTGGGGGCAGAGCTAATACAGGCTTCCTCTGAGGACTTCTGCAGAGAGGAACAGCATTTAGTCCACTGGACCCCCAAGCCCTGTTACTTGTCACTAGGTCAGTGGGCGAGTAGGTGTGCTGCTGGTCAAGAGCTTTGGGGGGTAGGACAGGGCTGACTTATCCATTAGTCACAGGGCACACAGGGCCCACCATACTTTTAGTGGCCCGAGGAAATGTTTGAATTTCTTTTAAAATCAGAAGAAAACAAATGAACTTTCAGACAGGATAAAGTGTTTTAACATGTAATATCAATTTTTTCATCTTTATACCAATACAGTTGTAAAACAGAATTTTTTATTTTTATTTATTTTTATTTTTAATGGAGGAAGGGACCCATGAAAGCAAGAGTGCCAGGGGTCACAGAAGTCAGAATGCAGCCTGGGCAGGAGGTTGAGGGATATGAGGAGGGAGGAAGGTGAGTGGCCTGGAGCCTAGGATGCTTCCCACTGGGAGATACAACTTCTGTGGCAGCCAGAGCCTGCAGTCGTCCTGGCCCCTCCCTGGCAGCGCCCAGGGCTCTGTGGGAAGAGGCAGCCTCTGAATCTGCCCTAGAGTTACCAAAGTGATTATAATTGACACTGGGGCAATGCGCCCTAAAGAGACAGAGCCCCACAGGCTGGGCCCTGCCGGGGATTAGCTGGCTGGGCTCAAAATGGGAACAGGGAAGAGGACCCACCTCCTGTGCCTTCGGATAGAAATAAATTAACGTAAATGAGATCCAGGTGAGTGCATTTATTTTATAGCTAATATTTGGGCACTTTTTGATCCTGAGCTGGGATCTTCATTCTCATCCAGAAGTGACGATGAAGAGGAGAAGAAACAAATAGAGAAGGACCACTCTGGCCAAGGGTCCCTCTCCTCCTCTTGCCTTACCTCCCCACCATCCTAATACCCTGCAAGGTCCCAGACTTTGTGTGTGGTGAGCAAGCAGCCCTACCTGTAGTCAGAGGCCACGTTCCCTAATCCAGAAATTAAAGCGCCCGGAGAAAACAGGCTAATCAAATTATACATTCCTGAGAACCATTTATAAGCCAGGTACATTCTTTAATCTTAATTAGAAATCTGAGCGGCTCTCACCGTCTCTGTAATCAACATTGAAACAGCGCTGACCCCCATGGCGCTAACCTTGAGAGCCCCACACACAGGTAAGTTAGGAGAGCTGGAGGCTGCTCTGCCTCCTCACTGGAGAAGGGGTGTTCGTGGGGCTGTGGGCAAGGTTGAATCCCTCAGCTGCCCCTGCAACACCCCAAGTCCTCCCCCCACCAAGGACACACGTACAGAGTCTCAGTCCAGTTCACACTCACTCACCGCCACCCTGAACCAGGACCAGGTTTAGGACCTTGACTCTCTCACCTATCAATTATAATACCTTTCTAGCTGGCCTATTCTCTGTGCTGCAAGCCTATGACCTTTCTACAAAGCACACCTAACCATAGGCTTGCCTTTAAAACTGCTCCAGGTTTCTTGGAGCCTTCAAGACACGATGCAACACCCCTTTCTCCCCAGCACAGTGCCTTACTTAGGCTTTGCGGTCTAGCCCCTGCCTACCTCTCTATCCCACTCTCCCATGACACTGAAGGGGTTCAGGGCATGCCACCCCAAAACATGCTACTCTGGCATAAGGATTATTTTGAGCTGAAGGCAATTCTTAAAAAGCAGACACAAGGCGAACTCTCTGGCCTCCTCTTCTCTACCAGGAAGAACAGGATGATTCTTAATCACTGCAAACAACTCTAGACTCTTATCAGCCCGGACATGGCACTAGAGGAATCAACATAAAGAATCTTGCTAAAACAACTTTTATCTCCTTTTAGTTTCCTCCACATGTTTACCTTTCCACGTTTTACCACCTTTAAAGGCCTAAACCCTTGTTTCTTTTCTTATCACGTCTCTACAAATTTATTCTTCCTTGTCAGGATGCTATATAAGCCTCAGTTCTGGCCTTTCTCACCTTCTGAGAGAGCCCACACTCTGTCTGTGGAGTGTGTTTCTCTCTAAATAAATCCACTTCTTTTTTTTTTTTTTGCAGTATGTGGGCCTCTCACTGCTGTGGCCTCTCCCATGGCAGAGCACAGGCTCCGGACGCGCAGGCTCAGCGGCCATGGCTCACGGGCCCAGCCGCTCCGCGGCATGTGGGATCTTCCCGGACCGGGGCACGAACCCGTGTCCCCTGCATTGGCAGGCGGACTCTCAACCACTGCACCACCAGGGAAGCCCTAAATCCACTTCTTACCTATTGCTCTGTCTCTCACTGAATTCTTTCTGCAATGAGACATCAAGAACCTGAGCTTCATTAAGTCCTGAAACCAGATACTGAACCCCACCAGGTGGGAGAAGTTAACTGTGTGCTGCCCACAAGCAGGTGGACCCCAGAATGGTTGGAACCAGAAGGCAGACGATGCCGACTCCCGCTTACCTCCCCACCAACCAATCAGAAGAATGTCCACCAGCTGATCACGCCCTCCTCTTTGAACCATTACTGTAAAACTCCTCACTACCCCTTCCAGGTTGGGACACAGTTTTGAGGGCATGAGCCTGCTGTGGCTCTTTGCCTGGCAAAGCAATAAAGCTATTCTTTTCTACTTCACCCAAAAAAGAAAAAAAAAAGCCCCAGTTCTGACCACCTCTTTGAGTTACTCACCACTGAGTTCTTCCACATGTCTATGCATGACCTAATAAACTCTGTTTTTTTCTCCTTAATCTGTCTTCTGTCAGTCTAATTTTCAGGGCCCCAGGCAATGAACCCAAAATGGGCAGCGGAAAAGAGAGTTTTCTTTCCCTGCAGTACTGAACTACTATCATCCCCTGTGTATACCAGGCACGTTCATTTTCTGAGCTTTTGCACATATTGGGCATCCTGCCCAGGATGTTTTCCTCTGGCTTTAACGACCTAGTCAGCTCCTACTTAGCCTTTAAAACCTTGCAAAGAAAACATATGTCCACACAAAGGCTGGCACAGGAAGGGTCACAGCGGCGTGATTCATAATAGCCCCAAACTGGAAACAATCCCAATGTCCATCACCAGACAATGTATAAACAAACGGTGGTATATCCATCCAATGGAATACAACTCAGCAATCAGAAGAAACAAACTACTGTCACATGGAACACCAAGAGTGAACGTCAACAATATTATGCTAAGTGAAGGAAGCCAGACACAGAAGACTATGTATCGTATGATTCTATTTACCTGAAATTTCCAGAAAAGGCAAACCCACGGAGGCAGAAAGCAGACTGGTTGTTGCCTTGTCCCGAGGGAAGGAGCAGTAATTGACAGCACACAGGCACGCAGGGACTCTGGGGCTGGTGGAAGTGTTCTAAAAGGGGCTTGTGGTGATAGTTGCACAACTGCTTAACCTTCAAAAATCATTGAAATTCCACACTTACAATGGGTGAGCTTTATGGTATAAATAAAATTAACAGCAAAGCTGTTAATCAGTAAAGCTAATTGATGGATGGATGTAGAGATGAATGGATGAATTTGTAATGAAACAAGTATAATACATGGTGAGAGTAGAATCTAGGTGGTGGGTGGAGTGTTCACTGAATCTTCTTTCAGCTTCTCTGTATGCTTAACATTTTCCATGATACAAAGTTGGGGGAGAGCAGTCCCTGCTAAGGTCTCACTTTTCTGAAGTGTTTCTCCTTTGTCTCCCTTCGCTCCACACACCCACCCTGGAAGGGACTCATCACTCACCCTTGTTACTAACCTTGTTTCCCTTATGAGGCTCTGTCCTTGAGAAGCTGATCTTTGTTCTGCCCAGGGTCACTTGAGGAATCCTGTTACTTTTGCAAAGATGAAGTATGAAGGAGTTCATCGTTTGAAGGATCAGAATATAACAAAACCTGTATTGGGGGGGATTGTTTTGTTTTAGTGGTTTAGCAAAATTTGCCTTACCGTTTGATTGCTGGGGCAGACACTCAATTTATGTAACAAAGCAGTGCCTCTTGGGAGGAAAGAGATAGATGAACTGCCTAATGTCTGCTCCCCAAGACTCAGGAATCAGGGAGATCTGTGGCGGGACTAATGGCCTGTAAAATCCAGTCCCCTAAACTAGAATTATCTTAGGATTACCATAAGCAGGTGTCCAGGTGAGTAACCTAGGCCCAAGTTAAGGACACAGAAGTGCCTGGGAGAGGGCTGGTTTGGGGAAACCGTGTGGGTGGTGCAAAACTTCCTCCAGACCCAGAGATCCTCAGGCAGTTTCTCCTTCTGGTGTTGATAACAATGGCTGAGCATGTGAGTTTGATCCATGAGTGCTGAAGGTTTGAAGACCAAGTTTGGGGCCCCACTGCGGTCTGGCAGGGGCCTCAGGATCAAAGGACAAGAGCCTGTGGGCTGTGCAGTCCTATCTGGACTGGGCAATCCTATTTGGACTGAGTATCCCACCAGGATTACTGGACAATTCAAGGGGTTTGGGGGGGACATCAAGAGAGAGGCCTCAGACTAACTGCTAATCAGGAAGGTGTACTCTCGGGCAACCAGATTTTAAAATGTGCCCCAGGTTTATGCAGTGGTTCACACCAGCTGCAACTGTACAGACCCTATGCCTATGTTTCCTCATGTCTCTGTCCGACTGGAGAGTAAGGCCTGTGAAGGCAGGGACTGCATGTCATTTGTCTCTACAGCCTCAACATAGGTCCTGGCACATGTAGGTGCCAGTCTGGAAGCCAGAAGTCCCAATCCATGGGCCCTGTTCTGATACCTGCACCCTGTGTGGCAACAAGCAAACCCCCAGAGCCTGGATTTTCTCTGTCCTGTGTCACCCATGCCAAGAAGGGAGTAGGGACAGCATGCTTGTGAAGGACCTGCAACTTTTGGAAGAGGGAGGGAATTGATAATAGAGCAGACGCTAAGGCAGAACACCCTAAGGCAGGGGTCCCCAACCCCCTGGCCACAGACCGGTACCGATCCTCGGCCTGTTAGGAACCGGGCCGCATAGCAGATGGTGAGCGGCAGGCGAGCGAGCGCAGCTTCCTCTGCCGCTCCCCATCGTGCCCTATCGCTGGCATCACCGCCTGAACCATTGCCCCATTCCATCCACGGAAACACTGTCTTCCACGAAACCGGTCCCTGGTGCCAAAAAGGTTAGGGACCACTGCCCTAAGGGGTAAGTCCAAGTAAGGCTCGAGTTCATGCATTCACTCATTCAATCCACACAGGGACTGGTATTCCAAGGCACAGTGCTAGGAACCGGGGATGGAGCTACGTATATGACAGTCTGCTTCTGAGACTCTCGCAGCCTGGAATATGATATGATCTCACAGGGGTGCAAAAGTACTATTGGAACTGTGTCAGTTAGCATGTTTTTGGCTGCAAGTCACAAAAATCCTCATTCAAGATGACTTAAATAAAAAGGAAAATGTATTCTCTTATGCAGCAGGAAGTCCAGCACTAAGGCAGGATCCAGAGTTGGCTTCCTCAAGGGCTCCGTGATGCGACGGGGAGCCCAGCTCCTTTCCGCCTCTCCTCCTTGCTTTCCCCGGTCTGGGTTTCATCTTTATTCCGGTGACAAGATCAGCTGGGGCAGTTCAAGCCATCTCTTCTAGACTGAGTGCCATGCAGCACACAAGAGGGTAGATTTTTCTCTTTTGTAGCTGTCTTCTAGAAGTAAGAAGACCTCTTCCAGAAGGTCCTTGGTCTATCTCTTTTTGTGTCTTACTGGCCCAAATGTGGGGTACCCTCTCAATTCCTGAACCAGCCACGGGCAAGGGGACTGGGTTTATTTTAGACCAGACTCACCTCTGAGGCTTAGGAGTCATGAGGAGTCAGCTTCCCCTAAAGCCACGGACTGTGTGGAAGAGTGGTGAGTACCCAACTGAAATCAGGGTCTGTCATAAATTTTAAAACTTAGAGATGAGTAAAGGGTAAACTACCAACAGTGTCCACGATAGGATACCCAAGGAAGGCGTGGGTAAGCCAGGAAAGCTTCTAGAGGCGTTGACCTATGAGCTGCGTCTTTAACAACGGGCAGGAGTTATTGGTGAGATGAGAGAAGGTTATCCCAGGCACTGGGCTCAGCATTTGCAAAAGCATAACTAGATGTTCAAAGAACAAGGAGATGCCTGGCAAGGCTGGAGTGCTCGGGGACATGAGTGAGAGGGAAAATCCAAATCAGGTTGAAAAGATGGTCAGGGGTTGGGCTTCCCTGGTGGCACAGTGGTTGAGAGTCTGCCTGCCAATTCGTGTCCCGGTCCGGGAAGATCCCACATGCCGCAGAGTGGCTGGGCCCGTGAGCCATGGCCACTGAGCCTGCGCATCCGGAGGAGCGGCCACAACAGTGAGAGGCCCGCGTACCGCAAAAAAAAAAAAAAAAAAAAAAAAAAAAAAGATGGTCAGGGGTAACACAGTGAAGGCCCTCACAGGCCGTGTGAGGAGCTTGAACTTCAGTCAGTGGGAACCAGAGGAGTCTGAAGGATAACTCTGAAGGCAATGTGAGAATGTCCCAGTATAACTGGGAGGGACCCGGACCACTTGAATTAGGAACATTGCTGCATCCCTCTCATGCTAACCCCGTCCCCCAACCAGGTTTTCTGAGCATCCTCGGAGCTGTCCATGGTACCTTCTTTATAATTTGGGAATTAAAGGTGGGGCAGGCACTGACAGCAGGTGAGCAGCTGTGATTACTGCCTCACGGTGGGTGTGTAGCAAGGACACGGGTGCATGGATAAAAGGGAATGAACACAATCCCCTCCCAGTAGCCCTGAATGAAGCCACCACTCATGGACATAGAGAAACAGGTCTGTTTCTCCAGCCCAGCTGCTCCCCAGTGAGACTCGTCCTCACACCCATCATGCAATCAGCTACCCAGGCAGCCAGCCAGCTTTGCTAAGGTAGCTGCTGTCCCTACCACTGCTGCCATGTGGCCTGCTGCCCACCTCCTGCTGGGAGAAAGGAGGCATCACACTCCCATGAGGGATTCCAGTGAGGAAACCACAAGCTACTCACCCCACGCCATCCCCCCTCCCCCACCCTCCCACTCCTACATCATCCTACAGATGCCAAACGCTACCCCGCACTGCTTCTCCCTTGAGTTCCTGAGCTCTGCTCCTCTCTCCCCTTCCCTTCCCAGCTCCACGGCAGGGTCTGCCCCAGCCCCTCCTCTTCCTCACCACCTCTTTGCCCCCTCAAACTCCCATAGTCTGTCTCCCACCCCAACCAGGCTATAATAGGGCTGAGGCCACTAATCGCCTCCCAGTGACCACATCCAGCGAGCTGTTCTCAGTCCTCATCCTCCGTGACCTCTGAGTGGCGTTTCTCACTCTGGACAACCCCCTTCTGCCTAAGCTCAGTTCCGGGTACGCAACCTTTAACTTGCCAGCCCTTGATTTCAGCAGTCCCGCACTGCTGCTTGCTGGGGGCTCCTCTCACAACTCCTCCCCGACCAAGCCCACGTGTGTGCTCCCACTGGCTCTACCTCCAGCCATGCTTTCTCACCTCACCCTTTCTCCCAGTGGTCTGTTTGTGTGTAAAGATGACTTATGTCTAAATCTCCAGGCCCCCTCACCTCCTGAGAAAGCCCCAGTCTCCCTTCTTTATTACTTATTTATTTTTAACATCTTTATTGGAGCATAATTGCTTTACAATGGTGTGTTAGTTTCTGCTGTATAACAAAGTGAATCAGCTATACATATACATATATCCCCATATCCCCTCCCTCTTGCATCTCCCTCCCACCCTCCTTGTCCCATCCCTCTAGGTGGTCACAAAGCACAGAGCTGATCTCCCTGTGCTATGTGGCTGCTTCCCACTAGCTAGCTATTTTACATTTGGTAGTGTATATATGTCCATGCCACTCTCTCACTTCATCCCAGCTTACCATTCCCCCTCCCCCTGTCCTCAAGTCCATTCTCTACATCTGCGTCTTTATTCCTGTTCTGCCCCTAGGTTCTTCAGAACCTTTTTTTTTTTTTAGATTCCATATATATGCGTTAGCATACGGTATTTGTTTTTCTCTTTCTGACTTACTGCACTCTGTATGACAGACTCTAGGTCCATCTACCTCACTACAAATAACCAGTCTCCCTTCTTGAGGGTTCTTCTGGATCCTTCTCTCTGGTTATCCTTATAACAGGTCAAACCCCAATGTCTGGCGCCAAAGCCATCGTCTTTTCCCCACCCCACCCAGTTCCTCCTCTTCACTTCCCAGCTTCTCAGAAGGCCGCCACATCTCCCTAGCAGCCGAATCTGAAACCCTGGAGTTCTTCGTGATGCCTTACTCTCCCCTGTTCTTCCCATCCTATCGGTAGCCAAGCTTTTAGAGTCTCACAATTCTGATATTTGTCATGTCTTGGCATAAACATTAGTGGTTACCCATATATCTGTCCAGTGAAGCTCAAACCCCCCAGCTTGGCCTCCAAGGCCCTCTGTGGTCTGCCCCGGCCTCTCCTTTCAGCTTTGTTTGCTAGCACTCTGGGTACCTCCCCACTTTGCGCCTGCTGCCTTCTCTTCCTGCAATGCTTTCCCTCCCCAACCCGATGTGTCCATCCTTTGCTGCCTGTCTCAAGTATCAGTTCCCTGTATAGGAGCAGAAAGAACCACCAGCTTTAGTGCTGCAAAGCCTGGGTTGGAGGCATAGCTTGGATCTACACCACAGTTGGGCTCTTAATGCTTTTGCTTGGAATTGAACTTTACCCTCTGAACCTCAAGTCTTTTCCCTTTGCCCCACTGAGGAAGAGAGGAATGCAGGCTCCTTGCAGACAGGACAGCCCTGACAGGAGAGAAGGGAGGGTGCCCAGGCCCCTCTTCCCATCTCATCAACTCATTTGGAGAGAGGGAGCGACTGAGAGCACAGAAGGAAGAGCAGAAGCAACTCTTACCACTGTCACTGAAAGAGCTGCAGTTCCCATATTGCAGGTCCCAGTTAAAATGCTGAGCGAGAGAGAAAGCGATTCCTCCCACACTGCCATATGCTCGTTTCAGGGCAGTGAGCCAGAGCTGCAAGACACGTCAGTCTGTATGGCTCTGTCCACGAACAGCTCCCTTGTGAGGGGCACATTCATCAGTTCTTTGTGTGTCATAAACAGCAGCTTCGTCTACATGCAAGGTTGGCCACCCTGTGCTATTTCTGTAAAGGTTCGAACTATGACTCAGATCTTTTCCTCTCATTCTCTCTCATATTCCAGTTTCCAGAAGAAAGTGGGTTAGTACCTGTGATTGCAGAGCTGGCTGATTCTCAATAACCAGTCCTGTATCAGCAGCCAAGTCCTAAGGGTCTGGCCTCAGATGGTGGTGCAGGGCGAGAGCCAGAGCTTCTGCATCTCTGCCCTGACCTCTTCTCCCCTTCAAAAAAAAAAAAGAACTTCAATTAGGTGTCCTCTGAAGCTACTCTTTTTAAAAATTTCCAGCTGGGGCTTCCCTGCTGGCGCAGTGGTTGAGAGTCCGCCTGCTGATGCAGGGGACACGGTCCCCAGGAGGATCCCACGTGCCGCAGAGCGGCTGGGCCCGTGAGCCATGGCCGCTGAGTCTGCATGTCCGGAGCCTGTGCTCTGCAACAAGAGAGGCCACAACAGTGAGAGGCCCGTGTACCACAAAAAAAAAAAAAAAAAAAATTTCCAGCTAATAATTTCATGAAAGAATTTTTTAGGCCTTTTCTTTCTAGTGCTCTCACCTAAGTGAGAAGTTGGCTCTTCACCTGGCTCATCCAATTCTTTCTTCCCCAGTTGCAATTCCAGTCTCAGTGTGGGTGTCCATGTCCCTATGGCTTTCTAGTGATATTTCATGGCTCATGCTGACTCTATCTCCACCACTTCACCTCAAGTCCAGCATTTAGGAAACAGTAGCTCAGCCAAATGGCGTTCATCCGCAATGCAGCTACCCCAAAAGGTAGCTCCCCAGTTGTTATCATTAACTGTGCTCTTCCTGGAAGCACAGGAAGGTCAACCCATTATCAGAAATAAATCTTCTACACGGAAACAACCTAAACGTCCATCGACAGATGAATGGACAAAGAAGATGCGGTACAATATATACAATGGAATAGTACTCAGCCATAAAAAAGAATGAAATAATGCCATTTGCTGCAACGTGGATGCAACTAGAGATTATCAGACTAAGTGAAGCAAGTCAGACAGAGAAAGACAAATACCATATGATATCACATATGTGGAATCTAAAATATGACACAAATGAACATATCTATGAAACAGAAACAGACTCACAGACATAGAGAACAGACTTGTGGTTGGCAAGAGGGAGGGGAATGGGGGAGGGATGGATTGGGAGTTCGGGATTAGCAGATGCAAACTATTATATATAGAATGGATAAACAACAAGTCCTACCATATAGCAGAGGGAACTATATTCAATATCTGTGATAAGCCATAATGGAAAAGAATATGCAAAAGAATGTATATATATGTATAACTGAATCACTTTGCTGTACAGCAGAAATTAACACAACATGGTATATAACTATACGACAAAATAAATTTTTTTAAAGAAGAAAGAAATTTTCTCATCAGGCAATAAAGCACACACGCTAGAGGAGAGTACAAAGTAGTTCTCTCCTTTGCTCCGTGCCAAGTCCCCCTTGACTGACATCTGGGGTTCTGTCCTTCTGCTCCCCTGCCCCTCTCAGGCTTCGGGCCTCTCTTCTTCCCTCCCAGGGTCCAGCTGCCTCTTCCTCTGACCTCTGGCTGAGAAACTCAGGCAGCAGTTTCCATCCAGTTTTCCCCTTGATGGAAATCAAAAGGGGCTTCAGATTCTGCAAGTCTTGCATGTAGGATGAAGGAACCAGCCCCCCAGAAACAATACCCAAGAAGAGAAAGCTTCTCTAGCTCCACAGGTCTTAGCCTTCACTATGAATCAAAACTACTCGGGCAGCTTTTTCAGAACAAAAATGCCTGGGTGGTCTGGGGTGAGGTCCAGGCACTACCTTCAATCTCCAGGTAATTCTGAAGTGCAGCCAGGGTTGGGGACCACTGCACTGATACTGATCATCATTCATGGTGTAACTGAAATGCATGATTATTGCTAACAGAGTTTCTGTTGTTTTCGCTCTCTCTTACCAAAGCCCTCTTCTTCTGCTGGATATAGGCCAAGTGCCCAGTACAGAGACAGGTCTCCATCCCAGGAAAGAGGTCCAGATACATAATCAAACAGCCTTCCATTTCATACAGCTGTGCTAACCTGGGGCTAGAGGACAAGAGTTGATGGGGTTGGTTCTTTCCAGCTCTCAATGACAGACAATAAGTAGTACAAGGCAGTGTGCAATGAGGATAGTAAAAAGGAGATCATTGTTGCCAGTACCTCCTCTTCTCCCCCCTATCAGAATCTGGTTGAAGACACCCACTGATCTGGGGGTTTCAGCCCAGCAGAAGAGCTGCCCCTCTGCTGAACTGGAAGATGGAAGAGGGAAAGGGAGGTAGTTTGGGGCCAGAATAAAAGACTGAGGGAGGAGGCTAGACTCTCACTCCTCAGAACTCTTCCAGGTCCCCAGAGGAACTCTGGATTTCCCCCTTCATCCCAGGAGCTCAGGGTCCTCTGAAACATGGTATTCACACCAGCAGCCCTGCCAGGGACCCCTGTGTCCTGGGAGATAAGATTGAATGCAAGGCTGGCTTCCTCAGGACCAGCTCAGGCATCAACCTCAATCCTTCTCACTCAATTCCTTGGTCCTCAGCAGCAGCATCTGGCCCTGGGCTCCTGCAAATACAGTTTCTTCTCAGTTATTTGCTGATGGGCTCTGCTGCCTGGGCTGCAGCAAGAAGAGATCAGTGTGATGCAGAAGGGACCACAGTGTGTGAGATGTGTGTCTCTATCTAGGGACCAAGGTTAAATACAGATGCTTGGGTTGTGTTCCTTGCTGTACTGACATTCTCGGTGCTGTGCTGCTTTTCTCTATAGTGCCTTTTATTCTACTTCCCCAGCTGCCTCTCCACTTGTGGAGAGGCAGGTGTGATCAGCTCCATTCTACAGATCAGGAAACGGAGACTCCAGGAAGCGAGGCCCTTTCTCCCAGTTAATGGCAGGGCTAGGATGACAGTCTGGGCCTCCTTACTCCCATCCCCATACCCTCCTTCATCTTTTCCCAGGAATACTCTACTGGGGGAAAAGCTGTGGACACCAACACCCAGTCCAGGAGGATGCTTTTCCAGGGGCATCTCTCCCCAGCCCCCCAATTCTGACTCAAGGATCTCCCTGACAAAAATCTTCCCCCAAAAACCTGGTCAAGAGACACAAGTCTTGGTCTCTTTGCAAGACTGCAGTCAGTGGCAGACTCTGTTCTTTTCCTTCCCCACCGGTGGGAGCAGTCACTGTGGCTTCTACAAACATCTAGTCAGTCTTAAGGAAACTGCTCAAATGTCACCTCCTCTGGGAAGTCCTCCATGCCTTTTAGCACCTTCCTCTCTGCTCCCTCAGCCCTGGATTCACGCTTCTCAACATTTTATGATTTTTTTCCTTCGGTTATTTGTTTACAGATTGACCTCCTCTACCAGACCATGAGCTCATCAGATAGGATACTGCCTTAGTCATCCTGATGTCCACTGCAAAACAGGCCAGAAATTATTCTCAAACAGGCTCAGCCTGGGGTTCCTGGCAGCCCTCCTAGAACCCTCGCCCTGGATCTGCTTTGCCATATCCCTGGAAAGCTCAGGATCTGGAAGGTTCCACTGGGGAGGATGATAGAGTCTCCAGCTCTACCCTGAAGCCTTCTCCATCACTAACTATCCCATCCAAAGCCAGAAATCCCCAAGTTGAACCTGTTGGATCTCAGGGTTAAAAGACAATGTGGTAAAGGGAGATGCCACACCCCAGGGCCAGCCAGAGGGCCATCTCCCATCATAGATGAGGCAGCTGGTCATTTCAAGATGAAATGAGGGTAGAGGACCCTGATGGGCAGTGTTACGGTGATGGGGTACCATGCAGTGCATGGTCAGAGGTCCACAAAGACTCAACTTTTGACCACATGTCTACCCAGAGGTATCAAGGACTGAGCTCCCCCCGCCACCACCCGCCCCCCATAAGCTCAAGAGCAGGCTCTGTTTCTAGATGAAGATAGGGACTTAGCTATTGGCAGAGTGGCCCATGTATAAAAGATGCTGGATTCATGCATGTTGAATAAATGAATGAAGAATGAATGAAACCCCACCCTCACCCGAGAGCCAGGCTGAGTGCCTCTGCAGGGAAAGGAGATCCAACCCTCGGACTGTGCAGAGGATGCCCCCGCCAGGGCTGAGAACAAGAGTGCCTAGCGGCTTATCGGGAAATCAATAAGGAGGCGGGCCCTGCCTGGGCAGTTGACACGCTGTAAACAGGCCTTGTGCAAACACAATCATCTCCTCGGTTATTAATGGGCTTGCTCGCTGCCTCTTCATTTGTGCTCAAATATCAACAGAAAACCGTTTACTTACCATGGGGCTCCTGCTTACGCCGAGCAAATTTGGACAGGGCTAGTTAAACAGGGAGCTTGTTGTTTGGGCTAATGACAGAGCCCAGTGTAAAGTTTAGCGGTGGCAGAAGCAGGCAGAGAGGGCAGTGGCCTCCGCCTGCCCCCAGGGATGGCCTACAGGAGCTGGGCCGGGGAGAGAAGTGGGCCGGGGAGAAGCGGCCGTGAGCCACACAGCCATGGTCTCACACGTGAACCCTGCTGAGCCCCTCACACCTTGTGGTCAGCTGTGATCTCCTTGGATCTTCACATTGATGCTGGGAACCAGGCCTGGCAGGAATTGCAATTGGAGGAGTGGCAGAGGACACGGGCTTTACAGAGAGACAGCACAGCACAAATCCCAGCACTGGCTAAGGGCATGACTAACGCGCAGCTAGGTGCGAATTCTTGGTCCTAGGCCTCAGTTTCTTCATCTGTAAAATGGGAAATGTGACAGTGCTTACCTCACAGAGTTGCCATGAAGATTAAGTGAGACAGAGCACAGCACAGTGCTCAATCCCCAGAATCCCCTTTTGCAGATGAGAAAACTGAGGCTTGAATGAATTTGAGACTCGCCCAAGGTTGTGTGCTTAGGAAGTGGCAGAGCCAGCCTAGAGGCCACGGCTTCCGCATTCAGCATTCCGAATGCTGACCCTGGGCACGTTCCCCAGGCTCTCTGCTGTCAACGTGTACCCCAACAGCCCAGCCCCAAGACCGCATCCCACCTCGGGTGGCCAGAGCTGCCCTGAGCGCTCAGCGTGGACCAGCCCAAGCTGACCTACCCCGAGAGCCCCGGCCCCTGCTCTCGCCCCCATTCTCTGTATCTCTGGTAGAACATTAACTGAGAATGGGGATCTCTGGGGCTCCCCTTTCATCCTCACCCAGTCCTGTCCTCTCAGAAAGTGTTGTCTCTTCTTGGAGTCTCCCCAGAACAATCTGTCTGGGCACTATGCGGGAGGAGCTTTGCCAGCTCCTGAGTGGCCTGAGTCCCGAGTCCCTCTGCCCAGTGGCCCAGGCCTGGGGGAGGTGCCCCAAGCACCTATTTAATGCCTTCCCCTGCGGGTATCAGAGGCTCTCAGGCTTAGCCCCAGAGTCACCGGAAAGGACTAACCTCTGGTGGCCGCAGAATCAGGGGGGCTGAGGGGAGTGGGAGGGAGCAGAAGATCCTGTTATTGGAACTGCACATTTCACCTTCCTGCTGGACCGCACATCACGTGCCTGCTACAAACAGTTACCAAGCGTCTATTGAGCACCAGGGCGCCCCCATGCTAGGCCCTGGGCAAGCTACACCCCTGTCTGCGAGAGGTTTGGGTCTGTAACGGAGGTACACAAGCAAACATGCCAAGTGATCAGAGCTATGAGGCCCACAGGAGGGGCCCAGGGATAAAGGGGGACTTGGTTCTGCATAGGGAACTGAAGATGACTTCATAGAGCTGGAAGGATGAGAATGAGTTTCCAGTCAAGGAGAGAAGCAAGGTCCCCCAGGTCACAACAGCAGCATGTGCGGACAGGAGGCATGAGAGAGCACGACACGGAGAACAGCGAGGCTGGGGAGGTAAAGTGGGACCTGTCCTCGACGACCCTTGTGTCCCACAGTATGGGAACCCATAAGTGTGCAAAGCTAACAGCATTCATTCAGTCTCTATTTGAATGCTTTCCATGATAAGGAACTCATCCCCTCCCACGCCAATTTGTTCTGAGTCTGTGTTTTTGCTTTGAAGCAATACCCACCCACCACCGAGACCTAAGTCAGCCTTTGGGCAGCACAAAGAAGCAAATCCTCACTCGTTCCACCGAGCCCTTAGCAAGTGCCTGCTGCACACTGTACTGGGTGTACAGGAGTGAACAAGACCCGCCCTGCCCTCAGGGAGCTGCACTCTGCAGGGGGTAGAAGGAGACCATCCTTATAAACAAACACACAGCAAGATAATTTCCATCAGAGATAATGCTGTAAAAGTAAGGAAGTTTGTGCTGCTTGTGGAGGGGGCGAGGGAGCAGTTCTGGCTTTCGTGGTCATAAAATGTCTATCTGAAGAGGAGAAATTTGAACTTGGGGTGAAAGGGAAGGAAAGGACTGCTGGGTTTGGGGCTTGACAGCCGGGGTTGGTCAAGCTGGGTGGTACCCAGTAACGGGATGGGAAGACAGTGAGTAGGTGGGGATGAGCAGAGGGATGGGTCAACTACCACCCACACCTCAGACAGACCAGCTATCAACCTGCAGCCCCTACACACCCAGGCACTGATGGGTGCCTGCCTGCGCACACGTGTGCACACACTCCCACACACACCTGATCACTTCTTTGCTCTGTGCCCACACTCACACACGGACCCAAGTGTGGATCTTCCTCTCTGCAGTAAGGAACGCACTTGCAGGGCACACGTGCAGGGCCCGACCCCCAGGGCTGGCCACCCTCGTGGACACCAGATGACTCGGATGTGCCCAGAACACAGACGCACACCTTTGTCCCCTTCCTCATCCTCACGCACACCTCTTAGTCCTCGCCGTGCTCACCCGTTCATCGGCTTCTTTAACCTCCACTAACATGAATGCCCACCCCAGGGTGACTGGACTGGGTTTCTCCTCCAGAGGGAAAGAAATCCTGACGCCTGAGTCATCTGAATCTGTGGCAACGAAAGGTCTCCTGACCAGAAGGAACAAGAAAATGTCACTGGCTGATGGGAACAATTTTAATGCAAAATGCCACATCCTAATGATTGCAGCTTTTGCTGTGGCTGCCAGCAAAAAGACACTTAGCTCTTTCCCAGGGGCCAGACTCTGATCAAACAGTTGTACTTCCTTCTGCCTCCCCTTTTCCCCAGAGCTGCGCATCTCTAGCCAATCCTGCCTCCTCCCAGTGCCAGGCCAGGCCTCCACCTGGAGAAGGCAGAAGGATGCCCCCTGGATGGCCTGTCATGGGGCCTCTGTCACTCCTCCACCTTCGGACCCCTGGGGGGGGGCAGCAAGGGGCTCCAGCTCCACCCACTTTAACCCAGGACCTGGGATGAGATGCTCTCCTTCGGGCTCTCATAGCCCCACACCTTCCCTATCACTGCAGTCCCCTCCGTACAAGAACCTCTCCTTCGCTTCCTCTCTCCTCTCCAGACTCTAAGCGGCAGTTAGAGGAGAGGGATGGTGCCCATCTTGTTCACCACTGTGTCCTCAGAATCCAGCACAGGTCTGGCACATCGTAGGGGCTCCATAATATTTACTAAATGGGTGAAGAATAACGGAATGAAGGAAGAAAGGAACCGAGTTCCTCTTACGCAGAGCAAAGGAGAAGAACATTTTTGCTTTTTCCCGGACTGCTCTGGTGCAACGGGGCCCCCGGGGTGCACTCGGTCACTCTCTTGACCTAAACCACCCCAGGTGGTCCCTCCCATCCTTAAACACCCTCAGAGCCCTCCCCCTCCCCTCAGCTCAGTGGGGAGCTTCAGCATCTCATCACACCCCCCAGCCCCACCTCACCTCTCGTCACAGCACCTCCAACCCCATAAACACTCACACTCCTCATTCTGGGCTCTCTACCTGCAGTGCCCTTCTTCACCCTTGGAAATCCTGTTTATCCTTCAATCCCCGTTCTAAGGATACCCCCCATGGTACACGGAGTTCTAAAATAAGCCCCAAGATTCCCCACCCTTTGATATTTCAATCAAACCCTAGTCTAGGTATTGCTATGAGGAATTTTGCTGAGGTATTTCAAGTTCCAAAGCAGTGACCTTAAAATACAGAGATTATTCGGGTGGCCTAACCTAACACCAAGCCCTGTAAAAGTAGAGCATCTCCAGCTCATCCCAGGAGGGAAGTAAGAGAGGTGGGAAGCACGAGCTGCTGGCTTGACGGTGGAAGAGGCCGCATGGACTGGACCAAAGAGCAGCCCCTGGGAGCTGAAAGTGACCACCAGCCAATCAGCAGCAAGGAAGCGGGGGCCTTGGTCCTACAACTGCCAATAACCTGAATGAGCTGAGAAGTGGATTTTCTCCTAAAGCCTCCGTATGAGAACACAGCCCGGCCAGCACCGTGAGTTCAGCCTTGTGGATACTCTGAGCCAGGCTGGGCTTCTGACGTCCAGATCAGGGGAATCATAAATAGGTGGGTGGGGGAAGGGAATTATGGTGGGGGGTTTTTTTCATCGTTTTTTTAATTGCGGTAAGATACACACAGCATAAAATGTACCATCTTGGCCACTTTCTGATGTACAGTTCAGTGGTGTTAAGTACATTTACACTGTTGTGCCGCCCATCTCCAAATCACTTTCCGTCTTGCAAACAGAAACTCTGCGCCCATTGCACAATAACTCCCGATTCCCCCTCCCCGCAGTCCCTGGCAACCACCTTTCCACTTTCCGTCTCTATGAATTTATGGGTGTTGTTTTAAATGGCTCGGCTTGTGTGATCTATTCTGCAGCCAGAGAAGAGCAATCCACCTCCTCTCTGAAGCCGTGCTGATCCCCGACTTTCTCCTCCAGGCTCGCCCACAGTCCAGACCCGAGTCGGGGCAGCGTTTGTGCCCATGTCCGGGTGGGGAACAGAGCTCAGGAGTCCCCTTGAGAGTGAGGACGAGAATGTATTCACCACTGGCTCCCCATGTTGCCTATTACCATAATAGCTAACAAAAATGACAGCTACCATTTTCCCATTTGTTAAGCATCTATTGTGTACGTTAATAAGCCCTTATATAAGCCTCATTAAAAAAACACCGAGGTGGTAGTATTCATAATGAAAATCATAATCACTAATTTACAGCATGCTACGTAAAGTGCTTTATATATATATATATATATATATATATATATATATATATATATATATAGTCATTTAAATCTCATTGCCTTATGAGGTCAAAATTATTATTATCCCATTGTAGAGACGATGGGAAAGACTCCGAGAGATTAAAAATGACAATAATAACTTGCCCAAGATCACATAGCTGGTAAATGGCAAAACCAAGTAGGAACCAGCAGGCTGCGTTCCATGGAATTACACCTGCTGGACCAAGAGAACAAGGCTGTGTGGATGGGTCTTCTGGAGTGTGATCAGAGACTCTCAGGGCTGGAAGAGACCTTGGCATTCATCTGTGGAGATTGGGCGAGACCTGGTGAGAATGCCAGGAGGGCCTTGCAGGGTGAAATCAGGGTCAGATGCTGAAGCTGGGCCTAAAACAAAGCAGGACCTATGGGGCCTTCCCAGGACAGAGCCACCGCTCCCCCAACCCACACCTTCTGCCTGCCTCTTGTCTGTAGAAAAACTTTAACCAAAGAATAAGTTTAGTCAGAGAAGTGAGAAAACGCAGAAGCAAAGGACAGCAAAGAAGACCAAATAACAATAGTTTAGTCATTAAGCAAAGTCAAGGGACCTTTAGTTCCTCCTCAAGAGCTATAGATAATACTCTGAGCCATAGACTTTGAGCTGTCCTGTAGATACTGAACCCCACTGAGTGAAAGAAGTTAACTGCATGATGACCGTACTACAGCCATGACATAAGCTGCCACAATTCCAAGAACTGGCCGCAGAGAAAGGGGAACAAACTGACCCTGGAACTGAAGGTCAAATGCACTCTAAACAATCAAGTGGGAAGCTGCCGCATAGCACAGGGCGATCAGCTCCATGCTTTGTGACCACCTAGAGGGGTGGGATAGGGAGGGTGGGAGGGAGGCTCAAGAGGGAGGGGATACGCGGATATACGTATACATATAGCCGATTCACTTTGTTGTACAGCAGAAACTAACACAACATTGTAAAGCAATTATACGCCAATAAAAATATTTTTTAATGCTAAAAAAAATGCTAAAATAAATAAATAAACAATCAAGATGATGCTGATCAGACCCACTGCATGACTAACTTCAAGATGATTGTCGGAGCTGACTGTGCTGCTCTGCACAGTGCCCCCTCCCTCTGCATATGCACCCCTGAAACTCCCCTTTAAAAGCTCTTGCCCCAGGATCAGCTGGGGGAGTTGGCCTTTAGACACAAGAATGCCTTCTCCCCCAGTTGCCAGCTTCCAAAATAAAGCAACCTTTCCTTTCTACCAACACTTGCCTCTCTGCTATTGACTTTTGAGTGGTGAACAGCCAGACCTGAGTTCAGTAACAGGACCAGTAGTTTCAAACCAGGTGGGGGAAGATGGAGGGAAACAGAGGGTAGGGCCATCAAACCTCCAATTCTCTTCTGCAATGAGAGTAAGTCCTCTTTTAACTCTTTCACGTGTTAGAGTTCCAAATAAGGTTCTAAAATGCAGTTCCACTACTAAAAACATAAGCTGAAAACCACTAAACTGTTCCAAGCCTTTTTACTATGAAGATGCTATATTTAACTATAAAGGCTCAGAGAGGTGAAGTCACTTGCCTAAGCTCACACAGCCTTTCTGTGGTCAAACCAAAACCAGACCACAGGTCTTCTCTCACATCTCCTTTTGGGTCACTGGGAAGATCTTGTAGTAGACAACCAAGACTCCTAAATTGCATAGGAGTTCTGCTGTTGGACTTGAAGCTGCCCTTAGCCAAAAAGACTGATAGGCACAAGAAGGATGCCAGGCAAAGAATGAGCAGCAGCCTGGGAGTGAGCACATGAGGTGCCAGTCTCGACTCTGTCCCTACCCACTGTGTGACCTGAAGCAACTCACTTTTCTTCCTTGGGCCCAGTTTGCCCATCTGTGAAATGAGGGCGTAGGCTGGGTATTCCTACATTTTTCCCAGCATAGATGTTTTATGAAGCTATGGTTCCGCGATCATAGGAAGGCCAGCAAGGAAGAAACTCAGACCAGCAGCAGTGACTCAGCACTCCCTTTCAGCTCTCTCCAGTGGCACCCCACCGCCACCAAAAAATGACAAGAGACATTAAAATACAAAGCAGCTTCAGACAGGGAAGTGAAGCAAAAGTACACAGACCCAGGGCTTCCCTGGTGGTGCAGTGGTTGAGAGTCCGCCTGCCGACGCAGGGGACACGGGTTCGTGCCCCGGTCTGGGAAGATCCCACATGCCGCAGAGCGGCTGGGCCCGTGAGCCATGGCCGCTGAGCCTGCGCGTCCGGAGCCTGTGCTCCGCAACAGGAGAGGCCACAACAGTGAGAGGCCCGTGTACCGCAAAAAAAAAAAAAAAAAAAAGTACACAGACCCAGGCAGGAGGTGTCAGCCCCAAAGGAAGTAATTTAATAAGGGCCCACTTGGAAATTATATCACCCCAAATAATATAATAAACTCTAATTTACTCACATTTATCTCCCAGAGTTTTTTGGGGGAAGCATAATCTTTCCTGCTCTACAGTGATGGATTAGTGCAATGGAAACTCCACTGGAAAATAAAAAAAATACATCTTGTAGTTTCTGACACGTTATTATTCAGTTTATGCTGTATGCCTCCTTCTAGGCCCATTACTCATGTTCACTTTTTCTCTTCTGTTTTTTCCCCCTTCCCTTCTTAAAAATCAGGGAAGGCAGGGCTGCCAGCACATGGCATCACTCAGCCATTCGCCTGAGCGTAGCCTAGTGTTAGGGACTCCTGGGTTGGACAAAGTATGGTAGGAGAGAGAGGGGGACCTTCAGGAAGATTCTTCAGGGGATGAAGGACATTGCTGGTGGTCTGTGGTAAGATGCTACCTCATCTCTGCCCCCTTTTCTAGCCTGGAATCAGAGCTGCACCCACAGTTCTCCACGAACCCAGCTGGCCCCTGTAGTCTGAATGGACACTAAAGCCCTCTAATCTCCAGCTGACCACCAGGGCTGGCCTCAAATAGCTCTGTCTGAGCTTACTAAGGGACATGGGATAGGAAACTACCTCAAGCAAGTGAGGGGATTTTATCAGAAGGATACAGAGGGAACCAGAGGGGAGGAAGTACAGCCAGGCCTTGCAAGGAAGCAGAGAGTAAAGAATCAGGGATAAATTTTTTTTTTTTTTTTTTTGCGGTACGCAGGCCTCTCACTGCTGTGGCCTCTCCCGTTGCAGAGCACAGGTCCAGAGGCCATGGCTCATGGGCCCAGCTGCTCCGCGGCATGTGGGATCTTCCCAGACTGGGGCACGAACCCGTGTCCCCTGCATCGGCAGGCGGACTCTCAACCACCGCGCCACCAGGGAAGCCCCAGGGATGATTTTTGTGTCTTCTGTCACTTCACATTTTCTTTTCTGTGGCTTCATATTCATATTCTCTCTCCCACTCTCCCTCTCCCTCTGCCTCTGTGAATCTAGTTCTAGTGTCTCTCCCTAGACACTGCCTTTCTTTGTTTATGATTCTAACTGGTCCATCCAGGTTCCTGGTTCTCCATTATTTCCCATGTCGAGCATCCAACAAACTGTGTCCCACCTCTCCATTTCCAGGAAAGAGCCTCTGAGTGGCCCAGCTTGAGTCAGGACTCCAGCCTGGTCCCGGCAACTATGGAGGCAGAGTGAGGGGAGGGGTGGAAGGAGGGCATGTGGTAGTTTCATGGCAGTCAGGCCCAAGGTTTCAGTGGGCTGTTCTCTAAGAAGGGGATGCATGCCAGGAAGACATGCTAAGAGGTGCCTGCTATTACTTAACCTTTCTAAGGCTCACTTTCCTTATCTGTAAAATGGAGATGGTGATAGAAGGAAAGAAGTAATAGAAGCAAAAGTACTTTGTAACAGGCATCGCGCTGTGCACTTAGCACCCCTCGGGCTCTCCCAATTTTGCTGGAAGGCCCTTCCCTCTCTTCCCCTCTGAGAAGAAGCAGTTGGCGCTCTTTGGTCCTAAGCAAGTCCAGGCTACAGAGGGGAGCAACAGGAACCACCCGTGTGGCTGGTGCTGCCTTTCCAGGCACCTGAAGGCAGCAGTCCATAGACCTGCTCTCCCCGGGAAAAGGAAGAAAAGGGGGAAGGCCTGTAGCACCCCGGAAGATGCCATGCATAATTGCTAATAAGCAGGCGTGACCGAGCCTTAACAATAATTAAAGTTACCCACTGAGAACTTGTCCTTTTCTGGGTCTAATGGTTTTTCAGCACATTAAACATTAAAGGGGTAATCACCTCACATGCACCAGTGCCTATGCAGCCGTCCTGTGTCTTGCCTGCTGACAGTAGGAAGCTGCAGGCAGAGCCCCAAGCAGAATCTGTGGGGTCCCTTTGCCTACCCTGGGGTTCCAGGCACAAAACCCCATCAGACCACCCCCTGCAAGCTCTGGTCACTGCCTGCGAGAGCTGGCCTCAGCCCAGGTGATATAATTCCATGAGGCCCTGCTCTGCGTCTCAAGGGACTGAGGTCCCCGAGGTCTGAAAGGAGTCAAGCTCCCACATCAGGAAAGCCCCTCCAAAGTCCCTTTGCCACCTCTTCTCCACTGACACTACTCCCAGGGGAGGCACTCACACTACCCCTCATCACCACCTGCCTGGTAGACCTCATCCCTTGGGGAATAGGACAGGTCCTGGACATTCAGTGTAAACAGTCCTCTGTAACTCTGTGTGCTGTGTTAGGTCATGCATATGTTTCCTCTTATTTCATACAATTT
The DNA here is from genome assembly GCF_937001465.1 of Orcinus orca. Lineage (NCBI taxonomy): Eukaryota > Metazoa > Chordata > Mammalia > Artiodactyla > Delphinidae > Orcinus > Orcinus orca. Next base: position 93,436,671 of record NC_064566.1, read on the forward strand.
GTGGGGTAGATTTTGTTATTCCCATTTTGCAGTTGAGGAAATGTTGGCTCAGAGAAGCTGATGAATTTGTCCAAGATCACACAGCTACAAGAGGAAGTACCAACGTTCAAAGGCAAGTCTACCTTCCCCAAGACCTGTCCTCTTTAGAGAAATCCTCCTGAATGCATTGACCAGACTCCCATTGGCCTGACTCTCCACGTGCCCCGAGAAATTGTTCTGGGCCATAGGGGCAGGGCTGCTGGGACTACTGGCCTCATCTGAGGTGCAATAGAAGAGACTCTTGACATGGAATTAAAAGACCTGGGGCCCCCAAGTCCCAGCTGTGTTCCTACTAACAGTACAACCTTGGGCAAGTTGTTCAACCCTACTCGTGCCTCAGTTTTCTCAATTGAGAAATGGAAAGAATATTTTCTACTTCATAGAATTTTTAGGAGGGATCAAAAGAGATAGTACATAAGACCTAGAAAGCTGAAAATCATCATCATTCTTGGCCTTCAGAGACCATCCTGTGATGACCAGCCAACACCACGTATGTGGATAAAAGTGCAAATAAGCCCTCCATACATTTCTGGGCATATTAGTGATGTGTATAGGTACCCGTGTCTTCCTCTGTCCTGGTGTCTCCTTGCATGTCTATGTATGTCTGTGACCCCTCCCATGTACAGATTTCCCAGGAATGGGGAATTCACTGACCAAGATTTGCATCCCACCCTGACTCCAGCAAATTTTTCCAGAGGCAAAATCATGATGTTGTCTTCAGCGGGTCCTCCCATGCTGCTCCTCAGATGCTACAGGTCCTGTTACTCTGGCATACCCCCAGCCCACCCTCCCTGGTCGGTGGCCTCGCTCCAGATCTTTCCAATTCCCCTTCCAAGAGGTACCTAACCTACGGCACTCTCCTCTCAGCTAATATATTTGCATTTTACGGGGTCTTTTAAGCTATCTCAGACTCTCAAAGGTAGTATGTCTTTGGGAGAATGGGGACAAAATGGCCTGGAGCCCCTCAGAAACACTTTTTTTTTTTTTTCCGGCCACGCCGTGTGGCTTGCAGGATCTTATTCCCCGACCAGGGATTGAACCCAGGCCCCCGGCAGTGAAAGCACTGAGTCCTAACCACTGAACCGCCAGGGAATTCCCAGAAGCACATTTTGTAATCCCCTCTGCTTGAGCAGACCTGTTTCCAAACACAGTAGCCACAGACCAGCCCAGTGGTCTGTGAGCTCAGATGCATTGGTACAGTAAATTACATCATCTTAGAAATGACAGTGTCCGCTCCATGGTTCCTGGGTTTTGGAAAGGTACTGGCCATGGCCCTGGATTACATCAGCTGATAACTGAGTCTTGGACCATGACTGGGCCCTTGGCCCTGTCCAAGGTGCTGATAATTTTCTTGGTTGCTACAGTCCCTCTGTGGGAAAACAATGTCCCCTTGGGCAAGAAGACCCATGAACATGAACCTTCTCAGACAGTGGATAGAGGTGGGAAAGACACAATCCATATTTTCTTGTTAGCTTCAGTATTTCCCTCTGTGAAATGGGGGTAAGAATAATGACTCACAAGAGCCATTATGAGAATTGTGTCTGATAACATATTGACGCACAGGGCAGACACTCCTTTCTTCTGGAAGATAACTGACCTATATCAACACCCTAGAAATCAATCTCTCAACTCTCTGTGGGAGCAATTCCACCTCCTCTGTGAAGCTTTTCCTGGCACCTGTCCCATCAGCAGAGAAACTAATCAATAGCTTTCACCTGGGATTCCCACAGTGCAATGCACACACCTCCCCTCCCAGCGCTGACTCACTACATTGCATTGTATTTATCCACGTGCTCTTGTGCTTATCTGCCTTCCCCTTTGAACTGGTCCCCAAGGGTGCCTTATTCCTTGGCATGCCCATGCTGCTAGGTACATGAACACATGAATGCAGCCACACAGAGGACAGTGTTTTTTCTTTGTGTAGAATTTCTCATCCATGCCCCCCATCTGCCCCGCTCAGCTTGCCCTGCCCCTGCCTGCTCCAGCCTGTCTGTGCTGAGCCCACTCATCTCCCACCCTCGGAGCCTCAGCCTACCCTACTCGCTCGCACTAAATTTCTCCAAGACACAGTTTCTTCCATCATAAGGTGCAATTGATAATAACCTTGGACAGAACCTCTCGGAGTTATAATTTTCTGCTCATAAATGGCATCCACCATACAGTAGGTGTCACCCCACCCTTCGCACTCTGTGCATTTCTCCTCGATCCTTTTCCTCTCCTCATGCCCCCAGTCCCCACTCCCTTGCCCTGGACATTATGCCTTCCCTGTCAGGATGGGCTGGATCCTCCTAGAAAAATTCCTGGTCAGGCCTCTGCCACCATCCCCTCCACTTCCCCTGCAAACGGGGCAGAGTCTCCTGAGAAGCGGTGCCGAGGTTTACAGTGACTTCTGTGCAGGGAGTGGCGTGTCGAAGCTGGCTCCAGGGCAGCCTGAGCCTCCTGGACTCTGGGGTTGCCTGGCATCCCCTGACCTTTTCAGCAAGCCACCCACTCAGCCAGGCAGTGCCCCCCTCCAGCCTCTCCCACTCCGTCTCGGCTGCTTCTTGCCACTGCCATGGCCTCTCCTGCCCAACAGAGCCATTAACAGCTCCACCCTAGGCCTGGACAGCCTCAGCTCTCTGTCAGCCTCTGGCCTCATCCCTTGTCTCCCTCTTTCTCTCCCCCTTTCCTCCCCCTGTCCCTCCTTCTTATGCAAAATCCCGGTCTTGCTCCTAACGCAGAAATGGAATTATCTACAAGGATTTGAAAGGACAAATGTACAGGGAGCCAAATGGCACCAGGCTTTCCTCTCCTTCCTTGCCTGATAAATTCCTTGCCTGATCCAGCAGTCTTTAAATTAGGTGAATTAACTGTAAGGGAGAGTTCTGCGGGATGGGGGAGGAGCTGCTTGGGGGAGGCTCTAAGTTCTCCCAGAACAAGCTGATGGCTGCAAGGGGGCTGCCCTACCCCTCGGAGGCCAGAGTGCTTCCTTCAGTGCCAGCACCACGTGGATCTCTTATTATGCCCAGCACTTTAAAGCCTGCAGTCTCCTTTTCATCCTCATTATCTCATTTGCTCTTAACAGGACATTACAAAGTATCTACCACAATTCCTATTTTATCAATAATAAAGGAAGCTTAGAAAGTGGTTGACCTAAAGTCACACAGCAGAGCTTGATCCTGGGCAGTCAGGGTGCTCCCATCATTCCCTGCCCTGTCCAGGCTCCCAGCTGCCCCATCACACAGGCCACAAAGTCCCCAGGGAGCTGGGAAGGCAGAGAGCCCAGAGTAGAGGCATCCTTGGATGTGCATAACTGAAAGTTTGGGCAGGTAACTCCGTAAGACTTGAGAAAACAAGGTATCTTTTCTGTAAAATTCGAAGGCAGCAAGGCCCTAGACCCCACAGAGAGCATCCTTGGTTTTCCAGGTTCCAATACTAGGGTAGGGCCATAGCCAGCGAAGGATAGCACAGGAGATAAAGCTGCGGTAGGCGATGTTGCTACGGAGGAGGGTGTCTCCATGGGCTCCACCTATAGGTCTTTTCTGATGAGACTTCTGCACAGAAAATGGTCCCTTGGAAGCAGATGGCTAACACAGGATAGATAACAATTCAGTACCTGTGTGGAAACTGAGCCTCAGAGCTGGGAAGTGACTTGTCCAGGGTCAAATGATAAAACTATTAAAGACCTTGGAACAGGAAGGTCTCCCAACATCCAGTCCTGAATCCTTCCCACATCACCTTACATTGGGTCAAACTGCTGAGCTCTGCGGGAGGTGACTGAGCCAGGACCTAGGAGAGACTCTGGAAGATCGAGAAATCTTCTAAATGTGGATACTGTTTGTTAAGTTCTTTTAAGTACTCTTTAATTATATAAAATAAAATATCTTCCAAAATTGCAAGGACCCTTTGTACTTAAATTTATTTGTTAATTATTAAGCATCTACTGCATGCAGGGTGCTATAGAGCAGGTATCATGGGAGACAGGGGAAAAGAAAAAGACCTTGTCCAGTCCTCATGAAATATACTCTATCGATGCACATTTATTCATTCCATAAACATTCACTGAGATCCCACTAGGGATGTTAAGATGGTCAACACAGATAAGATCCCTGTCCTCTGGGAGCTTATATTCGGGTGGAGAATCATAGCTTATTAAGCATTTACTACATGCCGGAAACTCTTCTAAGTGCTTTACCTACAGTATCTTGTATAATTTGCACAAGCGGTCTGTGAATGCTCATTTTACAGATAATGAAATTTGAGATCCAGAAAAGTGAAGAAACGTGCCCACGTTCAGTTACTTCTGAGTTTAAACTACTTAGGATTTGAACCCTGGCAGTGTAACCTCAAAGACTGTACTTTTACCTGCTTTATTACTGCATTTTATTAGTGTGAAAAAGTTCCAAAGAACGTATACCCTCCCAAAGGCGGCCGTGCAAACCACTTGCCCCCTAAGCTGACGACGTGCCTGGTCACTAGTCTCCGGGGCCCTAATGAACACCATCACACCATCACTATCATTTATAGGCCTATCATGTTCAAATTTGGATTTGGTCCTCTGCGGTCCCGCTACACTTTACCTCGGTAATGATTTATTGTTTTAATTGAGACTTCACTTAAGTCGAACTCATTGCCACAAGCATGAGGGGTTCCAAGCCCCCCAAGTCCAAGGCCAAGGTTGGCCCAAGCCAGCTCTCTCTCCCTGGCTCTTCTGACTATAGCCAGAGAGTAACAGAAAGCTGCAAGCCGTCCCCCGAGGCGGGGGGACCGTACTTCCAGCAAGACAAATGGCTTTGTATTCCGTGGAGACGGCCCTGACGCTCAGTGGCCTTTGGGTTAGTGAGTGAGCACAGCGCCCAGATAGGTCAGCGCTGTCAGGAGGGAGGGTGGGACGGCGTGTGCGTGGGGAGCCCAGGTGGGGAGAGGTGAATCCTGTCACCGCAGGGGAGCGAGCCTGTGACAGCAGTTTAGCAGATCTAAGGAGCAGCCCAGCTCCCCTGCGTCAACCCTGACATCTCTGTTTCCCCAGGCAGCAGCACCTGTCCCTCTGCCAGGCTGGGCCCTACCGCCACCCATCCCCCTCCCTGGTAGCCAGTGCCAAAGAAGTGGCTGTGTGACAGTGAGATGGAGAGCTAAGGAGAGCAAAATTGGGGGTTGAGCCAGCCCCCTACCTCAGAAGGGCACTTCTGCACAGTTGCATGGGCCTTGGACATGGCAGAGGCCAGAGATGCTGAGTGGAGGTCCCCTTGATAAGCCAACATTACCAAGGACCTACTGTGTGCAGGCCCTGGCCAGTGTGTTTTGGGGATTTGAAAGTGAACAAGACTCAATCCAGTCCTATAAGGGCTCCAGGCTGGTCAAAAGGCAGACCCTGATAGCTACGAACAATCTACCATGGGAGCACAGAGAGAGCCATCACGCCTAGCTCAGAGGCATTGGGAAGTCTTCATGGAGGAAGCAACTCTGAGATAACCGTTGAACAATGGGTAGGGTTTTGACAGGAGAGAGAACCACTGGAGCCAAAGAAGAGAAGCAGGAAAGCAAGGGGCTGTCTGGGGATTCCAGGAAATCAACTTGGCTAAACCATAGGACGCAGGAAGTATAACTAGAAAGGTAACTTGGGACCTGGTGATTGGAAGTCTTGGATGCCAGGGGAAGTAATTGTTCTTTTTTAGAAGATAATGAGAATCTATTAAGTTATTTGATTTGGGTAATGACATGGTCAAAACTGGGGGATTGACCAGGAGACTGCAAGAGAGAGGATTATTGGAGAAAGAGCTACTGGACTTTACTACTCCCTAGGCAGGGAGCAGAAAACAGAAAGAGGAGTATATCACCTAGGGTTAGGTATGGCCGAATATAACAGAAACCCAGGGTAAAGTGTTTGTCCCTAAAAGAAGTCTAGGGGAGGCCAGTCCAGGGTTGACATGGCAGCTCCAGATACACCGTAGACCTAGGTTCCTTCTGTCCTGTTCTAACATCCTAGCATATGGCTTCCATTCCCAAGGTCACTTCATGGACCAAAATAGCTGCTGAAGATTCTGCCGTTGTTTCTACATTTTAGGCAACGAGAGGAGGGAAACGGGAGAAGGCAAAAATCTCTCTCTGAGCCAGCTCCCTTTAAAGAACCCTCACACTTTCTCTTACATGACTTCCTCTTACATCTCGTTGACCAGAACGCAAAGGAGGGTGGGAAATGGAGTCTTTTAGTTGGACCCGCTGTGCCCTGAATACATTCAGGATTTACCGCTAGGGAGAAAGGGGAGACGGCTATTGGAGGCCAAGCAGTAGTCTCTGGCACAGGGAATCTGGCACAGCAATACTTCTGAGACTGTTAGAGCAGGGGCCTGGGAAGATACTGAGCCCAGGGGCAAAAGAGAGGAATCCAAAGAAAGAGGAGGTTTGGGAGTGAAGACAGACCCTGGTTCTGATGCTAGGGGAAAGACATCTGCTGGGGGGTCCCTGCTCTACCAGCAGCCAGGGACTCCCACTGGCCTCCTACCTTTCTTGGGGTCAAGCCTTGGAGAAAACCCTCAGCGAAAGAGGGTGAGTGGAGATGAGGGGATGGAAACGAAGGCTTGGGAGGACCAGAATCCCTTGTCCAGAGATGACAGGGGAGAAGCATAGACTCTGCCTCATCAAATGGGCGTGGGCACCTGGCACAGGCTGATACCACGTGGCTCCAAGAGGAAACCAGGTAAAAAGGCCTCAGGACAGAGTCATGGATGGAGGCAAATACAGTGCACGGGCTGGGAGGCTAACTCCAGGAAGTCTTCCCTGGAGGAAACTGCCACACAGGGTGCTCCCCTGCCTGGCAACGAGGCCACCAAGCAAGCTGAACAAATTCTCCTGTCTCAGGACACCAGGCCGGCCTGCCACGGCTTGGCTTCTGGACTCAGCCACACCCCACATGACATCTCTGTGGGAGAGCTGGAGACATGGGGAGGCCTGGATAGCTGTTTTCAATCTCCTCTCCGCTCCCTCACTCCAGCAAAGCATGTGGGGCCCACAGGTTGAATGCCTTCTAGCAAGCGTGCGTCCTTGTGTACAAATGAGTGCAATGAGCATTGCCCTTTCTTCCGCTCCCATTAGGATCGGCGACTTCTTTTTCCAGATGAGCTCTCACCTTGAAATATTTCTGTTCACTCCAACAGTTTGTCTCACAACATAAACCTCTGGGTTTCCCAAAATGTCTAACATACGGATGAGAAACAGATTTCTTTTCACCATCCAGTCCCAATAAATTCTTAGTCTCTATCTGAAATGCTGTGTTGAGAAGGGCTCTGAGGACCCTTCTTGACTCCGTGGGAAAAAGTGCTATAATCTAGTTTGATGTCTGCCATGGGAAAGTGAAGAAGGATAGTGAAGCAAACTCCAGCTAACTGCCATCCTGGTGTAGCCCTTAATAAGTGTTTAGTAAATTAATGCATGAGTTACAGTGGGTCAGTCAAAGGGATAGTCGTCCCTTCTCTCTCTAACTGCCTCCCCCAACCTGGGTCTGGAATGACCACCTATTGTGTCATCCCAAACCGGGTGTCTAGGCAGAAGGACTTTTTGGGGCTATTAAGTGCAGGGTTCTTGATAGGTAGCTCACCTTTGTCTCTCTGAGAGATTTTCTTCCTGCAGCGAGGGCTCTGATACCATGGCCCAGAATTCCATGGCAGTCTAGGGGAGTCCTGAGGCCAGAAACGGTTGTTACAGGAAGGGGCAGCCAGGCCCCTGAGACTCTAAGTGGAGTAAGGCAGCTCTCAGGAGCCCAAATCTTGAGGGTTTATGAAGAAGCCCCAGCTAGGGTGATCCAAGTCCCATGCCTAGATCCACCTGGCAGGGCTATTAGAAGGGGTCACCATTGTTTCCTCCCATCCTCTCCTAGCAGCTACCCAGACAGGCCTCTCAGCTGTCAGGGTGCTGTTCCCAAGCTTTACGGAGCTTCTCTGCACCCCCATCCCAATCACCCCACACTCCCCTACCCCTGTCCAGGCAGAGCGCAGCCTCTCGCTCCACCAGGCAGGCTGGCGCGCTCTGCCTTAACTCTCCTGAGCCCTCCGACGTTAGCCAGCTAACGAGAACAGATCTGACAGAGCAGGATTACCCCCTCGGAGGGGGCCGCCTGATTGTGTTTACTCCCAAACCTGGCCCTATTTAGTGGTCTGTGTGCATCATTAATCTTCTTCCACAATCCGTTCCCCATCTGCTCCCACTTTTTAATGAACTGCCACTTGTCGCACTCAATAAAATCAGCACTTTGCGAGAATTTCAGCAACGATGGATGGATGGGAGGGAAGGCAAGAGGCCGCCAGAGCAGGCGATGGGGAAGAATGAGGAAAAAACCAGGGGGAGCTGGGCAAGGAGGCGGCGATAGAGATATCCTCGCGGGCTCAGAAACAGTGTCCGATCTGCATGGGCAAATGAATCACAGCACGCCTGGTGATCTGGGCAGCCTTGCCCCCAGGCGAGGCACTAATAACCACATCAGACCAGGGCGCCAGCAATTCTTACACTACACTATGTCAGGCTGGGTTTGATCGAAGCCAGCCTGCTTTACACAATTATTTTCCTGGTCATGAATGCCGCAGGAAGCATGGGGATGCAGTCTTCCAAATGTGGCTGCCAGCTCTGGGGATTCATCTGATACCAGACTATTACCTCCTGATTACTTGACTTGGCAGTCAACCCACTCCGAGCCGTGAACCAACAGCAGGAAGGGTGCATGGGGAAGCTGAGGCTTCAGGTTGCACTTTTTCAATCACATGTCAGAGGTGTGATGAGGGCTCCATCCAGGGCTTCTAGAATGGGGAAGGGCGGCGGGGAAGGGTGAAGATGGGGGTCCCTGCTCTACTTGCGAATCTCAGGGCTAGAGAGGTCAACCACGGGGGTCATCTAGTTTGAGGCTCAAGAAGAAAACCAGGGCTAAAGAGGCGAAGGGACTTGCCCAAGGTCACTGCCTCAGTCCCCTGTGGTTACTCTAACAAACTACCAAAAACAGGTGCCTGAGAAACAACACACATTTATTTCTCACAGTTCTGGAGGCTGGGAATTCCAAGATCAAAGTTTCAGCAGATTTGGTGTCTGGTGAGGGCCTATTCCTGGTTCGTAGATGGCCATTTTTTTCTTTGTGTCCTTGCATGGCTGAAGGAGCAAGGGAGCTCTCTGGGGTCTCTTTTATAAGGGCACTAATTCCATTCATGAGGGCTCCACCTTCATGACCTAGTCATCTCCACCTCCCCCGCCCACCAAAGGCCACACCTTCTAATACCATCACATGGGGCATTAGTATTTAACATGTTGAGCATTTAGAATTGGGGAGCAACCCAAATATTAAGTCTATGGCAGTCTCACAGTGACTGTCAGCATGTGGACCATTTGGGTAGGGCTGTAGCCCAGGGCTGACCTTCTCTCTCATGGGGAGTAAGGGCTGGGAGTCAGGCTCTGCCTTCTTGGGGACCCCTTCCCTCCAGATCAGAAGCCCTGATACCCTCTTCCCAAAGGCTCTAGTTTCTGGACAGATGCAGAGCAGGGCAGGGAGGGATTGGGATCTGGAAGCAGTCTTGGCCTCATAAGCCTTATGTGCCCACCAAGTCGATGGCTGCTGCTCTCAGTCTAGGACAAGGAGCTCCTGCCTTAGGGTTTGGTCAGTCAGTGGGTCTGTGCACAAGTGTGAACACCTGTCACACTGCGAGGTGCTGACAAACAGGTCATATGTACGGCCCGCCTGCAGCTCAAGGGGCCTTGGGCCTACAGTTCAGGGAGTTTCCCACCAGGACTCTGGCCAGCCCCTCCCTGACAAATAGGATTCTGCTCCTGGGGCCCGCAAACGATGCATGGTTCTGCACCCCCCACCACTAGGCTGTCAGCTCCATCAGGCAGGGTCTCGAAGTGTCCCATTCATACATTATCCCCGGCATCCAAAGCAGAGCCTACCAGGTGCCCAATAAATATTTACTGAATAAGCAGATGACTGGATGAACGAAATGAAGGTCCAGAACTACCTCACTTTGCATGTCATCTGTCTCTGGGGCCTTAGAGGCTCCTTCCTCCCCTCTCATCTCCTTGGTCTCTCTGAGGCTGCCCACATGACCCTCTCAATACTGAGTGCTGAGCTGGGGTGGGCCGCAGCCTAGCAGGTCCAAGCCTGAAGGTGCATCCTTCTCCTGAGCCCAGCCCTCCCCAGGACCATTTTCTCCCATGCCTCACCCACCAGTGCTCCCCAGGCCCCCCTCACTCAAGGCTGAGCTACCAGGAGTGTGAAAGGAAGATGATCCTACTCACAGCATTTGCTCCAGTCCTCAGAGTCGCCCTAGCCTGGCCGACTCTGCAGAGCCCTGTTCCTGCTCCAGCTGCCCCCCTTCTTCAACTTGGGCACTCTGGGCTCAGAAGGTGTGTCCACCCCCAGATTTTGCCCACACCTGTAAAAGGAAGTACCACTTGAGGCAAAGAGTCCCTTGAAAATCACAACTGCAAGGGGATAGAAAGGAAAATCAGAGTTCCAACTTCCCATTTGCGGAAATGTAGTGAACGATCAGGGACCAATGGCTTCCTCCTCCAACCCCAACCCTGGGGACATTAGAGAAGCAAGAGAGAGAAACACGGGCAAGAAAGTAAGAGTGAACATGGGACGGACGGAGAGAGCTCCACGTTGCCTTGGGAAGGAGACCTCTGCCCACCCTGTCATCACCATGGGGCAGAAAACATCAGAGCAAGCCCGGGGTGGGCTGTCAGTAGAGTTTCATACAGGTGGAGCTTGAGAGCCCCCCCCCACACACACACACACCATAAAGACTAGGATTAAAACTTAAGGCAGTTCCCTGGGGGTCAGGGTCACCTAATAGAGAAGGGGACGGTGGTGGTCCATGGGCAGTGATTGGACACTGGCTGTACTACCAGGGTTCTGCATATTGATGTGCACTTATTCATCCTCCCACCTCAAATACCCTAAGCTCACCTGGAGAGGCACCAGGTGGGGCCCAGAATTCATCTGCTCCCCCGTCACTATGTGTAACAGCCCAGATGGCTGACACCTCTAGAGGATATCAGTTCACAGAGGAAAATAATAAAATATCCGAGGAATGCAACCCTTATTTCTTAAAAAAAAAAAAAAAGACAAGAAACTATAGCAGACAAAAATGGAATTAAAAGACTAAACAGAACAAGAATTTAAAATAACTTTATAATAATGATTTTCTAAGAGATAGGGGAAGGCACTGGTGAATGAAGTAGGAACACAGAGTTTTAAAGAATTGGCAATTGGAAATTCCAGTAGGAAAAACATCATAGTTGAAATAAAGAAGTCAGTATATGAGTTGAATAGCAGAAGAGATTCAGCTAAAGAACTGGAAGATTAGATTGATGCTAAACAGCACCATAAAGGGATAAAGAGTTGTAAGCTATAAAAGAAAAGTAAAGAGATACGATGCACAGAAGTAGAAATGTCAATATATGTTTAATAGGAGTGCTCAAAAGAGAGAAAAATGAACAGAGGGGAGAAATATTTCAAGGAATAATGACTGAGAACTTCTCAGAATTAAAGCAAGTTGAAAGGCTTATATAGTGCCTCATATAGGATGGATTGGGGGGAAAAATACTCTAGACATTTTATAGAGTAACTTAAGATCAAAAGTAAAGAGTAAAATTTTTAAACTATCCAAGAAGAAAAGAGCAGATAAACTACATATGAAAAATGATCAAATCAATGTCAGCTTTCTCAACAGTAATCCTAAATAAAATTTTTTTAAAAAGAGAAATATAGTAATATTTTCACTGTTGCAGGAAAAAAAATCTTTAAACCTAAAATTTCATAGCCAACTAACCCCTATTTAAAAATAAGATCAAAATAAAGGATAGTAACAGGCAGGTGAGACCTCAGAATATTCTCTTTGGAAAACTCTTGGAGGAGGTACTCTGACAAAAAGGAAAAGAAATTAAGGAGTATGTTGGGAAATATATGGGTAAAAAAGAAAAAGGAAAGAACTGAAACAACAGTGCGCCCATCAGAATCTAGAAGTAAGATTTTAAGCAAACCTAACATGGTGGGACAAGGTGAGAATCATCATGAAAGTGAGAGATACAGGTTGAGGACCATATTCAGGGGAAGAGGAAAACATGGATATACTTCAGAACTTAAGAAAAAAATGTCATCAGAAGTCTTAAAAGGGCAACCATCAGAAAAATTAAAAATAGAATGAATTACTTTTGACCAGTCAGCTTTTGCAAGGTTATGCTACAGTAACAAGCAACTCCATCTCAGTGGCTTGCAACAACATAGGTTTATTTCTCATTCAGGTGTTGGCTGCAGGCCAGCTACTGCAGGTGTGTTTGATATGTCTTCCCAATTCAGAACCCGGCTGAAGGAACAGGTCTTATCTCAGCCTCATGGGAGAGAAAAAAGTACAGTAGGGGAACCATATGATGATACTTAAAGCTTCCGCTCAGAAATCGTGGTCAGACCTTTTTGACTCATATTCCATTTGTCAAGCAAATCTCAAGCTATGCCTGGTGTTAATGGGATAGGAAAGTACAATCAACTCCCAGGGAAATGCTGCAAGTCACATCACAAAAGGCAGGGATGTATAACCCTACTGTGGGGAGGATGGTAACATCTTTGAAACCAGGAAAAGAAAATTCACTCTGATTAATGTAAGGCATAAAACGGGAGAGGGGATAGAAACTTACATAAGACATGACATAAGATAGCAGAAAGGAGTACTAAAATAAATAAAAATTATAACAAAGATAGGGAATCATATATGTGTCGAATTTTCTTAAAAAAGCAAAACCCAGTAATATATTACTTATAAGAGATGTATTTTAAAACAAAATTTAGCTTTCCAGTCTGGATAAGATGGTGTAGATCCATCTCCCTGCTCCTCTCCCACAAAGTGCAGCTATAAACCCTGGAAATAATGCCAGAAGCAACCGAAGGAGAACTCTGAAATGGTTTGTGACTCTAGAACCAGGGGCACAACCAACAGCAAGGCATCTTGTGTCCCCATCCAACAGAAGAAGGCAACCAGACCCACCATTTCCTAAACAGCAACCCAGCAAGAGAAGGCAGCCCAGTAGGCTAGTTCATTCTCCCAAATTAAACAGAAGTTCGTCTGACAACATCAGGTAAGCCCAACACCACTGGAGAGGGTGACTGATGGGGAGCCAAACTGACAAGCAGCCATGGAAAGTACTCTCCTGCCCTACTGGGCCTGAGACACCCTCCCCCACTGAGAGACCCCCTGGGCCCAGCCTGGGTTTCCCCGGCTACCCCTCAGGCAGCACAAGCCTAGACAAGTGAAATCCTCAGTAGCATCAGATAAGCCAAGCAGACCAAAATAACACCAGAAAGGCTCTTGAAAACCTTACTGTCCTTAGAATAACCACCTACAAATGTAGGTCAGGACCTGTGTGCTGAAAGGCTAAGAGTTTACATAGGACCCTGAGACTCATAACATAATATATAAAATGTCCAGGAACCAATTTAAAAATCACCTGTCATACCAAGAATCAAGAAAAATCACAAGTTGAATTTTAAAAGGCAATCAACTACGCCAACACTGAGATGAATCAGACGTTGGATTTATCTGACAAGATAATTTTTTTAAAGAAGCTATCATAAAAATGCTTCAACAATCAATTACGAATTCTCTTGAAACAAAGAAAAAAATAGACAATCTTAAAGATTAAGTGATTTTTCGAAAGAACCAATGGACGTTATAGAATTTTAAAATACAATAACAAATGTTTTTTAAAGAAAACCTCACTGGCTGAGCTCAGTAGTTAGAGTGAAGATGATAGAGGATAAAATCAGTGAACTTGAGGACAGATAAATAGATTTCACCCAGTCAGAACAATGGAGAGAAAATAGAAAAAAGAATGAGCACAGCCTCCAGGCTGTGGGGGATAATAACAAAAGATCCAACGTTCGCATCATCAGAGTCCCAGAATAAAAGAGGAAGAGAGTGAGGCTGAAAGATTATCTAAAGAAATAGTGGCTGAAAATGCTTCAAATGTGGCCAAAGAAACAAACCTACAGACTCAAGAAGCTGAGCAAACAGAATAAACTCAAAGAACTCCATGCCAAGGAACATCATAATTAAACTTCTGAAAACCAAAGACAAATCAAATTTTTGAAAGCAGCCAGAGAGAAACGACGCATGACTGATAGGGGATCACCAATTCAAATCCACCAAATGATAGTGGATTTTCATCTGAAACCATGGAGGTCAGAAGGATGTGGCACAACATTTTTCAATTTCTCAAAGAAATGAATTATAACTACAAATTCCATGTCCAATGAAAGTATCCTTCAGAAATGAAGGGATATAAAGATATTCTCAGACAAAGGAAAACAAAAAGAATGTTTTGCTACCAGACCCCACACCTATACTTAGAGATTGACAAAAGAAATTTTTTCAAACAGAAAGAAAATGATTTTTTTAAAAAAGAAGTAGAATCTTGGAGCATTAGGAAGGAAGAAAGAACAATGGAAAGAATAGAAATATTGGTGCATATAAAAGACTATCCTATTCCTCATATTTGATGACTGAAACAAAAATTACACCACCACCTGATACTCAAGCTCCTGAAATTTGGAGAATTCATCCAAAATTTTAAAGAGTAATTAACACCACTTTTACACAGCTCTACCAAAAACAGAAAAGGAGGAAAATTTTACCAAATTTATGAGGCCAGTGTTACCCTGATAACAAAACTAGACAAAGAAAGTACAAAAAGGAAAACTACAGACCAGTACCTCTCACAACTTAGATGGAAAAATCCTCAATAAAACAGCAAACTGACTCCAAAAACATATAAAAAGAATTATACATATGACTGAGTGGGACTTACTCCAGGTATGCAAGGCTAGTTCAGTATTCAAAAATCAATCAATGTAGCCCAGCATATCAATAAGCTGAAGAAAAAATCATTTGATCATATCAATTGATGCCCCCAAAAAAGCATTTGATGAGATTCAACACCCATTCATTATTTTTTAAAAAAACTCTCATTAACTTAGGAATAGAGGGCAATTGCCTCAACTTGATAATGAGCATTTACAAAGAACTTTCAGCTAGCATCATACTTAATGGAAAATGACTGAACGCTATCTCCCTAAGAGAAGGAATGAGACAAAGATGTCTACAATCATCACTCTTATTCAATGTAATGCTGCATGTTCTAGCCGCTGCAATTAGGCAAGAGAAATAAAGAAACAAGGGGCATACAGATTTAAAAGACAGAAGTAAAATTTTTGTCTCTATTTACAGATGACATGATTGTCTACATAGAAAATCCCAAGGAATCTACAGAAGATTCCTAGAACTAATAATGAGTCCAGACAAGGTTTCAGGATAAAAGATAAAACACACAAAAATCAATCACATTTCTATATACTATCAATGAGCATACAGAAACAAATTTAAAAGCACAATACCATTTACTGTCACTCCAAAGAAAATGAAGAATTTAGGTATAAGTTTAACAAAGTATGTGCAGGATCTGAATCCTGAAAAACACAAAATACTGATGAAATAAATCAAAGATCTAAATAACTGGAGAGACATACCAGGTTCATGGATTGGAAGAATTAACATTGCAAAGATGTCAATCCTCCTGAAATTGATCTATAGGTTTAATGCAATTCCTATCAATGAGGTTTTTTGTAAACACAGGACCAGTAAGATAAGAGAGAGAAAGAGAGAGACTGATTTATTATAAGGAATTGGCTCAGGTGATTATGGAGGCTGATAAGTCTCAAGATCCACAGTTGGCAAGCTGGAGACTCAGGAGAGCCAAGTGTAAAATTCCTGTCTGAATCCAAGTCTGAAGACAGGGGAAAAGCTGTCTTCAAGCTGATGTCTCAGCTTGAATATAGGCAGGCAGAGAGAGAGCAAGTTCTCTCTTACTCAGTCTTATTGTTCTATTCAAGCCTTCAATGGTTTGGATGTGGCCAACCCATGTTAGGGGAGGGCAATCTGCTTTACTCATTCTACGGATTCAAATGTTAATCTCATCTGAAACATCCACAGAGTCTCACAGACACACCCAGAATAGCTGTTAACCAAATATCTAGGCAAGTTGGCATATAAAATTAACCATCACACAAAAGAAACTTTAAAAAGAAAAAAGTAAATTTTAAAAAATTAACCATCACAGTAGACAAGCTTATTCTAAAATTTATAGTTGGCCCTCCATATCCACAGATGTGGAACCCACAGATAATGGAGGGCTGACTGTATTATGCCATTTGATATAAGAGACATGAGCATCTGAGGATTTTGGTATCTGTTGGTACAGGGTGGGGGGCAGGGCAGTGGCCTGGAACCAACGCCCTGTAGATAATGAGGGATAACTGTATGCGAAAAGGCACAGGCTCTTGAATTGCTAACACAATGTTGACAAAGAAGAATAAAGTGAGAGAAATCACTCTCCCAGATATTAAAATTTACTTTATAGCCAAACTAATCAGGACAATGTGGTACTGGCAAAGAGATAAACACATAGATCAATGGAACAGAAGAGAGAACCCAGAAATAGACCTACACAAATATGCTTAACTGATTTTTTTAAATTTTATTTATTTATTTATTTGGTGGCACCGGGTCTTAGTTGCAGTAGGCGGGCTCCTTGGTTGCAGCCACGGGCTCCTTAGTTGAGGCATGCAAACTCTTAGTTGCAGCATGCATGTGGGATCTAGTTCCCTGACAAGGGATCAAACCCGGACCCCCTGCATTGGGAGCACAGAGCCTTCACCACTGCATCACCAGGGAAGTCCCTGCTTAACTGATTTTTGACAAAAATACAAAAGCAGTTCAATGGAGGAAGAATAGTGTTCTCAACAAATGATGCTGGAACAATTGGACATCCATAAGCAAAAAATGAACACCTAAACCTGACACCTTATACAAAATTTACTCAAAATGGATCACGAATTTAAGTGTATAGTATAAAACTATAAAACTTTTAGGAAAAAATAAAAGTATGAGAAAAATCTTCTGGTTCTAGAGCTGGGTAAAGCATTCTTAGATTTGATATCAAAAGCAAGATCTGTAAAAGGAAAACTTGATAAATTAAACTTCATAAACATTAAAAACTTTCGCTCCATGGAAGTCTGTATGACAAGTTACACAATGGAAAGAATGTTTGCAAACCACATCTCCAATAAAGGACTAGTATCTAGAAAACATAAAGAACTCTCAAAACTGTGAAAAAAAAAAAAACACACACACACAATTAGAAACAACTAACGCTGGAGCAATTAGAAGCCCATAAGCAAATATATAATTAGAAAATGAGCAAAAGACGTGAACAAACATTTCACCAAAGAGGACAGATGGTAAATAGGCAGAGGAAAAGATGTTTAACATCATTAGCCATTACAGAAATGCAAATTAAAACCACAGTGAGATGTCACTATACACCTCTCATAATGACTAAAATAAAAAACAGGAACAACACCAAATGCTGGTGAAGATGTGGAAAAACTGGGTCACTTATACATTGCTGGTGGTAATGTAAAATGGTACCGCCGCTCTGGAAAACAGTTTCTTATAAAACTAAACATGCAATTACCATACAACCCAGAAATTCCACTCCTGGGCATTTATCTCAGAGGAAAAAAAAAAATTATGTTCACCAAAAAAAAAAAAAAGAAAACTGTAAAACTGTACACAAATGTTCATAGCAGCTTAGTTTGTAATAGCCAAACAATGGACATTTCAGATGTCCTTCAATAGATGAATGGTTAAACAAACTGCAGTGCAGACATACCATGGAACACTACTCAGCAGTTAAAAGAATAAACTATTGATACACACAACTTGGATAAATCTCCAGAGAATTATGCCGAGTGAAAAAAGTCAAACTGAAAATGTTACATATTACATGATTCCATTTAAATAACATTTTTTTCAACAAACAAATTAGTGGTTGCCAGGGATTAGGGATAGTAGGGAGAGAGGATGGAAGTGGATGTAGTTACAGAAGGGCAATAAGGATCCTTGTGGTAATGGAACTGTTCAGTATCTTGACTGTGGTGCTAGATACACAAACCTACACGTGTGATAAAACTGTAAAGAACTAAATGTGTACACACAAGGATCTAACCATCACACACACACACACACACAAATGAGTATAAGTAAAAGTGAGAACATCTGAATAAGGAATAAGACTGGTGGATTGTATCAATGTCAATATCTTGGTTGTGAAATTATACTACAGTTTTACATAATGTTACCATTACAGGAAACTGGTTAAAGTGTACGCGGAATGGATCTCTCCATATTTCTTACAATGCATGTGAATCTACACTTATCTCAAAAACTGAAATTAAAGAACCAAAATCTACAGAATAGTTGAAAAATAAAGATATGGTATGGCAGAGATGGATGATTGTCAATTATACTCATTCTTCCCTTCTTCTATATAATACAACACAATTTTCAACTGGACACAGGGCTTCCAGGAGTAAAGACTACATTTCCCAACTTCCCTTGCAACTAGGAGTGGCCTAAGACTAAATTCTAACCTTGGGATGTAAGCAGTAATGATATATTCAACTTCCAGGAAGTATTCTTAAAGAAAGGGGACATGCCCTTCTCCTTCCCCTTCTTCTTTCCTTCTTACTAAATCATGAGCACAAGGGACATAACCTAGGGATTGTGGAAGGACCTCGGGTCCCTAAGGACTTTATGTGGCTGCCATAACAGCTCTTATCTGCCTATGTTTAATTAAGAAGAAATAAACTTCTATCATGTTTAAGCAACACCATCCTAGGCTTCTTCTGGATTTTATGAAATAAACTTCTACCTTATTTGGGACACTGGTATTTTAGGTTTTATCTGACTACAGTTGAATCTGGACCTAACTAATACAAATAAAAGATATTCCATGGAAAAATAAATCACAGTTTTATTTTCAGACCATGTGGAATTCCAGGCCAACTGTAAGAGACAAAGAAGGAAGTTAATTCCTTTTTCAGCCATTATAGGAGTTTTTAGTAGGGGAGACCCAACTTTGTTGGAGAATTCCTTGTTCGTCTTTCCATGGGGGATGCGAGCCCCTAAATCATACCAATATGCCAAAATATGGTCATTAAACTGTGTTCTAAGGAAAAAAAAAAGAAGGAAGTTAAAAACTGTAAAAGAACAATAGATCAGGACACTATAAGGATCATGAATATATGTGTGTTTAATAATACAGTCTCAAAGACTGTAAAGCAACAGCTGACAAGTACTATGGGGGAAAAGAGACACATCAAAAACTGCAGTTAAGGAATTTAACATACTCCTCTCAGAAGCCACCAGATCAAGAAGATGAAAATGAGCAGATAGATTTGAATAATAGAATTGATAACCTTGAACTGAGATAGAATGAAGAATTTTACACCCAAGACGTGAGTGTATACTATTTTTTAGCTCACATAGAACATTCAAAACAATACACCGTGAACTAAGGCTACTAAGGAGGATGATTCAACCATTTCCAAAGACCGTAATAAAAATAGGAATTGATACAAAAAGACAGTTTTTTATTAATCTCAAAGGTATAGAAACTGAAGACCCAAGCTACTTAATAATACTTGTATTAAATAGGAAATCATAGGGGAAATTACAAAATACTTAGAACTGAATGACAATAAAAACCCTACAGGTCAAAATTTGTAAGATTAAAGTGAGACCTAAGGAAAATTAATGGCTTTAACTATATTTACCAGAAAACAACAAAGATGGAAAAAGTGAGCTAAGTATTTAACTCAGGAATTTAGAAAAAAAAGATTACAGAATAAACTCAAAGAAGAAAATAATAAAAGAAAAAGGGGTAGAAATCAATTAAAATGCCTTCAGTTAAAATATCACCTTATTGCAACTCCTAATGAATTAACTGATCTAACCATTGACCACCAATTGCTACTAAAACCAAAAAAAAGAGTCAACCAGACACTGTCACTATGTTCCTCTTGAAGGAAGAATATAACCTACTTATGAGGTAGTCATGTAAGAAACGCGTATATATGTAGATATCAGTATAGATAGACAGGTAAATATGATACAGATAGATTTAGATATAGATGTAGGTATAGATATATAGATCAAATCTGATCAACCCTCTAGATCCAACTGCAAATTTGCAGGAAATTTCATGAAAGTTCAATCAACTCTAAATTCAATGAAAGCTCAATCAAAATTCTAATAGATTTTCTTAGACAGTTGACAAATTGATTCCAAAATTAATATATAGAAAAATGAAGGCTCAAAGTCCACAAATAGCTAAATCAATTTTTTAAAAGAGCAAAGCATGGTGATTTGCTATATCAGATATTAGGACATACTACAGAGCTATATAATTTTATAAAAGTTTGGTTCTAACTCAAGAATAGAAATATAAATCCAATGGAGCAGAAGAGAAAATACCTATATGTATAGGAACTTGATATATGATAAAGGTAACACCACAAATAAGTGGGAAAAGGATGATTTATTTAGTTGATGGTTTGCCAGTAAAACCTCTACCTCATACCATACACAAAGGTGAATTCCAGGAAGATTAAAGACCTCAAATTGAAAGGTAAAATAATAGATCTAATAGAATAAAAACAAATGAAACTCTTTTTGTGACCTTTGTCAGGGATGAACCTCATAATCAAAACCCAAATAGCAAAAACCATAAGGCAAAAATTGATGAACTTGACTATAACAAACGTAAAGATTTATATTAATTAAAAGGATGCTGTGTTTATTTCCTAGGACTGCTATAACAAAGTACCACAAACTGAGAAGCTCAAAACAAAAATTTATTGTCTCATCATTCTAGACGCAATAAGTCTGAAGGCAAGGTGTCAGCCAGCCCTTGTTCCCTCTGAAACCCACAGGGGAGAATCCTTCCTTGGTTCTTCTAGCTTCCAGTTTTTGCCAGCAATCCTTGGCATTCCTTGTTTCATAGGTGTATCACTCCAATCTCTGCCTTTATCACCATATGGCTATCTTCTCCCTGTGTGTCTCTGTCTTCGCATGGTATTTTCCTCTCCTTATAAGGACAGCAGGCATACTGGATTAGTGTCCACCCTAGAGACTTCATTTTAACTTGATTACAATCACAAAGACCTAATTTCCAAATAAGGTCACATTCACAGATACTAGGGGTAATGATTTCAACATGTCTTCTTGGGGAATACTATTCAACCCACTACAGTCTGCCCTATGCCCCCAACCCAAATTTACATCCTACCCACATGCAAAATACATTCACCCCATCTGAACATTCACAAAAGTCTTAACTCATTCCAACAACAATTCTAAGTCTAAAATCGTATCTAAACATTATCAACTCACAAAGTCCCAAATCTCATCATCTAAATAAGGTATAGACGAGACCCTGGGTATGATCCATTTGGGGACAAAATTCCTCTCCATCTGTGGGCCTGTAAAACTAGAAAACAAGTAGTCTGCTTCCAAAATACAATGATGGGACAGACATAGAATAGACATTCCCATTCCAAAATGGAGGAATTTAAAGGAATAAAAAGGTCACCATTTTCTAGCAAGTCTGAATCCCAGAAGGACAAATTCGTATGGATTTCAAGGTCTGAGAACAATCCTCTGTAGCTTGATGCTTTGTCCTCTGGACCTGTAGTGATAGCTGCTGCCTCTCTGGCCTCTGTCTCTGTATCTGTGGATCTGCCCTCGGAGTCATTCATCTTTTTCTTCAAGGGTAGTACATGTTTGTAGTTGAGTAGCTCTATCACCTACTTTCCTGCCTATAAAATCCCAGAAATCTGACAGCTTTCCTTTTCTTAACCAGCCTCTGTCCAAGCTGGCAGTGTTTTAACTGGCATATCATTCTCACAAACCTTGTGGGTTTCCTGTGTATGTCAGAGACATCTATGCCATTAGACAAATGTTCCCCACAGATACTTTCCACATAACTCTGCCTCTGTTTCTGGCTTCTGCTGAGATTTGATTTGACCCATTGGTCACATACCTAAATCTCTTCAGCAAAATATTGTCCAGCCACACCTTTGGTGCTCTCTCCAGAGTGTGCTTTCTCAACAGTGAATTTTCTAATTTTGGCAATCAGCATAAGCCAAGAAACTCCCAAACCATCAAGCTCCTGTTCCTTTATTTTTAACCATTTCTTCTTCAGTTGATCTCTCTCCTCTTGGAATTTGCTATAAGCAGTAAAGGGAAGCCAGGCCACACCTTCTACACTTTGCTTGGACATCTCCTCAGCTAAATATCCAAGCTGAGTTCTGATTTTTACCCAACAACAGAACATAAATCAGCCAAATTTTTAAATTTTTTTTTAATAAGAATTGCCTTTTTTTCCAGTTTCCAATAACATGTTCCTCATTTCCTCCTGAGGCCTCACCAGAAGAACCTCTAATGTTCATATTTCTAGCAGCATTCTGTTCATGATGAGTACTGTATTCTCTAAGATGATAGAAGCTTTCTCAACTGTGCTCCTCACTTCCATCTGAGCCCTCACTAGAATAGCCTTCAATATTCATATTTCTGCCAACAATCTCTTCAGTTTAATATAGGATTTTTTAATAATGAGCCTCAAAATTCTTCCAGCCTCTGCCCATTACCTAATTCTAAAGCCACCTCCACATTTTTAGGCTTTTGTTACAGCAATACCTCACTACCCAGTACCAAAATCTGCAGTAGTTTCCTAGGGTTGTCATAACATAGTTCCATAAACCAGGTGACTTAAAGCAACAGATGTTTATCCTCTCATAGTTCTGGAGACCTGAAGTCTGAAGTCAAAGTGTCAGCAGGACCATGCTCTCTCTGAAGGTTCTAGAAAAGAATCCTTCCTTGCCTCTTTCAGCTTCTGAGGGCCCCAGGCATTCCTTGGCTTATGGCAGCATAACTCCAATCTCTATCTCTGTCTTCACATGGCCTGCTTTACATGTCTTTCTGTGTCCTCTCCTCTTCTTATAAGGACACCAGTCATTAGATTTCATCTTGAGATCCTTAACTAGTTACATCTGCAAAGACCTTATTTCCAAATAAGGTCACATTCTGAGGTTCCTGGTGGACATGACTTCTTGGAAGACACAATTCAACCTGCTACAGATGCTATGGACAAAATTAATAAACAAGTGACAACTGATAGAAAACATTTTAAAAGTCTAAAATCATTAAAGATGATTACTATCTCCAACATGCAAGAGAACTGTGAATCAACAAAGTGGAAAATCCTATAGAGAAAGAGGCAAAGGATATGAATAGGCAATCCATTGAGGCAGAAACTCAAATGAATAAAACTTTTATAAAGAGCTATTCAGTCTCATTAATAATAGGAGAAATCCAAATTAAAACAAGGAAACTCTACTTTATGTCCATAATTTTGGGTAGAAAAATTAAGTTTGCTAATACCAAGTATTGGCAAGAATGTGGAGGAATGGGACCCTACATAATTTATATTGACTTTCCATCTTGCTCAGAGTAAAGTCCACAAAGCCCTGCATTTCCTGGGCCAGCTACTTCTCCAGCCTCATCTCCGACCACCCTCTGCCCCCCTCTCTCTGCTGCAGCCCACCAGCCTCCATTCTGTTTCAAGTGTGCCAAGCACACTTTGATGCCAGGGTCTTGGCATTTGTTTCATGTGCCTGGAATACATTTACCCCATTCATGGCATGGTTCCTGATTTCCTTGAGGTTTCTGTTCAAATGTCACTTTGGGGGGTAGGCTTCCTTGACCACTCTGGTAACAGAGGACAGAGGCTCCCTCTTTGCTTGGTGTATTTCTCTCCATCACAGTTACAACTCTCTGACACACTTTATATTTTGCTTGTTTGTCTGTTGATTGTCTATCTCCCTCTACTAGAATGTTCACTCTGCTTTGCTCACTGCTGCATCCCCTGAGCCTAGAACAGAGCCTGGCATATTATAGGTGCTCAGTAAATGTGTTGAAAGAACAAGGAACTACTAATATTTATTGAGCGATTACTGGATATTGAATGCCTTCATTTAATCCTTACAACAACCATATTAGTCATTATTACTTCCATTTTACTGACTTGGAGACTGAGGCTTAGAGGGTTTAAGCATCTATGGGAGGTCACACAGACAGCAGATGACTGAGCTGGGACTTGAGCCCAGCCTGGTTGATTCCAAAACCCAGGCTCTTAAACACTTCACTATACTTCTGTCAATCACCCACAGGGTTCATAATTCTCACATGGTGGACACGAACATTCACGGCTCAGTTCTCCTGCCATAGGGAACACAGCTGTCATTCCTCTAGATCCAAAACCACATTAGTGCCGAGGGCCTGCCTCCCCGGGGTTCCCCCAGGCAATGACCAAGCACAACCAGTACTTGTGCTGCCCTCTTCTAATGGCAGCTTTGGCTGGGGACTCTCCAATGCCTTTTTAGAGCTCTGCTAGGTCTCAGATTCTTCCTATGCAATCTTCCTTCCTTCCCCCTCTCTTTTCACAGAGTCACACTGCCTACTCCCGCTCTCTCCCCTTTGTCCTTCACAGGGTTTTCACCAGTGAATCTCTTGCACCCCAGATCCCATCTTGGCTTCTGCTCTTTGGAGGTCCTGATCTAACATAAGCATAGTACCTACTATAGCTGGATATACACACGCCCCGTGACCCAGCAATTCCCTTCCCATATATATACTCAGAAGAAATGCATACATACTGTCACCAAAAGACATGCACAATAATGTTCACAGCAGCTCTATTCATAATAGCTCAAAACCGGAAACTACCCAAATGCCTATCAACAGTCAAACGGGTAAATAAATCATGGTATATTCACACAATAGGACATTATACATCAAGGAGAATAGATAATCTACAATTACTCACCACATGGATGGATCTCATAAACAGAATGTTGAGTAAAGGAAGCCAATGCAAAAGAGTACAGACTGTGAGATTCCATTTATATAAAGTACAAAACCAAGCAAAACTAATGCATGGTGTTAGAAGACAGGACAGTGCTTATCTCTGGGGGCCGGGGGTGAAGACTAGAGAGAGGAGTAACAGGGATTTCTGGGGTGCTGGGGATGTTTTGTTTCTTGATCTGCATGGTAGTTAAGTGGCTTGATTTATTTTTTGGAAATTCCGCACTTACAATATGTGCATTTTTCCCTAGGTACATTATACTGCAATTTTAAAATATTAACGAAAAATAGAAGATCAGGACAATGTTGAACAACGCTCACCAGAACGACAAAATCACAAGCCAACTGGTAAGCTCTAACCCTGTCCCCTGCTCCTGTCAGTGTTCCACCATCCTCACGGTCACTTCAAGACTCGAAAATGTCCCTGTCTTTAACCCTTGATGGCCAGTCTGCCACCAAATCCTCCTGGTCATTTCTTCACAATATCTGTCGGCTTTGACCTGGTTTTTTTGTGTTCCTGCTGTCACTGCTCCATCAGATGGCTAGGCTCAGCAGAAGCTGGCTTCTAACTAGTCTCCCAACCTGGTCAGGGACTAGTGAGGCCAGCAAGGCACCCAGGGGGCTAAAATTTAAGGAGGCATCATTCTCAGGGTGCTGCAAGCATGGAGTTGACAACAGAAAGTGATGTTTCTTTAAATTCTGCAACCAGGCACCTAGCTTGCCTCACACTAGTCCCTGCTCTGTCATGCTGGATTAATCTTGTTTTCATCATGTCCCTCCCCTGCCCAAAGATTTACCATTGTCCCAGCTGCCTACTAAATTAAGGATGATCCTGGATAGGTCATACCATCTCCTTTAGCCTCAGCTTCTTTATATATACAGTGAGAAGCCTGGACTTAGAGATGGCATATAGATTTCCTTTGTGAGTATAGCAAATCTAATTGGCTATAACAGCTATCTGGGGCATTGGGTTAAGAAAGATTCTGAGGACAAGTACAGATTCACTTGGAGAAAGGTACTGTGATCAAGTCCTGATATTTGGCATGAGCGAGAAAGAGTACAGCCTTGAAACACATACCAGGTGTTTGCCTTAAGTGACTAAGAACAAATTCTTTATCCTGGCATTCTAGACACTCCATAATCTAGTCTCATCATACAATGGTCCTATTTCCTAGATAATCAAGTGGAAAATGTTCAGCCTAGTTTCAAAATACAGTACGGTGAAGTGCCCTGGGACAGCTGCACCGTGCTGAGTTGCAGCGTGGTTACCTGTGGTTGTAACATCACTCTCAGGCCCACTTGGGCAGAGCTCCCATTGGTCAATCCTTGGGCTCCCACTGGGCTCATCTCCATTTCCAGAACCTAATTCCAAAATACTGTTCTGAACTCCCTCCAGAGAGCTGATTTATGTCCTGGTTAAGAGAAAAGGAACCCAAAATATTGTGTCCATTTGTTTGAGCCATGGATGGTTAAACAGGGTCATCTCTCACCTGCTGACCAGCCTGGGCCTCTTGGCTCCTCTGGTACCTGCTGGATTTGACAGCTCAACCCAGAAGACAAAGCCCAGCCGATGAGCCCAGAGAAATGCCAACACAGGACCTCTTAGAGGTGCCCCCAGGGACTTGCTCATGGGGCTTTCTGAATCCAGGGTATACGTACATACACACACACACACACACACACACACACACACACACACACACAGCCCAAAGTGCATGATTCATTGAATGGGGAAATCTCCCCAGTCCTAATTTTTCTTTTTTTCCCTCTTTCCCAACATCTTTCCACCCAAAATGGAGATGGTTGGGCTCTGCCTGAGCTGGCACATCCAGGACTCTCTGGTCAGAGAGAACCCAGCCCCCCCCAACCCCTCATCTCTTCTGGGTGGACACCTACATGCAGCTACCCAGAAGGCAGGTACATGTACATACATGTACTACAGCAAGATCTGTGCTCTGCTTAGGCCGAATACCAGGAAAATGCAAAGCAGTAGTGGCTAATTCTCCACAGTGATGTATGGACAGTTTCTCAGAGGAGGTGAGTGAGGTCTTACAGGATAAGTAATAGTTGGCCTAGAAGAGCAGAAAGGGAAGGGAAGGCTTGTGTCAAGGATGTAAGTAGGAATGAACTCAACATATTATCCAGCAGCGGTGGGAGCTCAAAACCCCAGGACAGGACCTGTGTGTCTCCAGCCCAGGACCTCATTTCACCTGCTTGGGGGTCTCGGGGACATTCCTAACATCCCTATCCAGGATGGACCCATTAAGTACCGCACAATGGGTGAAACAGTAGGGAGATAACATTCTAGAGATCGGAGGTCCCAGAAGAGAACGAGCGGGGCACCTCTGCATCCCGTTCCCCTAGCAACGCCTGGCAAGTGGTCCTGTCCTGCTTCCTGCTGAGCTCATCACTGTCTATCCATTCAAGGGCCGGCTCCTGTCTGCTCATTGACTGAGCCCAGGGGATGGATGTATGATGGAGTAAGCAATGGGGAGGAAGCGTGATCCCCTCCTGAGGTCATGAGACTGGTGGGTGGGGGCCCATCGCCATCCCAATGAGTGAATCAAGTAACCTGATTCTCAGGAAGGGATTTCAGTGAAGTCATCTGGAAGGAAAAGAACTCAGATACTGTGTGGCAGCAATATGTGAGCACAGAGGGCAAGAGGGGCAGCAGGGAGGGATGAGGGAGGGGGAGAGGCAGAAAGTTCCTTTCCCACTGTCCAAGAGCTCTATCCACCGACTCCGCATCCCCAAGACACAACTACAGGCACCCTTCAAAGCCCTCCTCCTCCGTGGAGCCTTCCCTGAGTGCCCCAGGCAGAAGGGCCAAAAGCACAACCAAGGTTGAGAACCACTCCCTCTAGACAGTTGTCTGAGGAAGCAGGACCCTGCAGTGGAATTAACAAGGGCTCAGGAGGCTCAATCTGGGTTTTATTTCCAATTCCGCCACAACTAGATGGGTGACCTTGGGCAGAGTACTCGTCCTTAACAAGGACAATTTTCTCATTTGCCAGTTGAGAAGTGACCATAATATGTACATCTCTCAATATCGAGAGGATTACATAAGATATTTGTAAAGCCCCAGAACTTAGTAGATGCTTGATAAATGTATTTCTCTTGTAACATGCTTCATTTTCAAGCACACACCTCATCTCCTCATCTAGACTGCAAGCTCCAGAAGGGAAGTTTTGTAACACACACACACACACACACACACACACACAGTGACAGCACAATGCCCGGCACGTGGACAGCTCAATATATGCCTTTCAGAAATAACAACTTATAGAGCAAGAGGGAGAGAAAGGAAGCAAGGAGGCAGAACCTTGACAAGAGAGATTTGCTCCCCCTAAGGCTGGGCAGGAAGCTGAGTCCCATCCTTCTCGTCTAGTTGTCAAGTGCCTGTGTTCATTATCTTTTTTTTTTTTTTTTTTGCAGTATGCGGGCCTCTCACTGTTGTGGCCTCTCCCGTTGCGGAGCACAGGCTCAGTTATTTGTGATCAAACGATTTGATGTTAATGTGGATCTAATGTATAAATCCATACGGGTCCCACAGTCATTTAGTATTAATTAAGCAAGGCCATTTTAAGGCTGGGAGTCCACTGGGCTTACTGTGCTTAGTGTTTAATGGCAGGAACCACTTGGCCACTCCGCTTTCTCTCTGCTCTTGCCTTGTCCCTTTTACCTCCAGAGGCCAGAGCTGGAGCAGAGTCACAGCTGCCCTGGGATGGACAGTGGTGCACAGGAGGACCCTGGCTGGGGTGCAGATAGATGATTGACAGGTGGGGAGTTCACTAGAGGCCCAGCCTTGCCCTTGAGAAGCTGACATTTCATTAAGAAGAAATAAGGGCTGCATTGGCAGAACACTAGCCTGGGAGTCTGGAGAATGGGGTTTTAGTCCTGCTCCACTGCTGCTGACTGTCTGTGCAACCTCGTATAAGACACTCCCTCTCTGTTCTTCATCGGTTAATTAAGAGTCTGGACAAGCCAAGTTCATTCCCTCTATCTGGAATGCATCTCCTTCAGTTTCCCCTGGCTTCTTTATTCCATCTTTCAGGTCTCAGCTCACATCAGCTCGTCCAGGAAGTCTCCTAACCAACTACTCCCCACCACCCCATCATTCTGGAGCATATTCTCTCTGCTTTATTTTCTTCATGGGACCTGTCACTATCTAAATTATCTCGGCATTTGTACTCATTTGTTTGCCTGTATATTATCTCTGTCTCCTCCCACTACAAACTCCACAAACCAAGGACTTCATCTGTCTTATTCAACACTTTAACACCAATTCCCGGATCAGTACCTATTCTGTACATGGCACATGTATATGGCACATGGCAGGGGCTCAAAAAATAATCAACCACTGAATGAATCATTAGGTGATCACTAAAACCCCTTCAAGATGGGCATTCAATGGCCCTTGACATCTGGGCCCAGAAAGCAAGGGCAGAATTGGGTGCAGACAGAGCTGGGTTAGCCAGGAAGACTGGTGGGGGAAGGATGATTGGGACAAGTCCCAAGGGATGGAGCAAAGCCGGCCTGGAGGGGAGGAAAAGATGGGTGCTGCCCTGAGCAGACGTCAGACATGAGCCACAATGGTGGAGAGCTCCGAGTCTCAGCAGCTGCTACCCCTTTGGGCTTCCAGCCAAGACCATTTGGTGAAACTATATTAATAATCACAATACAAGAATCCCTTGTGGACAGGGACAGTTTCCCTTCCAAGGCACCACTATGCATATCACTTCACGTTATTCTCTTGCCATCCCCTTGATACAGGGGATGGGGAAATATCTTCTGTCATTTATAACACTTATATAAAATTAATAACGCCAAAATTATCCATTTGTATAGTACTTTCCAGTTTCCAGAACACACTTTCCTATACAAGAAGGCTAGTACATTCCCCATTTTGCAGAGGAGAAGACTCAGGGAGATGAAGTGACTTGTCCAAAGTCACTCATGGAATAGGTAGCCTGAAAAACTCAAACACAAAACTCAAATATTGTCTACAACCCAGTAGCCTCTTTCCAGATGAGGAAACTGAGGCACAGGGTACCTGGTGAGATTATGACAGTCCCCTCCACATATACCCAGGGGGACTAAACTACTTGCAGGGCCAGGGTGAGGCCTGATGAGAACAGGGGGAAGGGAACAATCTCCCTTTCAGACTGCAGCATGGAGATGGAGATTAGCCCAAATGAAATATTTCATTATTCTAGTTCAGGGAGACAGCATCAGAGAACCATGGTATTACAGACTCCTAGAATTTTTAAGCTGAAAAGGATGATGGAGATATCTCCTATCTCTTTATACTAAGATTATATATAGGGCTCAGTTCCTGGTTCTAAGCTCTTTGACTTATCATATAATTTCTGAAATGAAAAGCAAGATGCCATGCACAAAGTAGGCCCAATGAATATCTGATGCAGGGTCGAGCACTGAAGGCAGACAAGTAAGGCAGATCAAGGGTAACAAGTCAAACCGTGGTCGCCACTCAGCCTCAGTGTTGGGGCCTAATAGGGAGTGGTGAGGACTGTGGCAAGTTGGAGAATATAAACCTGTCTGAGGGGGGTATTACTGCAGCCAATCGTTGCCATGGAGGCGTGCAGACTCAGTGTTATACCAATTCTTAAAATTTCCGAAGAAATGCCAGAGATGAAGATCTCTATTAGAAAGTCTAGAATTTTAAATGTTGGCATGTAAATGTAAAGCACTGTGTGAGCCAAGCAAAATATGTCTAACAGCAAGTTTCCATCCATTGACACTTGTAGTTAAGTGGATAACTCAACTCTGTTCAACCCCTTCATTGTGCAGAGGGGGCAACTCCTAGAGTTAAGCTGGTCCTGAGATCACAAGCAATTAGGGGCAAAGACTAATCGCTCCAGATTTCTAATCCGATTCTTAAACTGTTGGCCCAGAGATCAGGCATCTGAGAATCCAGTAGGTTTGGAGACACATCACTACATGGTTTGATGTCCTGCATCCACACATTCCATCCAGCCCAGACCCTGGCCCAGAAGTCAGGGTCCATCCTCCCGCCTGACCCGGAAGGCCTCGCCCACA
Source organism: Orcinus orca (assembly GCF_937001465.1). NCBI lineage: Eukaryota > Metazoa > Chordata > Mammalia > Artiodactyla > Delphinidae > Orcinus > Orcinus orca. Next base: position 93,467,603 of record NC_064566.1, read on the forward strand.
GAAGATGGGCGAGGGATGGAGGTAGCACCTCCTGATCTCCTTCCATCCAACACCTTGGGAGGTCCCCCCACCCTCTTCACAATGCCCCATCCTCAGGCCACTTAGAATGCAGCACCGTGGCACAAGCCAGCTGTCACTTAGGCACTTACAGGCATAACCGTGGAAAAACCAAAGCACGGTTATTACACTTAATAACCAGTTTCCACATCATCAACTCATTGGGGTCTGAGAGGCGCTGTTAGGGTGTCAGCTCCCTCAGCCTAACAAGTCAGCACTAGAGGCGGGCACAGGTGGGGCTAGGCACCAGCCTCCAGGAGTTACTCTGTCCCCTTCCTGCCTCATGCAGAGGACACTCACCCAAGTCCAGCCTGAGGCTCATTCCTGCCCTCTCCCCCGACCCGACAGTGCTCAGGAACTTAGCAGCTACACCAATGGCATCCGGGGTTTGGAGGAGGGCCAGAACCCCAGAGAAGAGGGGTCTAGGCCCTGACTGGTATCTGAACAGGAGGAAGCAAACTGGCTTGGCAGACTGGGGCCCAGGGGTCTGGAGGAAGAGTGTCCAGGGCTAGGACCCCTGCAGTGGTATCCTGGCTCTGCTGTGTGACCTCAAGTAAGTTACTTCATCTTTCTGAGCCCCCGTTGCCCCATTTGTATAAGGTGGTACCTCAAAGCTTTCTTATAAGGGTTCATTGAAATGTATGCATAGTGCCCAGGATGGCTTCCACACCCAATACATGGCAGGTATCGCCGAGCTCTTATTGAGCAGAAAGATGCAGAGGTTGGGGGTCCTGAGCTGGGGAACAAGGACAAGCACAGGGATTAACAGGAAATAAGACCACTAGGAAATGTTTCTGAATTGTCCTAATACACTGAGGAAAGGTCTTTTAGAGCTGCGATGAAAATAATTAGCAATAATAAAACCTAACATTATCCTTATTGTCCCCCTTTTAGAGTGAAAGTTCAGAGAAGTTGATTTACTTACCCAAGGTAATCCAGCAAGCAAGTGGTAGAACTGGGCTTGGAGGCCAGGCAGTGAGACTGCAACTGAGATTTTAGCCATCCTTGCCGTCCTCCCTCTCCCCTCCCCTCCTAGTCCTGATATCTACAAGGGAAGACCTGCTGTGATGTGGGGCTGGGGGAGGGAGCAGTTCCAGGATGGAGGCCAGGGCAGAGGCCTCCAGAACGCAAAGATCCTCCTGTCACTCTGGGTCAAGGCCACATGAGCCACGCCTCCATGAGGCCCAGTCAAAGCGGTGGTCCCCACCGAAAGCCTTGAAGGGCGCGCGCGCGCGCACACACACACCCGCTGGACGGGCCTCTCCCGCTGCCCCTCTCTGGTCTGAGGCAGTGCAGTGCTGCCATCTTTCGGCCCCACGCGGCACTGCAGCGCCACCCGCCCTCCAGGGTGAACCCAGCCGGAGCAGCCGCCCCCAGGGGCACCGGCCGCCAGCCTGTCCTGCAGTCTGTGCCTGGAGTGGGGGGTCCTCCTCCGTGAGCCCTGGAAGGACGGCTTCTCAGCATCAGCCATGGCCCAAGACTCCAAACCAGCCCAGGCAGCCACAACGGGGCCCTCTGCCCTTGGAGAAAGACAGTGTGTTCAGGCCCCAAGGGTACAGGGCTCCCTGAGGTTGCCTCCTGCCCCGCCCCACGCCTGGGCTTGCGCTGGGACCTGGGACCGCAGAACAGGGAAAGGGAGCGGGTGAGTGTGAGAGAGAGCATCTCCCGAGACCTGGGGGGAGATTCACTGCCAGCTTCTGTGAGATTCCCAGAGAGCCAGGAGCCCTTATCTCGTTAGTTTGCCTTTTTATTTGTTTTGTTGTGTTTATTTCTTATTTTTTCTTTCTTTTTTTTCTTTATGCTTAATTGGAATTTTACATTTTTCTGCAATGACCAAGTAAGCCTCAAGAAATAACGTGATATGTTTATAAACTTACCTGAAAGTAAATTTGCTTTTAAGTAAAGACATAATAATTTTAGAGCAAAAAGGGACCTTTTGCCAAAACCCTTTCTTTCACAGATGAGGAAAATGAGCTCCAAGATAGGTGACCTGCCCAAGGTCACACCCCTAGTCAGTGGGGAGATGGACTGGAACTTCCCTCTCAGGACAGGATCTTTCCTCTTTGAGAGTGGGCTGGGCCTTCCCTGACCCAGCCAGGGTATGATCCCCTATTAGTCCCACAACACCCATTTTTCTGTTTACTGTCTGTCCCTCTCATGAAAGCTTTGTGGAGGCAAGAACCTCACCTGCATTGTTCACTAAGGTATTCCCAGTGTCCATGTTGAGTGACTGAATGGAGTTAATCAGGGAAGGCTCCCAGGAGGAGGTGAGTATACATCCATTTTTGAAAAGGCAATGGTCGTAGATCAATAGAAGACAGGAAGCATCCCAGGAGGTGGAGGATGGCCTAGAGCTGGCACACAGTAACTATGTATTCCCAAATACTTGTGGGGGAGGGGAAAATGGCGGAATGGCATGGCTTGTCCTCCCACACACATAGGTGAGCTAGGATGGTTTTGCTCATCCTGGGAATCTGGGACAGAAGCTAGAAAGAGCTCCTCTCTGGCACCAGGAAGGGCTCACTAAGAACCGAAGCCTCAGGGCAGCCTAGCTGGGTCTGTTGGGATCTGGCTGGGCCTGGTTGACTGTACTGGATGGGGTCTGACCAGGCCTGGGTGGGTGCGCTGGCTGAGCCTGGCTGAGCTGGCAGCTTCCTCCTTGCTCCCGTATTTAGGAGCGCCTAGCACCGGCATCTCAGTCTAATCTCCCAGGGCTCTGGTTTAGAGACATATAGGGGGGAAAGTCCAGAAACGTTGAGGCTAAGGGGAAAATGTGAGGCGGGTCCAAATTTATGCAATGTCTTGTTTTTAGGGCCCTTCACAATAGCACTATTAGTTTAGGAACATAGATGCATTAAGATATAATGATCAAGTTGAAATATAGAGGCCATTTACTGTGTACAGATATGAAAGTCAGAGAAAAATGGAAAATTTTCAGCAGAAGGAAATGGATACTTCCTAAAGGAAAAACATTATTCTCTTAACATTTCTGGAAAAGTCCCTCAAAAGGTTCTTGGGGAAAAGCTTTATTGCCCCTAGAATGTTACATAACACCTACGTGACGAGGAGGCAGAAGGCTCCGTGCAAGTCCCTCCTCAGGAGACACACACGTACTGGGCACCTGCTGTGTGCCCGGCTCGGTGCCAGGCTCGTCCTGTGCACAGCCTGGTGTGACAAAAAGGTGACACCTGTAGATCACAGGCACATGCGGCAAACCGCAGCCAAGGGACAGCATCACCCGAACACAGGGGAGGCAGGGCCTGTCGGCCTCAGCCTCTGCTTCAGCCAGGTGAGGGGCGTAGGTGCCTTGGTCTGGCCTGGGGCCTGGCACGAATGCATATGCTGCTGTGCACTCCCCTCTGCACCTGGGCCTGCTTTGGGCTTCTGACTCTACACTTCCTCCTGCAAAGAATCTTTAACACCAAAACCTAAAGAGACGGGGTGCTGGTTAAGGGCCCCTCCAGGGATGGGAGCAGGGATAACTCTTTATTGTTTCTGATTCAAAACCGAACTCAGAGAGAGCAAAGGCCAAATGATAGAGAGAGACTCGGAGAAAGATACCCAGAGAGGGGTGGAAAGTGAGAGACAGGGAGAAAAAGAAAGATGGAGAAATAAAGAAGTAGGGAAAAGAGGAGAGAGACAAAGCGACAGAAACGAGGAGAGAAGCTTACAAAGCAGGAGAGAAAGGGAAGCTTACAGGGCAGGGGAAAGGAAGGCAAGCTAAGGAGACAAAGGGATGAACCAACAGTGAAAGGACCAGGGAGGCGGGAGAAACAATCTCTCCAGGCGGCCCCAACCCTCTTCCACCCTCCCCGCAGGCACAGCTAAGAAACGGGAGGCGGGAAGAGGAAGCAGAGCCCGGTGAAGTCGCTGGGTAACCTTGGAGACGAGAGCCAGGCAGCCGGGCGTAGGGAGGGGCGCAGCGAGAAGGAGGGAGGCCGGCTCCACAGAAGACCCGCAACAGGTCCGACCGCCGGAGGAGGGGTGGGGGCGGGGCATAGAGGCCGAGGCGTGAGACCTGGATGAGCTGGGGGAGGGGGGAACAAAAGATTCCAGAAACAAACCTAAGGAGGACTGAGGAGTCGAATAAAGAGAGAGATTTTACCGAGAACCAATTTAGGGAAGAAAGGGCAAGGAGTTCGGGAGCTGTGATAACAGGGAAGGGGGGTGGGGGGCTGGGGCGGGGAACCGGGTGGAGACGAGGCCAGCAGGAGCCAGCCCAGATGACTGGGCTGGAGCACGGAGGGGCCAGGACATCGGGGCTGCGCAGAGGAGTGCAGGCAGAAAAGAGTCACAGCTGACTGGCCAGGAGGGGCTCCGATTTCTGACCCCTTCCCTGAGACTCACTGGGGGTGTCCCTGCAGCATCCACCCCCAGCTGGGGATGCAGGGTTTCTGAGTCCCAGATGGCTGGCTGGAGGGCCATTCCACTCACTGTGTCCTGAATTCTTGCTGAGCTCCCACTATGTACCAGGTGTGTGCGGGGCACTCTGGGGACACAGGGACCATTAGACAAACATATGCCCTCAAGCCACTCATACGCTAATAGACAGGGCGGAGAGCTCTCTTGGATCAGTTAATGCCAGCTTGGGGCACATCAGAGAAAGCCTCCCCCTGGTTGTTATTGAGCCATACTTCGAAGGCTGGGAAGGGCTGAGATGGAGGGGAAGGGCTTGTCAGGTGGAGGAGAGGCAAGAGGCCCAGCAGGAGGCAGAAAAGGAAAGCCTGATTTGAATCCACAGCTGCTGACTAGCTGTGTGTTCCTGAGCAAGTTACCTAACTTCTCTGAACCTCTCTTTCCCCATCTTGCAGAATTGTTTAAGGATTACGACAACACGATCTTTTATGACACTCCTCCCTTCTAAAAACGAAGTCCCCTCCACTCGTGTGGGGCCAGACTTAGTGACTTGCTTCTAACAACAAAAACGTGGCAGAAGTGACAGTGTGACTTCAGATACTAGGCCATAAAGAACACTGCAGCTTCCTCCTTGCTCTCTGTTGGATCACTCACTCTGGCAGCAGCCATACTGTGAAGACACTCAAGCAGTCCTACGGAGAGGCCCACACAGCAAGGAACCGAGGCGTGTGAGTGTGCCATCTTGGAAGTGGCTCCTCCGGCCACAGTCAGGCCTTCAGATGATGCAGCCCTGGCTCGAAAGCCGATCTTGGCTGCAGCCTCATGAGAGACCTGGAACCAAAACCACCCTGCTAAGCCATTCCTGAGTTCCTGACCCACAGAAAGGGTGTGAGATACTAAACCTGTATTTTAAGATCCTGAAGTGTATGATAATGTGTTACAAGGCAATGGGGAGCTGATACAGGGGCTTGCAGTCGGGTCTAGAGCCACACCCCCAACAATGGCCCCTGGGTACTGTGCTGTAAACTCAGCGCCCGCAGCAGGGAAGGTGAGGAGAAGATGCAGAGGCACCGAGGCAGGATGTCAACAGTAGCGCAGCAGACAGAGTTCTGAATGACGCCCACAGCAGGCCTGGATACGGAGGGCATGGGCGGGGCCTGGGTTGTTCAGAATTCCCAGGAAAAGCAGGTCCCCATCATCCCCAGCTCTTCCCACGCTGACACAGCTATGTAGCTTGCCTAGGCTAGCGGGAAGGCCAGGGTAGAAGTGAGAACAAAATGGCATTTGCCTCACCTGGCCTTAAACCTCAGTCCACCACTTACTACCTGGGGTATACTGCACAAGTGACCTTGATTCTGCCTCCGTTTCTCATCTGTAAAATGATGATGATAAGCCTGGCTTCCTTGGGTATTATTCTCATGGCACGGCAAAGAGTCTCATTACATGAGAATCAAATGAGAAATAAATATACAACATCAAGTTCAAAGTTGAAGTCTTGGAATACTCACCCCTTGAAGCCAGGAGAGCAGGTCCAGCTGGGGATTTCCCATTTTTTATTTACCTTCTGACTCCCAAGTTGCCCATTTCCTTTAGGGCCTGAAATAATTTGCAGGGGGAGCTTAAAAGGAAAGGTTTAAAAAAAAAAAAGAGGACACTGGTCATTCCTGTCCCATAACAATTCTAAGTAGTTGCGGGCTTGTTTACAGAGCAAATCTTGTCCTTGACCTCATTCATTCTCATCACAACCCTGGGTTACTCACTAGCCACCTTTGCTCTGCTAAGCTCTCTAAGCCTCAGTCTCCTCCTCTGTGAAATGGGGGTAATAACAGCATCAGATCCACAGTGTTGCTACGAGAGTTAAATGAAATCACAGTGGAACAGGCCTGGTGAGTCCTCCTCAAATGTGCGGGATGATTGAGACAATGGCACCTGTGATACCAAATAAGGCCATGTTCTTATAGCACAGAATTTAAACAGCTCAGGGAGTCCAATTTCATTTACAGAGGAAGGTCCATTCTTCTGAGGCCTTCTCCTCAAGTAACAATTGTTGGGAACCCCAAGAAATTCTGACATGGGGTGATAATCTGTCCTCCTCCTGTACACCTACGGCCCCCCAACCATCCAGCATTCATTCATCTCTGTAACCATGAGTATATCTCCCACCACAGTGCCTGCACAGAGTAGGATAAGGACATGTCAGATGGATGTGTCGGCAGGTAGATGGATGAATGGGTGGATGGATGGATGGATGAAAAATGGATGAATAGATGGGTGGATGAATGAGTAGGTGGATGGACGAAAAGATAGATGTAAGGATGGACAAACAGATAGATGTAAGGATGATTTAAGGGTGTCCTTCACTCTAGGCCTCATGCCAGACCTCACCCTAGTCCCTTCTTGGGGCTCAGTGTGGGCAGAGAGAATTTCTCTCCTGCAGGGAGAGAGAAGAGACAGAGGAACATCAACCATCCCACAATTTGTTCTCAATCTTAATTAAACACATTTTTGATGAGTTCATCAGCTTCATCTAATTAGGCTGTCCTAGAGCCATCTCTGCCTTAGGGTGTGTTGAAGCCGTCTGGGCTTCTCCCTCAGAAGGGCGGGAGGAAGGACTCTAGTCAGACCTAGAAGCCTGCGCTCTTCACGGCCGGGGGGTGGGGGTGGGGGGGCAGCAGCCTGAGGGGAAAGCCCAGGCAGCAAGGCGGGAGACTCCCACCATGTCCTCAATCTCCATGAAGTCTTAGGATTCTCTGGGGTGAAGGCAGGGAGAGAGGAAGGGGAGCAAAGACTCCTCACCGGATGTCCCCCGCCCAGAGACACCCAGAAGTCTTCCAGAGAAGAGATGGGGCTGGCTAGTGGCCTTTGGTGTCATAGAAAGAACCCGAACTTGAGTTGGAGGTCTTGGCCTGAAGACTCAACCATACATGTCCCGGCTGTGGGCAAGTCATAGGACCTCTCGGAGCCTCATTTTGGGGAGGAAGTTGGATTGGATGATCTCGTAAGATCCCTCCCATCTCTCAAGACTCATGAGTCCAGAAGACAGACTTCAAGGTCATTCAGGAGCTCATGATCTGGACACCAGGATGGAGTCAGGAAAGTTCCACCCCCTGGCTGGCCGCCTGGGGGCCTCGATGACTCAGCCTTCTGAGTCCCTTCTCCAGATCTGTGACTGGTGTTGGGAAGGACACCCTAGCAGAGCCTGAGCCTCAGACCAGTGGGGAGGGGGAGGAGGTGGGGTAGGCAAGGAGGCTGTGACGGTGACTGGAGCCTCTGAGCATGCCACAGACCCTGTTTTCTCTGCAGAGGTGGCTGCCCTAGAGGGAACAGGTACCCTCCCAGCCCCAAACCTTCTGGGAGATGGAGAGCCAGGCTGCTGCCTAGTGCCAACGAGGAGCTCTGCTCGCATCCTCCCCCACCAAGTCCTCAAGAGCCAGGCAGAAGCTCCAGCCACAGGGAGGGAGGGCCGAGCTGCCAATCTACCCCAGTCACCACCTTGAACTCTGAGTCCCATTCTCCCTGCTGTGAGTGCCAGCTGGCCAGCCCAGACAGCCCTGGCAAGGACCTGGAGCCAGGCCAAGCCCCCAGCACGGATAGCAACTCATGGCGCTCCAGCTCTACTAGGCCAGACTCCACCAATCAGGGGATGAGTCTCTCTGAACCTCGGCCTCAACAGCTCCAAAACAGAGCCAGGGACGTGGGAGGGGCAACACAAATGGCCAGCCCTCACCTTCCACCAAGCCCAGGAAAGGACGAGAGGAGGACAGCATCACCCAGGAGAGAGTACCTGCTAGGATACTTTGCCTCCCTCTGGGCTCCAACCCAGCCTTCCCACCCTGTGGCCACGAGCACCCCTTGCTGGCCCCGCTCACAGCTCCCAAAGCCTGGTCATCGCACAGAGAAAGGGCTGAGCCCAGGGAGGAGCAATGGCTTTCCCAAGCAGCCACAGTGGGGAGCAGGGAGCTCTTCAGGGCCAACCTAGGGTGTGGCCCTCAGGTAGAGGGGCCGAGGTGCAGGCTGCAGGGCCTAGTATCAGACTCGCCTTGGGTTTCGCTGATCCACATGGGAGGGTCCCTAGGCAGACAAGAGACGGTGGCTTGAGCTGTGTCTGGCTTGGAGACTGGCTCCCCCTGTCCTCATGTCCCTGCCACAAACCTGCCACGTGATCTTCCGCAAGTGAACTAGCCCCTCTGTGTCTAAGTTTCCTCATCTGTAAAATGGGCATAATTTCTGCCCCACACTCCCCTCAGCTCAGGGCTTCCTGGGAGATAAACACTCTGTGTCAGTCAGAGACTGCCAGAGCTGCAAACAAGCCAGGGGAACACCCGCCCCTTCTGGTTTTGCAGTTGTAGAAGAGGTTCAGATAATTAAGGTGACTTCTCCAAGGTCACACAGTTCACTGTGCTAGAATGTGGATCCAAACACTCACCACTGTACAAATAACAGAAACAATGTTTCTACAACAGGTATTTGCCTCAGTGGTCATCTGATGCAAGTTACAGACCCCTCCTCTGAAAAATAATCATATGCACTGACATGCAGACTGCTCATGTGACCTACGGAGATTTGCTCCTGAAGCCCATTCATGGATTAGCTGGTGGTCGAGGATTCTAGCTCTGCCACTGTGTGACCTTGGGAAATTTACTTAACCTCTCTGTGCCTCATTTTTTCATTTTTCAATAATCAAAGGGGGACAGTAATAGTACATGCCTCATAGGTTGTTTTGAGGATTTAATGAGTCCTATACGTGTCAAGTACTTGGAACAATGCTTGGCTCATAATAAATGCTAAATGAGTGTTTGCTGTTATTACTCCCTGAATAGTCTCGGCTTCCCAGGAGCAGCCATCCTCCTGGGGGTCCTTCAAATGTCCAAGTGTAGCTGCTCAGGTCTGCCCCAACTCCCAGCCTCACGCAGCCTGGGTCAGTAAACTCTGTGGGATGAGGATCCCTCCACCACCAGGCAAATGCCCCACCCCCCGCCAAGCCTTGACCATCCCCGGCTTGCCCAATGCCCACCTGGGCAGCTGCTGCCAGCAGTTCCAGGAACCCAGCCTTGTCCCTCCCCTGCCCTGCCCTGCCCTCCCTGCTGCCCAGGAATCAATGCAATCCCCTAAAAGCTCATAACTCGGAGGTAATTATAAGAAGCATCAATTACCCAGCAATGTGGATTTTATGAATTCAATTAATTTGCATGGCGATCGATATGGGAGGGTTTGCTGGGGTCCCCGGGGGAAGTTAGGACATTGTTCTGCACACTATTGATTTTACAATGTAAAACAAAACCTCTCTCCTCAAATTCATAGATGCCCATTCATCCATATTAACTTTCAGATCATTTATTTTTGTATGTCTTTCAACTCTGTTTGTTGCTATCACACAAATGCAGAGTATTACATTGTAGGGAATAATTGAATCAATACGGTCATGCCACGCCAGGCTTCCCTGACTTGAGGAAGAGATGCTGGTCAGTGAGCTGCTCTTCCTCATATTCCTGCCCTCTGCTCTCCCCAGACATCCCCTCACACCCGTCCCCCCACTAAACACTCCCTCTCCCAAGCAGGCCACTCCCTGAACCCTAAGTCCCCCACTCCATCAGATTCCTGATAGACTTAGAGTACAGCTGGAGGGATGCGGTTAGACAACAGGCAGAACTTTTCAAACCCAAGAAGAGTTGGCAGGAATAGAACACTCCCCTTTTCCAAAGGATCTTCAGAACCAAAAACATGCAAGCACAATGGTGACCTAAGTCAGGGGTATGGACCCAATGACCCCTCAGTGACCTGTGTCTCTGCTACTCAGAGGAAAGGCATTTATACCCTGGGCTGGGGGAAGAGTGTTTCTTCTCCTTCCCCAGAGCCAATGAGGTTGAGGAGACAGCATTTCCCAAAAGTTATCCCACCCCCATCCCACGGAAGAGGCCAAGTTTAATAGGAGAAGTGGTCGTCAAAAAAGTAAGGGGCCCACAAACCTTAGCCTCCCATTCTCCCCGACTCAGGGGTCCCCAGCCCTGCTGTGTTCCTGACGTCCTGCCCATCCCTACCCAGTGGCCAGCTTCCCTCAGGCCTTCCTGAAAGAGGCCAGGCTCTGCTCTCAGCAGCATCTAGAAACTGGCACGAACACGCAGGCGCATGTATGTGCACACACACGCACACAGCAGTGCAGATACAAGGCTGGGACCCCCCCGACACAGCCACATCCCCGGGAGAGCATGAGCTGGGGCTACCCCACCTCCCTCCACAAAGCCCCAACTCAGCAAACACCCTCAGCACCCCGTGTCTGGAGAAGGAGAGAAACCTTTTTTTTTTAATTTGCCTCTGCACCCCCCACCTCTGTTAGGATATTAGACAGCTAAACAGCCTGGCGCCTGTTTCCTTCAGATAACCAGTTCCTGACGAACCCCCTAATTGTCCCCAGAATCTCAGCACCAGTGTATAGAGTAGGTCACTTAACCAACAGTACACACAACTAAATAAAAATCCATTTTCCAAGAGAAAATTCTATTCTTATCAGAGGTTTGCAAGAGGGTTGCAAGCAGCCCATGTTAATTGAAGCTTTGATGTTTGTAGGAGGAGGCCTCTAATCAACGCCACAAAGGAGGCTGATCCACTGCAGTGGCCCCTCGGCCAGCCGAGGACCGGACTCCAGGGAGCCGGTGACAGCGGGCAGGGGAGAGGACAGAGGGCCCAGGCCAGGCACTGGACACCACAGGGTCCCAGCTATTGCCCCAGGCCCAGAACCAGCGCAAAGACACCAGGAGGCAAGTGGCTGGGTCAGGAAGGTCACTGAAGCCGGAGGTGAGCTGGGGCCCGGGGTCAGGAGGCACCTCATGATTGCTCACTCGTGGCCTTGGGCAAGTCACTTGCCCTTTCTGAGCCCCAATTTCTCCTCTGGATGACCAGAACCCTCTTTACCTGCTCTGAAAACCCATTTGACGATGATCAAATAAAAATAAAATCCAGAAAGGGAAGATTCATTTTTGAGGACGTCCTGTGAGCCAGCTAACCACCACTTTACAATCTATAGAGTACACAGTACACGTTATGCTCACTGCCGATTACTCTGTGTTTATTCCTTATCTCATTACATCTTCAAGGTGGGGAATCTTACCCTATTTTGCAGATAAGGAAACTGAGGCTCAGAGCAGCTAAGTGTCTTGCCCAAAACCTCACAGTAGAAAGTGGCGTGGTTCGGATTCAAACCTGCTGTCTTTGCCTCTAGAATCCAAGCAGCTTTCTCTTATCTGAGCTACTTCTCCTAAAATGAGGTGGGAGGGCCCATCCAGCCCTTCCTCCCTATCTCCCCCACCTGCCCTCCCCTAACCCCAGTAATGATTAACATCCACACATACACATGCATCATTTCCCTTGTTCATCACAGCAACCTCCAAAGCAGGCAGGAGGCACCTGGAAACAAGAAGATGAGTCTTGCAGAAATGTGTGTGGGTTGATGAGGTAACATTCATAAAGAGTCAGCTTCATCTGGACCATGACAAGTTCTCAAGGACTGGCAGCCCCAGCACTGTGATGATGTAATGATGGTGGTGGCGATGCTGATTTTCATACCTGGTAACCAAGCACACACTGTACCTTCCACACAAGGCATAGTTAGCAGTAGTAGTTAAATCCTCCTCATTTTCTACATGCAGAAACTGAGCTCACAGGATGTCAGTGAGTTTTCCAGGCCACACAGCCAGTGAGTGGCACTGGGATGTCTTGAACCTCAGACTTCAGTCACAAGCCCATGACCAGTCCACTGTGCCCCTGTTGTCCAGTGCTTTACAAGGCCACTGCTGATAACGGCTGAGGCGGGAGGGAGGAGGGAGAAATCCAAACACGGAGCTGCCTGGGTGCTATGGACTGAATCGTGTCCCCCCCACCAAATTTATATGTTGAAGCCCTAGCGCACAGTGTGATGGTATTTGGAGGCAGGGCCTTCAGGAGGCGATTAGGTTCCGATGAGGTTGTGAGGGTGGGACTTTCTTGATGGAATTAGCGCCCTTATAAGGAACACCCAATCTGTGGGCATCTTGATCTTGGACTACCAGTCTCCAAAACTGTGAGAAACAAATGTCTGTTGTTTAAGCCACCCCATCTACGGTATTTTGTATGGCCGCCCAAGCTAAGACATGGGGCTGTCAACATCACAACTCATGCACTTGCCGGGCAGCAGATTGAGAGATGAGAGGTTTACCAGGAACCTCCACACCCATGACCTTATTTGATGACTTTACCTGCTGGGATAAACCAACGATGAGAGAACCAAGGCCCAGAGAGCTCCGGTGACTTGTTCAAGATCACAGGGCTTGCAAGGAGCTGAATTAAGTCCAAATCCATGTCTTTGGACCCTGTACCAAGGCCACTAGGTACAAGGTGCAAAATGTAATGTGGCTAGCTCAAAATCAGGAGTTAAAACCAGGTGCCCAGAAACAGGCACTGGGCTCAGCCTTCCCCACAGCGCCCTGGGACCCCAAATCTCTGGCAGGCAGACAGCTGTGTCTACAGAGTGTGGTGGCCCCAAAAGGGAAGGAACGGGGTGGGGTAGACCATCTCCGTGAGCTGAGTGATTCTTACAAGGGTAGAGGCCTCTAGTTTCTGGCTGCCCAATTGCTGGTGGGGCCTGTAGAAAGATGAGGAAGGTTCAGTGGACCAACTGCACTGAGTCAGGGCCAAGGTGGGTGGGATGCCTCAGGACACACAAACCTCCTCATGTTTAACCAACTCAGCTGATCCATTTGCCTTGGCAGCAGTGGGACTTTTTGCTTATGCGCTGACATGCCGAGAGTTAAAGATCGGTAAGCATTTAGAAAAACCCTTCTAAAAGCAGAGGAGGGCTCACGACCTGGGTCCCCTGATCATGAGATCAACTCCCAAGGAAGCTGAGTGACTCGAAGTCTGCTAACTGGTCTTCTGACCCTCTCCCTGTGTCCCCTTCATTCTGTTCTCTACTCTGAAGCCAGAGCAGAGAACTCTGGCCATGTCACTCCCCAGCTTAAAACCCATCAGTGCTTCGTTCTGCCCAGGAGATAATATCCCCAAGCTCTGCTGACAGATAAGACCCTTCCTCATCTCCTCCTTCAGGCCTTTCCAGGAGCCTCCAGTTTGCAAGCCCCTCCTCATATTCAATGCCCCTACCAGGCAGTTCCCCATGTGCCAAGCCCAAGCCTGTGCATGCCCTTCTCTTACCCTGTAATATCGCACCACCACCATCACCCTGCATCCACCCATGTGTGACAGATTGTATTAAGTGCCACCATTCTAAAGAGGTGGAGTATGATATTACCCCACTAAAGAGGTAGAATATATTTCTTTTCCACTTGACCTTGGGTCCAGACATATGACTTGATTTGGCCCATGAAATGTTAACAGGAGTGACATGACTAAAGGTTTAAAAAGTGCTTACGTGATTGGGCTGACTCTTTTGTGCTTTTTCCATCATGCCCAAGCTAGCCTGCTGGTCTCAGGAGGAAGATAAGAGACTCATGGAGCAGTGTTGCCTGATCAGGCCCAGCCCAGATTAACTGACCTTCAGCCAATTCACAGAAGCATAAACTAAATAAACGGTAATTGTTATATGCCATTGAGATATTATAGATGCTTGTTACACAGCAGATGGTAATAATAGCTAATTGATACATCATTTGAAACTGAATCATTTCTATCCATTTATCAGACCTCAGCTGAGGTAAATGCCATTTCTTCTCAGAAGTCTGACCTGAGCCCCTCACCACTTCCACAGTTTAGGGTCAGGTGATCCCCCTCTGGGCTCCCCTGGCACCCTGCATTTACCCTTCTTCCAGCACTTTAGCACACACTGGATTACCATTTCTAATTCACTTTCCTGTCTCTTTTCCTGAAGACAGGGATTGCATGTTATTCACAATTTCTGACACAGAGGAATTCAATGACTATTTGTTAAAAGAAAAAAATGGAGTTGGCCTTTTCCGAGTGGTGGAAGCAAAGAGCACTTCTCACTTTTCCACCCCAGCCCACCATCATCATGGAAAGACTCATGTGAGTTCTCTACACCTCCTGACGGCCACTTGCATACATGCACGTGCATACACGAACCCCACACGTACTCAGGCTACATGTTTCCACCCCTCCGCTTGCTTGGTGACGAAGCACTTTTTGAACCACTTTGCTCCATCTTTCTGCAATATCCTCCAGCAAATCAAGCATCCCCTTCTTGGGATGTTTTCAATCTGTTTTGTGTTGATTTTAATTAAAGAATCCGAAACTGAACAAACAGTTCCTAGCAGGTGGCCATACAAGTGTGAAATAAGCAAACTGTTTTATCTGCCACAAACTCTGCTAGTAAATTTCTTCAAATTAATCCAAGCCTCTGTGAGTCTGCTGATTCCAAGGAGAAAGCTAAGCAAGGCCTGCGTCCAAATATTTGCTTCTGTTACAGCTCCTGGAGCCAATGACCAGTGGTGTCCACCTTTGCTCCACCCTCACCCACCTTGTCTCCTAGGCCCATCTCTGGCACTCCATTGGCCCAACCTCAGAGCCACAAATATCTATACTGAAGAGGCATTCACTATGTGCCAGGCCCTATTCTATTACACACTTAATAGTACTAGAGTGGTAACCTCCATTTCTGTCCACTGTAATTGCAGGACCACCCTAGACAACAGTAGTATTTCTGGCCATCCCCAAGAAATGTGTCACGTGTGCTCGAGTACAAAGTACAGGTCCAGTCGGCCACCCATGGGCCTCTGCCCAGCACCATCCCCTCTGCTAGGGGGCGCCAACCGTTCTCCTGATACCTCCCCACTGGCCAGCCTTAGGGCCTGCACTGGTCCCCTCCACCCACTCCAGGCTCTCAGGCCTTGAGGTGCCACATCTGCACGCAGTTGGCCAGCAAGGGGAGAAAATCTCTGTATTTGTTAGGTTGACATTAGCTGCTATACGGATAAATAACTAAATCTCGTGGACTGAACACAATAAAAGTTTATCTGTTGCTCACAGCACAGCCCGATGGGGTGTCGGCACCACAGAGTCATTCACCAACTCAGTCTCCTTCCATCGTGTGGCTCCACCCTCCTCTAGGAGCCCAGAGCCCTCTCTGTTTTACAGCAAATGGAAGAAGAGAACAAGGATTACACAAGGGAGGTTCTAAGGGTCCATGGCTCAAAGTGCCTACATCATCCCTGATCATATACCATTGGCCAGGACTCAGTCACATGGCCACATCTAATCACAAGGGGGGCTGGGAAATGTAGTCCAGCCATGTGCAGCCCAGAAAGGAGTGGCCATGGACTCTGGTGAGCAAGAGCAGCTTCTGCCCCTCCTCTGTCCCCATTTTCTAAGTGACCCTCTTGGGGGCATCCCAGCAGTGCAGTCTCACACTCCAGTGCCAGGTGGACTTTCTCAGAAGCAGCTCTTTCCACCAGCCTCTTCAATTCCCTGGGACCCAGACACATGTCCCGGTGGGAAGGAGAGACCAAGGATGCAGCATAACACTGGGAACACAGTGGGCTCTCCAAACCACCTGTTGAGAATTGAATAAAATGTCCCCCTCAGTCCCTCCTGACCCAAATACTTAGAAACTGTAGGTCTCCAAGGACCACAAAATTGCCAGAAACAATGACTGTGCTTTAGACTTTCTCTGAGCCTTTCCTCCTCTCTTGGCTACAAAACCTTGTGCTCCCCTGGTTTTCCTTCTGCTCCTCTGACTTTACCTCCTCTGTCTCCTGTCAGGGCTCCTTTTTTTTTTTTTTTTTTGCGGTACGCAGGCCTCTGACTGTCATGGCCTCTCCCGTTGTGGAGCACAGGCTCCGGACGCGCAGGCCCAGCGGCCATGGCTCACGGGCCCAGCCGCTCCGCAGCATGTGGGATCTTCCCGGACCGGGGCACGAACCCGCGTCCCCTGCATCGGCAGGCAGACTCTCAACCACTGCGCCACCAGGGAAGCTCAGGGCTCCTTTGCTTACTCCTGAAATGACATTGTTTCCCAGGCAGCAACTTCTACCCTCTCTCCCTTCTTTCTCCTCTTTCCACTCTCCTTCCCTGGTGGACACACCTGCACCCCACCTCAGGCACTGCCTTTCAGCAAGCCCTCATTTCTGGCCTGGATCTCTCTCCTAAAATCTGGACCTGCATTTCTAACTGCCTGCTGGTCACATGCTCCTCTGTGTTCCAACAGTGACCTGTCCAAAGGTGAGCTCACTGTCATCTTCTTGAAGTCTCCTGTCCTTCTTCTCTTGCTTAAGGAGTCCATCGTGGACCCTGGCATCCAGGGAGAATCCTGGGAGCCCCCCAGAGTCCAGCTCTGTCTGGCCCCAGAGCCAGGTGGCAATGAGCCTGCCACGTCTGGCTCCAGCTGCCTCTGGGCACTGTTTTCTTGGGTACCTCTACCTCCAATCTGACCCAGAGCACCCAAGAGACTCTTGTCTGGTCTCCTCCCCACCAGTCTTCCCCCTCCAACCCACCTTCCTCAAAGAAGCCAAAGCACAGATTTCACCATGCCACTCCCTCCAAACACACAAGACGTGGGGACCTCCGGGAAAGGCCAAACTCTAGTTTGGTAGGAAACACAGTCACCATCTGGACGCCCTCCGCGCGTCGTGCTCCAGCCCACCTCTGTCGGCTCCTCCCCCTCCTCTAACTGCGGCCTCCACCACACCCTCTCCCAGGCTCACCATACCAAGACCTTTGTGGTCCTGAGCCTCACACCTCTGGGGCTTTGCATGTGAAATTGTCTCCTTTCCACCTGGAAAAATTCTACACAACTTCCCTGAGCAAACTCCCCCTCCAACACCCTAATAAACAAGGGCAAGTCCTCCCAGCCCTGTGGTCCCCCAATACTGTTTTCTTCCTTGCAGCCACTGTCATCACATCTTGTTACACTTGACCATTTCTGGTCTAATTCTACTACTCGACAGCGAGTCCCTGGGCGCCTAGCACAGGGGCTGGCGCTTGAAAGGGCACATGAGGCTTTCAAAGGAAATTAGGTGCCGTCCTGAGGCCAGGGCACTTCTAAGAGCCATACACATAGTGGGAGGCTTTGGGAAGCCTGGATTTCTGCCTGGACCCTGTTCCCCAGCGGGGCCTGGTGAGGCCTAGCTAACACCCCTCTCTACTTCTCTGCCAAAGCCACCTTGGCCGTAACCTTGAAGGCAAAAAGCCAGCAAGGACCCTCTCTGCAGCAGCGGGCCCTGCATGTTGATGGGGCAGCCAAGGGGCAGGAGTGGCAGGCGACCTACACGCTCCCCTCCTCCTCCTGGGAGGAGATAGCACGAGGGGAGGGCAACAAACAAAAGAAATCCTTCCCTTCATCTCCTGCCCTCTCTCGGAACTGCTCATCGACATCCTGAAAAGATCACTGAGCCACCGATTTCTGGGACTATCGCTCCCGTGTATAGTGTGGCAGCCTGCACTCGGAAGCCAGACCCACCACCCACTGTGGGGTTGCCATGCTGCATTCCCAGCCCAGGGGCTCCAGGAAGTGCACTCAGCTGGGGGATGGAGAAGTAGAGGTACCCCTTTCCCAACCTGGGGGCAGGGAGGCTTAAGGATCCACCAGGGTGAAGCCACAGAGCCAAATAGGTGCACAACATCACACACACACACACACACACACACACACACACACACACACTCCTCGTCCCAGATATGGGCACATACTGCCTCATGTATAGGCAACATGTCAGAGGCAGATACACACCCAGGAGGAACTGCTATCTGCCCACTCATCTAGCACAAAAGCCTTTCTGATCCTCAGTTTCTTTACCTAAAAAGTGGGGGTAATCATACCTCCCTTGACTCAGTAATAAAAGATATTTAGGAAATGAAAGTTAAGAAACTTCCTCTTCTCAGTTCCCCACCTAACTCTGGTCGCTGGCAGGGGTAAGTTAGGAGAAAGGACAGGAACCCAGCACAGGCACCTTGCCAAACATAATGGATCCCTAGTGGAACAAGGGAGAAAGGTTAAAAAGAGCCTAAGGTCATTGTGGAGACGGAATAATGGCCCCACAGAGATGTCCACATCCTAATCTCCAAATCTGCGAATAAGTTACCTTACATGGCAAAAGGAACTTTGCACATTTAAGTTAAGGACCTTTAGATGGGGAGATCATTCTGGATTATTCAAGTAGGCCCAGATAATAAAAACAATAATAAGGATCTTTAAAACTAGAATAGGCAAAAAAAAAAAAAAAAAAAAACTAGAATAGGCAAATATGAAAATAATAAAGGATCTTTATAAATAGAATAGGCAAATATGAAAATAATAAAGGATCTTTATAAATAGAATAGGCAAATATGAAAAACAGAATGGAGAGTCCTCAAAAACTTAAGACTAAAACTATCATATGATCCAGCTATTCCACTTCTGGGTATTTATCTGCGGAATACAAAAACACTAATTGGAAAAGATATCTGAACTCCTATGTTCATCACAGCACTATTTACAATAGCCAAGATAAGGAAACACCTAAGTGTCCATCGATGGATGAATGGACAATGGACATTGTCCATGTGGTACAGTACAATGGAATGCTACTAGGCCATAAAAGGATGAAATCCTCCCATTTGCAGCAACATGGACAGACCTTGAGGGCATTGTGGCAAGTGAAACAAATCAGATGGAGAAAGACAATCACCATACGAATTCACTCATATGTGGAATATAAAAATCAACAAAAAATAAACAAAAAAATGAACAAACCAAACCATACGAAAACAAACACAGAGATACAGAGAACAGAGTAGTGGTTACCTAAGGGGAAGTGGTGGGGAGGGCGAAATGGGTCAAGGGGATCAACTGTGTGGTGATGGATGGAAACTAAACTTTGGTATTGAGCACACTGTAGTGTACACGGAAGTTGAAATATAATGTACATATAAAACTAATACATTGTTCTAAACCAATGTTACCTCAATAAATTTTTTAAAATTTTAATTCAAGTGGTATAATAGTATATGAGATAAAAACTAAAAGTCCCACACAAGAAAAAAATGGAATAGGCAAACAGAAGAAAAGGTCAGAGTGATGCAGTGTGAGAAGAACTCAACTTTCTTTTGCTGGCTTTGAAGACAGAGGAAAGGGCCACAAGACAAGGAATATGGGTGGCCTCTAGAAGCTGGAAAATGCAAGGAAACAGATCCTATCCAGAGCCAACAGAAAGGAATGCAGCCCTGCCAACACCTTGATTTTAGTCCAAAGAGACTTGTCAGATTTCTGACATACAGAACCGTAAGATAATACATTTGTTATGTGGGCTGCTGAGTTTGTAGTAATTTGTTATAGCAGCCACAGAAAACTAATACAGTCACTCAGTATATGAGGGAAGCAGGATCCAAACCCAAGTTGGAATGAGTTAACAAGAACTGCTGATGTATAGGATGAGTGGTGTGAGAAAAAGAAAGGAGTCAAGGATGACTTCAAGGGTTTTTCCTGGGAGCTACATTTACGCAAGGAAGAAGACTGTGGGATGAGAAGGTTTGGGGGAGAAAATTAGAAGTTGAGTACTGGACATGTCACATTCGCAATGCCTATTAAGTAACTAAGTGGAGATGTTGAGTAGGCAAGTAAATACAGGAACCTGGAAATCAAAGGAGAGGTTCAGGTTGGAAATATAACATGGGAGTCATTGGCATGAAGAAGGTATTTAAAACCAGGAAATAGAATGAAATCACCCAGGAAGAAAGAGAAGTCCAAGGACTGAGTCCTAGAATTTGGGGAGATGAGGAAGAATCAGCAAAGAAGATGAAGAGGGGCACCAGAAGTCCGAAAGAGGTTCACTGGGGCCTGAAATCCCTCTTGGCAGCTCAGACAACAATCTCAAAATTTTAGAAGCTGAAAGCTGAAGGACAAGATAAGTGATGACTAACTTAGTGGGCCCAAGAATGCTGAATCCTCAGCTAGCAACTCGGAAGATGAGAATCAATGTAATTTACACTACAAAGCCTCAGGAACCAAAAGGACCAGGTATCCCTGGAACCAGAAGGTGGGGTTTGGGGGGAATACCTAGTATAAGAAAGATTAGATGAACACTGTTTTTAGAAGCACCTAGCTGTGAAGCCACGAGCACATTCACTTAAACCTCTCTGAGACTTTGCTTCCTCTACTCCAAATCTCTAAAATGGGGATGACTACCTATCTCACAGGGTTGTTTTCAGAAGGAATGAAATCAAATGGAAAGAATTGTCCACACTCAAGGTCACCATTTGCTCTCCTACCATTCTCTCTAGAACTCATTCCAACCAGGCTTTTGTCCCCACGAGTCCAGGAGACATCTCTCATCAAGGTCACCAATGACATCTGCACTGCCAGGTCCAATGGTTAGTTCTCTGTGCTCATCTTACTCCTCAGACTATTTGACAGAAGTGATTACTCCCTCTTCCCTAAAACCTCTTCTTCACTTGCTTCAGGGATACCACTCTCT
Organism: Orcinus orca; assembly: GCF_937001465.1. Classification (NCBI taxonomy): domain Eukaryota; kingdom Metazoa; phylum Chordata; class Mammalia; order Artiodactyla; family Delphinidae; genus Orcinus; species Orcinus orca. Next base: position 93,488,404 of record NC_064566.1, read on the forward strand.
CCCTGGTTGTCCTTCAATTTCACTGGTCACTCCTTCTCAGAAGTCTCCTTTTCTGATTCTTCCCTCCCCCACCCCATGCTGCTGTGCTGCTGCCCCTCCCTCACCTGTGGCCAAAGACTGAAGGTTTATTCTCGAGAAAGGGGGTAAAAATAGAAGATCTCTGGACTAGGGGTCAACCAGCACAATTAAGGGGATGAGTACCAGACCATAAACAATGAAAATCACTTATTGTGTGACACTAAATATAGGGTCCTGAGACTTCCAGTCCTGATCATCCATGTGGCTCCAGAATGCTGGCAACCAAACCTTCATCCTTCAGGTAGCAGTTTGGTAGAGACTGTCTGGGGACCAGCCAGAGGACAGACAAAGACGCTGAAATTGTTCTCCAACAAACAATCCAATGAAGTTGACAAGCGATCCCCTCAAGCTCAAAGCTTCCAATCAGCTCTTTGGTTTGCTACTGGAGTCTGAGCAGACAGTAAAGGATTATCCGATACTTGAGAGAGGAAAAAGCCTCTAATATGAAAGACAGAAGCCAAAATAAAGAAACAGGAAAAGGTAACTTGGAGAAAACTACGCAAAGGAGGAAAAAAAAAATTTTTAAACATTAATATCCTCAGAGAAGAGAAGATACTGTATCCACGAAAGAAGAATAGGATGCTATAAAAAAGAATATTGAAAGGGAAAAAAAAGAGCTTTTGGAAATTTCTGATAGTAAAAATGAAAAATTCAACGGAAATATGGAAGATAAGTTTGAGGAAATATCCCAGAAAGTAGAGCAAAATGGATGGAAAATAGGGGGAAAAATTTTTTAAATTAGAACACCGATTCAGGAGATTCAACATCAAATAATAAGAGAACAAGGAAAAAGAGAGAGAGAGAGAGAAAGAAATTATCAATAAAGTACTTCATGAAAATTTCCCCCAAAGAGCAAGAATTTTCAGGTTGAAAGGTGCACCATATGCTGAGCACAACTGATGAAAATAAATTCACACTAAGACACATCACTGAAATTTCAGAATACTAAGGAGGTTGAAGAGAAAATCCAATAAGGAAAAAAAGGGGGAGGTCACAATAAATGTATCAGGAATTAGAATGGTTTTAGACTGCAACAACAATACTAAACTCAATAAGGCAATGGAGCATTCTAAAAGAAATGTGTTTAACATTCTAAAAGAAAACAATTTCCAACTTAGAATTCTGCATCAGTTGGGATGGGCTTGGTTATGCTGTTGTAACAGAAAACTCCAAAATCTCAGATGCTGCAGGTCCATCTCAGTTCAGCAGAACCTAGGCTGTTGTAGTCTCTCCCTACGTCCATGGCAGAAAAGAAAACATGACAAATGGGTCACAGCTCTTTAAAAAATTCTGTCAGGAAGTGGTACACATCACACTGCTCACATTTCCTTGGCCACAGTTAGTTACATGGATTTGCCTAATTTCAAAAAGAGTCAGAGAAGTGCAGCCCTACTATGTACCCAGAGAGAGAACTAGATATATATAATGACCAGTCTTCTCTCTGGTCACTAAATATCTGGCTCACTCTCCTCACCAAGGAACATACACTGACCTTCTCCCCAAAGGGCAACAACCCAAAAGTTCCAGGTAGTCATAGCAACAAACACAGAGCTCAAGATCCCTGCGCACTGCGTCACGGGGCATATAAGATATATACAAGATCCTCTTCTCTTAATCTGTAGGCCCATGAGCTAAAAATAAGTTTTATGCTCCACATACCCAATATACAGTGGTGGAACAGGGATAGGATAACCACAATAGACGGTCCCATCAGAAAGGGGAAGAATGGAAATAGCCAAAAGACACTGGTCCATAAGCAATTCTGAAGTCCTGCTGGGCAGATATTTTGAGGGCCTCATTCCTGGGAGCAGAGATGTTGCTGGATTAGGCTCCCACTATGCTCCCTGGGAGTAACTCCTTTGTCCATTATACTCCATTGTTCCTCTGGCTCCTTCCTCTAGGAAATTCTTTCTTTTCCATTATTTTCCTTGGCCATAGCTGAAGTGAATGTAGGAGAATATGGTCTCTTTGAGAGCTAAGCCTCTTTCTCAGATCACTTCCTACTGATAGAGTTATTTTAGGTTCTTAAATAGTCTTTCTCAGAAAGAAAATACCATATATCACTTATATGTGGAATCTAAAATACAATACAAATCAACATATCTATGAAATAAAAACAGACTCACAGATGTAGAGAACAGACTTGTGGTTGCCAAGTGGGTGGGGGGACAGGGTAGGGAAGGAATGGTAGTTTGGGATTAGCAGAGACAAACTATTATACATAGGATGGATGGACAACAAGGTCCTACTGTATAGCACAGGGAACTGTATTCAATATCCCGTGATGAACCATAATGGAAAAGAATATGAAAATATAGATAGCTAGATACATATATATATGTAAAACTGAGTCACTTTGCTGTACAGAAGAAATTGACACAGCACTGTAAATCAACTATACTTCAATAAAATTTTTTTAAAAATAGTCTTTCTCAGGCCACACTGGTGATTCTTTTGGCAATACAACTCTTTCAATATCTTGTCTTTTTATCTATTTGATTCTGTCAGCAATAGAATCCAGCAATGGTGCCCACATTTCTTTTAGAGACATAATTCCCAGAGCTATATGTCTTTGATTTCTCATCTCCATATCTTCTCTCTTTTCCTAAAGATAAGTGTGCCTTGAGCCTATCAGGATTACATGGGAGATCCAAGGCTTCACTTTACTCTCTTTTCTTTGAGACATTTGTCCTGTTAAAGTAATAACTGGGTGCCACATCCTTGAAGGAGTTTTATCTTAAACATCTTAACCTACTCACTTGCTAACAGTGGGAGTGAGGACCATGCCCTTATTTTGGCCCTTTCCGCAACAATCAGTTTTAAGCGGACTTTCTTACTCAAAACTTTTATCAATTTTATCTCCTACTATTTGGAGTTCAAAGTTAAGTGGCTTTTCCAAATATTTCAAGGCTCTGAATTTTTGGAAACTGTCTATTCACTTTTATTTCTGCTTGTATATTGGCCAGTTCTTTTCTGAATACACACTTTCACACAACTTTGTCAAACACAGTCAATAATAACCAAACATATGTTAACATACTGTTTTCCCATATCTTCATCTTGAGTTTAAATTTCCCTAAGAATGTGACCTGACTCCCAGACAATTTTATTAAATATTTCCCACTGCATAATGTAAAGTGTCATCTTTATACCCTCTAATAAAGTTTTCTTATAGCTCACTGCACAGCCCCTAGGCCAGGCTACCTACTACATAGAGGCTTTTTGTTTTATAAGTACTCCATTTCTAAGAATCTATCCTGATCTCAGTCAAGATGAGCTAGATTATGATGTGGCAACAAACAACCCCTAAATCTCAATGGCTTAAAACAATGAAAGCTTTATTTCTTGCCCCACTATATGGTGGGGAGATATATATCCCAAGTCTTTCTTACTCAGGGACCCAGGCTGACAGCACCTCCAGCATCTCAAATGTATCAGTCACAGTAGCAGAGATGAAACATAGTAAAGTACATACCATCTCTTAAAGTTTTCTGTCCAAAGACTACCTTCTACTTCTATTCACATTTTGTTATCAAAAGCAAATCACATTGCAATGCCTAACTTCAAGACAAGGGTATGCAATCCTGTCATGAGCCCAGAAAAGGAAGAACTAGAAGTATTGGCAAATGACATTAAAGGCTATTATTATAAATTCTATACCCAGCTAAGATGTCATCTGATATGAAATAGAATAATTAGAATGTTCAGTTTTGTAAAACCTCAAAAAGTTTATCTCTCTGCTATACTTTTTCATAAGGTTACAGAGCAAAACAATAGAGTAAGCCAAAAAAGGGGAAGGCATAGACAAAGCAAAGGGAATCTCCTGGGTGAAGACAAAAAAGAGATCCTAGAATAACAAGTATTCACTACACACAGAGGATAACCAGTCCAGACTGGATTGGTATGAATCAAGAGATAGGAATGTCCTCACCATACCTTTGCATTTGCACCATCAATGTGATGCAATTACTGGAGGATGTACTTTATCAAAACAAAGAAGAAAAGCAAGATGGAAAAGACATGAGATTTGGAAACAATGAATCCAACCCAGGAAAGAGGCAAGTAAAATCAAGAATGGCAGCAAAAGAAACACCCAGGATGACTGGAGTGCAGCAAGCCTTGAGAGTCGTCAAACCAAGAAGAAGGAAAATAAAGGTCTTCAGAAGGGATGTTTCTAATTTTTTTTAATGGAAGTAGTAGATTGCCTGATGAGACTGGCTTTGTGGTAACCATACTGAGAGGCTATAAGGAGGGTAGAAGAATTAGCAATGAGTAAACATAAAACTAAGCAAATTAAAAATCAAGGCAACTTCAGGAGAAATGAAAAGGGAACAAAGTATACCACAATATATATTCAGTTGTGAATAGTTGCATAGGCATAACAATGTAAATATTAAACGTTGGTATATTTAAAATTGCAATATAGTGATATTGGGGAGTTAAGTAAACCCTTATCTATCATAAATAAAAGTCAATGGATATCTATATACACACACACACGCGCACACACACACACACACACACACACACACACACACACACTAGGAGAAAGAGGGGAAAGAGTTAAAATGGAGGTTGCCTCTGGGGAGGAAGACTGGAGAGAGTAGAGAGGGATTGGACAGGAAACCACTATATTTTATTATAAACCTTCTGGTATTATTTGACTTTGTAAACTATAGGCATATATTGCCTTCAAGAAAATTAAAATTAAAGTGAAAAAAGAATCCCACACCTCTAGGTAATTCTGATGCACAGGCAAATTTAGGAACCACTAGAGCAGCCTACGGTCCCATCGATTATTGAAAACTATGCAACATTCCCTGCTAAGTATTATAGTTGTCTAACTCCGATTTGAATTTCTCCACAATAAAAAACTCACTATATAAAATTGTACCTGTACTGCTTTAAAGACCTAATTTTTATAATATATCAGTTATGGATATTGTATGGTAAAAATACAGAGATCCTACAAGACTGTACTGGCCCAGTCCACTTCCAGGGGTTAAAGTAGTTAGAAAAGTAACCAGTGTCTCTCAATTCTCCAGCAGTGAGTGATTATTCAAGAGGATGGGGATTTTCATTGTGCTAGGGCCCATTGCCTTGGCAATCACTGTGTAAGAGCTCTGCTCTCTCAGAATGGAGGCAAGGGTCCAGGAGTTCTAGGAATTTTACATTTAGGTCTCTTCCTCTGACTTTGATTGACGGCACAGTTTATGCTATCCTGAAGAGTCCCAGAAGCTGAGGTGGTGAGATGCCTGAGAAAAGAGGAAGCCGCAGGAAAGACCCTTATAAATTGTACCAGGATTTTGGATCTAGAAAGTAGTTATTTATCTCAAGATGTGAGACCTATTTTTAAGGCATTGTTTCCCCGCATCATATCCCCAGGCAACCTACTCCATCCCCTGGAGCTCTGTTTGAAGGGTTTCATGAGAGAGGAGATAGTACAGTTATTTAAAGCAGTGGTTTTCAATAGTGCAGATTAAATGAATTATACTTTTTAAAACTCAATCCAAAAGAAGATAGGAAGGTAGTAACAAATAACAGATATGAAAAACAAAACAAATAGCATGGAGGTAGATTTGAACCCAGCTGTGTTGATAATAACATTAAACGTAAATCATCTAAACACCCAAATTAAAATATAGAGATCATCAAGCTGGATTAAAAAGTAAAACCCAACACTTGAAACACAAAGACACAGCTAGATTAAAGTAAAAAAATGGAAAAAGATATAGCATGTATACACTATTCAAAAGAAAGCTGAAGTGGCTCTATTAATATCAGACAGAGTTGTCTGTAGAGCAAGGACGATTACCAGGATACAGGGACATTTCATAATGATAAAGAAGTCAATTACTCAAGAGAACATAGCAATCCTAAATGTGTGGGCCCCTAATAATAGGACATCAAAATATATGAAACAAAAACTAATAGAGATCTATCAGTATAATTCACCATATTAATAAACCAACAACAAAAATAATACAGACAGTCCCCAACATATGATAATTCAACTTAAGATATTTCAAGTTCAGGATGGTATGTAAGTGATATGCATTCAGGAGAAACCATGCTTCAAATTTTGCAGTCTGATCTTTTCCTGGACTGGTGATATACAGTATGATACTCTCTTGTGATGCTGGGCAACAACAGCAAGCCTAAGCTCCCAGTCAGCCATGCAATCATGAGGTAAACAACCAATACATTTACTACCATTTTGTACCCATACAACTAGTCTGTTTCTCACTTTTGGTACAGAATTCAATAAATTACAAGCGATACCCAACACTTTATCATAAAATAGGCTTTGTGTTAGATAGTGCCATGTTAGTTGATTGTAAGAGAGATTGTGAGAGACAGTCTCAACACATATCTTATACCTTAAACAAAAGTTAATTTGAAATGAATCATGGACCTAAATGTAGACCTAAAAATATAAAGTTCTAGAAGAATATATTTATTACCTTGGGTTAGGCAAATTTTGTGTCCTTAGGACACAAAATCTAACTCCTAGAGCTCGAGGACACCTTTAAAATTAGATCAAGGCATGTTTTAGGCAAATAAAAGAACTTCTTTATACAGGTGAATCCAACTACTTTCAGTCCCTCCATGCTGTCTCCTGTAATACCCTCCCTCTTCCATAATCCAAACTTTAGCATAACCAACTCTTACTTATTGTCCTGTCTCAGCTTCAGTGCCACTTCCTCCAGGAAGCCTTCCCTGACAACCTAAACTGGGTCGAGTACTCCTCCTTTGATTACCATCACTTCCTGGACTTAGTACTTATCCCTCTCTATTGTATTGACCTGTATCACCCTCTAGATTGGAAGCCCCAAAAGGAACTCAAATGGTGTTTGTCTTGCTTACTTTTATTCTCAGTAGCTGAAAGATAGTAGATGCTCACTATATTTTATTGGATGAACAACTGTGTGATCGTATCATTCTTTTTCAATGTTTTATTGTGATAAAATACACATAACCTAAAACTTACCATCTTAACCATTTTAAGTGTATAATTTAGTGATATTAAATACATTCATAATGTGCAACCATCAGCACCATCCATCTCCAATATATACATATGTGTGCGTGTGTAGATATATATACATATATATATACACGCACACATATGTATATATCTCACATTTTTCTTATCCATTCACCCACTGATAAACACTTACATTGTTTCTATATCATGGTATTTCGAATAATGCTGCAATAAACATGGGAGTGCAGTTATTTCTTCAAGACTCTGCTTTCAATTCTTCTGGGTATACACCCAGAAGTGGAAATGCTAGATCATACGGTAGTTCTATTTTTAATTTGTTGAGGAACTTCTGTACTGTTTTCTATAGTAGCTGTACCAATTTACATTTCCACCAACAGTGCACAAGGATTCCCTTTTCTCCATATCTTCACCAACACTTGTTATATCTGGTCTTTTTGATGACACCTATTCTAACAGGTGCAAGGTGTAATCTCATTGTAGTGTTGATTTGCATTCCCTGATGATTGTTGAGCATCTTTTCATGCACCTATTGGCCATTTGTATATCTTCTTTGGAAAAATGTTTGTTCAGTTCCTCCATCCATTTTTTTTAATTGGATTGTTTGTGCTTTTGCTATTGAGTTGTATCAGTTCTTTATATATTTTGGATATTAACCCTCTTATCTGATATATGATTTGCAAATATTCTCTCATTCCATAGATTGCCTTTTCATTTTGTTGACTGTTTATTTTGCTGTGCAGAAACTTTTTAGTTTGATGCAGTCCCACTTATTAATTTTTGCTATTGTGGCTTGTACCCTTGGTGTCATATCCAAAAAACTCATTGTCAAGACTAATGTCAAGGAGCTTTTTTCATTTTCTTATAGGAGTTTTACGATTTCAAGTCTTATGTTTAAGTCTTTAATCCATTTAGAGTTAATTTTTGTGAATGATGTAAGATAGGAGTCCAACTTTATTCTTCTGCATGTGGTTATCTAGTTTTGGTTCACGTTTCTAGCCTCCAAAGTTTCTTACGAGAAATCTGCTGATAATCTTATTAAAGATTCCTTGTATGAAACAATTTGCTTCTCTCTTGCTGCTTTCTAGACTCCCTGTCTTTGGCTTTTGAAAGCTTGGCTTTTGATTATAAAATGTCTCAGTGTGGGTCTTATTTGGGGTTTGTTGAGCTTCTTGGATGTTTATATTTATGTATTTTATCGAATTGGGGACTTTATGTCTCAGTGTGGGTCTTATTTGGGGTTTGTTGAGCTTCTTGGATGTTTATATTTATGTATTTTATCGAATTGGGGACTTTTCAGCCATCATTTCTTCATTCTCTCTGTCCCTTTCCTTCTCTTTTCTCTTTCTGGGACTCCCACAGTGCTTACATTGGTCCACCTAATGATGTCCCACAGGTCTCTTAGGCTCTGTTCACTTTTCTTTACTCGTTTTTCTTTCTGTTCCTCAAATTTGTTAATTTCTATTGATCTCTCTTCAAGTTCACTGATTCCTTTTTCTTCCTGCTCAAATCTGCCTTTGAATCCCTCTAGTGAATTTTTCATTTCAATTATTGTACTTTTCAAATCAAGAATTTACTTTTGGTTTCTTCTTAGGTTTTTTACCTCTTTATTGGTATTTCTGTTTTTTTCATACATTGTTTTCTTGACTTTCTCCACATCTTCCTTTAGTTCCTTGAACATCTTTCAGACAGTTGTTTTAAACTCTTTGTCTAGTATATCTGCCATCAGGTCTTTTTCAGGGAAGCTTATTCTGATTTATTTTTTTCCTTTGGATGGGCCATACTTTCTTGTTTCTTTGTATGTCTTGTGAATTTTTTTGTTGTTAAAACACTGGACATTTAGATCTAATAATGTTGTAACTCTGGAAATCAGCTTCTCCCCTTACCCTAGGGTTTGCTGCTTTTGTTATTGTTTTGTTTGATTGTTGTAGGTTGTCTCTGTGTCAAGGATCACCTAAGATGTAAACTTAAAGTCTTCTCAGGTCTTTTCTGAGCCTTTACATAGGCAGGCACTATCACTTTCTAATTATCCCCACATATGGAGTTGTTTCTGAATGTTCTAGTTTTTTGTTTTGTTTTGTTTTGTTTTGTTTTTGCGCGGTATGTGGGCCTCTCACTGTTGTGGTCTCTCCCGTTGTGGAGCACAGGCTCCGGACGTGCAGGCTCAGTGGCCATGGCTCACAGGCCTAGCCGCTCCACGGCATGTGGGATCTTCCCGGACCGGGGCACGAACCCATGTCCTGTGCATTGGCAGGCGGACTCTCAACCACTGCGCCACCAGGGAAGCCCCTGAATGTTCTAGTTTTTAATATTCCCAAAAGGGGAAAAAGAGTAAAATTAAGGGGAAAAAAGGTGGCAGCCCCTTAAATACCCTGTAAGTCACTTCAGCCAGAAGGCTTGCAACAATAGGAGAGGTGCAACAAATATGGCCACCTGTCTTTTTGTCTGCACCTCTGTGATCACAAGCAGCAATCATAGCACAGATCCTCAGTGTTTGGAGAACAGGGTCCTTCTTGCCCACCCTGGCTCCTGCAAGCTGTGTGCAGGCTGCTCGAGGAACATGTGCACAGCTGTCTGTCGAGCAGCTGAGAGAGGTGAGGTGACTCATCCAAAGCCACAAAGGCTATCGTGACTCCTCATCAGGTTCTCTTTCTCCTTGGCACATTGCACTACCTCTTGACTGTGGCAGCCCAAGCTGCACGCCCCCCTCAAGGTATATAAGGGTGCTGGGATGGACACCCAGCCTCTGTCACTCACTCTCTCACTTCTCACTCTCCTTGTCTCACTCACTCTGGGCTCCCTCTTCTTAACCAGAATGCCTGGTAGTCTGATGGGTAAGAATAGACATATGGGGTTTGATTCACAGTCATTGGCTATGTGACCTTGGGCAAGATACTTAATTTCCCTGCACTTCAGTTTCCTCAGCTCTCAGATGGGGATCAAATAGTATTTACCTCAGAGGGTTATTGTAAGGACTTAGCACAGTGCCTAGCACATATCTGCTCTGGTTATCTGCTTTTTACTGTTTTCCTAACACATGGTATCTTCATGTCTTTCTTCCTTGGTGCCTTTCTTTCTTTTCCTCCCTCTGTTGGTCTGTCTGCCTGTCTTCCTATCTCCCAAACAAGCTGCAGTTCCCTTAAACATGCTGGGCCCAACCTGAGGGATACAGATGGGCATGGGGCTGAGACTTCCTGGATCAAGAAGGGAACTTGTTCCAGGAAAGGAACCATGGTGAAACCACATACATGAACACCTTCCTCACCTGTGCCAGGCAAGGTCTTGGAAGAAAGGCCTGGGGAGGCTGTGTGGGGTGGAGAGGCTGATGGGGTGGGGACAGCCCTAAGAAGACCTGAGGTGAGGGGGGTCCCAGTCCTGGGTGAAAAGAAACCAGGTGGGATGAGAGTGGCCAGCACCCAGGCATCAAGGGCACCACCCATAGGGAGCAGCAGAGGGTAAAGGTAAGCCCCCTGGCCATTGCCCAAGGGTCAGCTCACCCAACAGCAGGCACTAATCGAGGGACCTCTGTGCTAGGCTGATATCAGGGTGGACAGCACAGGGGCTCTAGGCTTCCTGTAGGCGGAGGGTCGCCAGACCGCTGGAGAGGCGTCATGGCCTCAGCACCTTAGGGAGTAGGAAGAACTAGGACTGGTCTCAGAAGAACTAGGTTTGGGTGAATGCATGGCCAGTTAGTAGTCACGTGACCTAGAAATCATACACTCACTCTCAGCCTCAGTTTCCTCACCTGTAAAATGTAATAACAATATATGCAGCCCCTGGATTGCCGTGGAAATTAAATTTAAAAGTAACAGGTAAGAAAGCACTTGGTAAACTACAAAGGGCCCTGTGATGTTAGGTGTTATTACTGGGACAGGCTGGGAAGCAGAGCTCCCACTGCTACCCCTCTGGATGGCCAGTCCACCCCTCATCTCCCTGCCCCACTGTCACAGAGGACCCATTCTCAATGGTGACACCAGGAAGACAGACACACTCCAACACAATGTGGCAACATAGTCCAGCTGAGCCCCTGATCAACGTGCTATGTGACCTTAGGCTATTCCACCTCTGGGCCTCTCAGTTCCTTCTTCATACCAAGGGGGTTGGGCCATAATGTTAAATTTTCAGATTTGTGAGCCCATTTTGACTTCATTTTGGTAGCATGAAATCAGCCACGGTGGGAGTCTTTACACCACAGAAATTGGCAAACACTTCAAAATCAGGGTACCACCGTTCAGGCTGACATTCCAGAATCCCCTCCTTCCAGTGGCTGGCCACGAACGGAGCAGCTGGCCCAGACACCTTGCCCAACGGCGTGCTCAGCGTCCGGCTGCTTCCCAGGGACTCACCCCTGATAAATACGGATGCACACCTGGCGACAGCAGGCTCACTCCCCACAGACGACCCCCCCCCCGCCCCACCCTCTGCCTGGTAGATTCCTGGGTGCAGACAGAGAGGGGAGGGAGGAAGGGAGGCAGCCCTGTGTTTGTCAATTGCAAGCTCTGGGCCCACCTGGCCTGAGTATTACACAAGGCCCTTTCTCCCCGCTACTCCTGATCTCCCCATCTCCCCAGCAAGTGTCAAGACAGGAGGGGAGCTGGCTAAGCCTGCAGCATACTGCCTGCTCTGTAACTGAAAGGTACCACCAAACAGACCCCTGTCCCCCCGCCCGGCACCCCCCTCAGGACCTCCACACTGGGTAAGAGCCGTGCTCAGGAAGCAGCTCCTGCATGGACTGCAGTGTGCCTGGTGGCCCCAGAGCTGGACCACATACACTTTGTCCCCCTCATGTGTTGTCCCGCACACCCATAACCTAGAAGGCAAACCAGCCCCAGGTGAAGCGGCAAAGGGAGGGAGCTGTGCAGAGGGCTGCCTGGAGGTGGAGGCTGAGCCTGGTCTCTGCCCCCACTCTGTCCCCTTCCAGGGTTTTGGGGGTGTTGTTCTTGCTGCTATTTTCTGAATCAAGCCCTCAGGCACTTGCTCACTCCCTGTTATGTGTTGAACTGTGTCCCCTAAAAATGCTACGTCGAAGTTCCAGCCCCCAGTACCTCAGAAGATGACAGTATTTGGAGATAAGAGGTAAGTTAAAATGAGGTCATTAGGATGGGCCATAACCCAATAGCACAGGTATCCACATAAAAAGGAGACACTGGGGGCTTCCCTGGTGGCGCAGTGGTTGGGAGTCCGCCTGCCAATGCAAGGGACACGGGTTCGTGCCCCGGTCCGGGAAGATCCCACATGCCACGGAGCAGCTGGGCCCATGAGCCATGGCCGCTGAGCCTGCACGTCCGGAGCCTGTGCTCTGCAACGGGAGAGACCACAGCGGTGAGAGGCCCGCGTACCGCGGAAAAAAAAAAGGGGGGGACATAGGACAGAAAGACAGACACACACTGATTGAAGATGATGTGAAGATAGGATGAGAGGGCATCGAAGCCAGTAGGCCTGGAACAGGTGCCCCCCCTCACAGCCCTCAGAGGAGCCAACCCCGTTGACACCTTGATATTGGACTTCCAGCCTCCAGAACTGTGAGACGGCACATTTCTGTTGTTTAAGCCACCCGGTCTGTGTTCCCGCAGCCCTAGGAAACTAATACAGTCCCTTTCTCTGAAAGTGAAGTGAGAGAAACCGCATCTTGGTTTCACTCCTTCCAAGCGTGCTCACTCTCATGTCCGTATCTAATCCTCAAATCACATGACTCCTTAGGCCCAACGGGTGCTACTCAGTCCATTTGACAGATGAGGAATCTGAGGCCCAGAGGCAGGGGGCTTACCAAAAAGCCCTCACAGAGTTAACCACCAAGCCAGGACTAGAACCCAGGCTTCCTCACTAACATCCCGAAGGACTTGCCTACATCAAGCCAAACGTCTCTTTCTAAATTTGTACAGAATTCTGTGAGGCCATAGGGCTGGGGGGCTAGAGGCACCTTTTTCACCTGGTTCTCCCACCTGCATTCTCTGTGGCATCACCCAGGTAGCCTATAATCACCCTGATGCCTGGGCCCCACCCCAGACCAAGTGAATGAGAACCTCGGGGGTGGGGCTCAGGCAGTGGTAGCTGTTATAGCAAACTAATGTGATTCCCATGTGTGACTGGGGTGGAGAAGCACCAGCTAGAGGGTTCCAAGGCGGGTTCTTGACCAGGGACCACTGGCTCACAGAGCCAGCAACCAATTATGCGGCAAGGGGGATGGGGGCCCATGTGTCTGCACTCCGTCCCAGAGGGGGCCTGGGGGTGCCCAGCAGGCAATCACACCTAAGGAAATGTGAGATATAAATTAAGGTGCGAATCAGCACTCACTCATTCCGCACAAAGCCTAGAAATTGTCAGGGCTGGGAGAGGTTCTTCCAACTCTTTTACTTTACTGGGTAGTGGGGAGTTCTTTAAATATCAACAGAAAGAAAAATAGTATTTTTGCTTTAAATTTGGGACCCTTACTCTTCCATCTAAATCAAATGTAATTGCTTGTTATGAAAATGAAAGAGCTGCGCTTGCTTGAACACTTACTATATAATGGGCATGTGCTAAGTGACCTTTACAGTGTTTGTCTTTCCAATAATCCTACGAGGTAGGTACTATAATCCGCATTTTACAGAAGGTGTAACTGAGGCTTGGAGATGTTACTTAACCTGCCCAAGGTCACTCAGCAATTAAGTGGTGGGGCTGGGAGTCCAACCAGGAAGGCTGGCATCAAGGACTGTGCCATTGACCACCAGCTGCACGGTATTCTACAGTCTTTTAATGTTCATAACCTATTTTTGTAAAAGGTACTAAAATAAGTATCATATTAAAATATTTAAACAAAATACCTTTTTCTCATTTCTTCAAAATTTCCAGAGATATTTTTGTTCCCTAACTCAGCACTGAGGAGCTCAGGCAGTAGTAGGCCCTAACCCAGAGAGGCAGCAGAACAGGCACCCTCATTCCCAGCACGAGGAACCCCAGCCTGGACACAAGCACTGGCACCCCGCCACCCCCAATTCCCATCCCTACCTGGGCCCTTAGCTTTCTGGAAAGAGGGAAACATGGGCTGGGACTTCCCTCTAGTGGCTCTGAGACTAACTGCAACCAACACATCCACACTTTCCCAGGCCGGGTGCAGAGCCCTGAGCCCCAGTCAAAAGGGGAACCTGCACACCCAGTGTGGCAGCACTACACCCCGAGACTCTACCAGGTACTGAAGCTTGGAGGCCTAGACGATGCGGCCCCAAGAGGCCAAACAACATCAGACTCCCACTCACCCGCTTCACCTCATCTGCCTCCCATCCCTCCCCAGCTGATAGGGGCATTAGAAGTCAGGAGGGGGCACCCCTGGAGGGAGGATTCTGGCCCCGGGGCAATGACAGGGACCCACTCACCCACTCCTCTCCTTGCTCACCTAAATCCTGCCCGTCCCAGCACTCCCTGCTCCGGGAAGCCTGCTCTGAGCCCTCCCTCCCCCCACCCTCCCCTTAGCTGCCAGTTATCTCCAGAGGGGTACAAGGTACCTCTCAGCAGCAGGCCCAGAATACTTATCAGGACATCAGTCTTCCCTTCCCCCAGGCCTCCTCCACTAGACTGGGAGCCCCTGAGGGCAGGCTTGAGCCATGTATGTCTCTGGTACAGAGACCCCTGGGCCACAGCCTGGGCACAGAAGCCTGCTCAGTCTGCTACACCAAGCCCACGGGAGGACACAGCCGTGGGCACCTGCACGGGAGGCTCCACTCCCACCCGCTCCATGACCCAGTGCGCACTGAGGGGCTGGGCAGTGGCCCCAAAGGAGGCAAGGGGAGGGTCCCAGGAGTGCGCAGCGTGAGCTGGAGAAGCCAACACCGAGGGCACAGAAGACTCCTGCGGGGGAAGGGCTGGCCCTCAAGGGGGAAGGGCTGGCCCTCAGGTCTCCGCTCCCTGCTGAGCTGGTGGAGGGCTGGGCCTTACAACTCCCGACAGCTGAGGGGAGGGTGAACTGGGAGTCCCAGAGTCACCCCCAGCCCAGCAGGGACCCGCGGACTCCCCGGGTGCCAGCCCCCACCAGCCAGCCCGAGGGTACCTCCCACCCCACCCCAAGGCCTCAGTGCACCAGCAGCAATTCCAAAGGCCCCATTTAGATTCCCACATAGAGGACTTGTTAAGATGGAGCCTGCCTCTGGGGAAATGGGAATGCTTGGGGTGAAAGATGACAAATCGGGGGCCCGGCGGCCAGGCTAAGAGCATACTATTCACTTACATCTCATCAGGGCTGCCCCCCAGGCCTCCAGCCACTGGGCCTCAGCCATCTGCGGGGGGGCGGGTGAGGGAGTCGGCCCTGCGGGGCGCCTTTGGGCTCCAAGAAGCCTTGGGATGAGAGAAGGTGGCCCAGCAGTCAGTTCTGCCCGCAACCAGGGGCAGGCCCAGCAGCAGAGGGAAACGGGGGTGGGGGACAGGGTGGATACCCACCCCCCGCAGCCCGACCACGCAGACATGGATGAGGCCCAAACCAGAACATTCCTTGGGACAAAACCCCTGCTCCTGGCTCCTGCGAGAGAACCAAAGAATGCCACCAGGTCCGTCTTGGGCCCAGCCCCTGCCTGGGGAAGGATGTCCAGTCAACTGGGCCTAAAGGGGGCCAGGATGGCTCCTGCTCAGGTCCCGGCCTGGAGGACGGGTCGGAGCTCTCCACACACACTCGCAGACACACACTCCCACACACCACAACCCAGACGCCAGGCAGGGTGCACGGCCGGGCGCTGCCGAGTAGCAGGCTTGGCGCCAGGGCCCAGGAGGGCGGGGGTGCGGTGTGAGTAATGGCGGGTACAGGATGCACCCGAATCCTGATAAGGGAGAATAATAACTTGTCAAAGATATATATGATATGTGCTTGCTTTCCCTACGGAATATCTATGGGGCTAATTCATCAAGCAGCGGACTGGCTGGAGACCCACGGAGGGAAGAGAAGAGAAGCACGTGACCAGCAGGCCCCAAAGTGCCCGGTGGTGGGGAGGGGAAGTGGCCTGGCCAGCTGGACTCCTGCCAGGGCCCTAAGAAGCACTGAAACTGGCCTGTCCATGGGTCCCGCGGGTCCCTAACGCTAACGCCCAGGTGCATTTTGGATCTGGAATCCAGAGCAGATGTCCCCCTACTTGGGAAGCCCACTATTTCTCATGTGTTCCTTCTCTCCTCCCCTCCTTTCTTTCTCCCTGCTGTGCAGTCTGCAGAAAGCCTCTGGCTCGAGAAGTTGTAAGATGATCAGAAAACATCTCCGCTTTTGGAGAGGAGATGACAAACAGAAACAGCTCTTGGGGAGAGCAAAGCTGAGAGGGCAGGCCCTACCTGGCTCTCCTCGCTCTCCTCACCGCTCTCCTCCAGCCCCTCCCGGCCCGACACCCCCACACACACACCCCAACCTCCCTAAGCTCCCACAGAAGGAAGGAAAGGAAGAAGGAGGGTCTGTTCCCCTTAGTCAGATCACTTCAAGGACGCCGATGCCAGAAAACCCACCTGGAAACCCGGTGCGCACCCCCAAGAGGCAGCTACATCCTCACCAGAGAGAAGGCTTTCATCCATCTACACCTTCACGTTCCCCAGGGGTTGCGGGGGGTGGTTAGAGCTTCCTCTCTAATCCCCTCTCTTCCTTCCTCCTCTGTCTTTGTCATAATAATTTAAAAAAATGAATTAGCTTGCATCATCCCAGGCCTCCCCCAGGGCCTCTGGAGGTCTGCCCAGCCCCTGCCCTCACCCATCCTCTGTTCCGCAAGCCCTCATGGGGCATCTTCCCCCCCGGCCCCTCAGACTGTCACGGGGCGCCTGACTCACCGTCACCCAGGTCTGCGTTCTGCCACTTCCCACTGAGGTCAGCTCCCTCCCCTTCCCCCCTGTCAGCTCCAGGCTGGCATTCACCCTCCACTTGTACCTACTCACTAAACAAAGATTAGAGTAAATAGACCAAGAGGCTGTGGAGCTCATCATGTGAAAATACTGAAACACCTCACTACCCACACCCTGCTCTTTCCCCTCCCCCACCTCCCCAAGACCCAGCAACCAAAGGGTTAACTTCTGGCACAGTTCAGGGGCCTCCAGGACCCTGCCCAGCACCTGGCCCCGCATCCATCCTTGTTAGTAAGGGCTGGTGCCACACCGTTGTTAAACATTGTGATTCCCACCCTGGATGGTGCATCTATAGCTCATCCTGTAGGAATTACTTGAGAGTTTCTCTGTGCAAGAATCACCACTGGCCTCCTTCCTCCTCTCCCCACTCCTTCATTCCTTTCCTCCTTCCTTCCTTCTATTCCTTCCTTCCTCCCTGTTTGAGGTCTAAGGTCTCCCTCCCAGCTCACCCTCCTGGCCCTCAGCTCTGACACAGATCTGAGAGGCCACCCACCAGTGCTTACAGCCCCCCTCTCACTCTCCCTCCCAGGGCCATCCTGGCAGTGGCTGGCATCTCCCAGATCCCAAGGGCCAGGAAATATGGGGACCAGGCTCCAAGAGTGCCAGCCCCTCCCCGTCTCCATTTCTCCCTAATGGACAGTGATAGCCCATCCGCTTCTCTGCTCCTCTGCCCCTCTCCCCAACCCACCCCACTGCCCTGTCCACAGAGGGCAGGCCCAGGGCTGGAGACCGCTGGGGCATATGGAAGGGGAGAAGAGAGGGGGGCCATGCCCCTGCCAGTGCAGCCTGAAGCTACAGAGCAATTAACTTGGCATTTTCAAACAAGGGCAGAGGAAGCGGGAGCCACAGGACTGAGTCAGCACATAAGAGAGGCTGGCTCAGCTCGTTAGCAGGACAGGGCTGAGCCAACAAGAAACAAGGTCAGGGAGGAGGGAGTGGGAGCCCCCAAATGGAGATGGGGCGGGGGGCAAGTGAGGAAGAGGGCTGCCGGCCCCTCCCCATCCCCTGGATAGATCCTGGCTGCCAAGGCCACGGGACCAGCCCTCAGCTCTTTTTCCTCCAGGCAGCTCCTGCCCACCCTCCACAAGTCAGCAAACATTCTCCATGTATTGTAAGTGCTCCATGACTGGGAGTAAAGGTGACAAGACACTCCCCTCCCTCCTGCTCTAAAACATACAATAGAGTTGGCCTCGCCGATGACATCACCAAGGGCCTGGGGCCTAGGAGCAGCACAGGGCTAAAGACAATGTTTGGGGGGTGGCCTGGGAGACTTCATGGAGGAGGTGGACTTTTTAGTAGCTACATTTAAAATAAGGTCGGCACATCCAGTCTTTTTCCAAAAAGGAAACAAAGCCTCTGAATCCAGCCATCTGCTGAGTGCTTTGCCAGTTGCCAGGGGCGCTACCCACATCTCCTATGATCCTTACATCCTCCTGCAAGATTCCTCTCACCTAGGAAGAAGCAGAGGCCAGGGCTTACGTGACTCACCCAAGCTCATACAGAAAAGGGCAGAGCTGAGGGCTTCCCTGGTGGCGCAGTGGTTGAGAGTCCACCTGCCGATGCAGGATGCAGGGGACACGGGTTCGTGCCCCGGTCCGGGAAGATCCCACGTGCCGCGGAGCGGCTGGGCCCGTGAGCCATGGCCGCTGAGCCTGCGCATCCAGAGCCTGTGCTCCGCAACGGGAGAGGCCACAACAGTGAGAGGCCCGCGTACCGCGAAAAAAAAAAAAGAAAAAAAGAAAAGGGCAGAGCTGAGATTTGTATGTGGATTCATCCACTGCAGAGGCTGTGTTCTTTCTGACACAGTGCTTAGGCAGGTAGGAATCTGCTAAACTGAGAACAGGGGAAGGTATTGGAGCAAAGGCCCAGATGGAAGAGTGAATAAAGTGAGTTCTAGCAACTAGGCTGTCGGCCAGGTTGGAAGAGGGGCTGAGCATGCGTGAGGGTTAATTTCATACATCAACTTGATGGGGCTAAGGGATGCCCAGATGGCAAAACATTGTTTCTGGTGTGTCTATTAGGGTGTCTCCGGAAGAGATTAGTGTTTGAATCAGTAGACTAAGTAAAGAAGGTCGCCCCCACCAATGTGGGTGGGCTTCAACCAATCTGTTGAGGGCCTGAACAGAACAAAGAGGTAGAGGAAGGGTGAATTTGCTCTCCTCTTGAGCTGGGACATCCACCAGAGCTCCTGGTTCTAGGGCCTTCAGACTCAGGCTGGGATTTACACCATCAGCTTCCTAATTCTCTGACCTCCTGGCTTGGACTGAATTACAGCACTGGCCCTCCTGGTTCTCCAGCTTGCTTGCGGCAGATCGTGGGACTTCCTGGCCTCTATAACTGCACGAGCCAATAAATATAATAAATAAATGGACAAATCTCCATATCCTATTGGTCTGTCTCTCTGGAGAACCCCGACTAATACAGCATCTCCAGGACGGGGTGTTGCTCTCAAGGGTACTGACAAGGCCCTGTGGATGTGCCACAACTTGGAGGGATCTCCTAAGCCACTCATCAAAGCATCCTTGTAGACAGGAACCAAGAATTTACCAGAACACCACACTGGACCATATCGTCATAACTGCCAATTCTACTTGCCTTGACTAATCTTGATCCTTGAGAGAGGGGCTATCTCCAAGGGGCTGCGTGTGGTTCTTTCTGGTCCTGATGCTGCTGCTCTTTTCGGGGTAAGGTAAGTTTAGGGGGGAGGCTCAGGAGCCATAGGCTGTGGGGGAGGCCAGTGATGGTCAAGAACTGGGTAAAATCTGGAGTCAGCCAGGCACAGCCATGTCAGCCATGAGATGCAGGGTCCCAGACAGCTGGAGCAGGAACAGGGAGGAGAAGGAGCTGCTGCGCGGCTGAATTCCTGGCCTGAATTTCCCATCAGCATCAAGCTAGGAACCCCCTCCCTCCAGGCCTTCCAGTGGGGCTGGACCACCTGCGATACCACTCCCCCCTAGTCTCATGAGGTGACCTGTCCCCACACCCCTATCTCTTCTGATCTAACCATGTACAGATTTTTCCCTTTTCTTCATAGTCTGCCCAGGTGAAGTTAGAACATTCTGAAAAAGACTTACTAGAAAGCACAAGGCAGATAAATACAAAATCATGCAATGGACAATGCCCCAAACACATTTGTTGAATGATAAAAGTATTCCACGGGATTTCACCAGAGTAAGTCCCTACGCTGCTGCTGTATCCCTGGTACCTAGAATCGTGCTCGGAACAACGTGGATGATTAGACGATTAGCGCACCTTCGCTGAGTGAATGAGTGCACGAAGGGATGAACGGGCCAACTGAACATCCTGCCTGATGCTAAGCATGGCTCTCCCCTTCACCCAAGCTTGTTTTTCTCACACACAGCACTGACCTGATGACCGCCCGCTGCCCTCCACCTGACTGACAAACAAGTCTCGCCAAGAACCCACCTGCCTTCCTGCCAGACTCCCTCCTCCGCCACTTCCACTCCACACTGCACCCCTCTCACCCCAGTGACCACACCGCACATGCCACCATCTACTGTGGACTGAGCAGTAACTGGCATTTGCTGAGCCCTCTACACGACTCATCTCATCTGATCCTCATGTGCTGTGCACAGGTACTAAAGGCACCCAGTTTGGAGATGAAGAAACTGAGGATAACAGAAGCCCAAGGTCAGACAGCAAGTAAATATAAGAGCCAGGACTCAGACCCTTAACTGCTTCCAAAATCCATGCTCTCTGCCACTAAGAGTAGTGATGGTGGACCCCTGACACCACAAGGCTACCTCCTCCTATCTTCACCAATCATCAAATTCAAGAATATCAGTGACACTGAATTTGCCCCAAAGACATTCGTTCAATAAATACTGAGCACCTACCACGTGTTCAGTGGGTACATAAATGATGGGCATCAGACTCCCTCCCTAGGAGTTGTCATGGTCCGTGCGGTGGACACCACCTTGGCTGGGGTGAGTGGTCCCTGAATGGGGACCTCCCATCTCCAACGCTGGATTCTCAGCAGCAGACAGTCAGGGGAAAACCCTCTTGTTTGGTTTTCCTGGCCCCCACCTCCGGCAGCCTGCAGTTCCCAGCTTGCTCACACAGCTCATCTGCCTACCAGGTGCTGTGCACCCAGAACAATCTAACACAAGTGACCTTGCTTCCCCAGGGGGCACTCCAGTAAGTCATCATTCAGGCATCCTCCAGGGAGAAGGTGTTCTGGGGCCCTGACGCTATACTCGTGCAACATCAAAAACACTTTACTCACTTCAACAATGAAAGATACCATCTTCACCAAGACAAAGCGGCATGGTTTCCTGAAAATGATGCCCAGCAAGTGAGGGTCGGAGATAAGCAAGTCATTCCCCCCTGGAAGGGGAAAACTGTCCTACATGGAAAGTTCCTGTGTGATTACTGGTCCACCTCACTTTGGAGACAAGGACACCTCAGACCCATCAGAGAAGGCTGGAGACTTGTCCCTCCGCCGAAGAGATGGAGCCAGGATGTGGACCCAGCTTCTCTGGTCCCTAATCCAGGCCTCCTTCCCTTATTACCACGCGCTCAGAATTACAGGGAACAGGCCAGTGTGGGTGCTGGGCAGGGCAGGGTGAGGCCAACCTGATGGCTGTCCAAGACATCCTGGCTAGTGCTGTCCTGTCCCTGGGAACTTTCCAAAGAGTGTTGCTGCCACACACACCCATCCCGGCAGCTGGCTTGCGTGAGGCTTGCCTGGATGTGTATGGGGTGTGGAGGCCTCGTGTGCCCAGGGGCCAAAGGCCTTCATCTGAGGGAGGGGTCTTTTCTCACAGTCTGGCCAATGCAGAGGCCCGGGGGTGAGGGTGTCCAGATTGTCTCCAGGGACCCACAGTCTTGAGCATCAGGGTCCTGGGGACCAAGTGGTCACCTGCATCCGGGACAGGGGGACAGGCAACAGCACTTGACCTTCCCTCTCCCTCTCCCCTACCCCTTCCCCCAGGTGGGCCAGTTGTCTTCCTCTCCAGCCCAATCAGGGGAGTTTCTCATTGTAAATACCACCCACAGCCATCCTCCAAGTTCTGGCACTCCAGCCGCACAGGTCTGCGCTTTTCTCCAAGTACCTCTCCCCCTTGATAGCACTGAGCCTCCCCTTCCTCATTTCCTCCTTCCCTGTCTCAGCCACTTGAAATCTGGCCCATCATTTAAGACCCAATTCAAAACTCACCTCCTCCACTGCCGTCTCTCTCCCAGCTCTGTCCCCCCAGAGCCTCTCCTGTCATCATCATCATCATCATCGAGCCCCTTCCAGTGCGCTCACCTCACTCCATCATGTGCTCCCGTGACATCTGTACATGACTTTGGTTCCTAGCACAGTGCCCCACACAAAGAAAGCTCAAAACTAATTTCTACTTGAGTAAGTCCAATGCATTCATCATTATGTTACAGACAAGGAAACTGCAGCTGGGAGAAGTTGAGGGGCTTCCTCGAGGTCACATACCGGCTGGTCAGTGCTAGATCCAGCTCCAGAACCCATCCATAAAAGCGTGATTCCTACCCTGTCCTCCTCCCCTGACCCCATACCGCCTCTTACCACCTACTCGGATCAAGCCAGGGCCACAAGCTCAGCATGGGTGATTTGTTATTGCAGGCATCGCACATACAGAACAGTCTAAGTATGTATGTGCTGTGAAAAGAGTAACAAACACCTGAGTCTCCACTACCTGGGTTAAGACATACAATGTTATTAGTGCCGTAGAATCCCCCATTTCCCCAGCCCCCTCTCCTGTGACCCTCCCCATTAACCACTGGAGTTAACCACTATCCTAACTCTCCTATTAATCATTCCCTAGCTTTGCGTTATGGCTGTGCCACTTTTATGCGTCTCCCTAACAATGTATCGCCCTTTGCTTACACAGCTAGGTTTGTGCTTGCTACTCAGTTTTTCAAAACTAAACAGGATCTGTGATCTCTTCAATGCTTAACACTGTTATGTTCAAGTTCTCCCAATGCAGCGAAGCCTGAGCAGATGCCTATTATAAAGTCAGGCCACAAAAGCATGTACAGAGTTCTCCTATCAGATAGCACCAGCTCTCTCCTAAAAGCCACTTTATTTTAGGCACTGAATTAATGGTATACAAATGACATGCATAGTAATGTGGAATTCTTTTTTTTCAGGAAAGGATTTTGTATGTGTGTGAAAAAGTCAACTGCTCAGGCCCTTGTCTTACAGGGCTGTTTTGATCCCAGTTGTCTGACAGCAGGGACCTGTCCTTGTGTTTGGAGGCAGAAAAGAGGCTCCAAGAGGATGTTAAGAGAAGCTGGCTCAGAGGGTCCCCCAGAGCCCTCCTCGCTTCCTCCCAGCCAGCCCTCACCACGGTGGCTTTGGCCCACAGCTGCCCTAGCCCAGGGACCTGGTGGCAGACAGAAACAGATCTACTTTGGTTTCCATGGCAACTGCACGCATTGGGAGACCAACCGAGTGAGCCACAGCCAACGAGGCAGCTGGTTTGAAGGGTGTTGATCTCTCTGTGGACCAGCAAGGCAGAACCACAAGGGACCGGAGGCAGCAACCAAGCCAGGAGGAGCCACAGGAGCTGGGCATATGGAGTCTGCAGGAACCTGTCTGCAGAGCTACACATGAGCAGTGCACATGTGTCCACTCACCCACGACCCTCTCTCACCCACCCACTCAGGCAGAGGCACGTGCTGAGAAATGCACATCCACACTCCATTGTGAACAGAGATCCATGCTCCCAAACTCAGACACCTGTTCACACCAAATACACCCAAGGTTTTACACCTTGCCCCATTTTCACACTGAAAAACACAGACCCCTGCATACAAATGCACATTCATCCATAATATATGATCTGCACCCCTAGAAAGATTCACAGTCACCCCAATACACATTCTCTATACACACCCCCATGCACAGATGGTGCACACACTCACCTTAGACACACAGACCCACATTCACAGGGAGAAACGCACGTCCATACTCACCTGTGTGCTGGCAGGGACACTCCCAGAACATACACATGGGCTGAGATCAGAGCCTCTGGATGCGAAGACTCAGAAGCTGAGGAGCTCCAACTGCAACAACTCAGAAATGGGATGTGGTTCACGGCTGCAGCAGCATCACAAAATCCCAGAAACAAGTCTCCTGGCTTGCTGCCTCATAAACGGTGCCCCCATAGAGAAAGGCCTTTAATCTTCTCTGTTTATTTACTCATAGTAATTCTTTTTTGTGTCCTCCATAAACACCAAAAGGACAGAAATCCTACAATCCTCATGTCATGCAGACTTGGAATAAAAATTTTGATGACAGACTCAGAGATGCATGTTCCTCTTTAACCTGTGTGTGTCTGACTCTGAAGAGGCATGTCCCATCCTGGTTCACTGCTTTCTGGTCCCAAAAGGCAAAGAAAAGAGGCCTGCTGGTTCCGCTCCTAGGAAAAAGGGACAAATTAACAGCACGTGGAGTATCTTGCTAGGCCAGGGGTTAGCTCCTGACCTAGCAGGGAAACCTGACAACCACAGGCTCCATCCACCGAGGCCCTTGAGAGCCAGGGGTCACAGAAGCACTTGGCGGGGGGACATTTTGTTGAGAATTTCTTGAAGCACATTTGAATATTTGTAACATTTATTTCAATATTGTCCTAATGATCATTTAATTAATATGGAGAAATGGAAAGATTATGTACATGTGTATATATTCCTATTGCAATAATAATAATAGCTAATACTCACAGGCACAAAAAGGTCACTAAATGTTAAGCTATTGAAGGGCTTCCCTGGTGGCGCAGTGGTTAAGAATCTGCCTGTCAATGCAGGGGACACGGGTTCGAGCCCTAGTCCGGGAAGATCCCACATGCCACGGAGCAACTAAGCCCGTGCACCACAACTACTGAGCCCGTGCTCTAGAGCCCGCAAGCCACAACTACTGAGCCTACGAGCCACAGCTACTGAAGCCCGCGCACCTAGAGCACGTGCTCTGCAACAAGAGAAGCCACTGCAATGAGAAGCCCGTGCGCCACATGGAAGAGTAGCCCCCACTCACCGCAACTAGAGAGAAAGCCCGCGCACAGCAACAAAGACCCAATGCAGCTAAAAATAAATAAATAAAATTTTTTAAAAAATGTTAAGCTATTGTTATTACTGTGATTTTAAATTGATAATGAAAATCATCTATAATTTAAAAACTGGGGGTAGTTGAGATGAACCTCCTTATTTCATAGGCTTTTAAACACTTTTCAGTTTTAGCAGCAGCAGGATTAGCACTGTGTGGTACTTTACAAAACAGTTTCATATACACCATCTCCTTTGTGTCCCTGAGCATCTTCTGTTGGCCAGGCATCAAGCTGGGGTGGGGGGTGTCATAGATTAGTAAGACCCAGGCCCAGGCCTCGAGGAGCCCACAATCCAGCAGGTAAGGGGTGGGGGAGGCACACTGGAACTGTGTACCATGCAGCCTCATGTCATCACAAAGGCCAGTGCAAAGGGCAGGAAGCATAGGCAAAGGAATCATTTGTAGATGGGGAAGAATCAGGAAGGGGTGGAGAATCAAAGAGAGCTGCAGGGAGGAGGTCACACTTGAGCTGGGCCTGAACTCACCAGTAGGTTTTGACAAGCCAAGTTCCTGGCTGGAAAGGAGCATTGAGGTCCCAAGCACAGCTGTAGAACAGTGGGTGGTCGACCTGGGCAGCTAGACCCAGGGGTCCAGAAGGGTACAGGGAAGAATGGAGCCACAAAGGTAGACTGAGGCCAGATTCAGAAAGGCCTTGCACGGCAAGCCAAGGAGTCTGGCCCAGCAAATCATCAGGTGTGAACCGGCCAGACCTGTGGTCCAGAGAAACACCTCAGGTACCTGGGTGTCTGACACTGGGTTGTGGGGTATGACTGGGAACCTCGGGGCCAAACCGGATGGTTAAAATTGCACCCTCCATTAACAGAGCCAGAGCGCAGGTCAGCACCCCCAGCACCCAGCTCACCCAGCTCGGCGCCTGACTCACACAAGGCTCTCCATAAATGTTTGCTGAACTGCACGGCGCAGCGGGTCACGCGAAGAAAATGGAATTAAGAGTCGAGTGACCTGGAGGGCTGCTTCAGGCCCACTACTGACTGGCTCCCGGACTCTGGACCGGCGATTTAACCTCTGGTTCTCGGTTTCCACGCTGGTACAGCGAATCCAATAATGCCCTGACCTCCCTGGCTTAGCTGCTCTGAGGCTCTCACGCGGGAACCGGCTGAAGGCGCTGGAGGGCGCAGAGCGCCGGCCCTGGCGGGGGACCACGCGGGCCGCTGCCGCCTCCCCGGGACCATATGCGGGGAGAGCTGGCTCAGCCGTCAACAATCACCTGCCCCCCAAACTCACACCTGCGCTACATTTCCGCTTAGGCAGATGGTGCGATTTGGCCGCGCGCCAGCGCGTTGGCACCGCCCTGGACGCTCGCGCATGCGCCCTGCAACCGGCGAGACGCCGCTGGGAGGTGGCTTTGCGGACCGGCGGTCACCCGGAAAGGATATGGCTCAGCCAGAGGGCGGGGTGCCTACGGCGTCCCTTCCCTTGCTGGAACAGCGCCCCTTTCCCAAGGCCAAGGCAGCAGCAAGGCCAGCTTCTCCCCAATTCTCACACCGCCTCTGAAACGTGAACAGGGAAGGAAGCTTTCAGAGTTTCCCATGTGGAGAAACTGAGGCTCAGAGAGATTAGGAGACTTTCAGCTGGACACACAGATACTAAAAGATGGAGCCAGATGGAAACCCAAGTCTGCCGAACTCCAAGCACACCGTTCTTTCGTTGGTTGGCACTACCCCGGCTCCTCAGACCACTTTGGCCAATATCTAGTGGGGGCAGGAATTCTTCCTTCACCCAAAGCTGGCTTTGCCTCCGTCCAGCGCAGCAGCCTTACGATTCCCGTACCACCCGGCCCACTCCTGAACCATCGTGCCACCTTGCATACCTGAAAATTAGTGGGGATCTGAGCCAAGCGTAAATCAGTAGAATTAAATGATGAAATACACACAAAGAACTCCTTAAATATATATATATAAAATATATTAAATATATATTTAATATATATATTAAATATATATATATATATAATATATATATATTTAAAGAAATCTGGTCTAAATGCCAAGCCGGGGGCAGGCATATCTATTGGTACAGCATCACCACCAAGGGCTCGTCCGGCCTTAACCGGCACACCTCCCAGAATCCTGAGCTCATCATTTCCTCTTTGCCCAACGCTGGTGTTGAGAAAGTTCTTGCTTCTCTTTAGCTGAAATCCATCAGTCTCCTTAAGGATCCAGTTGCCCCTCTTGGGGCCACATGGAACAAATCAAATCTCCCTTTCTTTTCACAATCCAGCCTACATTAGGAGGCCGCCTTCTCTCTTCCTAACTCAGCGGCCCCCAGTTCCTTCAATCATTCCTTAGAAGTCATGCTTTTGAGTTCCTTTCTCAGCCTCCAGACACACTCCTGTCTGGTCCTATCCTTCAGAGCTCAGCACAAACATGTGTTCTCACCATGTGTCAGACACCGTGCTATAAGTGCCTTCCCTGAGTCATCTCATTTACTCCTGATGACAACCCCAGGAGGTGGATGCCATCATTATCCCCGTTTTGCAGATGAGGAAACTGGGAAGTGAAGGAACATGCCAACAGTTACAGAGCAATTGACGGAGCAGTCTCTGCTGCCCTCTGCTGTCATTGCAGCTCCAGCAGAACAAGAGCACTGGGCTTGGCGTTGGGTGAGCTTTGCTTCCCACTCTCCCACTTATTATTGTGTGACCCGGGCAAGCCACACATCTGGTTCTCCTGGTCTGTAAAATGGGGGTCGTTATAATGTCCACCTGCTAGGCTTTTTGGAGATTAAAACCCATTTTGAGATGTGACCATAGGCCTGATACTCCCCACTAGCTCCCCCTACCCCTCCAGGAGTCCTGTGCGAGGACTCACAGGGACTACAGCAAGTGACCAGATTCATGTCACATCCTATAGTGCTGGGACCCTCTCCAGGAGGGAGCCAGGTTCAAATCTCCAGGTCCCTCACCCGGCCTGAAGTCACTCTCTAAAATGATTTGTCAAGTGACAAGCAAAATTATATTACCAATTTAAGAGTGTGATTTGCCTGGAACTTTTTAATCCTTGGGCTGTTGTTGAATAGATTAAAGTGTCTGCTTTGATCCATGCATTTAGATGGAAACATAAATATAGCCATCACTTATTCTCTCAGCCGCCAGGATGGGTGTCACGTTGCATCACGCCGGCTTCCCACCCAGCCAGGGTAATGCATGAGAATGACCTTTTTACCATTCAAATCCCTTTTGACTTTTCTGCTCTGGCCTGAGCCCGAGCTGCCCTGCTGCCTAATGTGACCACAGCTCACGCTGGGAAACAGTCACTCAAACAGTCACTCGGGAGAAAGGGTGGAGCAGGGGACGCCCGAAGCCGACAACTTCCCCCAGCTCGGCAGAGCCCAGCAAGAATAAGTCTCCGGAGAAACAGATTTTGAAGAGGAATTTAGTACATAGATCTTCTGTCAGCGGAGCAGACTCCGGCTCAGCCGTTTTTCAGGCTCGCTGCTTATCCAGAAATACATCTATTTTTACATGGATCTCTGGCGAGATTCCCTCTTCCCTCGTGAGGTGGGAAGCTGCGCTGGGAGCCGGGCACGGGGTCGGGGGTGGGGTGGGGGGTGGGGGGCCGGGCTTCGGGGCAGGGCAGGCCCAAGGTCTGGCTCCAGGACGCTGCGGCTCGGGAAGAGGGAAGCGGTGCCGAGCCCTGGGCCTTCCGAGCCTTCCTCCAGCCATCCGCCCGCATCCTGCCCCCGCCCTTCTCGGGACACGGCCCGGCCTCCCAGAGTCTCCATCACGGCCCCTGCCCTCCTGCGCCCTCTCCGCCCAGCCAAAGCCCCGGCCACCTCCATGACCCCCTCAACCCTGAAGTCTGCTGAGGACTGAGCTGTGGACACCCCCCAGGCCCACAAGTCTGCGCAGACGCGCGCGGACAAGGACCCCCATCGGGCGCCCACTAAGATGGGCTGCGCCCGCCCTTCGCTGCCAGTTTATTCTGGGCCTGCCTGTTGGCACCCAGCCACCACGAACACTGGGAGCTGGTTCTGGGCAGCCCCGCAGATCAGCGGGTGGAATGGCTGGAGGGGGCTCTGAGCACTGTGCTGTGGCAGGCAGTTAGGCCTCAAACAATGGCCCGTGAAACGTCAGAAGTAGCGGGGAGGCTGGGATTGGCAGGGGCCTTGGGCATGTGGAGGGCCCTGGGGTTGACCACGCACTGATGGAGCCAAGAGCCAGGGGGACAGTGCTCTCCTGATCCCATAGGACCCTTTGGCAGGAGAGACACCACATGCCTCCTTTCCCCAAACCCCCTTGAATAAGTTAACTCCTTTCACCCCAGGAGCTTTTGTGCTGTGGAGAACCAGGCCCCCCCAGGATAATCAGGGGAGAGAAGACAGTTCCAAAAATAGGAATGACCCCACTGTGGCTATATGTGCTGCCCTACTTGGCCCTGTCCTCTGTCGCCTCCCCACAGTCCAGGCCTCTGCTCCTACATTCTGTTCTAAGAAGCCCACAGTCCATGCCCAGCCTGTCCTACCCAAAGGTCCTGCCTCTCCCCTCTCCAGGTCCTGGCTCTGCACTTCAGCCCCTGCTGCTTTGGGGACCTTGTTCCTGAATCATACCCCTCCCTCTCCTTCCAGCAGTGCTCTCTTCCTCTGCTCTGTTTTCAGTCAGCCCTGGCCTTGCCCCATCCCTGCCCACATGCTGACACACAGTGCCTGTGGACCCTACTGAGCCTGGTGTGTGTCCCCACTCTCTCCCTCCACACCACCTCGTCTCTCCTCCTAGTCTCGCTCAGAAATGCCTGTCCCCCCACAGAGAACAGACTTGTGGTTGCAAAGTGCGGGGGGAGGGAGGGATGAATTGGGAGTTTGGGATTAGCAGATGCAAACTAGTATATATAGAATGGATAAACAACAGGGTCTTACTGTATAGCACAGGGAACTATATTCAGTGTCCTGTGATAAACCAGAATGGCAAAGAATATGAAAAAGAATGTATTCAATATATATGTATAACTGAATTACTTTGCTGTATAGTAGAAATTAACACAACATTGGAAATAAACTATACTTCAATAAAATAAATTTTAAAAAAAGAAATACCTGTCCCCATCACCCACAGCCATCCCATCACCGACTCCTGGCCTTTGTCCCACTCTCCTGCCAGACCTCTGCCTTCCTAACCCTGAGCACCAGCGCTGCCTGGCCTCACAGATGGGACCTCTCCTAGCTTGCCTCCTTCCCTTCCAGCTGCCCAGCTGTGCCTGCTCTTTCACTCTCTCTAGCTCTTCTTCCTCCTCCTCCCATCTCTTCTTTGGAGGTCCCCCAGTGTTCTAGCCCAATTTCCTTTCTACCCTGTCTCTCTCCCTTGGATACGACGATGATCTACCCCCGTACCCACAAAGCCTTCAATCATTGCTTTCATGTGAATAGGTCACAAATGAGTATCACCTGGTCTGACATTTCTGATGAGTGTTCCCACCTGCTCATAGGACAGTTCCAGGTTGGCAGATGCTGTCACCCCTAAGTCACCCAGCCTGAAACAAATGCATCATCTGCCCTCCATAACCAGGACCTCCACCTAGAGTGACTGACGAGTTACCATCTTTCTCCTGTTTGCTAAGCTAGATCCAAGGATAACTCCTCCTTTCCCCTTCACTCCCTCCCGCCCACCCACACACATGCAGCCAATCATGGAGCAGCCTCTAGTGTTGCCCTCCCAGCCTTTCTATTCTCATTACACCCAGGTTCTAGATCTCATTTCCATTCACCAGGACTATTTCAGGAATCACCTAATCTGTCTTGCCCCATGGGGTAGGTAGGTAGAGTAATGCCTCTCCCAAAAAATGTCCATGCCCTGGTCCCTGGAACCTGGGAATATGTTACATTACATGACAAAAGGGACTTTGCAGATGCTTAAAATTAGGGTTTTGGACCTTAAAATAGAGATTATCCTGGATTATCTGGGTGAGCCCCAGCTAGTCATATGATCCCTTAAAAGCAGTGAACTTTACCCAGCTGAGGTCAGAGAGATGCAACAAAAGAGAAACTAGGAAAGTGGTGGAAGAGCTGCAGCAGAAGGGGAAGTCTGAGAGCTTCCAAGAACAGGATTTGATACACTGTTGCTGACTCTGAAATACAGGGGCCCATTTGCAAGAACTGGGAGGGCTTCTAGGAGATATTGGTGGCCCCAACTTATAGACAGCAAGGGAATGGGGGCCTTCAGTCCTACAACCACAAAGAACAGGATTCTGCCCACCACCTGAATGATGCTAGAAATGGATTCTTCCCAGAGCCTCCCCACAGGAGCCCAGCCAGCCAACATCTTGATTTCTTGTACAACCCAGAGCAGAGAAACCGTTCAAGCCAACCTGGACTTCTGGCCCGAAGAGCTGTGAGATAATAAGTTTGTGTTATTTTAAGCTGCTAATTTTGTGGTATTTACTTTGTTACAGCAGCAATGTAAAACTAAAACAACCCACCATTATCCATTTAGCAAACCACTGCTATAAGCTCACCCTCGCACTGAATTACCTTTCAGGACTCCCAACCAGATACCACATATGTCCCAAATCCTCAGCCTGATGTTCGACAGTCAGCCTCCAATTTTTATTTGTAGTTCATCTCCCCCACTAACTCCCACTAAAAATACACTAGCCACATTCACACCCTCTAAAATTGCCTCAAGCATCCCTACCTCTGGGTCTTTGCTCACGGTATGCCCTCATCAGGAGTTCCCTCTCCTGTCCCCTACCCTCTGTCATCCAAATCTGAGCCTCCCTCCTCTATGAAGCCTCCCGAACCTCCAGCCTGAGAAGCCTCACTACCCTGCTCTCTCTGCCTCACCCACTGGGCACTCAGTACACACTGCCTTGTGTTAGTGTCTGTCCCTCCTCGACACCTTTCCCAACCCAGTGGCAAGACCCACACCTGTCTTTTCTCTAAGGGCTCCACTGTGCCTAGCACAGTTCTGGGTATAGAGTAGGGATCAACAGAAACCCGTTGAGTTACAAATACAATGGAAATATTTCCAGCTACTGCCCTATTGAGCACTAGATCCCAGATGTGAGGATCTGAGGGATCATCCAGCCTGGACCTAGCTGCCAGGGACCAGGAGAGAGGGACAGAAGCCCTCAGGCCAGGAGGCCACTCTGCTTGTGGTAAGGTGGTAAGGGGACAAAAACAATTCCAAGCCACACAGAGCCAGGCCAGAAACGATCCTGTGTCAGGAGCAGGTGAGCCAAGAAGAGGTCCCCATGTCAGACCGGGAGGTCCAGAGGGAATCAGGAGGAAATATCCAATCTGAGCTCAGGGATCAGGGCAGATCAGCCAGGACCTGCAAATTAGCCGTTACCTACCTGCCTGACAGTGCAAGGGGACAGCGTGGGCTGTCACCAAGTGCCAGTCAGACACCCATGAAGACCAGCAAAAGGCTGAGGGAGGGAAAAGAGAAAAAAAGAGATTAAGAAGTCAGGGAGAGGGAGGGCTGGAGAGGGGAGCGGGAGAGAAGACAGAGAAAGGATGCGAGGAGGAGAAAGAGGGGAAGTGGGAGGAGAGACAAGGACTTCTCCCTCCATGGCCACTGTGGAAATACCACGGTCCCTAGAATACCCCGAGCCCACGGGGTTAAGATGAGGTGAGGAAATGGCAATACCCCACCCTCCTTGGTCACCACAACTAAGAAATTACGTAGAGTAATTAATCAAAAGCTAATGAGAAATGTGTTTTCTCGCCCAGCCTAGCCCCACATCATATTCTTATTAGCTGAGGTTATTACAATAGTAATCATGCATGCTCCAGGCACAAATTGGGTTTTTTGCTCCACTGCCACCAATTTAGAAAACCATTAATGGCAAGATAAAGCCCACATGGCTCACACCAGGCCGAGCCCGAGGAACCGGCTGCTGGTTCCTGCTCCCACTGCCACATACCCACTGTAGAGAAAGGGCACCCCCCACCCCCCCGCCAAGAGCAGCCATAGGAATCAGGAAGTCTGACCACAAGAAGGAGTCAAACACTGGTGGGGTGGGGCGGTGCTGGGCCTGGAGTGGGGGGACCTTGGACTTCCCACACACACACACACACACACACACACACACACACACACACCCTCCAGTGCAATTGCTAGGGCAGGGACAGCCCTCATGAAACGAAGCATAAAGGCGAGTTTGCTTCTGGGGTCCAAGTCATCCCAGTTCTCTCTTGAGCCGCCATTCAGAACCTGTTCTCTAGAAAGTGTTGGCTACATCAGTGGTTCTGAAACACAGGTATGCAGTCAGGTGCTGACTCTTGATGAGGTTTCCACTAGTAAAAAGAAGGGTAATGTTTTCATAAAGCTAAATGGACTCAATTTGAAAGATGTTCTTAATTCTGAAATTGTCCTTCCTATTTTCTTTGTGGTTTTACACACATATGTGTTATGTGTGCCTGTGCGTGTACGTGTGTGTGTGTAAAAGTTACATATATAACCTTACTTGGTAATTACTTGCAGTAGCAAGGGATGGATTTAAATTGATAGTGCACAATTGGAGATGTACTGGCTGATGTAACTAGGAAGAACAGGGGTAAAACCAGAAGTCAGATGGTATTGTTGGTCCCTCTCCCTTTCTCCATCTCTCTTTCATTGCTCTTGTGCTCTCTCACTAAATTTGAGCTTCCTCCAAAGCTGAGATCATGGGAGGGATGACTCCTGGGTTGGCATGGCCAAAGGCTGCTCTGGGCTTATGTTATCCATGCTTAGGATCTCAGAGGAAAGAGATCTTGGTTCTCCCTCAGCACCCCCATGTGAAATCCAAGGCAGGACTCTTACTGTCCCACCTTGGGCCCTCTATATGTATTCTTAGACCAATCACTGTGGCCAGGGACACCAGGCCTGAGCTATGGGAATACTCCTGAGGCCCAGGTAACTGTAGCCTGCTGCCCCACTAGAAACAGGGGAAGAGTTGATGCCCTAAAGGAATACGGATAAGGTAACTTAAAAAGAGGGAAGAAGGGGTCCACACAGACAAAGACAATGGACACCACTATTCCTGGAAAAATAAAAATAAGATGTCAGTCCTCCACCCCTATTGCAAAAGCTTCTTTATGAAAGTCTTGGGAGCTACTAAGTCAGACTGAGTCACCAAAAAATGCCAAAGACCATTCTGCCATGTAAATCTCCCAGGATTTACACAGAAGAAAGTTACAGCAATGAGGTATTAATGTAGACTCAGCAAACTCACTGGTAAAGTAAACTGTTTCAGAATATCAGAGGGCCTGTATGTAACAACAGAACAGATGGTGGACTCCTCCAACCATTCCAGATATTCTTCACTGTAAGCCTAAAAGGTCCTCAGAGCCTTACTGCTATGACGGTAAGGTGAGCAAGCAGAAATTTTTCTACAGAGGAAACTCCCCAGGGGCCCAAAGACCTCATGGAAACCCACTGAAGTCAGCTTGGACTCATTTCCAGAATGTCAGGCCCCTGAGCAAAATGGCTCTCCCTTAGCCCCCCAGCATCAGCACACCTATGGCTTGTCCACATAATGGATCAGAAGTATGGTCAAGACATCCTCCCTTAACTGGTGCTGGTTTGGCTAATTTTTATCATTTATTATTTAAATGTTTGAACCTGTGGTCTGCAGCAGTCCCCCAAAATAATAAACAGCCCTAAAACAGACTTGACTTTGAAGTCTATCTCTACTTCTCACTGGCTGTTTGGCTTTGAAAAAAACTCTTTGACCTCTCTGATCCCCAGTTTCTTCATCTGTAACATGCACCTTCAAAGACATTCTTGCATCTTTTGGTGAACTTTGTCAAGCACTTACTAAGTGTCAGGCACTGTTGTGATGTGCTGTGGATGAAGGGGGTCTTCCTAAGAATGCTGGGGATAGAAGACACACACCCAACATGTGTGATCCAAAGGAGAATGGGACATGTGTCATAAGAGAAGTATGAACCAAGTACAGTGGGCATTGAGAGGAAGAAGGTACTACTTCCAACTAGGGTGAAGGGCAGATGTGGTGGAGGAGAAGACATCTGCTCTGGTTTGGAAGGACAGTTGGAATGTAGTGATGAAAAGGTAGGGCATTTCCTGCAGGGAGGATGGCCCAAGAAGAGGTCTGGAGACAAGAATACTAAGAGTGAAAATAACACAATAGACCAGTTGGACTTAACTGACAACTACAGGACATTACATCCCCCAACAACAGAATACACATTCTTTTCAAGTGCACATAGAATGTTCTCCAGGATACATCACATACTAGGTCACAAAACAAGCCTCAACAAATTTAAGAGGATAGAAAGAAATTATATCAAGCATTTTTTCCAACCAGAACACTATGAAACTAGAAATCAACTAGAGAAAGAAAAATGGGAAAAGAACAAACACATGGAGACTAAACAATATGCTACTAAAAAACCAATGGGTCCTTGATGAAATCAAAGAGGAAATCAGAAAATAACTTGAGAGAAATGAAAATGGAAATACAACTTTCCAAAATCTATAGGATGCAACAAAAGCAGTTCTAAGAGGGAAGTTCATAGCGATACAGGCCTTCCTCAAGAAATAAACAAACAAAAATCTCAAAAAACCTGACCTACCACCTAAAAGAATTAGAAAAAGAAGAAAAAATAAAACCCAAAGCCAGCAGAAGGAAGTAAATAAATAAGATCAGGGAGGAAATAAATAAAATAGAGATCAAAAAATTGGAAAGATCAGTGAAACCAAGAGGTGGTTTTTTGAAAAGATAAACAAAATTGATAAACCTTTAGCCAGGCTCACTGAGAAGAAAAGAGAGAGGACTCAAATAAACAAAATAAGAAATCAAAGAGCAATAACAACTAATACCACAGAGATACAAAAAATCATAAGAGAATACTAAGAACAGTTATATGCCAACAAACTGGACAACCTAGAAGAAATGGACAAACTTCTAGAAACATACAGGCTGCCAAGACTAAGTCAAGAAGAAACAGACAATTTGAACAGACCGATCACTAAAAGTGAAACTGAATTTGTAACAAAAAGTCTCCCAGCAAACAAAAGCCCCAGGATTGGATGGCTTCACAAGGGAATTCCACCAAACATATAAAAAAGAACTATCCTTCTCAGACTATCTTTCTCAGACTATTCCAAAAAATTGAAGAGAAGGGAACACACCCAAATTCATTCTATAAGTCCACCATTATCCTGATACCAAAACCAGACAAAGACACTACAAAAAAACAAAATTACAAGCCAATATCTTTGATGAATATAGATGCAGAAATCCTGAAGAAAATATTAGCAAACTGAATCCAACAATACATAAAAAGAATCATACACCATGTTCAAGCTGGATTTATTCCAGGATCACAAGGAAGGTTCAACATTCACAAATCAATCAATGTGATACACCACATTAACAAAAGGAAAGACAAAAATCAATGATTATCTCAATAGGTGCAGAAAAAGCATTTAACAAAATTCAACATCCATTCATGTTAAAAAAAAAAAAAACTCTCATCAAAGTGAGTATAGAAGGAACATATCTCAACATAATAAGGGCCATTTATGACAAACCCACAGCCAACATAATACTCAATGGTGAAAAGCTGAAAGTCTTCCCGCTAAATTCAGGAACAAGAATGCCCACTCTCACCACTTCTATTTAACATAGTGTTGGAAGTCTTAGCCACAGATATCAGACAAGAAAAAGAAATAAAATGTATCCAAGTTGGAAGGAAAGAGGTAAAACTGTCACTATTTGCAGATGACATGATAGTCTATATAGAGAACCTAAAAGTCTTCACACAAAAATTATTAGAACTAATCAATGAATTCATCAAGGTAGCAAGATACAAGATTAATATACAGAAATCTGTTGTGTTTCTTTACACTAGTAAAGAAATATTAAAGAAAAGGAAAGTAAAAAAAAAATCACATTTTAAATCACATCAAAAAGAATAAAATACCTAAGAATAAACTTAACCAAGGAGGTGAAAGACCTGTATGCTGAAAACTATAAAACACTGACAAAGGAAACTGAAGATGAGTCAAAGAAATAGAAAGATATTCTGTGCTCCTAGATTGGAAGAATTAAGATTGTTAAAATGGCCATATTACTCAAAGCAATCTACAGATTTAATGCAACCCCTATCAAAATACCCATGACATTTTTCATAGAACTAGAACAAGTAATCCTAAAATTTATATGGAACCACAAAAGACCCAGAATTGCAAAAGAAATCCTGAGAAAATGAGAACAAAGCTGGAGGTATAACCCTCCCAGACTTCAGAATATAAAACAAAGCTACAGTAATCAAAACAAGATGGTATTGGCACAAAAACAGACACATAGATCAATGGAATAGAATAGACAGCCCAGAAATAAACCCATGCACCTATGGTCAATTAATCTATGACAAAGGAAGCAAGAATATATAATGGAGAAAAGACAGTCTTGTCAACAAGTGGTGCTGAGAAAACTGGACAACCACATGTATAAAACAACGAAATTAGAACATTCCCTCACACTATATACAAAAATAAACTCAAATGGTTTAAAAACCTAAATGTAAGCCCTAAAACCACAAAACTCCTAGACAAGTACACAGGCAGACCATTCTTTGACATAAATCACAGCAATATTTTCTTGCCTCAGTCTCCTTAGGCAAAAGAAATGAAAGCAAAAATAAATAAATGGGACCTAATTACACTTAAAAGCTTTTGCACAGCAAAGGAAACCATCAACAAAACAAAAAGACAACCTACAGAATGGGAGAAAATATTTGCAAATGATGAGACCAACAAGGGGTTAATATCCAAAGTATACAAACAGCTCATACAACTCAATATCAAAAAAAAAAACAAAACAAAAAAAAAAACAACAATCAAAAAATGGGCAGGAGACCTGAATAGACATTTTTCCAAAGAAGACATACAGATGGCTAAAAGGCACATGAAAAGATGCTCAACATCCCTAAATATTAGAGAAATACAAATCAAAACCACAATGACGTATCACCTCACACCTGTCAGAATGGCTATCATCAAAAAGTTTACCAATAACAAATGTTGGAGAGGATGTGGAAAAAGGGAACCCTCCTACACTGTTGGTAGGGATGTAAATTAGTGCAGCCATTGTGGAAAACAGTACGGGAGTTCCTTAAAAAACTAAAAATAGAGCTACCATATGATCCAGCAATTCCACTCCTGGGTATATATCCAGAAAAAAATTAAAACACTAATTCAAAAAGATACATGCACCCCAGTGTTCACAGCAGCACTATTTCTATAGCCAAGACATGGAAGCAACCAAAGTACCCATCAACAGACAACTGGATTACGAATATGTGATGTAGGGCTTCCCTGGTGGCACAGTGGTTGAGAGTCCGCCTGCTGATGCAGGGAACACAGGTTCGTGCCCCGGTCCGGGAAGATCCCACATGCTGTGGAGCAGCTGGGCCTGTGAGCCATGGCCGCTGAGCCTGCACGTCGGAGCCTGTGCTCCACAATGGGAGAGGCCACAACAGTGAGAGGCTCGCGTACCGCAAAAAAAAAAAAAGAAAAAATGAATATGTGGGGTGTGTGTGTGTGTGTGTGTGTGTGTGTATACACACACACACAACAGAGTATTACTCAGCCATAAAAAAGAACAAAATGCCGCCATTTGCAGCAACATGGATAGACCTATAGAATATTATGCTTAGTGAAATTAGTCAGAGAAAGACAAATACTGTATGCTATCACTTCTATGTGGGATCTAAAAAATAATACAAATGAATGTATATGCAAAACAGAAATAAAATCACACATATGGAAAACAAACTTGTGGTTACCAAAGGGAAGGGGGAAAAGGAAAGGGACAAATTAGGGGTATGGGATTAATACATACAAACTGCTATATATAAAATAGATAAGCAACAAGGATATACTGTATAGCACCAGGGAATTATACCCATTATTTTGTAATAATCTATAATGGAGTATAATCTGCAAAATTACTGAATCACTATGCTGTACAAGTGAAACTAACACAACATTGTAAACCAACTGTAATTCAATTCTAAAAAATCCTAAAAGTGAGTAGTAGGCTTCCTGCCCTGAATCTGGAGAAGGTCACTGTTGGAAGTGTCTTCCCTTCTGGACCATCCTCTTTCTCTTCTACCATAGCTCTACTCTCTCCACTGTGCATTCACAGGGGACATTGGCTGGACACAGCCAAGGGTGGCATGGGAGAGAAGTTACCTCAGGACCAGTCCCTAAAGAATCTATGACACCCTCAGCAGAACCACCCGCGAACAGTCCCCACACACACGCATACCTCCCTTTATCTACCTCTCCAGCTTTGCCAAGGTTCAATGCTGCTCATTAGCATCAGCCAGCTCAGCTCTCCCCCCACTCCTGCCAGAGCTGGGACACAGCTGATCCCCAAGGCTTCCTTTCCCTCCTGCAGGGACAACACAACTAAAGGCAGAGGCAGGGGTTGGGTGAGGTGGATAATAGGGAGGGATTGGAGGCATTTGGGACGAAACTTTGAATCATAGGCTCAATGAGCTGAAGGCCTCTCTAGCTCCTGCTTGGACTGAGCCTCTGTGATAATAAGAACTCCTATCAAGAAAGTGCTTCATAATACAAAGCCCTTTCCCACAGAGCCTCATTAGTTTAGTCTCCAAAGAACCCTGGGAGACAGATTTTTTTTTTTTAATATCTTTCTTCTTTGGTCCACTCTAAGATCCACAAGGGAAGGGACCACGTCAGCCTTGTCATTGCTATGTATCCTCACTGCTATATACAGCACCCATTGTAGAGCTGGCGTTCAATAAATGTTGCTGCCTGGATGGATGGATGGATGGGATAATGGATGGACAGGCAGATGGATGGTTGGATGGATGGATGGATGGATAGACGAATTATCCCATTTACAGTTTAAGAAACTGAGGCCTTAGAGAGAAAAAGTAACTTACCCACGACCAACCAGACAGCTAGCAGCAAACCAGCACCAAACCCCAGTTCACCAGCTCCCCATCTGGCACACTTCCCAACACCCAGAACTGTCTCTCTTCTTCAGTTTCTTGATCGCGCTCAGCCAAGAAATGCCATCCTTCTAAAGCTCTGATTTTAATCCTTCCTCCGGCAGTTTTTCAGAAACCAAGCTACTGCCAACTGGTCTCCCATAAAAAGAGCAGGATCCCCAAAACCCAGTGGCTCTCTGACCATCGTTCTGAAAACACCTGACTGCTGACTGTGGAGGAAAGGTAGCAGTGACATCCAGAGCATAAGCCCCCATGGAAGAACAAGTACAGACGGTATAGGGTGAACAGAGCAGGGCTTGGAGTCACATAGACTCAGCTTAAAATCCCAGCTCCTTCCCCGCCACAAGCGTCTCCTCTCCATCTCAATGAACCTGGCTCCTAACTTCTCCAAGTCTGTCTCCCTGTCCATACTTATCACACGTTTTTCTGAAGCATAAATCAGTGATGAGATGAAGTCATGGCTTTGTCTCAGTTCCCTGGCTCTCTCTAGATTCTCAACCTCCTCACTCCTCCAAATCCTAAAGCCCAGGCGTCAACACAGACACCTTTCCAGGCCTTCCATGCCCCACTCTGCAGGCCTTCTCACCACAGCCTCACTGCTCTGCTTCAGGCCTCGCCCACTAACCCAAGGGCCGGGCATTCTTCCTTCATCTTGATTCCATCTCCGCCTCTGCCCCCAAGGGCCATGTCAGGGCCTTTTCTCCTTCAGCTCCTATGTTTCTGCTGCAGCAGCCTACCCTCTGCTCCCACAGTCACTCCTTAGTCGCCAGATAAAACTTCTCTCACCACAGTGAGTTCTGTCTCCTCCCAGGAGGCCACCTCAGATTCCCCACAGAGAACCTAGGCAGGCCATCTGACTCCTGCTGTCCCTGTTGTCCCCTCTGGTTTTCTAAAACCCCCAGATTTTTTTTGCCTAGACCAGACAGGGGTCCTTCACCAGGTCCAGGAGCCCCAAGAAGGCCCTCAATATATTTTTGGATTTATAGGAACACATGCACATTTTGTAGGAAAAGAGTCCATAGCTGCAGAGTTCCCTGATCCCAGAAAGCCCGAGATTCACTGCCTGGAGGCTCCAGACCCCCTTCCATCCCCACCCATGACAGACAGCTCAGATTCAGTCCTTTGTAATTCAGTGTGAATTTTGCCCTTTCAAAGCCCAGTTGACAAGATTCCTCCTGCCTGGCCCAACATCTACATGAATTTCAGGGACACCACAGACTTTTGGTTCCTTCTCCCTAGCCTTGGCCTCAGCACAAGGCATGGCCTCATTGTTCCACCAGGGGTTTAGTGCACAAGCCACAAGCAGCCACCATCCTTCCCACCATATCTCCTGCAAAACAGAGCCTTCTGGTGTGTGGGTGCAAGGCCCTGGAGGGTCTCCCTGGTGAGGACAGGATTCTGTACACAGTGGATGCTGCATCAATGCTGTGACCATTAGAAGTTAAAGGGTCTTTGATTACAGCAGGTGGAACTGGGAAATCTGGCAAAAGTGGGGATCCCCCAGATCCCTGGAGTAACATCTTAAAAGATACCAACAGACCATCTGATCCGGTCAATTATTTAAAAACCCACTTCAGTAGCACCTGCACTGTACCCAACACTGGAGATAGACAGACATGCGAGATATGGCCCACTGGGAGGGTGTTAGTGCGATTCCCATTTCACAGAAAAGGCAACTAACACCCAAGGGGTTGATGGCTTGTCTAAGGCCAAACGGTTGGTAAGTAAAGGAGAGGAGCTAGGCAAGACCCAAGCACCCTGTCTTCTTAGGTTCAAGAGTTCACAGCACATAACCCCATCCAGCGGCCCCAAATGTGACCCCGCAGGCTAGCCTCTGCTTCCTGCTCTAGATGTGGGAATGATGGGAGGACTGCCTGAGAGTGGGCAGACACTGGAGTTACCAGGTCTCTCTTTTGCCTGAGACTCACAGAGGGCTCCTGGCAGAGGAGGGTGGGAGAGAAGCTGGGAAGCCACAGCCTGTGCACGCAAATAAGGCAGCTGCATAATTAATCAACATCAAACAGTTTCATTAAGAGATGGAGCTTTGCGGCTGTTTGTCTTGGAAAAAAAAAAAAACTGAAACAGCAGGAAGGGGGCAGGAGAAGGGAGGCTCAGATTGTTAAGGCTCTATTCAGAGGCTAATGTTTCTGCCCGCTGGGGGCCAAGGGGTCTACAGATGGTGACAAGATCTGTTGGGAGAGGAGGCTAATGGCCCCCAGGATGGCTTTAGCCCCCAAATATTAGGCTTGGGCTCCCAAGAGGTCATTTTATCCCTCCTGGACAGGGATGGTGCCCCTCAGCTGTCAGCCCACTAAGAACCACACCAGCCACCTGAACCCAGGCCTCTTACAAGAGCAAAGGTTTGAGGGAGGAAGGTGGGCATCGCCAGACAGAGCTCAGAGACCCATCCCGGAACAGCAGACCCTCTAAAAACTGAGAGTCCCAGCTTCCGAGCAGGGGGTTCCCCATGGAGGGAGCAGATGCCCTCATACACCCTGGGACTTGGTGCTCAAATTCCCCAAAATGATCACAAAGCACTGTGGGACAGAGAAGAGCAAATTGCAGAAACCAAACCAGGGGACCTATTTATCCCTAAATGTCCAGTTGTCCCCTCACCCCATGCCCAGCACCTCTTCTTTTACTCTAAAATGAAAAGAGGAAA
The DNA here is from genome assembly GCF_937001465.1 of Orcinus orca. Lineage (NCBI taxonomy): Eukaryota > Metazoa > Chordata > Mammalia > Artiodactyla > Delphinidae > Orcinus > Orcinus orca. The sequence continues at coordinate 93,531,019 of NC_064566.1, forward strand.
GCAGGGGAGTGAGAGCTCCTCGCCAGGCCTTCTGGGAGCTAACGCCACAAGGCTGGAGTCTCCCTAGGCACCCAGCTGTGGGGTGTGGCCCCCAGTTGCCCTGGCTAAGTTCCCATGGGCCGGGGAGATCACCTCTCAGAAGAAATCCTTCCAACTCTTCATGATCTGGCTCTGATTCTCTTTCCAGCCACTTTCTCATCCCTCTATTCGCTCTGTGTTCCATCCATATCAAAGCAAGTTCCATTCCCCCAGCAGCCATGGCCTCTCACATTCCATGCTATTCCTTCTGCAGGAATGACCTTCCTATTCTCTGTGTTCCCTACCTAGCAAACTCTTTCTTATCTGTCAAGTCACAGTTCAAATACCCCTTCCTCTGTATAGCCTTCCCTGAGTTCCATACCCTACAAGGTCAGGTATCTTCCTCACTGTGCTCAACGTAATTTGTGTTTTAATTATTTGTTTACGTGACAGACTCTGGCCATGAAACCACAAGCTCCTTGAGGACAGGGACCATATCTTTCTTCATCTTTGTAGCACTAAGACTTGGGCTGCACTCTGTAAGTTTATCAAATGAATAAATCTTTCGAACTGCAACAGATCACAGATCCCTCATCCAGATGCCTGACTCTTGACGAATGTTTAAACCATTCAGAATGAGAAGTTTATTCTCTTCCTGAATAGATCTCAAATCCCTGAGATTGGGAAGAGGCGGAGGTGGGAGAAGTGACCCTCACTTAGCAGGTTGGGTCTCCAGGATCATGAGCAACAGTTCCTAAGAGGTCAAGAGGTCAGCCTTAGGCTGAGTGCCAGACCATAATAAAAGCCCAGTGTGCTGGGCCAGAGCCCCCTGAACTCTCTTCCTGAGCTGAGTGCTGCTGGGTGACATGGAGTGTCGTCTGGGAATGCGGTGGGGCGGAAGTTGTTCCAGTGCCTCTGGAATCCCATGGCCACGGGGCCTGTCAGAGAGGCCTCTACCCATCAGGAGCCTCTCCTGCAGACCTGGAGCTCCAGAAAGGAACCAGGTGGGACCAAACAGCCACAGTTCTACATGCCCACCCAGGTCTTCTCACCCTCTCTTCTGCCCGCCGCCCCCCCCCGCCCATCCCCTTTCCTCCAAAACTGCTGACTCCTTGTGACTTAAGTCTTCCAGAGATGGCCAGAAGGGCAAGGATCCATTTTAAATTAACAAGGTTATTAGCAGTTAATTACCTGAGGTATCACTGTAATTGAAAAGAAAAAGAGAGGAGAGAGGCTCATAAACATTCCCAGGCGCCCGCCCGTTCTCTTCACTATCACTGAGGGGAGGATGAAGAGGGGAAGGGTGAACAGGGCCCTCTCCCCAACACGGGCCCTGCTCAGACCATTGGCTTTTCTTTCTCTCAGTGTTTCTGCACGTGCTCCCACCCATTTTCCAGAGATATGTGGGTGTAGGGGAACCAGACGCAGGAAGAGTACGCTGCCTGCCCCACAGACACTTCAGAGAAATGCTCAGCATATAAAGATGAAGGGAGATTTATTTCATATTAGGGGTGTGGAAAGGAGGCACATATCTGAGGCCTCCAGTGAATATTTTTAGTGATTTGTATCTCGATTGTCCTTAGTTATTCTACAATTAAGCATGGCTGGCATACGTCGGAATTATTGAATTTTGGTCCTGAATTCACTGCCACCAGAGATACCACTTATGGTCAGGCACGCCCTCCTCCCCGACTACTCCTGCCCCTGCCAGGGCTAAAGACCGCAGGGAGGGGTAGGGCCTGGAGAGGACACAGAAGGAGGCGCCCCTCCCTTAGGCAGGCCACCTAACCCCAGCTCCTGCTAATGAGATCCTGAGACGAGGATGCCACACCCCACAGCTTCTTAGCAGAGAGGCCTTTCCCGCAGCAGCTCACCAGAGGCCACCCTGTCCCTGACACCTCACAGAAGGAGCCGAGACCCGCAGTCTCCATCAATGCCTGCCTGTGGGAGATGCAACCATCACAACTGTCTCCCGTTCCCACCAAACTGTTCCCTGTTTAGGGTAAACCAGCAGAAAGAGCTAACCTGAGAGAACCAAAACCCCCTACCAGTCCAAAAACTCTCCCGCAGAGGCAAGTGGCAGGTGCAAACGCCCGCACTCCCAGGCCAGGACCCTGACACAGGCACTGCTGGGTCTCCTGTGAAGAGAGCAGGGGGTGGGTGCCGGCAGGATGGACAGGGGGCTGTCCAACCACTTCAAGCCTCTGCTGCCCTGAGACGCCTGCCACAGCCCCCGGCCACCCTCCCTGTCCTCCTTCCTTCCCCTGCTAACCCCACCCCAGCAATACCCTGGGTCCCCTGCCCTAGGCTAAGCCCCTTCGCCTCTGTACCTGACTCTCCTGAGCAGCATTCAGCCCCCTGAGGAGCCAGAGTGGTCAGGAGTAGACCCCTCACCACCCCCACGCAACCTTCTAGAGGCAACAAAAAAGTGCAAAGCGGGGAAGGGCACAGCATGTGGAAAGCCCACACAACCACATACATGTGCAAGTATGAGTGTAGGAAGTATTAACAAACATGCAGAAAAATGCACATAGCATTAGTTTTTTTTTTAATTGAGCATTTACTATGTGACAGGTGAAATTACTAGCTGCATTTTATGAATGGAGAAGTTAGGGTTCAGAGATTCTAATATGTCCAAGGTGATGGAGGGAGTTATGACCCAGGCAGTCTGTCTCTAAACTGCCTAAAACCTAAATCCTCCATTACACGCTTGGTAGGGGTGGGGTAGGGAGGGGATGGTTAGGGAGCCAAGGTGTATTAAAATGTTCCTCTCCCCACTCCACATGGGGAGGTTACTGCTCAACAGAGGACCAGAGTCCTTCCTCCTCTTTTCCCCACCCCAGGCAGGAGCAGGGGGTCAGAGTCCTTGGTCAGGGGGAAACCAACTCACCAGCACAGACTTCCCCAGTCATGCCCTCAACCTCTGGCTCCCTGCCCTTCCAGCCACGCTCCTAAGGGCAGAGGAACCCAGCTGGGTCAGGGAGGAAAAGGCCCAGTCTGGTTCCCATTTCCTCACCCGCAGGGCTGCTCCATACACCCCACCCCCACCGCCCCGCACTGAGTTTGCACTGTTCAAAGTCACCTTGTGAGTGCCTCCTGTGCCAGGGAAGGCAGCCAGTGGGAGAGAAGCAGATGGGCCGCTGACAGGGGCAGCATGGAAAGAGCATCTACAGCTAGCACGGGCGAGGGCATGGGGAGGTTGCTGCACAACCTGGAACCTGGACTTGGGGCTCCCAGTGCTCAGGGCAGGCCCAGGGGTGAGCCCAGAACCCTAGGCTGACCCTGGAATCCGGTTCACCTGGACTGGACTCTGAGTCTGGTGGGCCACTGACTGTAACATCTGGAACCTGAATGGGCTTGTGAAACTGGAGGGGGTGGATCTGACACCTGAGAGCCACGAAGCTCCCAGGAACCAGAGCTTCACTCCAAAGAAACCTTAAGCCCTGTGCTTTCTTTCCTGGGAACAGAGGAAACAAAGTAGGGAGGGAAGGAAGCGGCCCAGGGCCTACCACTCCACCCTGCCCCCCTGCCCCATGCATCTCTGCCCACTGGGATTCACCTTCTCCCTGGTCCTCTGAGGCTCTGGACAGGCAAGGGTGTAGTGGGAGCCCACAGAGCTGCCTTCAGATCTCTCCCTGCAACTTACTGACTCTGGGAAAAATCACTTCACTTCTCTGGGTAACAGTTTCTATAACATGGGGAAACCACCCACCTTGTGGCTTACTGCACAGACAAAATGCCTAAGACACAGCTGGCACTCAGCAAATGTTATTTTCCACCCCCTCTCCCTCCCCACCCCTTCCCACTGGAGAAGCTCTCTCCCCGCTGGTGGGCAGGCCCGGGGAGTGGAGGGACAGCAGAGACTCCTCGGGGGAGCTAGCACTGGCACTTTGGGAATTGGAATCTACCGGAAGTCCTGCAGGGACAGTAGGATGTTGGGGCCACGTGCTGGCGCATTCTTCGGAACATGCTGGAACCTTTGGGGGGGAACACCATGCACTCCTGGGCACAGGCTGAGATATCATGAGAGGCCCACTGTGGGGTGTCTGGAGCAACCTGGGCACACTGGGACCTTCCTGACAGTTCCCAGAGTTCTCCTGGGATTCCCCACCCTGAGGGCTGGGGGCCTTACAGGGTCTCCACTGGAGAGATACCACAGCACAGTAAGAATACAATAGGAGCTGCTGGGGACATACTGGAAGGCTACTGGGAAAGTCTCTGGGGTGCCACTGGGAGGAGAAGCACACACCTGGGCATTCCAAGGGTCCTCTGGGACGCAATGCCCACTGGGGCCCTTTGGGGACCACCAGGGGCCCCCCGCAGGGCACTCACGGCTTCCGCTAAGTGCTCTTCTCTTGATGAGGAGCACGGGTGGCTGGGAGGGTAGCCTGCCTGGGAGCCAGACACAGGGCCGCATTGCCCCAGAAGAGGGAGTCAGCATCTGGACCTGGGACTGGGCAGCAACCACCAGTCTGTGCTTCCGTGGTGTGGCGGCAGGCTCGGGGAACATGCAGCCTGGTCTGGAAAACCGACCCTGAAGAGGGGGGCAGCTCAGCCTGACTGCTGGGAGCCCTGCCTGGAGTCAGTGCCCCCAAACTTGGGCCCTAGACCCTACATCCACCCCCAGGTGAGAGAATACCCAGGGCTCTGGGAGGCAGGACCGCTGTCTGCAAGGACCCTCTCAGGACTGAAGCAGGGAGACCCAGTGGGGCTGGCAGGGGCCTCATCAACAACAAAGCTTCCTCTGTGTTCCTGGAGCTCGAGCACAGGGATCTAGAAGGTACTCAGCAGAGAACAGCCTTCCTCCCCACGGTCGTGGCACTGGAGGGAGGCAACAACAACCCAAGCCATGCTCCAGGGTCATGTGTGGGTAGCTGCAATCTCACAGGAGCCTGCGGTAGAGGCAACGGGAATGCAGACACCACGGAGCAGCAGAGGGCTAACCTCACAGAGTCCTGCTACAGGCAGGCAGACAGTGCAGACACCCACTAACCAAAAAGCCAAAAGGGGAAGGTCGAGGTCAGTTTCCAGGAAAGGGCCCGGCTCCTTTTGCAGATCTAGGTATGGTCAGAGGAAGAAAAAAAAAAAGGCAAGACAGACAAAGCCCCAAACTTGAGCATGTTTATTATCAACTAGCAGGTATTCAACACCTCCTACGTCCCAAGTGACTCCATCAAACGCGGTCCTCGCCCCCAAGGTGTCCCCAGGCAACATCGCCATCTCTCCTTCTTCCCCATATGCCTCTTCTCCTCGGAGAACAGCACCCCTCCGCGCCAAAAACCTGGACCCCACTCTGCCCCTCACGGCCACTCAGGGGCCAGATCCTGCCTTTTCTGCCTCAAGACGTATCTCTCTCCTCCTCCTTGGGCCCCGCACCGCGGCAGCACCTCTCAGGCAGATAGCCAGTGGGTTGGGACCCTGCCTCTGGCCTTGCCCATCTCCACGCAGTTGCAAAATGTTCTTTGTAAAACACCATTCCAGTCATCCCTGCCTCCTGCACAAAGTCCTCTCTTGCCACCTCAGAGTCCATAAAGTAGTATCAAAATTCCAAGGAGTAAAATGCCCTTCAGCCCAATGCCCTTCAGTCCCCAACACAATCTATCCTCCAGTCACCCTAAGCTCCTTGTCAATCTCTAAACTTTTATCCCTCTCGCTCCTCTGGGCCTCTGTGTGTGCTCTTCCCTTATCTGTCTCCCATGAATCCTTGAGACTGCCTGCAGTTTTGTATCCCCAGCACGTGGAACATGGAAGTGATTGAATGAATGGGTGGATGCCCATGGGAAAGGATATATTAAAAATCTCATGAAAGGATAAATTAATCTCTCATGAGGTTGTAGTATTTTCCACATCATAACAACGAGGAAACAGATTCAGAGAAGTGAAGCAACTTGCCCGAGGTCACAAAGAGTCAGTACCTCATCAGAAGAGCCCTGGAAGGCCCAACACAAAAGAAAGAACAGAATAAGAACCGAGCATGGGGTCAGGAGCGGCACAGGCAGGAGTCAGTAGAGGTCAGGGAGAGGAGATGGGGAGCGAGGTTTGTAGAAGGTCGGTGCCTGCTGGTCATACAGCTCACAGTGAAGGAAGGAGGTTTCAGGCAGATATCACTGGGGTCCCAGTAGGAAAACAGTGTCCTCCTCCAAGAATCAGAATGGGGCTAAAGTGAAGACAAGACACCAGGGTGGGGGACATTAGCTAGTGCTGGCCATGGTGACAAGGCTGTGTGCAGGTTACTAAGCCTGGACTAATGGTGGGAGTCTTGACGTAGAAGTAACTCTTCCCCATTCCCAAAGCCCCGTGGGGCGGGGTGAGGGGGGGACATGTATCCCAGTCTCAGGAAGAGAGATCTGCGGGCACACAGGCTGGACCTCTGGCCTGTGCAAAACAAACCTCAGCTTCTTGGCCCTGGGTGGTAATGGCTGCTAGGGAATCTGGGACCCTTGGGGAAAGATAAAGACTTGGATAACCCTATTGTCCCTATTCCCCAACTGCTATCCTCTTTTCTGCACCTTCCCCACCCTAGCCCTTCTTAGAAACCTTCCCGGTTTCCAGCATGCATTGCCCCTTCAAATAACAAGAGCTTCTCACCAGGCCCCTGACCTCCCGGCTTGTTCTGTGGTCTTCTCCGGACATGGAAGACCATCTCCCTAAGGGGCATGGTGACTGGGGGAGAGCAGTGGGACGGACCCGCCACCTGCCCTAGGCCTGGCCCCAGCCCCATCCACACCTGCTCAGGGCTCAGGGCTCCAGGGCCTGGTGGGAGGCGGCTGTGCTCCAGCTAGCCGGCATGTTTTGTTAAAGAGAATACAGCTGCTGCTCTACTTCAGTGGATGGGCCCCAAGATAGCTGCATGCCCTGGAAAGCACCAGTGGTGCTGCTGGGCCAGAGGAGCTTGGCCACCTCTGCCCCCAGCCTTGGACAACCAAGGCAACCCACACCAAAGCAGCTCCTATGCATGCCTGTCTGGGGAAGTACGGACTTGGAGAAGAGTGAGTCACTCGGCTCAGGACACTGACTTAGTTCCTCTACGCCCTGCCGCCCCAGCATCAAGGAACCTTGGATCCAAGGTACCCACGAGGCCCCAAGCAACATCATGCACCTCTCCACCCTCACTTGAACTTCCAGGACTGCTCTGCACATCCGTTCACTAGGCCTGAGGACCTGCGTGGCTGAACCAGGATATGCCCACAAGTCCACCACCCAGAGGCCTCCTCTCCATCATCCCTGGCCTGGTGTGAGCTAGCAGCTAGCTGGTGTAGGCCAGTGGAAAGCAGCAGAGAAGCTGTCAGCACCCACCCCTTCAGGGTGACTGGCCTGCCTCCCCACCCCCAGCCCCTGCTCAGCCCGTTCCAGCCTGGCCACCAGACAATGAGGAGAAACAGGAGAGGGGCTGAGATCAGCACAGCCAGCCCCGGGCCTGGCCACCCACTCCTCCACCCCTGGCAGCACTGAGCCCCATCATCAGGCACTAATTAAATCCCCCTAATGAGGAAATAAGGATGCAGGAGCTAGCTCCACCATGGCCTCCCCGGCCCACCGCCCTCGCCTCTCCATTGGACTTATCGCTCGTCACAGGATGTTTACAATAATTTTTAATTTGTGCAATTATTAATCACTTTTCTATCTGCCTAATTTGCATAATAATTAGTCATCTCACTGTTTGGCATGCCTGTGAATGACAGTGTTTTAAATTGAATTAAGATTTTAATATTCTGTTTTCCTGCTTTCTTCCCCCTCCACACGCTAATCAAAGTCAGATTTGGCAGCCAGAGGGAGGGCGGGGAGGAGGCTGGCAGGCACTGGACTTGGCCCACTCTGTGCTCCTGAGAGCTGTCTCCCAGAGGAGGGCCTGTCTGGAGAAGGCAACGGCAACCACCCCTCACCCCAAACGCGGCACTTGAAGGGTTAACCCAGGCTTGCCTAACCAGTAGAGGTAATGAGTGAGGAGTGGGCAAAGGCACCGCAGAGGGAGGGGTCATACTGGCCCAGAGGCGCCAGAGATCAAAAAAGCACTTTCACTTTTTTTTTTCCCCCAAACAGCCTGCTTTTTGCAAGGGGACGTCAGAAAGCACATCACAGGCCAGTAATTGATCCCCGGTTACTAGTCTAGGTTAACTTTGATGGCTCAGGGTCCCCCAGGTAGAAAAGCACGCTGCAGCAGTCTAAAACCCATTGCCACTCTTCAGATGGATGGAGAAAACACATCTCTGCAGCTGAGTTTGGTCCCCCCACTCCCCTCTAGAGCCACCGCTGCTCCACAAGCCGGCAGACCCTCTGCCCAGGCTCAGCGGGGCACTTTGCAGACTGTGCCAGGGAGTGTTGGGTTTTGACTGACCAGAGGCAACAAGCAGGGGCACACTGTCCTCTGTCAGGAGGCTTTGGTGGGTTTCTTTCTCTCCTTCTTACCCTCTAGCCCCTCTCTGACCACCCCAGGAATTCAGCTCCAACCCCGCCTCCCCACCACTATCGGCTTGTTGCCATGGTAATCCCGAGGCTGCCCTGGATACCCACTGCTGCTCCAGAATTCTCTGCTTAGGCAGGCAGCGCACCCCGCAGCCTGCTAAGAACACCTCCCCTTTGCTATCGCCGCAGACAAAGGGCGAGGAGCTGGGGCATGATCACTTACACATGGTCTGCAAAGTCAGACCCTGGTCTCTCCCTCCAGGTGAGTAGGGAGAGAAGACGGGGTGGGGCGGGGGGCAAACTTCACACAGCAACCGAGACCTCCCCCAGGCCAGAATAGGAGGAAGGGCCCCGTCCTACCACGGAAATCCCTTCCTCCCACAAGGAGCAGGGCCTCCCAACTCTGCCCTTAGGGGCCAAGGGAGGGAAGTCCCCTGGATGGGAAAGAGGGAAGTGGGGTCTTGCTGCCAGATTTAGAGCTGGGTGAGAGGAGGGAGGGCTACCAGTTTCCAGGGGAGCCCTTCTCCTTCACAGGACTCCACGGCTGGTCTGCATTCCCCACCTGCAGGTCAGTCAGCACGGTCCGGCAGAGAAGTTCCAGGCATCCCTGGGGCCTCCTCTGGCACAGGGTATCCGTGGGCCCTCCAGTCAAGTGCTAATCCACCTAGGATGGCACCAGCCTCCAGGGCTGGTAGTACCGGGAACCACTTGCCTAGTCTTTGCCTGAAGGGGCAGGATAAAAGTTGCCAGGGTTCAGGGGAGGTGCAGTCCAACCCAGGAATTACAGGGAGAAACCGGGCCTCAGGGCTTCGGGCTGTGTCCTCAACCCCAGCTAGAGGGTGCACACAGCCCCCTTAGCATGTTGTAAAGCAGGCTCTGACGAGCCAGACTTGACACTCTGCTACACTGTCACTCAGGGGACTCCAGCCCTTACCACACCCAGCTTTACCCACCACAGCCAGCTCTCTGCTTCCCCACAGCCCCTGAGCGGCCAAGGGAGCCCCGAAGACAGTGAGGCCTGCACATATAGCCAGTGCCACAGCAGCCTCTGCTGGCCACCCTCGCCTCCACACCCGACCTCGGGATGAAAAGAAGGCAGCAGCCCCTCAGATGCAGGCCCACTGTGAGTTCCAATCATGGACCTGGGAGAGACCTGGTTTACCCCTGCTGTCTCAGCATAATTATCAAGAGCACACACACCATTCACTCAAAAAGTGTCCTGGTTTGGAGGATAAACTAATCACAACCAAGTTCAGGGTCCCAGAGAGCCCGGGGAGAAGGTGGAAAAACTCCAAGCACGGAGACAAGCAATCTTCTCTCCACCCCCACCCAGAGTTACTCTCTTCTAGGCAACACAGGAGGAAGCTCAGAGTCCCTGCCCTGGGCCAGAGCAGACGTGTCTTGACAGTCCTGCCTGGGGAGAGGGGGAAAGTAGCTCCTTCCCACTGGAGGAAATACTAGACAGGAACCCAAAGGAACCCAAAGAAGATAGAAGAAAACTCAGCAAAAGGGTAGGAAGCCTGAGGGAGTAAAGTGCTATCTCTACATGTGTCCAGCAGGTGGCAACACAGAGCAGTCTGCATCCACCCATCCCCGTGGCAGCAGGGAAGCCCTATCCAGCTGGTTGCTTTGTCTGGCTCTGGCATGTGGCCTCTGTCCTTCTGCAAAGCCTCTCTCTCCCCTTCACTAGACTCTACACCCGCTTTTCCCCAGCTGACTCCCTAGCCTGAACCACAAAAATCAACAAATTAACACACTATGCGCGCGCACACCCCACCCTTAACCTAAGAGAGGAAGAAGAGAATTCAGAGCCCAAACTAGGGGCTGCGGGACTCCTGGATCCCTTCGTCTCGTGCTGCTGCCTGGTTGATGCAAGGCTCTTAGGGGACCCCTTCTACCAAATGGGTAGAGATACCTGAGAACAGAGGTATAGAGACCACTGTGTTTCTTTGTGGGATGGGAATGGAGTCATAGAAATCGGGGAATTTCTATACGTTCTGTCATTTGGAGAAGTTGATGCAAATTGGCTGCAAAGTAATACATAAATGCACAGGATCTACATCAGGAACCAACAGTGGTGGCATTATGGGGACTCAGCAGTAACTACTCCACAGAGCCTTGTGAGACTAGTGGGAAGAGAAACCGACTGGTGCACAGGGGTTTTCCTGCACTGCCTTCCCACTCCTGGGCACCCCCCACCATCCTCCCCCCCCCACCATGAAGCACATGGCCAGACCCTGGTGGAGGCAGAGGACGGTGTGTCCTGCACTGAAGTGGCTCATGGTCTGGTTGGTTGGCCCTTGGGCCTCAGTCCCACACCTCCACCATTTCCCCTCCAGCCTAAGACTCTCCCAGCATGGAGCTGAGGCCAAACTGGGATTTTTATCCCCCTTTTCCCCATGCAGGAGAGGATTATTGTGAAAAGAAAAAATAAGAATCACAAAATCCTTACAAAGATTTCAAAAAATGCCCTACCTCCACTTGCACATCGCTTGCTGAGTTCTGGAAGTTCACATTTGCCTGGGTCTCACCTGCAATGGAACCTCAACCTAGCATTTAGTTGAATTCAGCAAATACTTACTGTGTCTCCTATAGGGCAGGCTTCGTGTTGGATGCTGGAGACTGTGGTCTCCGCCTTTAGTAAGCTCTAAGTCAGGCCAGGGGAGCAAAACCACATTCACTGTAATATAAAGAGATTTATACTACAGTCAGGTATGAACAAGTATTATGGGAGCGAACCCAAAGAGGAGGCATTTCATTCTGCCAATCTGCCTGTAACGAGGAAGCCAGGGAAAACCCCACAAAGGAAATGACGTCTGAGCTGGGCCCTGAAGGTGCTGCTAGGGGAAGGAGGAACAGGGCAGAAGCAGCAGCTTGGAAAAGCAGAGAGGCCTGAACCAGTGGCATCTGACCAAGGGGAGTGAGAAGTCCAGAGAGTCCACAGGGGAGGGGCCCACAGGTCAGGGCACAAGGGACCTTGACAGAACGCTGAGGATACTGGACACAACCTGCAGGCAAGGGTTTCGTCCTGTCGGCCTCCCACGTGGCCCTGGAGGACGTTCCTGTCCTCGGTCTCCCCTGCCGACACTGGGATAATCATGCTTCCCACACCCTGTCCCCACAAAAGCCACGGACTCTCTGTCACTGGGCCTGGGTTGGCTGGCAGAACCACTCCATGAATATCTGACAGGATGTCCATGTGCTAATTAGGCATTTACTTCATGCTGCAGACATGACAATCAGTTAGCCCAGCCCAGAGCACCCACTGTGGTCCGTTCTTACCCAGAGCAACCCCTCAAGACTCATTCATTCATTCATTTGGACAGAGAGCATAGGCTTTGGTAGCTCTGTGGTCTTTAGCCTTAGTTTCCTCATCTGCAAAATGGAAATATTAGTGTCAAATTTATTGGGTTTTTATGAGATTAATGTATAGACAGGCCTGGCCCATAGTAGCCTAAATAAATGAAAGCTATTATTAGTTCTGAGGTGTAACGCCTCGGCCTACAAGCTGGAGATTTGAAAGTGAATAAGAGACCTGAATAAGAAAATAATAATCAGAAAATGAGTAAGAGTCCTGGCCATAGGAGCTTACAACCCACAAAACAGCATGCTGAATGTTGGGTACAAAGTACCATGGAAACTCAGAGAAAGGCTGAAAAGGCGAGCAGACTCTACCCTGGGAGAAGTAGAACGAGTCTGCATTCTGAGTTCTGAAGCAGAACTGGGAAGACAGGCCCTTCCAGCCCCTGCCCCATAACCTGGGGGTCCCCCAGCACCTCGGGTGGTTGCTTGAGTTTGCTTTTGTCAACACTTTCTCTTTAGTCCACATCAAAAGACTCCCCAAAAGACTCAGAAGTTAACTCCTCTCCAGCATGAGGCCATGTTGGCTGGGCTAGTCTGAGCGTCAGGAGAAGAAATGGGCCCCAGTAACCCTCATTCCAGCCTCCTCTCCTGCACCAAGCAAAACCAGGACAAGGACCACCATCCTACCACTTTGCATGCTGAGAAAGCGTAGCAGAACAAGAAAGTGGGATTTCTCTTGGAGACTGAAGGTAATCACATTAAGTGCAAACACCAACGGCATACGTGGAGATGGGGGCAACATGGCCCCATTCCCTCTCTCATAATGTGTGTAAAGGAGCTGTGGGAACTGCTGACAGTAGTGAGCTCAGTGGTAATCAATGGTGGGATGTGGTCACCGTGAAAGCTAATTCGGTCTTAAACACACTGATTGCAATGCAACACTGATGACATTGATTATCAAATAACATTGATTACAATATAACCCAATCTACATGGAGGGAAGTGACAGTCCTACTGTACTCTGATCAGAATACCCTGAGCCTCAGGTCTCACACCAGCTGCTGTACTTTAAAACAGACGGCAACAAACTGGAGTGAGTTCAGAGAAGAAAATATGGGACTCAAAATCATCCATTATAAGGATGGTCAAAGGAACTGGAAAAGAGTCAGATAGCCCAGCAGCTTTCTTCTAATGTCAACACAACTGTGACATTACTTCCTAATCACACAGGAGGTGCCACATTAAGGGGGAAAGAGTCTTACTGTCAGCCACTCCAGCACGATGAATCCCAGAGATTGTTCCCTGGGTCCCTGCCTCACGTTCATGTGGTACAGCCCAACCCACACAGTGCCTGCAGGATGACAGTGTTCAGGAATAGTTCCTCTAACCCATTCGGTTTCCCCTGATCTTTATTTATGACTCTGGGACCCACCTTGAGACCACCCTTCAAGGTTAACTTGAACAGGCCTCCAGACCCCTTCAGCTGACCCCCTTGATCCTCTCCTACAGTCCTTCATCCTTTTCCTCCCACCTCTTCCTCTCCTGTCAGCCTCTAGCTGGGCTGTCATGCTTGGTTCTGCTGCTGGATTGGGTGTGGAGGGGAGGGAAGAGGCCCTATGTGAAGCATCTATAAATACAATTAAACTATGTATGAAGATTAATTTCCTACTACCTGATTATGCACAGATCGACTTGCTTCCTTTCTTATACAAGTTTCAATACATAGCTCTCCTCCTATTACCTTAACCTTATGGCTCCTGGGAGGGAAGCAGGTAGGGCATGGGAAGAAAAATGTGTCCCAACACATCTAAAGTGTTGTCAGGTAGAGAAGGGTTATTAGTCTGTTTTTGTAAGCCCCAAGATGAATAACTCAAATGGTGAAGCCACAGGAAATACAACTGAAAGGAGCTGGAGTTGCCCAAGAATGGAATACATTCTGTCCCAGGAGGTGGTGAGAGGACACAAAGTGTTTAAACATAGGTATGAGTGGCTCTTCCCAGAAATACGATTTGCCTTTGAACTCCAGTACTGGAGTGGGTGTGAGGATTAGATTTCTTTATGACACTTTCTAACTCTGATTCTAGGATTAAGATAATTAGCACTGCATCTCCATGGGACCAGAAGTTGGGACAGCAGTTGAGCTAATAAGTTGATGGAAAATACTTTTAAATTAATTGGTGTGGGGAAAGTGTAGTGTAGAGAAGTCCTTTAAGGTATCTTCCAACTCTGAGATTCCTATTTTGTGATTACAGGTTGTGGAAGAGTGTCAGCCACTGGCAAATCTATACAGCTGACAAGACGCCAGTCAGCCTTCTGTCTCAAGACGACAGCTGGTGTGTGGGTGTACGTGTGCACGCGCGCACTGGGTGGAGATGGGGGCGGGAAAGGACAGGCATCGGAAGGGCCAGAGCTTGGGCTCACACACACACAGCGGAGATCCAGAGGTGGACTTGAGGCTGGCAGCAGACACAAGGCCTGAGCAGGCCCATGCCCACCCCCTCCCGAGCTGCAGCCGCAGCGTCTGTTGTTAGGGACACAGCGGCCTCTGCCTCCTCTGAGTCACAGCACTCTAAGCCATCAGAGCTCAGAACCAACACCAATATGCCAAAGCACAGGCACTCAGGAGCGGGGGACAGAGGACAGGGCCGGGCAGAGAAGCTAGTGCCAACGTGGCCCAGAAAGCCAATGCGCCGAAGTGCCCACCTGCAGCCCCTCTGCGGGCTCTGTGACTGTGGATGAGTATCCAGTCACCCCTCTCCCACGACTGCCACCCACTCCCTTACCTGTCCTCAAAGGTCCTGCTCTCTGCTCTGTCCTCCAATGCAGGGCTGACAAGAGGACACAGGACACTTCCTGTCTTGGGTACTACTCTGGCTCAGGGCTCACCCGGACCTCGATGGTTCGCAGGCAGTCCTCCCACAGAGTTCTCATTACCCGCTCCCCACTGTAACTGCAGCCTCTCAGTATCAACCAGAGGTTAAATGGCCCTTTGGCAGCCCCTTTCTCCATCCTAAGGACACCACATACCCTACCCTGCCTGTCCATCTTACACTGGCCGGTCAAAAATGTTCATTATTCACCAGTCAAAAAGGTGCTTCTAAAAGGGCAGCAGCACCCCCTCTCCCAATCTGCCACCCTTGAAACTCAAATGCTGTGTCTGTGTGGCCAATGCAGAGACCACCTTCCTCTCTCTCTGAGGAACTGGAGGGGCTTCCACAGGTCCCGAGGGGTGTATCCTTCCTCGCAGCTTCAGAAGTAGGGAGGGAACAAAATCCATGACTCTAATCCTCCTGCGCTCCTAGACTACTCTTTCCTCTGCCCCTTAGGAAACACAGACACCACAGCAAAGGCGCCAAGCCCTGGAGCAGGGTAGCCGCCTATCTGGAGCTCCGCCCACCTTTCAGTGAGTCCACCACTACCCATCCTCCTTGTAAGCCACCCCTCCACCAGCCAGCACTACTCTCAAAGCCAAAAAACACCCAAAAAACAAAAAGAGAGCTGAAATACTCATTGAGAAGAACTGCTTTTGAAATGCCATATGGCCTTACCTACAGAGAAAGCCCCCCACCAGTTCTTACTGATCCAACCACAAATAAACTAAATCTGGGTCCTGTCTGGACATACCATCAGCAGCAGTGGCCCACTTCTCCCCTTAGTCGGGTAATGGGTGAGGGAAGGCTGCCTGGAGGTAGATGGGGAAGAATCACTGGACTAGGCCAATCACGACTCCTCCCCCTGCTCTAGACACCCCCTCTCCTGGGGACAGAAGACCCCATCCACTTCAATACCCTTCTTCAAATGGCACAGCCCTCAATCCCACCCAGCAAGAGATGCTGGCTCACCAAACCCAGCCAAGGAAAAGTCATCCTGCTGTTCAGGTAAAGTCAAGAGTGCGGTAAGAGTGGAGTCAACAGGGGCACATGCCACTGATGCAGCAGGCACCACTCGAAATATCTTAATAATACCATTTTAAGAGAAGATACTGATATTTTATTAAGCACCTACTACATGCCAGGCACTATGCTACTTTATTTCAAATCCTCTCAAATAAGGAAATTATGGCTCAGATAATTTTTTTTTTTTTTTTTTGTGGTATGCGGGCCTCTCACTGTTGTGGCCTCTCCCACTGCGGAGCACAGGCTCCGGACGCACAGGCTCAGCGGCCACGGCTCACGGGCCCAGCAGCTCCACAGCATGTGGGATCTTCCCAGACTGGGGCACGAACCCATGTCCCCTGCATCGGCAGGCGGCCTCTCAACCATTGCGCCACCAGGGAAGCCCATGGCTTAGAGAATTTAAGTAACTTGCTAGATGGTAGCACCTGCCTAGTTTGTTGACCTCTCTAGGAGGCTGGTTCCCACCAACTTCCACTATTAATGAGGGGAAGATAAGAAGGACCCCTCTGAACAAAGAGGTGGAAGTGAACTTCCCGTGATGGGCAAGCAGCAGTAGGGGATTGCTTTGCAGGAGTCAGAAGCCCAGGAGGAAATAGCCCCAGGAGATGGTAAATACTGCCTGAAGCCCCTTCCCAAGGCTCCACTCCAGACACAACATCTAGGCTACTTCGGCCAGCCCAGCAAGTCTCCATGGATTCACTTCAGTACAACCTATGAAGAATGTTACAAGCCCTGAACTTACCATGGAGAGAAACCCTCCCATTCAGGTGAGACTTAGCCTGGAGGGGTGCAGGGTAATAGGGAATAGAGGAGTGGCACTCTGCATAAAGCAGAAACTGACCCCTCTGTTCCCAACCTACCCAATTCCCCCTACCCAAGGGCACTCCCGTCCCCGAGGCGGATCCCAGGCTTGGGAACCACCAACCCAGGAGAATACGATAAGCAGCAAGTACCCCAGCCCTCTCCCTTCAAGAGCCTTGCAGGCAATATTTGGCTCCATGGTTAGCCAGGACCCCTCTGGGAGGGCACCATACCCACTACCCCAACCCAGCCTATGCTTCTCCTTCCTGTTTGGGCTGGACAAGCAGGCAGCCCTGCAGTCCGGGCTTTCAAAGCTCAGGTGATCCAAAAGGGGCTGGGAGGCCACTCTGGGATTCCACACTAATGACTCTCTATTTCTGGTCTTGGGGAGACAACTCTGAAGGTCAGAGGTGTAGAGGAGGCAATGCGGATATATTTGGGATCTGCTATTCCCATTATCAAAGGCTCAGTCGAGTTGAGCCGGCTGTGCAGGAGGTCCAACCTGCTGGGGTCCAGATTCCCACCTTTAATCTCATGCCTCTCCCACACAGAGGACACCCTCTGCACACTTTCTCACTCCCCTTAGGTGACTACTACATGACCACCACTCATCAGATTTCCTTCCAGAACCCTCCTCTTGGTCAGTCGATGTTCCCAGTTCACATTCAGGGCAGAAAAATTGCACTAATAATGCATCCAGTCTACATGGAGTATATCAACCAGTATCAGAGTGACTTCCAAGCCCCAGGATGGAATCAAGTCCTCAAACTTGAGCGAGACAAGAGCAGCCAGGGGATCAAGAGAGTAACCAGAACTGTGGGCAACCTACTGTACGTTTGCTGTGGGGGGAAGGGCCAGAGGAGGGCTCTATTTCCCAAGACAAAGGTAATAACTTCAGACTGTCTTCTGTCCAACTGAGAGACAAAGCTGGAGAAGGCAACAGAGCAAAGGACTAATTGTTTGACTATCTTGGATCTCCATCTAGTTCAGAATAACTTAGTCCTCTCATCTCACATACGTTTTGAGCAAGGACAAACTGCATGCTGTTCATAACGGGGCGGGGGGGCGGGGGTCAGCTCTTGCCCTACGCATCCTGGGAGACGTGAACTCTAACTGCAAGCCAGGAGGTAGAGTAGCCAGGCTTATCCAGTACCCATGAAACTATAGAGAATCAGACATCCCACTTGCCCAACCTTGTCTTAGCTTCTCCCCTATTAAAGCCTGCTTCCTTGGGGCTTGGAATGGCCCTCTACATACCTCTGACTCATCCGTGAACATTAGAAGGCCCAGCTCCAACCCAAAGTCAGTAATATGTGCACAATGTTACACAAGTGTTACAGAAGTGTTACAGAAAAGTGTTATTCCAAGGTGGCAGATGAAAAGATAATCTTCACCCCGAAGTGACCAGGAACACTAACCTAGCAATGAAACAGTTCCTCTCCCTGCCCCCTCAGCAAACACACGTCCAAGCTCCTGTTTCCCAAGACCACATTTTCTAATGTAGCCTCAAGCTGCCTAACAGGGTGATTTAGAAAGTGTATCCATTGCCCTATCCTTCGGCTGCAGGTGTCACATCCTCTCTGCCGGGTCTTAGTATGATAACCGGGGAGTGTGAAAAGAAACGGAGATAAAATAAATTAAATTTTTGTTTTCAGAGAAGAAATAAATTTTCATTTGAAATTACCTGAAAATACACTGTACAGTTTAGGCAGGCACACAAATGACAGGCAAAGAAAGCATGCAGAGGCCCGGTGCCCTTCTATTTGGCATCCCTGGACTGGTTCATAGATATGGATTCTGACCTATAGAAATACTTTTACCCCATGCAGCAACTACAACCAGACCGTGTGGAAGGTCACCACTCCTGGCTGGCAGACCACTACGCATCAACATCAGAAGCCGAGCTGGCCGAAGCAGGAGATGCCTTCCTGCGTGGGAAGAGTGCTGCCAAGTCTGATAGAGACACAGTGACCAGGGTGAAGTGCCTGAGCTCTCTGCCAAAGGGGGTCACATAAAGATCCCAGCTACCCCTCATCCCAAGAGGGGGTGCAGAGAACAAGAAAAAGAGTTTACCCGGCCAGGATACCCCAACGCCACTTTTCTTGGGAAATCCAGAAATTTGGCCCTCCCAAATCTGCAGCCACTTACAGACTCTGATCTCTCCCTGACCACAGAGGTGAGGTATGTATGCAGTTAACACATGCTTGACACGTGGTAAGTACTTAACAAAAGATAGCCATTAAAATCATCAGCATTATTTTATTATCATTATTTCCCCAGACATGCATTCCTCTCTTCCCAGATATCTTATCTGCTACCTCCCCAATCCCTGGAAGAAAGGGTCAAGGCTAAGTACCCCTCTAGTACATTCAGGGTCTTCACAGCCAAGCTCCAAGCTGAAACTGCCAGCAAGCAATTCTTCCAGGACTGTGGAACTCAGCCCCGAGTATGCCGTGGAGACCCTCATCACAGAGGCTATGAGAAGGCCCTGGTAAGTACTCCTTCCTGTGGGTAGGACACCACCCCCTGGACTCTCCCTTCGCCTCTTACCTGGCTATTAGGGTGAGGATGGATGGGGGGAGAACTGCAGAGAGAGGAGTGTGATGTTTAAATCCTGGCTCTTTTCTCTTGCACAGAGCGATTCTGAGCAAGTTACCCTCTCTTGCCAAAAGAAAAAGAAAACAGGCCCTGCTTACTAATCACTAGACATTGTTTTACCTGTGACTCCTTGTAATTCCTGAGTTGACAGAGGGTGCTGAACGTAACACGCAGGAAGAGGAAGACTGATTCCTTTTTCAGCTGACTGCTCTCTGCCCCCTCCCAAGGGTAGGGGTTCACAGGCACCAAATGAGAATCAAACTACCACCAGGACCTCCTACATGCCCTTGTTTTCTGAAAGGGTGAACCTGTGTAAGCCCAAGGTCAACAGCATCGAATGTGAGGCAAACACACTTTCTCTACTGAGCAGAGGAAAATATTCAGGTACAAAGGAGAGACTGAGTCATTACCAGATACAGTAATGTTGTCTGCATATGGCAAAAAAGGCCAGCGTCCTGGGGGAATCATGACTCGGCTGCAGCCTGGCCCTATAATCTCTCTACCTACTTTTACAGGCCAGTCCAGCTGCCTGAAAGCCAGTTCCAGAAGTATTTATGCCAAAAACAGGACTCAAAACTAAAAATAAAAACGAAACCGGAAGAAAGAAACTGCCCAAATAACCTTTGCAAAAATGAACAGTTCAGGACACACATTTCTTACCAAACTCAAACTTAAAACTCAGGGCTCAAGATAGCTACCTCAGAGCCTCGACTCCGCCTTCTCACTGGGATTCCCCAGGCACACCCTAACCCTAGTCCAGCTCTTTGACTAGGGTGAGTAACCTCTTTAGAAAGGAACGACGCTCTCTGTGTCCTAGGGTCAATGTGTTCCAAGATACCTGAGGAAAAAAGAGATCAGAGTATTGCCCTCTTGCTAATGAACCAATGGCAAAGCATTAAGATTTCTCAAATCAGTAAACTCAATTAATTACATTCTATTTGAGCTACAGCATCTGCTCACTGCTGTTTTTTGCCCTTTATATTTTTTGAGATATAATTCACATACCATAAAATATTCTCTTTTAAAGTGTACAATTCAGTAGTTTTTAGTATTGCTCACTGCTCCTTAAGTCTAAACTTCAGGCTGAAGAAGGCATAGGAAAGGAAGAAGAACAAGAGGATCTGAATATGATTTAAAAATTAAAAAAAAAAAGGTCTTCCATGGAGAGAAAGGTTTCCAAAGCCCAAGTAAGGGAGATTCTGGTCAAAACCTAAATACTACGTTTCTCTCTTGAAAATCTTTACCATATTGAAAATAGGATTATGTTTCTGGATCTAAGGTAGGGATAAGAAGTGGAAGAATATGCAACTGAATTTAGCCACCTATATCTTTGAAAGATTCTAGGTCTTATTATTTTGGAAAATGTGCATGGACCCAGCGCCCTGCTTCCCCAGTCCAGAAAAGATGTATCACACTGCCCTCTAGTAGCCAGCCTAGGAAATGACAGTCAGCTTCCAGCTGAACAGGCTTGGAGGTCTCTGCCCTAAAGGTGTGCTGTGCTCGTACATGAAAAGGCAGAGAAATCAGAGGGAGGAGGAATTTATAAATTTTCACCAATGCCCACTAAACACAAAGCTTGCCCGGAATAGAATCTATCTGCTTCCCCTCCACCTCAGTCTCTGCTTGAATACAGGTGATAAATTCTTTTGTTAAGAAAAAAATTGGTGGTTTAAGATTTTCAAAGTATCTGAGCCTCTTAGTCCATTCAGGCTGCTATAACAAAAATACCATAGACAGGATGGCTTAAATAACAAATATTTATTTCTTATAGTTCTAGAAGCTAGGAAGTCCAAGATCAAGGTACCAACAGACTTGGTGTCTGGTGAGGGCCAGCTTCCTGGTTCACAGACAGCCAGCTTCTGGCTGTGCTCTCACATGACCAAAAAAGCAAGAGATCTCTCTGGGGTCTCTTTTATAAGGGCACTAATCCCATCCATGAGGGCTCTACCTTCATGACCTAATCCCCTCCCAAAGGCCCCACCTCCTAATACCATCAACTTGGGAGCTAGTATTTCAACAAATAAATTTTGAGGGGATACAACGTTCAGTCCATAACAGCCTCTTAAGGCGAGTTCTTCCTAAGAAACAGTGTAGGGCCCCACAAAAATGAAGTTAAAACCTGAACCCATGTGGAAATAAAAGCCAGCTGTGTACAACAGATGTGACAATAGGCTAGAAGTTTAACATGCTCACCGCCACTCACAGGAAAGGGACTGGCTTTAACATAACTTACGAAAGTATAAACTCAAAAGTAGTAACTTAGAGTAGGATCCAGTGTCCAGAGCCTATATTCCCTGGGGACTTTTTTAAAAATAAGCTTTTTATTTTGGAAAAATTTTAGACTTACAGAAAGTTGTAAAGACAATACAGAAAGTCTCATTACTCTTCACCCAAATTTCTTGACTGTTAACTCACCTAACTACGTTCATTTTTCAAAATTGAGAGATTAACAATCGCATAATTCTATGAACTAAATTCCAGACTTTATTTGGATTTTACCAGTTTCACCACAACGTTCTAACCTTGGGCCTTTTAAAAAAATGTTTCGGACTTCCCTGATGATTCACTGGTTAAGACTCCACGCTCCCAATGCAGGGGGCCCGGATGCGATCCCTAGTCAGGAAACTCGATCACACATGCCGCAACTAAGAGTTCGCATGCCACAACTAAGGAGCTGGCAAGCTGCAACTAAGACCCGGCACAACCAAATAAATAAATAAAATATTTTTTAAAAAAATATTTACAGCAAGGCACCAAAGGACCATACAGGCACTGCAGAGCCCAGGAGAACACTGGGTTCTAGTCCCAACTCTGCCACATGTTAACTATAGAACCTTCAAGTTTATTTTGAGCTGTTTCCTCTCTAAAACTACCTTCCTCTCACAAATGCTGAGTCTAGACACAATTTAAGTTTACCCTTCATCTCTCTGCCTAAGCTCTCCTCTGACAGCCACTGACCAATTAGGAAAGAGATATTCCTAACTTGGTAGTGACTTCAGCTGAGACTCTCCAGGTAGAGAATGGAGTCCCTCTGGGATTTTCCACAAAATCCACAAAAGTCTCAAATGGTGGGGGGGGGGGGGGGCGGGGGCGGGCAGACAGCCTTTCTTCAGGATTGCAGCAGAGAGGATCGCTGTCTCAACAACATCCACTTTTCCCCTCTTCCTGGGTGTGCATCACATTTCTCAAGTTCCTTTGCATTAAGGGGCAGCCATGCAACTAAGTTCTAGCTGACAGAATGTGAATGGCTGTGTGCCACTTCTAGAGCTGGCCCACAATATCTATCAAGCAACCCTCCAAGCTCTGCTCAGCTCACCAAAATGGCAATACCCAAAGCAACCCTGGAAGCCATGTTAATGTTGGCATCAGCCTGGTCCCTAAATGGAGTAGAGAATCCCCCTCCCTCTCACCCAATCTGAAACTACCCTGGACATGAGTGAGGAGGGAGGAAAAAAACTTCTATTGTGGTAAGCCAGTCCATTTGGAGAATGTCATAGCAGTTTAGCCTACCCCAACTAATACAGGTACTAAATGTCAATTCCATTAGAGCAAGACCTTGCCTCTGGATGTGTGCTTAGAGCCCCAGGCACAAAGAACTGAGTGGATCACATGCCTGAGGTCAGGACACACTATCTCACTCATCCATGCAAGGCCCCTCTTTTGTTTCCCTTTCCCTCCTTCATTCCGCATTCTAGTCCCATTCTGTTCCCTCCCAAGGACACTATTCTAGTAAGTTAAGGTGTAAATTCTCCTTAAAAAATACTTTCTGTGTTCAATTTACTTAGCTAATTTTTGCTATAAATTTCATTATTCCTTATTTTCCTCACCTGGAGTCTATCATGTCCTAACAGCTTGCATCTGACTTTTTTATAATATTCCATCATATACATATACCACATTTTACTTATCAATTCCTTTAGAAACAGGCTTCTAAGCTGTTTTCAGATTCTCGCTACCCAAGATACATACAGATAAATATCCATATACGTAACTCCTTGTGGATCTGTGCAAGTTTCTCTGAAGGATAAAGCCAGGAGTGGAAACTGCTTTGAGGTAGGGTATGTACAAACTTAATACATCAGTTACCTATTGCTGCATAACAAATTACTTAAAAACTCAGCAGCTTAAAACAATAACACCCACAGAATGAAAGGAAATACTTGCAAATCATATATCTAATAAGAGACTTGTTACCAGAATATATAAAGAATTCTACATAACAGTGTGTATGTGTATGACAAATAACCCAACTGAAAAGTGAGCAGGGCTTCCCTGGTGGCGCAGTGGTTAAGAGTCCACCTGCCGATGCAGGGGACATGGGTTCGTGCCCCGGTCCAGGAAGATCCCACATGCCGCGAAGCGGCTGGGCCCGTGAGCCATGGCCACTGAGCCTGCGCGTCCGGAGCCTGTGCTCCGCAACGGGAGAGGCCACAACAGTGAGAGCCGCGCGTACCGCAAAAAAAAAAAAAAAAAATGAGCAAAGGATTTGAATAAACATTTCTCCAAAGAAGATAAATAAAGATATTCAACAACATTAGGCATTAGATAAATGCAAATCAAAACCACAATGACATACCACTTCACACTACTAGGATGGCCATAATCAAGAAGACAGATAATAACAAGTATTAGCGGGAGTTTCCTGGTGGTCCAGTGGCCCGGGTTCAATCCCTGGTCGAGGAACTAAGATCCCACAAGCTGCGTGGCATGGCCAAAAACAACAACAAAAACAAGTATCAGCAAGGATGTGGAGAAACTGGAACTCTCATACACTGCTTTGGAAGTTTGGTAGTTCCTCAAAAAGCAAAACATGGAGTTAACCATATGAGTCAGCAATTCTATTCAAAGAAAAATGAAAACGTAAGTCCATACCAAAACTTGTACATGAATGTTCATAGCAGCATTAGTCACAATAGCCAAAAAGTGGAAACAACTCAAATATCAACAGATGCATGGATAGATAAAATGTGGTATATCCATACAAGGGAATATTATTCAGCCATTAAAGGGAATGTGGTACTGATACATACTACAACACGGATGAACCTTGAAAACACTACGCTAAGTGAAAAGAGCTAGATACAAAAAGCCATGTATTGTATGATAGTCCCATTCACATATTATATGAAATGTCTAGAACAGGCAAATCTACAGCAACAGAAGGATTAGCAGTTGCCTAGGGCTAGGGGAGCCGGGGACAAGCGAAGAGTGGCTGCTGATGGATACAAAACTCCCTGTATCCAAAATATTTTTAAATGAATTGTGGTGAAGGTTATACAACTCTGTGATATGCTAAAAACTACTTAAACACGTTAAATGGGTAAACAGTATAGTATGTGAATTATATCTCAAGCTGTTAAAAAATAATAAACACCTCCTCTTATCTCAATTTCTTTGTGTCAAGAATTTGGAGCTGCGTGATTCTGGCTCAGGATCTCTCGTGAGGTTGCAGCCATGTTGTTGATCAGGGCTGCACACATCTAAAGGCTTGAATGGAGCTAAAAGGATCCACTTCCAAGGTAGCTCACTCACAGGGCTGATTGGTGTGTCTACTGGTGAGAGGCCTCAGTCCCTCTCCACATGGGCCTCTCCAGAGGACCACTTGAGTGTCCTCATGACATAGTAGCGGGCTTCTTCCACAGCAAGTAATTCAAGAGAATACAAGGAAGATGCTTCAATGTCTTTTATGACTCAGCCTCAGAAGTCACACATTTCCAGTACATCCTACCGGTTACACAGGTCAGCCCTATTCACTGTAGGAGGGGACTACACGAGGGCTTAAATACCAGGAGTCAGGGATCATTGGGGCCACACTGGAAGCTGGCTATCAACACTTGATATTACGAAGACAATGATAACAACAGCTAATAATTTTGTGACATGTACTATGTGCCTGGCACTGTTCTAGGCTCACAATAAACCTGTGAGGTGGGTAATATTATCTCCATTTCAAAGATGAAGAAACTAAAACACAGAGAAGTTAAGTGGCTTATCAAGGTCGCATAGCAAAAGACATACCTGAGATTCAAACTCAGACAATATTCTCTCAAAAATTCTGCAATACTACATCCCAGATATTACTTATTTTCAATTAAGTTTTGCCCATTTGTTCTCCAGAATGGATGCACCAGTTGAAACTTCCCATGAGTTTTCATTCCCCATGAGAATTCAGTCTCTTCCTTATTTTTGCTAATAGATACAAAGTAGAAACTCATTAATGTTTTGATCTCTATTTCTCTAATTACTAGTAGTAATATACTTATTACCCATTCTGGTTTTCCCTTTAGATTTTACATATTCATATTCTTTGCCTATTTTTATTTTGTGTTTTGTATTTCTTTCCAATTTGTAGTAGTTCCTTCTACATTCAATCTCTTATAAATGTAATCCTTTATCAGTTTTAGACATTGGAAATATTTTCTCCTAATCTATACCCATTTTTAACTTTGATTATGGGGTGCTGTGTTGACTAGAAATCTTTAATTATGATGTAGGCAAAGCTATCAAACCTTACGGATTGTGATTTGGAGATCTAATTTAACAAATTTATCCTCACCCCAAGGTCACAAAGACATTCCCCATTTTTTCTAATTGGCTGTAGCATTTTACCTTTCATTTAGGTAAAATCACTTTGGGATCTGTCTTTGCCTTATGTGGTTTAAGGCAGGGATCCAACTTTATTTTTGTCCATATAATAAGCCAATTTTCCGAGCACCATTATCTATCTCTTCCCCACTAATTTGTGACACTACCTTTACCAGACACCATGTCTCCAAACTGCCATGTCTATTCCTAAGTCTAGTTTAGCAATAATTCTTATTTTCTAAGAGGAAGGAGCTATCACTGTGAAAGTTTGTACTCATCCTGCTTCCTAGATGAATGAGAAATCCAACTATCACCCTCCAAGATCCCTGGGGGTTCACTATCAGCTTGTATTCTTCCCCAAAACAGAATATCCGTTTAAGAAAATTATTTTAAAAAAATAAATGTGTGTTTATTAAAAAGGGAAAACCCTAACCAAGAACAAACCCTGGGACACAGAGAAATCAACGCTTCCTCTGAAGCCAGCAATAGGCAGTGTCGGCACACCTGAGAAGTACAGGTCCTGCAGTCCAAACATTACGTCTCAAATATTCTTCTGTAGTCAAAACTGGCATCCAACAAGTCGCTGGTCTGTGTGGGCCCTGATTATGAGCACAGATGACTGTTGCAGCTGGACGTCTGTCCACCCAGTGTCCACCACCACAACCCACAGCCACCCCCACTGCCTCAGAAAAGTTACATATCCTCAACACTCCACTTGTAGGCAAGTTCCTCCACCGCCTTCTTGCTGGCAAGCCTGGCAAAGCGCTTCTGTTCAAATCCATTGGATCTGCAATCAAGAAATACTCATCAGCCAGAATCCTGAACTGAACATTTATTTTTGAAAAAAGAGTTCACAATCTAATGAGCAAAAAGGAAAGTAAAGGCAATCATGTGAAAATATTTAAGACATAAGCAACAGAATCAGAAAGACAGAATAATCCACCCTCTTATTAGTCCTTGTTCAGTTCTTTCTCAAACTCTTTTGACAACTGTTTCAAACATTTATCGCTCTCTAAAGGCCCAACACACTCTCAGCTGATGTCTATGTATTATACTTTATCCATTCATTACACAAACAATTAGTGAATTCTTATTATATACTAGGCACTGTGTCATGAAAATGAGTATAACACAGCACCTATCCTGATAAACTCACAGACTAGTGGAGGAGATTGACATTTAAGCAAATAATTAAAACAAAAAGCATAGATTATGATAGAAATATGCATTGAGTATCATGGAAGCAGAGTGGGGATCTTACTCAGCTTGGGAGGGGGATGGACAAGAATGGTCAGCAAAGCCTTCGTGAAGGGGGCCCCCACGCTAAGTCTGAAAAGAAAGAGTTAACCAGAGGGCCAGAAGGGTCAGGAGGGCATTTCAGCACAGAGCATAGCACGAGCAACAACAGCAAAGGCACAAAAGTAAGAAACAGCATGGCACATGCAGGGAACCAAAGGCAAACTGGTATGGCTGGAGCCTCAAATATGAAAAGAGAGTAGCACGAGACAA
The DNA here is from genome assembly GCF_937001465.1 of Orcinus orca. Taxonomy (NCBI): domain Eukaryota; kingdom Metazoa; phylum Chordata; class Mammalia; order Artiodactyla; family Delphinidae; genus Orcinus; species Orcinus orca. The sequence continues at coordinate 93,558,132 of NC_064566.1, forward strand.
AGTTAGAAAGGTAGGTAGAGGGCAAATCATAATGAGCTCTGTAAGCCATAGTATAAAGCTTAGATTTCACCTAGTAAGGATAAATTTATTTTTTTTAATTTTTATTGGAGTACAGTTGATTTACAATGTTGTGTTAGTTTCAGGTGTACAGCAAAGTGAATCAGTTATACATATACACATATCCACTTTTTTTTTTTACATTCTTTTCCCATGTAGGCCATTACAGAGTATTGAGTAGAGTTCCTTGTGAAGGATAAATTTAAAGTGGGAGCATAAACTGCATTTCAAAGAGATCACTCTGGAGGAGACTGAAGGCAGGAAAGTTACTGCAATGGTCCAGGCAACAGATGATGAAAGTAATGATAAAGAAGAGGGACAGAAAGAGAGAAAACATAGTAGGACTTAGTGATTGATTAGTTATATAAGAGCAAAGGAGGAAGAGGTAAGTTTGACTCATGGGTTAATAATTTTAGTGACTAGATGAATGAGGCTGCCATTAACCAGGACAGAACACAAGAGTAGGAGCACGCTTAGAGTAGGGAAAGCTGATGAGTTCAGTTTTGAATATGTTTGCATTTAAGATGCCTCAAGTACATATCAACAGAGAAATCCAATGCACAGCCAGATACTCCAGACTGAGGTGCAAATACAGATTTGGGAATCATGTACATACAGCTGGTAAGTGAAGGTGTACTAGACTAGATTCAGCCAAGAGAGCACATGGAGTGAGAACAGGTAAGGGTTACAGATGGAGCCCTGAGAAACATTTAAGCAAGGGGCACAGAGGAACAGAAGTTCATAAAGGTGGCCGAGATGAAATGATAAGAGAAAATAACCAGAAGTAGGGTGTCATGGAAGTCACTACAGGGGTGAATTTCAAGGAGTGGCCCTCAACTCCCTTCTAATACCATGTACTTCGTCTTCTTATATAAACTTCTTGAAAGAGTCTTTATTCACTGTCTACTTCCTTATTTTTCATTCACTCCTTGACACATTAGAACCTGGCTTTTGTTTCACTATGCTATGGAGTTAACGCTCTCTCAAGTCATTACTGATCTTCCTTATTGCCAAACCCAGTGCTTTCTCCCTCTCATCTAATCAGTCACTAGGTCCTGCCATCTTATCACTTAACCAATTTCCCACTTCCTCCTCTCTCCATTCGTACTACCACTGTCATGGTTCAGACCTCCATCATCTTTAGCCTAATCTACTGCAACAACCTTGTATCTTGTCTCTCTACTTCCAAATGTGTGCCTTGCAAATGCTTCGTATGACTGCTACAATGCATCACCTATCTAGAATGTAGAGCTACTGTTAATCCACCAGTGGCTCCCCTCTGCCTCTAAGGTGAACACCAAGCTCCTCAGAAATGTTTCCAAGTCCTTCAGTGACCAGGCCCCTGCTTACCTTTCCAGCCCATCTCACACAACTCCATTTCACACTTACTGCTATCCAACATCAAACTGCTTATAACAGGCCCCCACCCCACCAAACACTAGGATGTTCCATATCCTTATGACCTTGCAATACAGGATGCTCTTCCTTAAATGTCCTCCCTTTCCTTCTTATCTTGGTTAATGACATCCCTTAAGACTTAGCTCATGTATCACCTCCTCTAGGAAGCATGCATTCCCTGACCAGTCTCCCAAGGCTGAATCTAACTACTCTTCCTTTGTGCTCCCAAGGCACCTTGAAAATCCTCTATAGTAATACTTAGCAAGTAGCACTGAAATTATTTACTTGTCTGTCTTCTCCTCTAGATAGAAAGTGAGTTGCTGTGCTCAAGGACCGTCTCTCACTAATTGTGAGACCCTGGCACCTAGTACATAGCTGCTTAAAATTATAATACATATGCTAAGTGCTACTGAACTGATTGGGATGACAGGCTTCCCTCTTTCCTAAGGCCTTCCCTAAGGGATCAGTTGGGTGAGTAGTGAAAGGGTGAGGAAGAAGGGAAGCTTATTATGAATGGCACCATCTCCAACCTTAGAAGCATGCATGGTGTTCTAGAGCACAAGGAAACCACTGCTTCTTGTCTTGGGGAATAAGTACTTAAGAGAATCAACACTAATATGATCAAACAGACAAAAGGTCCTATGAATAACAAACCAAACCCTAAACAGAATCAAAGAAACAAACTGCAAGAGAACACACAGTGGAAAGAGATTTAGACCAAAGAATCAGGTGCCCAAGGTCTAATTCCAGCTTTATCAGGTGAGCTGAAAGATGTTAAATTTATCGGGGCCTCCGTTTCTCTTTTAAATAATGTAAGTTAGTTTAATTGACCTTATGGGTTTTTCTAACTGTAACATACTATAGATCTGTTTTAGAAATATTCACTTGCCAAAAACAGACAAAAGCAGAAAACGCAATGAAAGAATAAATAATCAGAAAGAAAGCAAGGATGAGAAAGGGAACTAAAAGGAAAAATCTAGGAGAAAAGAAGAATGAGAAGTGTAGGAAAACTACTGGGAGAGATGGAGACAAATTATACCAGTTAAAAACCAGGTCAGGGAGAGTTCTGTTCTGGGTCCAGAATTTTGAAAAAAAAATAGAAAAAAGAAAAAAAGAATGAACTCAGTGTAGCAGGAGTATCTTTATGGTTGTGGCTATAAAAAGATCTACTTCTGGCTATACAGCAAATTAGTATTCTGAAAAACCCTCCTGTTACCAAAAAGCCGATATACAGTGTGCTGCAAACGAAAGCAGGAAAGGAGCCTGAAACCACAGCCACCCTGAGGATACCTGCCAATATCAGGAACTAGAGCTCTGGATTTAGATGGCAGCTTAAAGGACAGAAGATAATGCCTTAGGCCCATATAAAGCAGAGTGGTAGATTCCAGTCATGGCAGAGAACTCGTGCAAACTAACCTACACTCAGAAAACAATTATAAAATCTGGACAAAATATAAAGATACAAGTATCTGAAAGTATTTGAAGGCATGAGAGAGTGACCAAAAGCAGACAAAACTTGGGTGGGAGTCTGGGTGTCAGAAGAGATTTGTGAGGCTTTTTGCCAGAGGGCACTTCCCAAACTGCACAGCTCATGGAGGCAGAAAGCCACAGGCTTACTGGCTTAAGGTGTCAGTGCAGAGTGAGCAGAGCAGCTGGAAAATCAGGGAAGAAATACTGAAAGGGAGGGAGCTTCAAAAGGGATGAACTCCAAAATCTACATACAAACTGCACCCAAATCTTTGGCTAACTGCTAAACTGTGCTTGTGCAGGGGAAACCCCCTTGGGCCCCATGAAAAACCAGCAGCTAGAAACTGAAAGAACTGAGCAGAAATTTTAGCTGCTGCCCACTGCAAAGAAGTTAGAGTTTGGACTTAAAATACAGTCAAGTTAACTGTCTGCTGGAATAAAAATCAACACACTTCAAGGACTTCCCTGGTGGCGCAGTGGTTAAGAATCCACCTGCCGATGCAGGGGACACAGGTTTCGAGCCCTGGTCCGGGAAGATCCCACATGCCGTGGAGCAACTGAGCCCATGTGCCACAACTACTGAGCCTGTGCTCTAGAGCCCACAAGCCACAAGTACTGAGCCCTTGTGCCACTACTGAAGCCCGCGCGCCTAGAGCCCGTGCTCCGCAACGAGAGAAGCCACCACAATGAGAAGCCCGCGCACCACAATGAAGAGTAGCCCCGCTCACTGCAACTAGAGAAAGCCCATGCGAAGGCAACGAAGACCCAATGCAGCCCAAAATAAATTAAATAAATAATTAAAATAAATTAATAAACAAAATTAAAAATAAGATGGTTACACCATCTTATTAAAAAAATCAACACACTTCAAAGGAATATAAAAGAATTCAAAGTCTCTGCAATGTACCATTCATAATGTCCAGTATAACATTTTTAAGTGACCAGACATGTAAAGAAACAGTAAAATGTGATGAAACTCAAGAAAAAACTATGAATAGAAACCAATCTTGAGATAACCTAAATGTTGCAATGAGCAGACAGGAATTCAAAGCACCAATTATAAATATTCTCAAGGGAAAAAAAATGACGCATAATGAATGAATAGGTAGGAAATCTCAGCAGAGAAATATGTCAAATGGAAATTCTAGAGTTGAAAAATATAATAAACTAGCTGAGGGACTTCACTGATGGCACAGTGGTGCCCACCAATGCAGGGGACACGGGTTCGAGCCCTGGTCCGGGAGGATCCCACATGCCACAGAGCAACCAAGCCCATGTGCCATAACTACTGAGCTTGCACTCTAGAACCCGTGAGCCACAACTACTGAGCCCACATGCCACAACTACTGAAGCCCACGTGCCTAGAGCCCGTGTTCTGCTACAAGAGAAACCACTGCAATGAGAAGCCCATGCACTGCAATAAAGAGTAGACCCTGCTCGCCACAACTAGAGAAAGCCCACGTGCAGCAAAGAAGACCCAACGCAGCTAAAAATAACTAATAAATATATTTAAACTAGCTGAAACAAAAAATTCAGTGTATGAGCCTAATAGGCTAGAGATGGCAGAAGAGTCAATGAACTTGAAATCAGATCAAAAGAAATTATCCCACCTTAAGAACAGAGAGAAAAATAATGATAGAAAAATGAACAGGACTTCAGAGATCTGTGGGATAATATCAAGTAGTGGAAATAGTGTAATTGGAGAAGGAAAAGTGGTCTAAAAAAAAGGAATTGAACAAAAAACAGCCAAATACCTCCTAAATGTGAAAAACATGAACTCATAAATCCAAAAAGCTCAACAAACTCAAAAAAGGATAAATACAAAGAAAACCACACCTAGGTACATCATAGTCAAACTGCTGGAAACCAAAGACCAGAAGGAAATCTTGAAAGCTGCCAGAGAATATATTATAATGTGTATATGTTGGGGTTAGGGGGTGAGACAATGAAACAAATGAAATCTGAGGGTTGACTTCTAATTGGAAACAATGGAGGCCAAAAAGTGATGAAAAGTCTTTAAAGGGCTGACAGAGCTGTCATAGAAGTCTGGTACTGTCAATCCTGAGTTCTCTGTGTTGGTTTGAAACCTCAGGAGTTCCCTGGGTAAAATCTGAAATTGGCCCCCATACACGGAGGACAACGAGAGACCAAAGAAAGAGAGACCAAAGAAAGAGGCAGATCACTCCAGATTGGCAGGTGGCAGGTTTAATAAGCAAGGGAACTTACATACAAGGTTTGTCTTGGGCGCAGGACAAGTGGTTCTCCACACCTGCCTGCCAGAACCTTAAAAGTTTATATAGAGGCCTTATATATAAGGGTTCGGTCCAGATGGTCTCAACAACACCCTACTCTCTCAAGGCTATGTCCTTGAAATGGCTGCCAGTATGGGAAGAGTAGGCAGGATGTACATTCCAAGGACAGGGGAGAGGTAAGGGCCTCCAGTTGCCTGGGTCCAGCTCACAGGTCAACCAGTGGTCACATCCCCTTGATAACCTCCCTCAACACTATGCCAGTGAAACAACCCTTCGAAAACGAAGGTGAGAAAAAATTCTCTAATTTAATTAATAGAACTGTGCCAATACCAATTCCTGGCTTTGATAATGTACTATGGTTATAAAAGATATTATCATTGGGGGAAGTTGGGTGAATGGTACACTAATACACTGTACTATTTTTTCAAGTTCTTGTGAGCCTAACATTATCTCAAAATGAAAGCTGTTAAGAAACAAAGGTGAAATAAAGACATTTTCCTATCAACAAAAACTGAATTTTTTGCCAACAGACCTGCACTGAAGGAATATTAAAACTTTCTAATTTCTTTAGGAAAGAAGGAAGAATACCAGAAATTGTAACTATGTGAGTAAGTACTAACAACTATGTATTTTTTTCTTTTGTTTTCTTAGTTTCTTAAAAAAATATGTAACTGCAAAGTAAAAATTTTAACACTGTATTGTGGGATCTATACCATTTTTTATGTAATATGTATGAAAACAATAGCACTAAAAACAGAGGTTAAGTAGAACTGTAGTGTTGCAAGGTTCTTATATTTTATGTGAAATAGTACAATTATAACTCTCAGTAGGCTGTGATAAATTAAAGATACGTACTGTGATCCTTATAACACTGAAAAAAAAATTGCAGAAAGGTATAACTAAAAAGAAAACAGAGCAATTAAAATTCACTACTAAATTCACACACCTAAAAGCCAAAACACTGACAATACCAAATGCTGGCAAGGATATGGAGCAACAGAAATCCTCACTCTCTGTGGTAATGTAAAATGATACAGCCTCTTTGGAAGACAACTGGCGGTTTCCTATAAAATTAAACATAATCTCAACAATACAATATAGCAATCACTGGATATTTACCCAAGTAAACTGAAAACTATATCCACATAAAAACCCATACACAAATGTTTACTGCAGCTTTATTCACAACTGCTAAAAACTGGGAGCAACCAAGATATCCTTCAACTGGGGAATAAACAGACTGTGGTATACCTATCCAATGCAATACTACTCAGTGATAAACAAGGAATACAGTACTGATTCATGCAAGTACATGGATGAATCTTAAAATGCATTTTGCTAAGTGCAAAAGGTCAGACTCAAAAGGTTACACATTGTATGATTCCATTCATGTAACACTCTGGAAAAGACAAAACTATAGGGACAGAAAACAACAGCAGTAATTATAAGGGGTTGGTGGAGGAGGCATAAATGACTAAAAGGAGACTTACACAGGAAATTTTAGAATGATGGAACTATTCCATACAGTACTAGGGTGGTGAATGAATGACTCTACTCATTTGTTAAATCCCATAGAACTATACACCATAATGAGTAAACACTAATATAAGTAAACTATAAAAGAAAAAAATTACCCAGGATGTTTGGGGGGGGTATGGGGGCTGACTCTTTATGTTGGAAAATAGTATTTTGATTAGAAATTATAAGGGTAAGAACAAAATGAACTGCACATAAACGCTACACTCTAGATGGTAAATTAGCTTCTCATTTCTGAATTTCTCAATTTTGAAACTGTTTTACATGTGTCCTGGGATGAGCAAAATGGATGGTGGATGGTGGGTGCCAGGTTTCTCAATGTTGGGGAGGTAAGCAAAAAGGAAAGGTAATACTTGGTTAGAGTCAGTTACATCAACATGAACTCTTATTTATATATATATGTAAATATATGTGTATATATAACACACTTGCAGGTGGATAGACGCAGAAACAATTGTAGATATGTGTGTATACACAGACTATTATACACGCATTAACTAGCTCTGTCTGCTGAGAGGGTCTAGAAACAATGACACCTCAGTAACAACAAGCACTCTAGCAGTTGGATCTTGGTTTCTAAATATCTTTCTCCATTAAAAGCAGCCAGGATTTCTTAAAGAAATGGCTATTTTAGGCACTGGGGCAGAGAAAATACAATATGAGCCTGAAGCACCTTATAGTAACAGAAAGTCAAAGAATGCTCAAAAAATAAAAGGATAGGCATATAAAAGGGACTCCTGAGAAAACTCCCAATGGCCAAAGAACAAAACAATTTAAGCAACAAAATAAATAACATACTATTAGATTACTATACAAAGTATAAAATATACATGAGTCCATACTGATATAAACAAATGACTGAGCAAATAAATGGTGAGATGAAACAGATCTTCCTTACAGAAAAAGTCTAAATAATATATGTAGATATCCTTCTGTAGGTCTCCTTTTGAGTGCAAGCTGAACTCAGTTGACTCACTTCCAGAGAAGAGAGTATGAAAGAAGAAAAACAGCAATTTTAAAGCAGAGAAACCTGGCCAACACTCACTACCTTAACCCAGTGATCCAGGTTAACATTACTAGTGATGTCATGTGGATATCATGTAACCCCTAAAATGATGTGATGAGAAGGACACTCCACCACTGTGGAAGTCTTTCCAAAAACCCATACCCTCAGGCTAATCATGAGAAAAACATCAAACAAACTCAATTTGAGGAACAGTCAACAAAAATACCTGACCATACCCCCCCCCAAAAGTGTTAAGGTTACAAAGAACAAAGAAAGACTGAGAAACTGACACAGATCAGAAGAGACTGAGGAGACATGACAACTAAGTACAATGTGGTATCCTGAATTGCATCCCTGAACAGAAAAAGAACATTAATAGAAAACTGGTGAAAACTAAATAAAATCTGGTGCATTAATAATAACATACTAATGTTGGTTTCTTAGATTTGATTAATGTACCATGATAATATAACGAATGGTAACAAAACTGGATAAGGAGTTTACAAGAATTCTTTATACTATCTCTGCAAATTTTCTATAAATCTAAAATTATTCCAAATTACTTAAAAAAAGAATACAAAAAAATTTTTTCAAAACACTACCCCAAGCAACTGCAAAATACACATTATCTTCAAGTGCAAATGGGCTATTCACCAAGGTAAACCATATACTGGGCCATAAGACAGGCTTAATAAATTTCAAAAGATCAAAATATTACATAGTGTATTCTCTGACCTCAATGGAATTAAATTGGAAATCAATAACAATGAGATATCTAGAAAAGTCTAAATGTTTGGAATTCTAAAATACACTCATAAGTAAATCATGGCTCAAAGAATGAACCAAAAGGAAAATCAGAAAATATTTTGAATAAAATCCAACATACATTCCTGAAAAAAGACATTCCTTGGCAAACTAGGAATAGAAATTTCTCAACTCAATAAAGGAAATCTACAAAAAAAATTCTATAGTTTACAAGATATTTCATGGTGAAAAGGCTGAATGTTTTCCTCCTAAGGTTAGCAACAAGGTAAAATATGTCTGCTCTTACTGCTTCTACTCAACATTTGCACTGGAAGTTGTACCTAGTGCAATAAGGCAAGAAAAAGAAACAAAAGGCATCTGGATTAGAAAGGAAGAAGTAACACTGTTTATATTCACAGAGGACATGATCCTCTAGGTTCAAAATCTGACGGATCCTGCAAAAAAAGCCATTGTACGAAGTGACCTTTACTTCAAGGAAAGTGGCTGATAATATTTGTTGCCAATGATAAAATAGGAGCTTTCAAGCGTAAATTAGAATTTTGAAAAACTTGTACCCACTACCATGAACTCCTTTAGCTTCTAGTTATTTAAAGATTTTTGTGATGAGATCAAAGTTAATATTAATATGTATATATCATTATCTGATATTGTATATGAAATATGTTAACATTTGGAAGGTCTGAAAAACTCAGCAAACCAATGAACAGCAGATGATGTTATAAAATCATGCATGAGTAAAAGATCCATCCAAAATAGGAAAAAGACCAATGGATTTTAATCTAACAGTATGAAAAGCTTTTTGATATGGTTTCTGATTCCATATTACAAATAACCTTTAAGAAACTACCACTTATTGAGTTTTTGTGTAGTATTAAAAAAAATCTAGGGCTTCCCTGGTGGCGCAGTGGTTGAGAGTCTGCCTGCTGATGCAGGGGACACGGGTTTGTGCCCCGGGCCGGGAAGATCCCACATGCCGCGGAGCAGCTGGGCCCGTGACCATGGCCACTAAGCCTGCGCGTCTGGAGCCTGTGCTCCGCAACGGGAGAGGCCACAACAGTGAGAGGCCCGCGTACCACAAAAAAAAAAAAAAACCTAATACACCTTCCTTTTCTAACTACCTATGTATAAGGTTGAATTTTCTTCCTATATTTCAGCTAAACATACTGCAACAGACTAAATCCTGATGTCTTCTTGTACACACTGCTATATTTAAAATGGATAACCAACAAGGGCCTACTGTATAGCACAGGGAACCCTGATCAATATTCTATAACAACCTAATTGGAAAAAGAATAGATACATGTATATTTATAACTGAATCACTTTGTTATACACCTGAAACTAATACAACATTGTTAATCAACTATATACCAATATAAAATTAAAAGTTAAAAAATAAAATACAAAAAAAAAGTCCTGATGTTTTCTATCAGCCCAGACATTAATGAGATTTGCAAGAATGTAAATCAAAGCTATCCCGAATCTCACTTTTTTTTTGTTTGAAAAATATAGTTATTTCTCTTTAAAAACAGGGTAACTATGTTAACGTAATGGCTTTTTTTAAAGAATTAATAAATACTTTTTAAACTTCTTAGTTTAATTTCTAATATGGTAAATATTAACAGCTATAACCCACATAAACAAAACTTTTTAGAGTCCTCAATAATTATTAAGAGTGTAAAGGAGTCTTGAGAGGACAAATTTTGAGAGTCACTGTGCTAGATGACAGAACAATGTCCTTTAGCAGGCAAGAGATGGGATCTAACATGAAGTAGAGGGACTGACTTTGGATAGGAGCATATATAGTTCATCCATGATAGCAGAAAGGAATTTAGTGCATGTGGGTACAGATATGGGTAGGTGAAAAGACAAGGTGGTAGGGGCAGTGCAACATTACAAGTAACTCACTCCTAAGGCAGTGAAGAAAAGATTCAAGGGCTACATTTTAAAGATACAACATATAAAAGGCTTCAGACTAGCACCTATCATTCATCCCCTCCAAACCTTAGAAAATATCATTAGAAGTGATCAGTGTCAAAAACAAAGGGTATCCTAGCTGGACCACCTGAGTTATTTGCCCAGAGCTTTGAAAAGGAAAAAAGGAAGGAGTATTCTAAGCATGGGAAATGAGATTTGAGAAACAGAAGCAACCAAAGTGCATATTATTAACCTTGTGATTAGAGCAGAATATGAGGCAGAGTGTAGATGATTTGAGAACAGTCAGGGAAGGTTCGGGTTAGATGGAAGAGAAAACAAAACTGTAGGAAATATTCAGGTTTACCTGTCTACTCCATCCCAGCGATATCCAGGCCAGATATTAAACCTGTTGGGAGGAGGTGCTGGGCCACTGTAGCGAGGTCTCACTAATGACAGGAGAGGGAGAAAAGTTAGTTACCTACGTAATTCAAATCAGAGCTGGATGGCAGTGGGAAAAAATTTTTTTGTACAGAAGTATCTTGAGTTAAATCTAAATTCCCCAGTACAAGAAATCTGAAACTGTATGGGAAAGCCTTCTTTGCACATAGCTATGTATCATCACCCTACTGATTTTCTCTCTTCACGTAAGTCACCTCATTCTCTGAAGATTCCCAGAAGGCTCACCTTTCTTATTCTTGTCCTCCTTGGCCTTATTCTTCTTGATAAGCTTGGCCATGGGGTCCCCCTCTCTTTCTTTTTCTCTCAGCATCCGATCTAGATCTTCATCATCAATATAGCGGGCCAGAGGCTTTTGCATTTCCTTCATTGCATCCTCCACATTTTGTTGCTGCTGCCGGCTCTGTGCAAGCCTAGACAAAAAGAACCAGGAGTGTCTGTTATCCTGTTTAACATTTCCACTCTTACACTGAGATGTACTGCTACACTTGGAGAACCTCCTCTTTGCAGCAGCCTAGGCCAAATACTGAAAAAGGTAAAATTGTTGAATACCAACTGGAAGTGTGGAATATAACAGTATCTTAGGAAGGAGACTGAGGACACTGAATTTCCCATTCTTAAAAACAGCTTTGAAGGCAGAAGAATAGAGAAATGACTTCCTCCGGTCACTGCAGTCTTGTTTTTCCTTTCAGTGGTTCTCTTACCCTTTTCCCCACTGAGCATACAGCTCATCTCTCTCCGAGTCCTTCTGCGCTTTTCTCCTCTGCTCTAAACGTTCCAGTTTCAAATTCCTCTTACGACCAGACTTATCTCGAAATACGGTTTCAGCATACTGGAATTCAGCTGCAAAGGAAAATTATACTTTTAAAGATAAACACCAGGTATCAAAATCAGAAATAATATTCTAACAGCTGAAATCAACCACTTGGGGTTCTCATGCTAGATAAGAACTTTCACAGCCAGACTACTAGTAGTCCCTACCAACATCTAAGTGCATATTGGTAATGATCCTGAAAATTAATGTTTTTCAAGAAGGAAAAGAACCACTTGGACCCAATGAGAAGTTAAAATAATGCACAAAACCAGAGCTGAAATTTGACAGCAATTACAACTTTTAAATATCAAGTATAATAAGCTACATTAAAAAAAATAAAAGCTACAAGAGCCTCAACTGGTCTCTGCACTTTCACATTTTTACCTTCAAGTGCCACGGTCTCTTGGTCCCGTCTCTCGAGCTCCTGCAGCTCTCGCTGTATGTCAGTTAACACCAACCCAGTTTTAGCCCCAGAATACATGTGTGCAGCCTATGCAATGGAAAAGGGAGCATCCAACATTAATAAGATAATGCAGCAATAGACACCATGGGTATACACAGTTAGCTGTATTTTTGTCTGATAATCAGCAATAACCAAACCAAAAACTCTAGCTTTATATTCTTATTACCAACCACAGGATTCACAAAATAGACAAGAAATAAAACTGAATTTCATGGAAACTTAACAGTACTATCAAGCTTACGAGTAAACAGAAACACAAACCAACAATATGCTAAAGGGAAGGCTAAGCATCTGTATTTCTGACTTTACAGCATATAAACCGCACACATGAAGACTCTCAGGTCACCTGATCAGAAACCTCTATCAAGCTCTAAGCCCTCTGGTAGAGATCAACACTGATAAAATATTTCATTTAAATCACAAAGTCAAGCAGACCTAAGATCCTGAAATTGTGGCTATATTTCAGGATAATGACAAGATATAACCAAATCTAAACTTCTTACTAAACTCCACTCTGTATCAAGATAACAAACCAACCCACAATCAATGTATATACTTATATCCCAATATCCTTAAACAATGTGCTAAATTAAATTTGATTAATAGTAAATTGCCCATGGACTAAGCAGATACATAAAAATGTCAAGGAGTCCAGCTGAAACACAGACCTCACTCTGTTCCCCAAAAGAGAAGAACCCTACTTCCTGGGCTAGGGACAGGCTGGTCTACCCTACCAGGACCACATGGGCTACAGAGAAACTTACCTGAAACGTCTGTGTTAGAGGAAACGTGCACACCACAGGCTCTATCATTCTCTTTCTTAACCAACTCACTGGAATAACACCTTTTTTAAAATTTTTTTTATTTTTTATTTTTGGCTGCGTTGGGTCTTTGTTGCTGTGTGCAGGCTTTCTCTAATTAGGGCGAGTGGGGGCTACTCTTCATTGCGGTGCCCGGGCTTCTCATTGCAGTGGCTTCTCTTGTTGCGGAGCATGGGCTCTAGGCACGCAGGCTTCAGTAATTGCAGCACGTGGGCTCAGGAGTTGTGGCACACGGGCTTAGTTGCTCCACAGCATGTGGGATCTTCCCGGACCAGGGCCTGAACCCGTGTCCCCTGCATTGGCAGGCGGATTCTTAACCACTGCGCCACCAGGGAAGCTCTGGAATAACACTTCTTTACTAGTACTGGTGTTCTTTACAACACAATTACTCAGGGTTCATGCAGATTTGTTTTGCTAATTCAGGCTTCATCACAGATTTAAAATAATACAAAACACTTACTTCCCAGGCGATATGATTTCTAAAAGTCGTTTTATATTTTAAGCGCCTCTCTTTGAGCTCTGGAGACCTACAGTCCAATTTATAACAGCAGACTGCTTACACTAAATGCTTACTTTGTCCCAGGCACTGTGCTAAGAGCTTTACTTACTGACTCATTTAATTCCCACAAGAATCTTATGAAGTATGTACTACTATTATCCATATTTTAAAGATGAAGAAGCTGAGGCTTAGAGATATTATGTATCTTGCTCAAATCTCACAGATAGTACATATAAGAAGTACGATCCCAATATGTAACCTGTTTGACACAAGGTTCATGCTCCTAACTCCACTCTGTAAACTACATTCTCAGTTTATTCGTAAGAAAATAGGAAGTTTCTGTGGACCTATTAAAATGGGATTCATGGAACTGAGAGGATATAAAGGCAGAAGCTATTTAGGGAATCTGCTATTTGCAAGTTCACCCGGGCTGGGTTAGGCAGTCCTGACTTCAGAGAGAAGAAAAGAGCCCTAGAGGTCCCGTGAGCTAGATTTACTATGCTACTAAGAGTTACCTCTTGCTGCTTTGGCTTGGATCTCTGGGACTTGTACAGAGCTAGAAGACAGGCGTTATCTCTCTCTAAGAGAAGATATGGCTCCTGAAAATTCTTACCTTCTTTCCCAGAGGCTGACTCCTTCGAGGTGGAGACAGGTCAGAATCAGATGATTTGGCCCTCTGTTTCCTCCTTGGTGGAGAGAGGTCAGAATCAGAGTTCCAGTGCCTAGGTCTATTCCGTAGAGGTGACAGATCTGAATCAGAATCCCGGGGCCCTGAACTTTGTTTATGCCGTGGAGGAGAAAGATCTGAGTCAGAGGCTTTCCTACTGTCACTTGGGTAGGAAGAAGCATCCAACATGTGACTCTGATGTCTCCTGGGTGAAGAGCTTGTATGATATTTCCTATGGCTGGGGGAGGAGCCTGGAAATTAAACAGTGAAGTCTTTAATTCCCTTGGCAGAATCTAAAAAATGAATTTGTCAGGCTAATGTTCAATATTCATTTAGTCCTCTTGTGAGGAACTATCACCAACCTAAACACAATTATGAATGACATGGGAGAACAGCAAAGTGAAAGACAACTTTTAAAACCAATAGGCAGGATGTGGGGTTCTATTCCCAAGTTCCTAGCGACTGACTAGCATGTTGAGATCTCAACATACTCATCTGTGCCATATATATATATATATATATATATATTTTAGGTTATTAATCTGTTTTGAGTTTATTTTTGTGTATGGTGTTAGGGAGTGTTCTAACTTCTTTCTTTTACATGCAGCTGTCCAGTTTTCCCAGCACCACTTATTGAAGACTGTCTTTTTCTCCATTGTGTATCCTCGCCTCCTTTGTCATAGATTAGCTGACCACAGGGTGCGTGGGTTTATCTCTGGGCTTTCTATCCTGTTCCATTGATCTATATTTCTGTTTTTGTGCCAGTACCATATTGTCTTGATTTCTGTAGCTTTGTAGTATAGTCTGAAGTCAGGGAGTCTGATTCCTCCAGCTCCGTTTTTTTCCCTCAAGATTGCTTTGGCTATTCAGGGTCTTTTGTGTCTCCATACAAATTTTAAGATTTTTTGTTCTAGTTCTGTAAAAACTGCCACTGGTAATTTGATAGGGATTGCACTGAATCTGTAGATTGCTTTGGGTAGTACAGTCATTTTCAAAATATTGATTCTACCAATCCAAGAACATGGTATATTTCTCCATCTGTTTGTGTCACCTTTGATTTCTTTCATTAGTGTCTTACAGTTTTCTGAGTACAGGTCTTTGACCTACTTCGGTAGGTTTATTCCTAGGTATTTTATTCTTTTTGTTGCAATGGTGAATGGGATTGTATCCTTAATTTCTCTTCCTGATCTTTCGTTGCTAGTGTATAGGAATGCAAGAGATTTCTGTGCATCAATTTTGTATCCTGCAACTTTACCAAGTTCAATGATTAGCTCTAGTAGTTTTCTGGTGGCATGTTTAGGATTTTCTCTGTATAGTATCAAGTCATCTGCAAACAGTGACAGTTTTACCTCTTCTTTTCCAATGTGTATTCCTTTTATTTCTTTTTCTTCTCTGCTTGCCATGGCTAGGACTTCCAAAACTATGTTGAATAATAGTGGTGAGAGTGGACATCCTTGTCTTGTTCCTGATCTTAGAGGAAATGCTTTCAGTTTTTCACCACTGAGAATGATGTTTGCCGTGGGTTTGTCGTATACGGCCTTTATTATGTTGAGGTAGGTTCTTTCTATGCCCACTTTCTGGAGAGTTTTTATCATAAATGGGTGTGGAATTTTGTCGAAAGCTTTTCCTTCATCTATTGAGATGATCATACAGTTTTCCTTCTTCAATTTGTTAATATGGGGTATCACATTGATTGATTTGCGTAAATTGAAGAATCTTGCATCCCTGGGATAAATCCCACTTGATCGTGGTGTATGTTCCTTTTAATGTGCTGCTGGATTCTGTCTGCTAGTATTCTGTTGAGGATTTTTGCATCTATGTTCATCAGTGATATTGGCCTGTGGTTTTCTTTTTTTGTGACATCCTTGTCTGGTTTTGGTATCAGGGTGATGGTGGCCTTGTAGAATGAGTTTGGGAGTGTTCCTTCCTCTGCAATTTTTTGGAAGAGTTTGAGAAGGATGGGTATTAGCTCTTCTCTAAATGTTTGATAGAATTCACCTGTGAAGCCGTCTGGTCCTGGACTTTTGTTGGAAGATTTTTAATCACAGTTTCAATTTCATTACTTGTGATTGGTCTGTTCATATTTTCTAATTCTTCCTGGTTCAGTATTGGAAGGTTATATACCTTTCTAAGAATTTGTCCACTTCTTCCAGGTTGTCCATTTTATTGGCATGGAGTAGCCTTGTAGTAGTCTCTTATGATGCTCTGTATTTCTGCGGTGTCCATTGTAACTTCTTTTTCATTTCTAATTTTATTGATTTGAGTCCTCTCCCTCTTTCTCTTGATGAGTCTGGCTAAAGGTTTATCGATTTTATCTTCTCAAAGAACGAGCTTTTAGTTTTATTGATTTTTGCTATTGTTTTCTTTGTTTCTATTTCATTTATTTCTGCTCTGTTCTTTATGATTTCTTTCCTTCTACTAACATTGGGTTTCGTTTGTTCTTTCTCTAGTTCCTTTAGGTGTAAGGTTAGATTGTTTATTTGAGATTTTTCTTGTTTCCTGAGGTACGATTGCATTGCTATAAACTTCCCTCTTAGAACTGCTTTTGCTGCATCTCATAGGTTTTGGATCGTCGTGTTTTTGTTGTCACTTGTCTCTAGGTATTTTTTGATTTCCTCTTTGATTTCTTCAGTGATCTCTTGGTTTTTTAGTAATGTATTGTTTGCCTCCCTGTGTTTGTGTTTTTCACAGTTTTTTCCCTGTAATTTATTTCTAATCTCATAGCATTGTGGTCAGAAAAGATGCTTGATATGATTTCAATTTTCTTAAATTTACTGAGGTTTGATTTGTGACCCAAGATGTGATCTATCCTGGAGACTGTTCCGTGTGCACTTGAGAAGAAAGTGTAATCTGCTGTTTTTGGATGGAATGTCCTATAAATATCAATTAAATCTCTCTGGTCTATTGTGTTATTTAAAGATTGTTATTTCCTTATTAATTTTCTCTCTGGATGATCTGTCCATTGGTGTAAGTGAGGTGTTAAAGTCCCCCACTATTACTGTGTTACAGTCGATTTCCTCTTTTATAACTGTTAGCATTTGCCTAATGTACTGAGGTGCTCCTATGCTGGCTGCATATATATTTATAATTGTTATATCTTTTTCTTGGATTGATCCCTTGATCATTATGTAGTGTCCTTCCTTGTCTCTTGTAACATTCTTTATTTTAAAGTCTACTTTATCTGATATGAGTACTGCTACTCCAGCTTTCTTTTGATTTCCATTTGCATAGAATATCTTTTTCCATCCCCTCACTTTCATTCTGTATGTGTCCCTAGGTCTGAAGTGGGTCTCTTGTAGACATAGCATATATATGGGTCTTGTTTTTGTATCTATTCAGTGAGCCTGTGTCTTCTGGTTGGAGCATTTAGTCCATTCACATTTAAGGTAATTATCGATATGTATGTTCCTATTACCATTTTCTTAATTGTTTTGGGTTAGTTTTTGTAGGTCCTTTTCTTTTCTTGTGTTTCCCACTTACTGAATGAGATCCTTGCTGGGTAATCTTGGTTGTAGGTTCTTCCCTTTCATCACTTCAAATATATTGTGCCACTCCCTTCTGGCTTGTAGAGTTTCTGCTAAGAAATCAGCTGCTTAACCTTATGGGAGTTCCCTTGTATGTTATTTGTCATTTTTCCCTTGTTGCTTTCAATAATTTTTCTTTGTCTTTAATTTTTGTTAATTTGATTATTCTGTGTCTCGGCATGTTTCTCCTTGGGTTTATCCTGCCTGGGACTCTCTGCACTTCCTGGACTTGGGTGGCTATTTCCTTTCCCATGTTAGGGAAGTTTTCGACTATAATCTCTTCAAATATTTTCTCGGGTCCTTTCTCTCTTCTCCTTCTGTGACCCATATAATGCGAATGTTGTTGCCTTTAATGTCGTCCCAGAGGTCTCGTAGGTTGTCTTCATTTCTTTTCATTCTTTTTTCTTTATTCTGTTCTGCGGCAGTGAATTCCACCATTCTGTCTTCCAGGTCACTTATCCATTCTTCTGCCTCAGTTATTCTGCTATTGATCCCTTCTAGTGTATTTTTCATTTCAGTTATTGTACTGTTCATCTCTGCTTTTGTGTTCTTTAATTCTTCTAGGTGTTTGTTCCTGAATTCTTCTAGGTCTTTGTTAAACATTTCTTCCATCTCCTCGATCTTTGCCTCCATTCTTTTTCCAAGGTCCTGGATCATCTTCACTATCATTATTCTGAATTCTTTTTCTGGAAGGTTGCCTATCTCCACTTCACTTAGTTGTTTTTCTGGGGTTTTATCTTGTTGCTTCATCTGGTACATAGTCCTCTGCCTTTTCATTTTGTCTGTCTTTCTGTGAACGTGCTTTACATTCCACAGGCTGCAGAACTGTAGTTCTTCTTGCTTCTGCTGTCTGCCCTCTGGTGGATGAGGCTATCATCTGTGTCATATTTATCCATACAGAGAGTGGGCAAAAAACAAACTGCACTCAGGTCTCAGTGGTGTGGTGAAACTTAAAACTACCTGGATTATATTCTCATGTCCTCAGACTAAAGTATAAAAATGTATTTGAATTTAAAAATTAAAATAGTACCTAGGGACAAAAGATGGAGTAAACAAATTTCACCACACAGCTGTGAATCGTAGACATAAGCATCACAAATCACCTTCCCCAAAAGCAATCTGCAATACATATCAACAGTCCTAAAAGCACAGAACCCTCTGACCCAATAAATCCATTTCTATTGTACTTAGTTTCCTAGGAAACATATCTACAAGTACTTCAATTCCCCAGAAATCTATCTAGAAGTAGATAAGGAAATAATTCAGAACAGGGCAACAGTTTATGTATAAGGATGTTCATTATAGAATTATAAAAGAAAAGGTTTAGAAATAACCTAAAATGTGCAACATTAGGGAAATGGTTAAGTAAACACCAACATAAATTATATTAACAAAGAGATGTTTTACGACATGGGGAAGATAATGTTAAGTGTAAAACAACAGGCAAGATTACACATGCAATATGTATTTACTGCCTAGACAAGTCTCAACTACATCAGAAATGAAAAGAAAAAAAAAAAGACTAAAAGGACATTGGTTACAACACTAGCAGTGGCTGCCTCTGAATGACAGAATTTTGTATGACCTTTTTCTACATTTCTGCATTCTATACATGCAACAAACATGTATATAATATCTTTACATGAGGTGGGGAGAATAAACAAAAGGATATATAAAAATTTCCTCCCTGCTACTGTAAATTTTTAACTCTCCTCAGCCCAACCTGTCACCACTTCCCTCCAGTTTTTAAAACTTCTCCAAAGCTCCATTCTCATTTCTGAAGATCACAAATACCTAATAAAGCAACTAAAATGTCCAAAAGAAAGTGCCTCAGGAACAAGTGTCTCTCATGGACAATCAAATGCTCACCTTTAGAATCATGCTGCTTACTTCCAAAACGGGATTTTGCTTGCTTTTTCCGTGGAGGAGAGAGTTCCGAGTCATATTCATACTTGCTGTTCTTTGGGAGTGATAGATGAGAAGGTCCTGGCCCCTTCCGATGTGGAGAAGTTTTACTAGAACTTTCTGGGGCTTTACTGCTTTTGGTTCTGGGCAGTGAATGAGGGACATTAGAAGCCAAGTCAGGGGAATTATGACGGGCCCTCCTGAGCTGTGGTGTGTCCACAGAGTCAAGAGTCCTTCTAGGCTGAGCTGTGTCAGGGGAGCTGTTATGGGCCCTTCTGCGAGGAGAGTTATCTGAGGAATTGTGGTGGGCTCTCCTAGGTGGAGATGGATCTGGTGTGTCATGACGGGCCCTCCTAGGAGATACACCTGAAGAATGACGGTAAGGCTTCCTGATGGGAAAAGGATCTGGTGAATCATGACGGGCCCTCCTTGGGGGAGATGGGTCTGAGTCATGATGGGCCCTCCTGGGGGGAGATGGATCTGGGGAATCATGACAGACCCTCCTAGGAGGAGATGAATCCGGGGTATCGTGACGGACCCTCCTAGGAGATGACTCCGGGGTATCATGACGGACCCTCCTAGGACGCAATGAATCCGGGGTGTCATGACAGACCATCCTAGGAGGAGATGAATCCAGGGGGTCATGACGGACCCTCCTGGGAGGAGATGAATCCAGGGTGTCATAACAGACCCTTCTAGGAGGAGATGAATCCAGGGTGTCATGACGGACCCGCCTAGAAGGAGATGAATCCGGGGTATCATGACGGGAATGTCTGTGTGAGGGCAGATCTTCACTGTGGCCTAAACAGAAATAGCAAAAAGTCAGATTCCTACAAATGCTCTGTTCACCCCTGTAACCAAAGTTTCAAAAGATGCCCCAGCAGGATACATCTCAAAACTACTCAGAAAGCCCAAAAGGTATGCACAACTCTTACTTAGGGGTAGTAAACCAGCACTCATGTATATCCTAAGAATAATCTCTCATGTTTGCCTAACAAGTCATAAATCTGCAAAGTATTTTAAATGTATTTTTCATGTTACATCTTGTTAGGTAAGCAGGGCAGGTATCCTTGCTTTACAGACATGAAAACACAGACTCCAGGAAACTAAGTGATTTCTTACCTAGGGGTCATAGCTACTAAGATGAAGAGATAGGCTAGAACTCCAGCCTTCTAACCCCCAATCCAATGTTCTTCCCAAAACCTTATTTGTACAGAGTTCCCCATCAGAAGCTCCTACTGATATTTAGCCTAGATAATTCACAGTTTGTATCCACTCTTCTTTCAAAAGGCAAATTGACTAAATCTGTGCCACATCAAAATGAAATGCTGTTAACTATTTAATCCCTGCCATTATGCTCTTTATTAGAGTTGGGGAGAGCACCAGAAAGAAAGGATCCGCATTTACTGATCACCTACTGCATGCCCATTATTTATTATCTCATTTAATTCTCATAACAAGCCTAGGAGATAAACACTGTTATCCCTATTTTATAGATGAAGAAGTTGATACTCAGCAAGATTAAGTAGTTTGCCAAAGTGATCCTGCTAGTAAGTGGTGGAATGAATATCCAAATCCAGATTTGTTTGACTCCAGAGTCCATGTGCAATCTTTGAAAAGGAAAGCATTTGAGACTTTCAATATTCAAAGGCATAACAGAATGAAATGTTTATAGCAAATCAGGACAGTTCCAAAATCCAGTTTCTCTTCCCCCTCTATTTCTCATCACTGAGCTCCCTAAACAAAGAAAATACAAACACAAATAAAAGTTGGGTAGGACCCAATGAATACTTGTTAAATGGATGAATGAAACGAAGTCAGCTCCTTTACTCTGGAGAATAGGATCCTCTGACTGGAATCCACCCCTCAGAGAAAAGTACTGATATCTGTGGGGTACCTGACAGTAAGTCTAATCCACGAGGTTGATAAATTCCATGATATTTATAAAAAGGAAGTAAGGGTCAGAGATCAGTCAGGATATTTCCAGTAACCAATGGGCCAGTGAGGGTGAGGCAAATAAAAAACAACTATGCACGTTTATGTTTGTGTGTGTGTGTGTCTCTGTGTGTCACTTCCTAGACCTACAGATATGGAAATCAGAAGATTCTCTCTGAAAAAAAGATTGTGAAGAAGACTGGAAACACAGCCACACGATAAGGCAGAAAATAATAGATATGAGTGAACAGGATTCTGATAAAATAATACTGATAATAAAGTTTTTATTCATAAAACATAATAATAATGTACTAAAAATTGAGGCAAAGGTGGTCATTAACCAATAGCCAATTGTCACTTTTTTATGCATTTTTTTCTAATCATAGTTTTAGGATAATTAACCTAAAGGCATAAAGTATAACACAGAAAGAATAAATTCTGTTTAGGAGTTAATTCTTCTACACTCCATATGTGAAAGGGAACAAGCATCAAGGGTAAACAGGAGTTAACTATCAAGACGCAAGATCCTTCCTTATGTGAGAATGGAACAGAGAGGGTAAAAATCAGCACTCTTCCACTGGCCACACAGAGCCCAAATGACTGCTGGGACCAGGGCTGTGACTCACTGGGACCAAGTATTTCTTAGTCTGTGTCCCTTAGTAAGCAGACCTACCACCAAGTTTTTGGAAAAGGGGAAATGACTGCTAAGCCCCAAGTGATGATTTACCAAAGAGCAGTAGGCTGTAAGAATCAAATACCTATTAGAAATTCAAGAAATATGTCTTAATGGCAACTCTTTGTGCTGGGCAGAGGGAATACTAGGGCAAGTAAGACTAGGTCTCATTTCTGCTCAGACATAACAAATGTCCTTTACCAAACTCTCAAGAACTCAAAAAATGTTTTAAATAGATAGTTAAATTACTAGCCTAGGGAGAGGGTGTAGAGTGGCAAATGGAGGATAATGTGCTGCAAAATACCAATAATTAAGGGAAGAACAAAGAAAGATTTATTAATACAAAAAGAGAAGATAGAAAACATTGATCCTTGGCCCATACATGTGTCACTTCAACCTGGTAGAGGACAGAGGTTGCTTTAGTCTCCAAATTCTGTTCCTCAGATTCTGATAAACTCCTCCAAATATATACTAAGTGCTCTCCTATTCTGGGCCAGAAAGGAGTGGGTGCTGAAAGACACCCAAATGAGTCACTTCCTGACCTCAGTAACCCTAAAACCAAAATATAAGAAAAAGTGGAATACTTGGTCTCTCAGTTCTCATATCTTACTACCTCTGAATAAGTTCCGAATTCTTTTTCACTATATTTTTCAGGATCGGTGACACACTAAAATAAACTATGCATTCATCTAAAAAGAAAAGTGTAGGATAGAAAAAAAAGGCTTCCCTCAAATCCAACAATACATAAAAAGGATCATACACCATGATCAAGCATGATCAAGTTGGATGCAATCCAAGGTCACAAAGGATGGTTCAACATACACAAATCAAATCAATCAGTGTGATACACCACATTAACAAAAGGAAAGACAGAAACACATGATCGGGCTTCCCTGGTGGTGCAGTGGTTGAGAGTCCGCCTGCCGATACAGGGGACACGGGTTCGTGCCCCGGTCCAGGAAGATCCCACATGCCACGGAGCGGCTGGGCCCGTGAGCCATGGCTGCTGAGCCTGCGCGTCCGGAGCCTGTGCTCCACAATGGGAGAGGCCACAACAGTGAGAGGCCCGCGTACCGCAAAAACAAAAACGAAAACAAAAAAAAAAAAAAAATGATCGTTTCAGTAGACAAAGAAAACGCATTTGACAAAATCCAACACCCATTCATGACAAAAACTCTCACCAAAGTGGGTAGAGAGGGGACATATCTCAACATAATAAAAGCCATTTATGACAAACCCATAGCCAACTGTCACTTTTGTTATGCATTTTTTTTCTAATCAGAATTTTAGGATAATTAACCTAAAGGCAGAAAGTATAATACTTTTTTTTTCCTACTATATATCACAGGGAACTATATTCAATATCCTGTAATAAACCATAATGGAAAGCAATATAAAAAAGAATGTATATATAATTGAATCACTCTGCTGTACAGCAGGAATTAACACAACACTGTAAATCAACTATACTTCAATTAAAAAAAAAAAAGACACTTCTGAGTAAGAGATGAGTAACCATCAGGAAGAACAATTCAAAAGTTTTACACAGGGCTTCCCTGGTGGTGCAGTGGTTGAGAGTCCGCCTGCCGATGCAGGGGACATGGGTTCGTGCCCCGGTCCAGGAAGATCCCACATGCCATGGAGCGGCTGGGCCCGTGAGCCATGGCCGCTGAGCCTGCGCGTCCGGAGCCTGTGCTCTGCAGTGGGAGAGGCCACAGCAGTGAGAGGCCCGTGTACCGCAAAAAAAAAAAAAAAAAAGTTTTACACAGAGATAATACTTTAAGTAAGAATTATAAAATATAAAAGTCTCTACAAAGGCCCCCCAGGCTATGTAGTTCAAATGTCAAAAGATCTAAAGCTGTCTCCATTCAGTGGGCCTGATTTGTATGAAAAAGCAAATATGCAGTTTTCATGTAAAGAAATAAACATATTGTGTCTTGATGTGAACCAGATAGCAATGCTATTTTGCAGTTCACATTTTCTAGCTCAGCAAATCATTTACACACAGGATTATATTCATATTGAAAAGAATCTTTTGTCTAGGTGATATGATTACCTTTGATAACTGGCACTTACTTCATAGCCAATGGAGCTATAATACTCAACAGTGAAAAACTGAAAGCTTTCCCCCTAAATTCAGGAAAAAGACAAGGATGCTCACTCTCACCACTTCTATTCAACACAGTATTAGAAGTCCTAGCCACAGCAATCAGACAAGAAAAAGAAATAAAACCTATCTAAACTGGAAAGAAAAAATAAAACTGTGACATGATACTCTACATAGACAACCCTAAAGCCACCACACAAAAATGATTAGAACTAATAAATGAATTCAGCAAGATAGCAGGATATAAGATTAATATACAGATATCTGTTGCATTTCTTTTACACTAACAATGAAACATCAGAAAGAGAAGGTAAAAAAAAAAATCCTGGTTAAAACAGCATTAAAAAAAATTACCTGGGCATAAACTTAACCAAGGAGGTGAAAGACCTATATGCTGAAAACTACAAAACACTGACAAAGGAAACTGAAGATGATTCAAAGAAATGGAAAGATATTCTGTGCTCTTAGATTGGAAGAATTAATATTGTTAAAATGGCCATACTACCCAAAGCAATCTACAGATTTAATGCAATCCCTATCGAAGTACCCATGACACTTTTCGTAGAACTAGAACAAGTAATCTTAAAATTTATATCGAACCACAAAAGACCCAGAATTGTGAAAGCAATCCTGAGAAAAAAATAATCAAGCTGGAGGTATAACCCTCCCAGACTTCAAACTATGCTACAAAGCTACAGTAATCAAAGCAGCATGGTACTGGCACAAAAACAGACACACAGATCAATGGAACAGAATAGAGAGCTAGAAATAAACCCACACACCTATGGTCAATTAATCTATGACAAAGGAGGCAAGAATATATAATGGAGAAAAGACAGTCTCTTCAACAAGCGGTGCTGGGAAAACCAGACAGCCAAATGTAAAACAATGAAATTAGAACATTCCCTCACACCATATACAAAGATAAACTCAAATGGTTTAAAGATCTAAATGCAAGACCTAAAACCACAAAACTCCTAGAAGAGAACATAGGTGAAACATTCTTTGACTAAATTGTAGCAATATTTTCTCAGCTCAGTCTCCTTAGGCAAAAGAAATAAAAGCAAAAATAAACAAATGGGACCTAATTACACTTATAAGGTTTTGCACAACAAAGGAAACCATCAACAAAACTAAAAGACAACCTATGGAATAGGAGAAAATATTTGCAAATGATGCAACCAATAAGGTATTAATATCCAAAATACACAAACAGCTCATACAACTCAATATCAAAAAAACAACCCAATCAAAAAATGGGAAGAAGACCTGAATAGACATTTTTCCAAAGAAGACATACAGATGGCTAAAAGGCACATGAAAAGATGCTCAACACCCCTAATTATTAGAGAAATACAAACCAAAACCACAATGATGTATCACCTCACACCTGTCAGAATGGCTATCATCAAAAAGTCTACCAATAACAAATGTTAGAGAGCATGTGGAAAAAGGGAACCCTCCTCCACTGTTGGTGGGAATGTAAATTGGTGCAGCCACTGTGGAAAACAGTATGGAGGCTCCTTAAAAAACTAAAAATAGAACTACTATATGATCCAGCAATTCCACTCCTGGGTATATATCTGGAAACAATAAAAATACTAATTCAAAAACATACATGCACCCCAATGTTCATAGCAGCACTATTTCTATAGCCAAGACATGGAAACAACCCAAGTGTCCGTCAAGAGACTACTGGTTTAAGAAGCTGTGGGATAGACACACACACACACACACACACACCGAAATATTACTCAGCCATAAAAAAGAATGAAATATTGCCACTTGCAGCAACATGGATGGACCTAGAGAATATCATACTAAGTAAGTCAGAAAAAGACAAATATTATATGATATAATTTATATGTGGAATCTAAAAATTAATACAAATGAATCTATATACAAAACAGAAACAGACTCACAGACATAGAAAACAAACTTATGGTTACCAAAGGGTAAGGGGGGAAGGGATAATTTAGGAATATGGAATTAACAGATACAAACAACTGTACCTAAAATAGATAAGCAACAAGGATTTACTGTATAGCACAGGGAACTATATTCAATATCTTATAATAACCTATAATGGAAAATAATCTGAAAAAAGATATATATATATATGTATCTGAATCACCTTGCTGTACACCTAGAACTAAAACAATCTTGTAGACTATACTTCAATTAAAAAAGAAAAAAGCCTTCTCCTATAAATGGGAAATTCAGATTTACCTATTGTTGGAACTCACCTCCCAGAAGCTTCCATTTGGCACTGGAACGAAAGGCTTCCATCTGCTTTACCTCTTCCGGCCGCTCATCCACAAACTCAGCCACCTGTGGGAGTGAGAACAATACGTTAAGGAAATCCACAGGATCCAGCCAAGTAACACTGTTGTTGTCTCAAGAACCTGAAGCTACAACTATTCCATTCCTAATAATACAGGGCACACGAAGACCCAAAATGGCCATGAAGAAACAAGTACTGGTCCTCAGTTACATTTGCTCCATAAACATGTGATTGGCACTGGATGGTTTAACTATAGATCTTTCTCTGACTAATCAATTTCCCTCCAGAGGTTAATTTCTTTCATTACATACCTTCTTATTAATGTGCCAGGTATACAACTGCCACTTGTAAGCTAAAAGCTAAACTCCTTTTACCCTTTTACTTTTACATTCAGAGTGAAAACACAGGCAGGTTTCCTGTCATCCTATCATTCATTAAGGGCTTTGGACTCCTTATGAAAACTTTCTTATTGTAGGTAGTCACAATGACAGTTTTTATAGTATCCAACCAAAAGAAGTCAATAAAATGTACACAGACTCATAGAATTTTTAAGGGATAAGACCATATTTCATATCATCCAAATTCCCAAACAAATTTGGAATCTTCTCTACAGTATACCTGATAAATGATCACTCACATAGTCCCTCCCTGACAGGGAACTAATTCACTGACATGGAACTCATGTTACAAGGCAGTCCACTGCACTTTGGGGCTAGAAAGTTCTTAGTTTCATTGGACCCATATCTACCTTCCTATAACTTCTTTCCATCCACCCTAGTCCTACCTCTGATGCAACTGATCCCCTTTCCACATGACAGACCTTCAAAGATGGCTGGCATAATAAATTCTAATTACACAGTAGCAACTATGAGCAAGGCACTGTGTTTTGTGCTTTACTTATATTATCTCACTTTATCCTCACAAAAACCCTGGAAAGAAAGGTTCCACACTACTAAGAGCAAACTATGGCTCAGAGAAGTTAAGTAACTTTCTCAACCTAGCAAGTGGCACAACTGAAACTCAAACCCAGGTTTGAATTCCCCTCTACTTCTTCTCTTCTCCCAAGATCCTACCATCATTCTTCATATAACCTAGTTTTGAGATCTCTCACTGGGCATTAAAAACACAGGCTTTCAAACAAGATGGGGCTTCCCTGGTGGCGCAGTGGTTAAGAATCCGCCTGCCAACGCAGGAGACACGGGTTCGAGCCCTGGTCCCGGCACATCCCACATGCTGCAGAGCAACTAAGCCCGTGCGCCACAACTACTGAGCCTGTGCTCTAGAGACCACGAGCCACAACTACTGAGCCTGCATGCCACAACTACTGAAGCCCGTGCGCCTAGAGCCCGTGGTCCACAACAAGAGAAGCCACCGCAATGAGAAGCCCGTGCACCACAACAAAGAGTAGCCCCCGCTCGCCGCAACTAGAGAAAAGCCTGCATGCAGCAACAAAGACCCAATGCAGCCCAAAATAAATAAATAAATAAATTTATTTTTAAAAAAACAAGATGAATTGAGATCTAAATTCCCAGCTTTGCCCCTTAATATTTGTATAACCTTTGGCAAATTATGCTCTCTAAGCCTCAATTTCCTCATTTGTAAAAGCAGGATCAAAGGATTGCTATGAGGATTCAACAGATAATTCATGTAAGCTTAGCAGTGCTTGGTACATGGTAAATTACACTTATTAATCTTGTGCTGCCACTATTACTGTGGTTGTCCTAATTATTGGTTGTGATAATCCTGGAGTAACAAAAATGAATTCAATAACCAAGGTCTGTTGTAACAAGCATAGAGTCTAGCAGTAGGGCTAAAGCTTCCTTTATGTAGGTTTTGGGACAATCATAAGAGAAAAAGACAATATTATGAAGGAAAATTAACAGACCTGACTACAAAAAATCAAAATTTTTAAATATCAAAAACTATTATAAATGAAGAGGCAAATGACAAAATATACCTACGGCATGTAAAACAGATAATATATTCCTATTATACAAATATCAAATAAATCAATGAAAAAAATAAAAACTCCAAGTTTCTAAAAAAATGGACAAATACAAGAAATTCATAAAATACAAAAGCCCAATAAACATATGAAAAATCATTCATTTGACTATTTTTTCAAAGAATATGGATACCACTGTTCACCTGCCAAATTGACATAGGTTTGCAGTTGCTTTGTTGATGTGAATAATGTTCCAATATTGATGAAGAAATGGGGAAACTGACATTCCCATACACCTCTAGTGGGAGTGCAAATTCATACCACCTTTTGGAAAGCAATATGGGAAACACCTAAAATGACCATACTCTCTAACCTATTGCTTTCACTTCATAGGAATAAAGAAATAAATGGATTCTTACAATGATTTATGTCCAAAATGTTTATTAAATCATTACGATATTTTAAAACAGGAAACAACCCATACAGCCAGTAATAAGACAGCTTAAATTAATATGTATATTGAGCTACTATGCAACCATTAAAAGTCACATTCTCAAAGAATTTTTTAAAGTCTTACTAAAGTATTGACAACATAACTATTAAGTGAAAGAGCAGCCTCCAAAACCATATGTATAGTATAATCCCAATTATATTTGAAAAAATAAATAAAATACAAGTATTACAATCTATGAATTAAAGCATCTAAACGTTAGCAGTTGTTATCTCTGGATGGTCACAGTAAAAGTGATTATATATTCTTTTTAAAACTTAAACGTTCTTACAATTCCAAAATATTCTATAATAAACATGTATTGCTTTCATAAAATAAAAAAATAGGGCTTCCTGGTGGCACAGTGGTTGAGAGTCCGCCTGCCAATGCAGGGGACACGGGTTTGAGCCCTGGTCCGGGAGGATCCCACATGCCGCGGAGCAACTGAGCCCATGCACCACAACTACTGAGCCTGTGCTCTAGAGCCTGTGAGCCACAACTACTGAAGCCCGCACGCCACAACTACTGAAGCCCGCGCGCCTAGAGCCCGTGCTCCGCAACAAGAGAAGCCACCGCCATGAGAAGCCTGCGCACCGCAATGAAGAGTAGCCCCCGCTCGCCTCAACTAGAGAAAGCCTGTGTGTAGCAACGAAGACCCAACAAGGCCAAAAAAAAAAATGAATAAATAAATTAATTAATTTTTAAAAAATAAATAAATAAAATTTAAAAATAACAACAAATGTTATAAACATTAACTAGGCTTCAGTAATTCATTCTGACTGAAACTAAATTGGCTCCTCACGATCACTATTTCCCTTCTAATTACTAACAAACCTTCTTCTAAATAATCTATCAATATTATAGAATATGCTGGGGATTAACATTAAACATACTCATCTGGAATTCACCTTTACAACCTTTTAGTATAATACAGCCTATCAACAGCTCTCCTTTTCACCTTGTTTCTCAGCAATTCTGAGCAAGGTTCCATGACCACACCAATGCTAACTTATTTGCCTATGCTTTTACCCACCTGGCTCTTACTCATCCTTTAAAATTCAATTCAGATATTTCCATCCTTCATGGAATTTCCCAGTGGAATAAAAAGTATGCTATCTCCCTTGTGTTCTAATGGCACCTGGTACATATGTGAACTCTTATCTCCAACATTCATCATATTGTCATTTGAAATTCAGTCTCCCATTGTAGAGTATGACCTGTAAAGCACAGACACCATGTTCTCTTAATCTACATATTTCCTGTACTTAGGCAAGAGCATATAATTTAAAGCTTAGTTGAATCAGGGAATAAAATGAGCAATTAAAAAGTTTCCTTTGATTGAACCTGAACGTTATTTTTAAGGTAGGTTCCAACAAATTGAACCATGGTGAATTCTAACCATGGCTCTATCACCGACACTGAGGAATCCTGCCTCTCTGTGATCAGTTCCTGTTTCCAAGCAGATGGAGCCCTCCATATACAAAGACTGTGTATAGACATCAGCAAAGAAGACTACTTTAAAATAGCTCCTGGAAAGTGTCACCTCTTCTCTGCCCTCAACTTTCCCCCTTACTAATCTACCCTGCACTGGGAGTCGAGATCGAGAGGCTTGCATTTCAAAGTCCTCACAGCCTCAAAAGATACACACCACAGGCAAATCTCCATCATCTTCCTCTTCCTCCTTTTCTGTTTTAGTGGTTGACATAGATGTCCAGCTCACGTCATCATCCACAATCCGCATTCTAAATGTGAAAAATAAAAAGATCAAAAGAGAAGAAACATTTTTGGATAACAGCCTACAAACACTTATCTTTGGTTTTAGGCTAAAACTCAAAATCCTACAAGATCTATGGTCCATTCTTTGCCAATATGGCCAACTTTATCTTGTACCACTGCCTCCTCAGTTCACTACTCACTAGTCATCTTTTGGTGCCTACAACGGGCCAAATTCCTTTCCATATCAGTTTCACGTCTCAGTTCCTTCCCTCTGCCTGACCTACTCTTCTCATTCTTTACTGGGAAACTCTTACGCATTCTTAAAATCCTAGCATATATATAACTTCCTTCACAGACCTTCCAATACTATTTCACTTACCTCCCCCAACTAAGAACCCCCGTTACTCATTCTTGGAATACTTTATCACAAAGGAAATAAATCAACCAGTTGTGTAATTAGTTGTTTAAAGGCTGTATCCCCATTAAGCTATAAGCTCCATCAGAGTAGGGACTATGCCTCTCTCACTCACAGTGATATCCTCAACACCCTGCAAAAACTGGCATAGGAAATACTCAATAAATGTTTGTTACACGGATAAACTATGTAACAAACATAAATATAAACAGTATTAACAGTTATTATTTGAAAAGGCAAGATCACTTATCACAACAACCATTTAATATAAGTGATATCATTCCGTTTTACTCTCATTTTTAGAGATGAAAAAACTGAGGCTTAGACAGATGAAATATCTTGCCCAAGGCCACACAGCCCATAAAGTGGCACAGCTAGGACGCAAAGCCTAATCAGTGTTACTCCAAAGCTCAAGTTAATTTCACTACATGGCACTGCCTCCAAGGAATCCACACAAGTCAGAGGGGACAGAAAGCAAGAATAACACAACAACCAAACCAGGAGAGGAAATGGATTAGTTCTTCGGAACTACTTGACTTTATTGGGTATATTATTAGTTTCCTAGGGCTGCCTAACAAAGTACCACAAACTGGGTGGCTTAGAACAACAGGAATGTATTCTCTCACAGTTCTGGAGGCTTCAAGTCTGGAATCAGGTGTCTGCAAGGCAATGCCTGCCAGTAAGGCTCTAGGGAAAGACCTTTCCTTGACTCCTCGCACTTCTGGTAACCCCTATTGTCAGCATAAATCCAGTCCAGTCTCAGCCTCCATCTTCACGTGGTAGTTTTCCCTCTGTTTCTGTATCCAAATTTCCCTTTTCTTAAAAGGACCCCAGGACCCCAGTCATATTGGATTCAGCGTCCATCCTAACCCACTATGACCTCATCTTAACTAATTACAACAGCAAAGGCCCTATTTCTAAACAATGTCACATTCTGAGGTTCTGGGTGGACATGCCTTGGAGGGAAGGGGCACTATTCAACCCAGTACACTGGGCCACATAAGTTTTCTCGTTTGAAAAGTGGGGGTATCAAAAATATCTACTTCATGGTACTGTTATGAAGCTTAAATAAATTCGTTTAGGTCTAAAGTACTCAGAACGGTGCCTGGCACATGACAAGAACTGTATAAGCGTTAGTTGTTATTGTTAGTAGTAGTAGGAAGAGTAACAGGAAGTGAGCATAGGTCTCCGACTCAGGACCGGAGTCCTTGGCATTGGAGAATCCCCACCGACATGTTCTGGGCCCTTAATATCCACGCACAGAACCTCTGAATTTGCTTCACCACTTTAGTCTCAGGGCACAATATTCATTCTCTGCGGGAGAGGACGGAATGCTACAAAGGCGGGAAAAGAGTAATGAAAGTTACAGCCAGGCCTGAATACGTCGAAGATACTGCCCAGGGGCGCGAGGAGCGGTCTGAGCGGACTCTGGGCTCAGGCAGCGCCGGGCGAGCAGTCAAGGGCGCTGGGCCCCTCGGGGCCGCCAGCGAGGAGCCCAGGAAGAGCCGGGCCGAGGGCGGAGCTGGGAAGGTGAGGGGCGGCGAGCCGCGCGGACCGCGCCCCGCCAGGGCCAACTCACCCCTTGCCGCCGGCCCCGCCAGTCTTCGGCCGCTTTTTGCGACGCTTGCGGCCGGACTCAGAGCCCCGGTCGACGCCGGCATCTGCCCCAGACAAGTAACGCTTCAGGTATTCGGCCTTTGAGAGCGGCGGAGCTGCCGCCATGGCAGCAGCGAAGGCGGGGAGACGGATCGACGCTGCGGACAAAATTCTTGAACGCGAAACGGAGAGCGAAGACTCTGGGAGGCGGGGCCAGGACCGGAAGTGAGGGAGGGTGTTTGGAACCGACAGGGAGTCTCGTGTGAGCTTTTGTGGGCTTACGAGGGGCACGCGCACGTTGCGGGCCCACTTCACATCCCTCTGACGTTACAATCGTGTTTCTTATCTTTGTCCATTCTGTCATTCAACAGACCGTGCAGCAAGCGCTGTTGTAGCCGCGAGGCTACAGCCACGACCCCAACAAGATCTCTGCCCCCAGCAGCTTCAGAAGGACCAGAGAGCAGTAGTTAGGTACGGAGGCTCTGGAGCTGCAGTGCAGCTTGAGTTTGAGTTCTGCTTCCATAACTTCCTAACTGTACGACCTTGGGCAACATACTTAACAAAATGGGGATAAAAATGACACCGAACCCAATGGTTGCAAGGACTAGGTTAATATTACTGTGTAAAGTGCTTTGAACAGCATCTGGCATAGTGTGTCAGTTATTTTTATTAGTATGTTTAGGTGGAGAGAAATCTTCTTTGATAGGCTTTCTGGTAGCGCAGTGGTTGAGAATCTGCCTGCTAGTGCAGGGGACACGGGTTCGAGCCCTGGTCTGGGAAGATCCCACATGCCGCGGAGCAACTGGGCCCGTGAGCCACAACTACTGAGCCTGCGCGTGTGGAGCCTGTGCTCCACAAGAGAGGCCGCGATGAAGAGTGGCCCCCGCTTGCCGCAACTAGAGAAAGCCCTTGCACAGAAATGAAGACCCAACACAGCCAAAAATAAATAAATAAATAAATAAAAAGCCAAGCATTTGAAGCCCTTTAAAAAAAAAAAAGAACTATTCAACAGAGGAATTCAGGAATTCCAAACCCAATATAATTACTATGAAAAATATGGAGGTTTCTAACCTATGTATCTTACCCACATTTGATATTTGTTGCCCCTAGCTATCTCTTGCGTATATTTCCAATGAAAATGACCTGGATCTATTTTCAACATGGCAAGAGAGAAGCTAGAGAGATTGAATTTTTTTTTTTTTTTTCATTCAGTGTTTTATTTTTTAAAACTCAGGTAATTTACTTTTTGGCCAGGCAGCATGCAGGATTTAGTTCACCAACCAGAGATGGAACCCGTGACCCCTGCAGTGGAAGCGGAGTCTTAACCACTGGACCGCCAGGGAAGTCCCTAGAGAGAGACTGAATTCTAATACTCAAGTTTAGGGAGAAGACTTTTCTTCCTGTGGGCATTAAGAGCTTTACTTGAATTATCTCATTTAACCCTCACATTTCTCAGATGCTTTTATTATCCTTACCTTACAGGTGAGAAAACTGAAGCTTGGAGAGGTTAAGTTGCCCAACTTCACACAGCCAGAACATATGACCCTTGGGAGCAGAGGCTAACAAAGTGGGGTGCAAGAGGTAATCCAAATTTCTTGAAAAAGAATTAGATTGCGTATTTTACTTATCTCACAATATGTTAAATTTTTGTCACGTTTTAAGGTTTATTAGTCAATAAAGTATTGTTATACTTTATAAATAAATACGCATATCTTGGAACACATGTTCAGAAAATATACATAAGAAAACAGGTTTGGAAGTCACTGCCCTGAAGCATGAACTTTTAACCACTGGGCTATACTGGGTGGTCACAGCACAGGCCCAGGAAGAAGAGCAGGCTGGGTCCCTCAGGGCCTATGAGAAGGGGGCACTGGACTGATAGGGCTTCACTAGCTGCAGGGCCCCACAGGTCTCCCATCCACAACTTGCCTTGGCTTCTAGTACACTTCAGTGTATCTCAAGCTGAACTCCACAGCCCTGCCTCCACCCTGGTGTCAGCAGACATCGGGAAAGTCTCATATTTCTGCTCCAGTGAACATTACCAGTATAGTCCTCTCCACCCCATCGCCTCCTGCCCATTTCTGTCTTCAGTTCCACCTCTACCCTTTCTACTCAGTACCAAACCTTAGCCTGACAAGACTAAGCTCAGGTCTTAACCCTGCCTCACAGGGCAGTTACGCAGGATCAAATGCATTCACGACCAGTGGCATGGTCTAAGTTTTGCCCTGTCTCTGCAGTTCCATCTAATAAAGCTAATGCCCCCACCTTCCCTGGCACTACCCAGACCCCTTCCCTGCTTGACATTCCTCCATAACATGGTGATTAATCTGACACTGTTCTACTTGTTGGTTTCTTGTCAACCCCCCACCCACTCTGTTTGCCAATTTTCCCCACTACACGAAGCTCCGTGAAAGCAGAGCTTTATTTTGTTCAGTTCTATGATGTGCCAGGCACAAAGCAAGCACTCAAACATCTATTGAAGGAATGAGTGAAATGCCAGCTCCAGTCCCCAAATTACAGTAGCCACACCGGAGAAAATGTTCTTCAGGAGGTTGAATTCTACCAGCATAACAAACAAGGACAGAGTGCAAAATAAAAATAAAATAATAATAAATAATAATAAAACAAGGACAGAGTGATTTCAGAGGCCAGTGCTGTTTGAAAGCCACCATTTTAATGAGAACTTCTTCACCTGTCCTAGACTCCCTCCCCTCAGAAGACTCTCTTCCTGTTGAGAGTCAGTATTTTATACACCCAAACCAACTTCCAAACTCCAGACGTAGCTGTCTTCACCTTCTCCAGCTCTTCAGAGTTCCAACTTGACATGAGAGAGCATTGTGTGGAGGGAGGGTAAAGACTTTATAGGAAAAAAATGACAATGACATGCCTGATGGTTCATTTCTGGGTTTCTTCGCAGGCCAATTCAAATCCTCCAAAACAAGGTCAAGTAACCCAAGAGGCTTGC
Organism: Orcinus orca; assembly: GCF_937001465.1. Taxonomy (NCBI): domain Eukaryota; kingdom Metazoa; phylum Chordata; class Mammalia; order Artiodactyla; family Delphinidae; genus Orcinus; species Orcinus orca. The sequence goes on from NC_064566.1 coordinate 93,593,805, forward strand.
GTTTCCGTCACAAACTGTTTAGAAATTGTGCTCAGATCTCTGACTCAGACCAGGTGTCCTCCCCACATGGGCAAGGCCTGGTAGGGAGGCCACTCCAGTCTTTTCCAATAGCAATATATAACCCTGCGGTCTGAGCAGCACTGGAGGCTGGCCGGGAACCACCCACGGCTACCGCTGGGAAGCCAGACCTGTCTCATAGCCCTCCGTCTTCATGTCATTGAGCCCCAGTTCCTCGTTTTGGTCAAATGTGCGATTATAGTGCTCCACCTTCATCTCAGGATCATCTTCTGGTGCGTACACGTTCTGCAAGGCCAAGGACAGACCATCAGTGCCTGTGCCATCCTGCCACCCCCACCCCCCCAGACAGCTTCCAATTCCCACTTTCCCAGGACCTTAAGGAGGTGTTTATTCCTTTTTGTTTTGTTTTGTTTTTGGCTGCACGCCATGCGGGATCTTAATTCCCTGACCGGGGATTGAACGTGCGCCCCCTGCAGTGGAAGCAGAGTCCTAACCACTGGACCACCAAGGAAGTCCCTTTATTCTCTTTTTAAGGGCCTCCAACACCCCATGGCTAGGCTCAACTCGTGGGCAGCAACAGAACCCACATGGGCTAGAAGTGGGACTGCAGGGAGAAAAACTTTCTATCTGCACCTTCTTACGAAGAGAGTAGCATAGTCTTAACAGTGGAGAGACCTTAGAACAGTTTTGCCTGACCCATAATAACTGCTCAATAAATGTTAAAGTTACTGTTAATCACCAGAGTATCTCCCTAGTCAGCTTAAAGCCTTTTCCCATCTTGGCCTCTGGACAAGGCACCATTTCTCCTCAATCCACAGTCAGATTTGCAAAATGAAAATGCCACTGCTGGACTTAGAGCTGGGACTCGAGCTAGACTAGAGGAAGAAGGAACCTGGGAGTCTCCTTTTTCCCCCTCTTGACACACACTTACTGTCCCATACACCTTCCCCCTTCCTCTCTTATGTTCCAATTTCTGCTAAAAGGTTCCTTGATAAAAAGCAGTTCATTTAGAATTAAGTCTCTCAGTTTCTGGAGAAATGATACATATTTAAGGAAGGTCAGAAAAGATATCTCTGTGAAATACCAGGGAAGGTCTACAGTACCTGCAAGTAGCTGTTTCCTGCTGGATCATCCATAACAAAGTGGGCCTTCATGTTACCCTCAATGATCTAAAGGAGACAGAATACAGCATGAGCATGTAAATCTTACATAGCTGCTGGCAGGAAGGGACTATGTCTGCCACACAGAAACCAACCCAATTTACACTGCAGAATCCCCCAAAGTTTTAAGAATTGGTGAAATGAAGGTGCCTCTAGAGGTGGAGTGGAGAGAATCTAAAATAAAGACTGTTAGACAGCTATTTAAGAAGCAATCTGGCATCCCCAATCTCCTCTCCCATTCCAAACAGACCAACGACTGCCCTTGCCCCACCCCAATAAAAGAGAATTCTGTGGAGAAGTTACCACAGCACACTATGGACAGGGGGACACTCGCCCAGTTGAGGGTAGAGGGAAAGAAATCAAGAACAGAAGTCAATGTACCCTTATTGGAAACAGACATACACACACCCCAGCCCTCTTCCCACACTCAGCTCTCAGAACACTGCCAGCCAAGCCTCCACCCTCAAGACAGGAAACGGAACACCCACTGATGGGAATCTGACCAGCCCAAGAGGAAACACCTAACAACTCTGGCACTGGAGTTACCTCAACAAAATGGCCAAGCTAAATCCCCCTCCAACGAGCCCAACGTCAGCAAGACTCACCCCACTCAGATGTTTTAGTCCTCTACTTTTAAATAGACAACCAATGACTACCAGACATCTGAGCAAAGCCCGTAATATTGAAAGACAGAAATCAAATGGGAAAAAAAAACCTTAAGAGGAAATGGAAACTATGCGAGGAAAATAAAACGTCAAAAAAAAAAAACCCAAAATTAATATTCTCAAAGAGAAAAAAATACTACATCCTTAAAACAACAGGATGCTACTTTTTTAAAAGGAGGAGAAAGTATTGAAAGACCAAAAGCCACTTGGAAAATAAAAATGTCAGTGGAAATGAAAAACTCAATTGAAGGGTTGGAAAATTAAGATAATCTCCAAGAGTAGAGCAAACACAAAGAAACTGAAAACAGGACAAAAAAATAAGTAAATTACAGAAGACCAGACAAGTCAGTCTAACATCCAAAACATAGGGATTTCAGAAAGAGAGAACAGAGGGGAAGCAATAGAATACTTTTTAAAAGCTTCCTAGAACTGAGCCACATGAGTTTCCAGATTCAAAGAACCCACCAAGTGCTTAGCGACAATGGTTGAAAATTGACCCACGTACACCAAGTCACATCCTGAAATTTTACATCACAGGGGACACAAAAGTATCGCAAGAATAGGTCACAAACAAAAGATAGGGAATCAGAATGCCTTCAAACTTCTCAACAGCCAAACTGGGAAACTGAAAGACATTAGTGGGAAACCGGAAGACCTTAGAAATTCTGATAAAAAATTATTTCCATCCTAGAATTCTATTCCCAGCCATTAATCTAATATAAGAGTAGAATAAGGACTTCCCTGGTGGTGCACTGGATAAGAATCCGCCTGCCAATGCAAGGGACCCAGGTTTGAGTCCTGGTCCGGGAAGATCCCACATGCCGCGGAGCAACTAAGCCCATGCGCCACAGCTACTGAGTCTGCACTCTAGAGCCCGTGAACCACAACTACTGAGCCCACGTGCCACAACTACTGAAGCCCATGTGCCTGGACCCCGTGTTCCACAAGAGAAGCCACCGCAATGGGAAGCCCGCACACCACAAGGAAGGGTAGCCCCCGCTCGCCGCAGCTACAGAAAGCCCGTGTGCAGCGACGAAGACTCAGTGCAGCCAAAATTAAAATATTAATTTTAAAAAAAAGGTGGAATAAAAAAATTTTCAGACATGCAAAGTCCCAGAAATTTTACTTCCCATGCATTTTCTTAAGAAGCTACTGGAGAAGAGGCTCCAACAGAAAAAAGGGAGAAAACCAAGAAAGGAGATGGCATGGGATATCAGAAACCAAGAGAATCCCCAACATGTCGGTTAGATGTTTACATGTGGCAAGAAAGGGTATGCAGCTTCTTGTTCACTGGAGCCCCAGGGCCACAAGCACTGACCGGCCAGAGTCCTCTCACCTGGTTCAACTTCTGGCTAAACTCCTGCAGTTTCTCTGTCCGGCCAGGACTGGAACTGTCGCCCAGTGTGAAAGGGTTCTTGGTCACCTGCAATAAATGGCATCCAAACTGCTAGAATACTGGCTCCATGTTTGATAGGCTTAACCATAAACCTGGTGCGGGGTGACAGGGGTGCCTGTCAGGGAAGCTTGGTCGCCATTTGTGCCGCACCGCCTTTCTGACCTAGGCGGCCACCCCTAAAACCGTGTGAATTAATCTGCCAAGATGATAACGGGCAACATGAAACAAAAACTATAGAAATGTTCTTAAATATGATCTCTAGTCCTCATTGGAAGAAGTGCAAAATAAAGTATAATTTACAAAGACAAAATGCCCGACGACTGATAACCAGTTAAGCAAAATGATTCATTAAGAGGATAAACATATGGGTTAAGTCAACACACACATATATATGTATGTTCGGGACTTTTTTAGGTGCTGGAAGGACCCTCATGACCCCATTTTACAGTGAAATAAATGACTTACCCAAAACCGCAAAATATCTACATCAGCCCAGAATTAGGTGTGAGAATTTCCATTCTGAATTTCCAACAAACTTATCATCACAATCCAAAATAATATTTAAGCCTCTCAAATCAGCTTTAAAGCAAAGAAACCTCAGTTATCAGCTCCAAAAACTAGGACCTTTGCAGCCTTCCAGCCCCTTCCCCACAGCTGCACTGCGGAAGATGCCATGCACTATACTCAGGGGACTCACCAGTTCCTGGATGTCCTTCAGTATCCCCTCCAGTGTGGTGAACTTGCCCCCAAGGACAGCCATTCCCAGTTCAAATTCCAGCTCTGGGATTTCCATACTACATGTCTCGGACTGTGAGATGAGAGATCAAATTAGGCTTTAAATCAGGAGCTGCTAGAGAAAGCTAACCAGAGTCCTCCTGCCAAATTAGTACCACCAGTGATAATCTGGGGACAAAGTCAGCTGTCCCAGTTTTCTCTGAATCTCCAATTAAAGCTAGACTCACTCCTAGAACCAACCTTAAAAGGGGGCATTCTGAGTCATGGCTCCAGCAGACATCCTGTCATTAGAGATCAGAAACAAGGGCCCTCACAGACACTAGAGGCAAAAGGCTGCCAAGTCATCAGAAAGAGCTTAGGGGTCACCTTCTGAATCTGCACTTCCTACCATGGATTAACTCTGCTCAGGGATCCTCAAACCCAAGGAAGTAAGGAGGTACTTCACAACACCAGGATATGATTGAGAAAAGACAAATTCCCCCTCGACAGAGACAGCCACGTGCAGAGGAGAGTCACTTCCCCAAGCAGGTTGTTACCTTGAGCAGGTCTCGAGTCATATCTGAGGGATCAGTGATGTAGAAGGTGATCCTGGTGCCCAAGGGCTCTACTGCGCCTCCAGATTTCACCTGCAACAGACAGCAGTGCCAGGAGCAGCAGCAGAGGAGACACCCATCCTCACCTGGTGCGGGGAGACCCGGAAGGGCTGGGGGAGTAGGCTTGGACCTCCAATCAGGCCCACTAATGGCTACCAAGGACAGTGCTTTCTAAACCAACAGTGGCAGCAGTCACCCAAACCAAAATCACTGAAAGCTGGCCAGAAGCAGAGTGCCCAGCACCGGCAGCCTGCCAAAGATTCACCCCAGATTGCCAAGAAACGAATTCACGGTTAAAAAAATGACTCTCGGGGCTGAAAGGGACTTCCAACTGCAACTAGTGTGTAGATTCCCTTTATAATTTTCTGGTTTAAGAATTGAAACAGCTTATGCGTGAATACACTCAGGAAAAGGGAATTTACAACCCTCCAAGGCAGCCCACTCTATATTCAGATAGACCTTGAAAGTTTTTTATTACTGAGTCAAAATCTGCCTCCCTGCTCTTCCACCCCTCTGAGCTGTAGGTCAAAAAGTAGTTCTCTCTCTTCCATATAACCAACTTTGAATGTCTTCAACAAGTTATGCTATCTCTAACTTTTCTTCTCTAAGCTAATTTCTAGTTCAAGAGCTCCTCACCCTAAGCAGCTTCAGAAAGGATGAAAGCTACTCTTCCCAAACGATGAAGCCCACCCACCTCATTGGTCCGATGGCCGCAGTTCTCGCAGTTGGTAGCCATGATGATAACCTCCTTAAAGTGGGGAATTTCTGGAAGATGGAATTAAGGAAATCTGCTTCCAGGACAGCAAGACCACCCTGTGGGGAAGAACAAATCCGAACCCCACAAACACACAGCTGCTGGTCCCAGGACTGCAGGAAAGAGATCACAAGAAGCAGCCTAACTCAGACAGCCCCCCAGAAGAGGGCAAGGTCACCACCCACAGCGATCGCTGTTCATCAGTGTTTGATGACATGGCTCAGGCCACACGCAGGAGCCTAGAGACCATGGCCTAATTCTCTCTTTGAACCCAAAAGCCAAGGTGCACGGTCTCATCAAAGGCAACATCCCTCTCATCGCTCGGAATAAAGCCTTGTGCTTTCCCTGAAGGGAGTACTCTCCAGCTTGAATATAATCTTCATGCCTGAGTCAGATGAAGAGCAACCCAACTGCCCGACAAAAGATACGAACTAGCTTCATGTTGGTCTGGGCTGGAGCATTGCATTCCGGGCAGTTGGTGTTGAACTGGAGCACCTGGAACACAACAGGGGACGTAGAGTGAGCCCTCCCAAGCAGGTGAAGCCTGCTCAGGCTGAAGACATTCAGCTGGTACACTGGCGGCCACCCGTGAACAGCGTCAGTCTCAGCCCACCACTCTGCTCCTTCCTCCACAGTTGCCAATGTGACTCACTTCGTTTCTGAGATCTTCCTCTTCTGGTTTCTCTTCTGGTTCCTCTGCCTAAAGTAGCAGAGATGCAAATCATACGTTGGCACACAGACCTCAGCCTCGCCAACACCCTGCCCCAGAGTGAGAGAAAATGCTCTGGCTTGCTTACGTCAGCTGCCACCTCGTGGGTTTAACAGAGAAGTTGGAAAGCAAAGCCCCAGGCAAGGGAAGAACAGAGCTTAGGATAGGATCACAGCCACTGCTGTCCTGTGTTGTAAAGTTTACCCAAAGTCCTTAAGTGAGCTAGAGGGGAGGCACACACATGCTGAGATAGTGTACACAGGGCGGCAGCAGCAAAATAAGTTCCCACTGACTCCCAGCAATCGGAGTGCAAGATAATTCCAGAGCATTCTTCTGGCTTCTTCAGGGCACTTACCTGGAGCCCCAGCATCTCTTCCTGCTGTAGAGTCCGATTATAGTGTGTGATCACCAGGGCATCATCTTTCCGGGGAGCATGTGGGTTTTCCACAAAGCTGTTCCCTGAGGGATCATCAATGATCTAACAGATGGGTAACGAGAGAGCAGTTATAACAAGAAATCATGTACGACCCTCCACCTACCATCAGACCACAGAGGCACCACAGAAAAATCTCAGACTGTCTTAATGGTCCCTCCTACCCTAAATCTAGGGCACCTGGAGTCCCTCAGTACTCACCAGGGTGAAAGGAGAGGCCACTTGCTTTAGCTCCTTCAGTTTGACAATGAACTCATCAATTCTTTCAGCCGTGGCTTCTTCATTCGCCTGACAGGAACAAAGAGTAAAAGATCAGCCCTGGGGATAGAATTTATGCCCCCATCACTTCCGACAGGAACCCACCACCTGTCTTAGTGTGACTGGGAACAGAGACTCAGGCTTCACGATAAGAGGTAGCAAATTAGTTTGAAGTTTATGGGCGGTGCCAGATGAGCCTCATTGTCTCACTCATTCAGCCATTTAGTCCAGGCATTTGTGCCAGGTTATAGATAACAGTAAATGAACCAGAGCCCTCTCATGGGGCTCCACAGCCAGTTAAGACGACAGATGACTAAATTTGCAATTATATTATTTCATACATATATATATATGTATATATGAAATGTCATAATAAACATAAGATACAATGGAACACTCAGGAAGCACAGATAAGCCCAAGAATATCAGGAAAGGGTCTTTGGAGGCAATGTTACAGTGTCTGTCTGAGAAGAGGCCTCAATGTACAGTGGGGGAGGGGAACTGGAAAGGAATAGTGGTACAGCATATGCAACATCCAGGCAGCTATAACATCGCTGTGTGCTTCCCCACAAAGTTCTCCAACATTCAATCAGAGACAGCTCAGCCACGTGGGAAGGGGAACAAGTGTACATAAATAATTTTTCCTTGAGCTGCCGCCATCAGAAAACCCCAGCTCACCCTTCGTGAGGGCTGATCCAGCTCCAGGCCAGAGACGGCACGGCTGATCAATCCTTCAACAGTAGTCAGAGCTGGTGAGGAAGAACAAAAGACTGGTCAGTCTTCACTTCGCTATCAAGTGCCTGCAGGACCCTGGGCAGTTCACTTGAACCCTCTGGGCCTTGATTTCACCTGTAAAATAAGGAGGCAGGGAACAAGGTTCCATTCACCTCTAACTCATTCTGGTTTTTCTGTAAGATGATGTGGAAAAACCCGGACGAAGCTTTTGGCCAACCCAATACTATCTTAAGCTGCTTCACCTAAGCTTTCTGTTTATGTTAAACCAATGAAGATCACAATGATGTGGCCAAACCCACACACAAGCCACTAGGCCTGGTACCAGGAGTTTTGCAAGAAAGTAAGATTTGAGCTAGGCATGAACAGTGCAAACACTCTGACCTTAAACTTACCTCCTTTCTGGCTGAAGGCAGGAATTTCAAAATCCAGCTCTGGGATCCTTGTGGTGGCAGAGTCAGTCTTCACTACTTCTCTGTTCATGTCCTGGGCAGAAAGAAAAACCTTCAGTCCACAGAGGTCTCAACAATACAGGTTCTTCTCAGGAAATAACAGAGTGCCCCGCCCCCCCCAACCACCACCCTCAGAGGCCCCAGCCCAGCTGTCTCTTCCTCTCTCCACTAGGGGGAGTCCGGACTACTCCTGCGGAATAGTACCTTGATGTGAAAACCAGCTACCCAAACGATGAGAGTACTATTCATAACTACTGCTCATTTGATACTTTCTGACAAAGTTTACAAAGCGCTTTCACAAGTCTTACCTCACCTGAGCAGATGACAGCACCAACGCCATTTTACAAAGGAGGAAACTGAGGCTTGAACACTTAAGTGGATTTATTTGAGGTCCGACCACCTGGACCAGAGCTATGACTCCAGTCCCCAAGCTTTCTCTAGGACACTAGGGTAACTGCTCTGGGCTCCTCTCACCTCCTGGGCCCTGACGGTCAAAGTATAGCGCACTCCCTGGTCCTGTATCCTGCCTGCCGACTGGATCTCCGTGTTGTTCCAGCCACAGTGCTCGCAGGAAAAGGAGCTCACGATTATTTCTCTAAAGAAGGGGATCTCGGTGAGCAGGAGGCGCGTCATGCCCTAGGGAAGCAGAAGACAGTTAGGGAAAGAACCAATGAAACCCCCATCCCCCATCTACTGACCCCCGGGCGTGCCTCGCCTCCGGGTCCCCAACTGGACCAGCAGGGCCAGGTCGCCGACCCCCGCTCCTCCCCTCCTCAAACCAACCCTCCAGCCGCCTGTGGCCGTGCCCCCGCCTCACATTACGGTAGCAGTTCATGCACAGCGACTCGATCTCGGTAGGCTGCTGCTCCTCGTCATCAGCGCTAATAGGCCGGAACAAGTGCCCCGTCCCGGGCTGTCGGGCCTGGACGGGCGAGGGGGCGGCAGCAGCCGCGGGGAGGCCAGGATCCACAGCCCCACTGGCCAACATGACCACGCGCTGCTCAGGCCCCAACTTCGGTCTTCTGCGCCTCTCTTGGCCCCACCCCTTCCTCCGGCACTTCCGCCAGCTACCGCCCCGCCCATCCTTAAAGAGGCCGAGGACTCCCCTCGGGGAACAGTACCTGACACGCGGTTTTCCAGTTGCCGGGATTTTTCGGTCCAGACTTCCAAAGCCAGCCGGATCCAGGCTTTGCCTCCACCTCAATTCAGGCGTCACTGCCGCCAGGGCGTCCTCTCAGACCCAGGGCAGTTTTTTACTCCTCTGCAATAGCTCCGCCGTACTGGGTTCTAACTATTAGTCCACAAGTCTAACTACGAGAGGCTTGACGGCAAGGGGCCTGGCCGTCCATCTGTATCCCTGAGGAGGCGCGCTCCTCCCTGGGTTTGCTTGGATCCGCCGTTGGGCCAGATGCTGCCTAGGCTCTAGATCACCCTCCCTTAGTCCCTCAATCTGTCTCCATTTCTGTTCTTCTCACTCCCTATTTCTGTCCTCATAAACACCTGCCCAAATTCCTGCCTCAAATACACGGCCCTCACTTTTACCTCTATTGGCTCATCCCCACCATATCCAACCCCAGCTGACTCACCCCTCCTGATCTCCTAACCACCACCAACAAAAACACCTCTTTGGGGAGTAAACGTTCCTTCCCAGCACCTCCTCTCCCTGGGCACCTTTCTCCCACTTCTGGTGCTAAATCTAGGGTGTCATGGAAGAGATCCAGTCTGCAGGCATGATGAGGCCAGATTCAGATGGGGTCTGTGCTATGAGGGAGTGTGGCAGTGAGAACTCTGTGCAGGGTGGGCTAAGCCGGGAGGAAAGGATGCTGCCCTGGATGTTCTAAGGGTACTGGACTGGGTGTGTTTACCCTTTCCTCTCTCCTCTTCCCTCCACTTCAGCCACCCCCAATTTTAGACTTCCCAGGGAGCTATGAGGAGTTTGGTTGCCCCCAAGTGAATATGTACATGGGGAATGGGGGTGGGGGTATGAGTTTGAGGGTCCAAGAATAGGGTCAGTCATAAAAAGAGGGACAGTCAAAAAAGAGGCCATTCAGGGGCTTCCCTGGTGGCGCAGTGGTTGAGAGTCCGCCTGCTGATGCAGGCGACACGGGTTCATGCCCGGTCCGGGAAGATCCCACATGCCGTGGAGCGGCTGGGCCCGTGAGCCATGGCCGCTGAACCTGTGTGTCCGGAGCCTGTGCTCCGCAACGGGAGAGGCCACAACAGTGAGAGGGCCACGTACCGCAAAAAAAAATAAAAATAAAAAGAGACCATTCAAAATCTGGAACAGCCGGGACAAAGAAGACAGGCCACCTCAGGGGCCTATACCTCATGCACACCATCCTGTGGTAAGCAGGCTGGTGAACAATGCAGGTGCAGAGGAAGGGTCTCTAACCCAGGCACACCACAGGTGTGACAAACAGCTGTCAGCCCAGCCAGAGCAACACCCCTCCGATACAACTGGATTAGGAAGAGGTCAATGAGAAAGAGTAGCGAGGGATTGAAGGCGGGTGATGGGTGTGCTTTGGGGATAGTGGTGAGGCCACTGCTTTCAGACATAGTCCAAATGAGAGTCACACCAGGCAAATAAGCTTCCATCATAAGCATCTATTTCATTTGTGTCAGAAATCTAGACTTCCGCCTGGGAGTCGGGAGGGAGGGGCCAGAGATGAGGAGGGCACACAGTAGGCTCCCCAGAGAGTTTTAAGTAGCCCTCACAGATTGGAGGGCTCAGTCAGCTGTTTAGATGTAGTGTTATGTAAGGAAATCCAGGCTCTGCTCCCTCCCATCACGACCCACACCATTTGTCTACACCAGCATCAGCCAGCAGGGATATATACACACACACCATCACATGTTCTCTTCATCATATTTTCTGCTCTTTCTCCCTTCTCTTCCCCCAACAGAAGCTGTCATGGCAGTCCTGGGGAGAAAAGAGCTCCTCTCTGTGGACCAGCTCTAGCAGTGGCCACCAGGTGGCCAGAAGTGATCAGAGCCTGGCCCTGGGAAGAAGAGGCACGGGCTTCCAGCACCATGGCAACAGGCTTGCACATAATGACCCTGCACATACAGTGCCTCCTTCCCGCCCTCTCCCGCCACCCCAGAATGGAGCAACTCAGGAGGATTCCCAAATGAGCACGGGAAGCCGGGTTTGCAAAGCCTGGTGAATGTAATGCATCCGGACGGGGGAATTGCAGGTGGCTGGATGGCCTAGGACAACAGCCCTTTGAGTGACCTCAGCTATCCTGTGCAGGGCCCTCCACCCTCTGCCCAAAAGGCCACTGTCAAGGACATAGCTATGTTAGAGGTTCAGATCTTGGGCTCCCCAGACAAGAATCTGGGACGTGGACAAGTAGACTCTCAGGGCTCCCCCAGATGGCCAGGACTATGGTCACGAAGGCTGTAGTTGATGTCTTCCCACAGGTCGTCGAGGCGGGCCTGCAGCTCGCTCCGGGCCTTGCTTCGGTCCCCTTGTAGGAATTCTGGAGCGAAGGCACTGTGGCCTGGCGGAGGTGGTGCCAGCTGCTGCTGGATCTGCTTGGTCTCTTGGTCAATGGCACGGGTGAAGGCGGCAATCTGCAGGAAGGTGTCGTGGCGGAAAGCCTGGAGTCGTTGGCGCACCTCCTGAGACAGCACCTGGGGGTCCGGCTGGGCCTCTTCCTCTGCACCGTCAGCACCGGCGCCAGCAAAGGCGCTGAGCTCTTCACGCAGCTGGTCGAGGTTCTGCTGGATGCGCGTGTGCAGGGCCTTGGCCTTGAGCGTGAGCTTGCGCGAGAGCACCTGCACGCAGCGGCTGAGGCGCGCCGGGCTGGCGGCCGCGTGCGGCGCCACGCTGCGGTGCAGCTCCTGCACGTGGTGCCCGATGCCGGTCACCAGGCGCTCCGCGTACGGGTGGAAGAGCGCCTTCACGCGGCCAGTGTGGTTTGCCACGTGGTCCTGCAGCTCCTGCAGCAGGCTCCGCGCCTCTTCCACGCCCCCCAGCAGCTGGGCCTTGGTGCCCTCTCCGACCACGCGCAGCTGCTCCTGCAGCTCCTGCACGCGCAGGGCCACCTGCTCCATCAGCTCCACCGTGTAGGGCTGCAGCTGCCGCCGCAACCCCTCCAGGTTCCAGCCCACGCGCTCGTGCACCTCGGCCATGTAGGGCTCCAGACGCTCCCTCACTTCCTCCAGCTCCTCCTGCAGCTGCTGCCGCATGCCCACCGGGTCGTGTGGGAGCCCGGGAGGCTCCCTCCCCTGCCCATTCAAAGGGCCCAGCTTTTCCAGGAAGTTGTTCATATTGCTGACGTCTGGCTCAAGTCTGTCTTTCAGGCTCCTGGGGAAGGAGACAGACAATCAGGCCATCAGACTGCTAGCGCCCTCATCTCCTTTGCCCCAAAGATGTCACTCACTGATCCTATGGAGAAACCAAGGATGCAGGGCGGTGGCCCCAGAGCCGGGTCTCCAGTACTAACCCAAGCCAACCATGACTCCTCCCACAGGAAGTACAAACACATGGCACACGCATATCCAGGTGAACACTTCCCAATTCCTTGTGCACGGAGGCACCTGGCCTCTCACATAATCCTTTCGTTCTGGAGGCTGCAATGGGGGGGCCCTCTCCCCTGCTCCCTGGTCCCACGCCTCAGAGGGCATGGAGGCAGCAGCTAAAGAGAGATCGAAGGCGGAGGCTGCCGGCAGGGGCTGCTGAACAGCCCAGGAAGACCAGGATAGAGGGCAGAGCTAGCACCGCTCTGTTCTCTTCCCAGGGAGGACCACAGGTTGAGCAATCAGGCACTGCATCATCCCACCCTCTGGGTGTCTTCTCCCTTTGACCGCACCCCTTGCCCTGGCCACTCACGTGGGCTCCCGTGCCAGCTTCTGCTGCTGGATCTGCTCCACCCTGCCTTTGTCCGTGCTGCTCTGGCTGAAGTAGTCCCAGAAGCCTTTCCGTGCCTGGGTGATTGAAAGCACTGTGGAGAGGGAGCAGGTGAACAGGGGATGGGTTTCCTCCCCCAGGGTGGACGGACCCCTCAGTCCAGCCTCCACCCACTCCTCCACAGTGAAGTCAGGGTTGGAGACCCACCTGAGAGGAGGGCCAGAGCCCAGGTCAGAACTGCAGCCACACTTGCCATGATGTTCTCTGAGAAGAAAGGTGAATGGAGGCCTGGTGAGAGTGAAGAAGCAAAGAAGGGACACCTCCCATGGGACTTGCCCCAAATCTGTTAACCCTCCCCTGGATGTAGGGAGCTCAGAGCTATCAGGGCTTAAGAGGACTGACCTAGTTGAATGTGGCTGGGAGGGAAAGGGTGTCTTCCTGGGATGGGTTGGGGGGCTCCTTTTTCACCTCATCACATCATATAGAGTTTGTGGAGCTCAAACTGCTTTGTAAAGGTTCCCCCCCGACCCCACCCCGCCCAGGAGACCCCAGGAGCAGCTCCCTCAGCCACTTCTGCCACCACTCCCCTGCTCACCTATTCCTGCCCCCATTTCATGGCTGGGAAAACTGAGGTATCCCGGGGGTGGGGGAAGAAGCTGCTCTGCCAAAGTGCTCTAAGAGGAGGTCCTTAATTCTTAGTTCCCACCCACAGCTCTCTGCTCAGTCCCCTCCCTTAGGACTCCGACCCACATCCCTCTGCCCTGGCTGCTCACCTGCTCGGTTCTGGGCACAGAGAGCAGACATTCCGCTTTATAGTCCAGGGCCTGGGCCTCTGGCAACAATTGCTCTGAGTAAATACCACGTGGAAGTTCAAAGAAGGATGACCTCAGCTGCCTCCCAGTGCTTACCTCCTGCCCTTTCCTGGTACCCAGGGGGTTAATGAGTACCCTAGTATCTGGATGCTGCCCCAGTAGAAAAGTGCTTCCTGGAAAGTTTTACAAGGAGTGGGCCTGAACTCCTCACCCAGTTCCCCCAAACTCCTTGACTTCCAACCTTCCTGTGGACCTACTGGCTGATCCACCAATAGAGACAAGCCTGTTTGTCTGCTGAGGGCCCGGCTCTTACTCAACTGCCCAGAAGCACTGTGCCCCAGCCAGACAGGGACAGTGTCCAGCTGCCTGAACCTGAGCAGCCCTTGACACCTCCACCACGGGCTACTCAGGCAGCCTGGGAAGAGCCAGCATTTATAGGGTTGAAGACCCACCCACCTTCCACTTTATGAAATAATCCTGGAACAAGCTGGGGAAGTTTGATGGGGTGAAGATGACATCATGAGAGGCATCTGGGCCAGGGACATGGGGCCCAAAGAATGGGAGCAAGAGGAGGATTCTCCCCATGGGGAAAGGCTGAACTCCACCCACAGGGCCTCGGAGGAGGAGAAGCCAAAAAGCCCAGACTTCCTCTGATGATACGCCCACTCCATATACTTAAACACACACATTCATAAACTCCTGATTTTTGCTTCTAAATGTATCTTGAATCGATCTCCTCCCCTCCATTTCCACCACTGGTCATTTTACCACACCACTGTCTCTCACCTTGATCACATTTGTAGCCCCCAGCAGGTTTCCCTGCCATGGTCCTCCCTATTCAGTCCGTGTTCTGCTGTGGCTGTCCCAACCCACTTCTGGCCTCATCTCCTGCCGCACAAACCCCTGGCATTCCCTGAGCATACCGCCTCTTTCAGGACCCTAAGCCTTTGTACCGCCGTTCCCTCTGTTTGAAATATTCCTTGGTGAACTTATATTCATTTTTTTTCAGATTTAGTTTGTATTAGTTAAGATTTGGCTTAGCTGCAAATGATGGGAAAAAAAAGGAGAAAGAGAATAGCTTAAACAAAATGGAATTCTATATCTCTCTTAGGTAAACATAGGCCAATCAAGACTCCTTCTGTCTTGTACTATCATCCTCAGCAAAAGGCTCATGTCCAAGTTTCAGCTGCTTCAGCTCCAGCCATCAAGTCTACCTCCCAGCCAGCAGAAAGAAGGACATGTACCCTTCCTTTAAAGACACATCCCAGAAATGGTTCTTACCACTTTTACTGACATCCCATTGGTCAGAACATAGTCACATGGCTACACTTAGCTGAAAAGGAGAATGGGAAATGTAGTCTTTATTCTGGATGGCTGTATTCCCAGCTGGGAAAGAGCTATATTACTCAGGAAGAAGAGAAGAATGGATTTGGGAGGACCTGAGTAGGCTCCACTGCACAGCTCCAGTATCACTCTAAATGCCTTCTCTGCCCTCACACTTCTCTGGAGACAGACGATTCCATATTAACCATAGAACATTTTGTATATTCCTGGAGTATCACACTTATTATCCTGCAGTGCAATGATTCATTGACATATGTGAGAGCTCTCTGAGTGCAGGGACTTTGTCTAATTCATCTCCACATCCCCCTATTATGTTTGGCACAGCACATATTAAATGACTTGTCCATCATTACACAGTAAGAGGTGCAGCCAGAATTGGAACCCAGGTAGCTAAGGCCAGCATGGGATGGGGCAGAAAGGGTAAAGAGACCACAATCAGGTCATGAAAAGCTGTGTGCAAGCAGTCACTGAAGGGTATATGATGGAAAGATCACTCTGGAGGGCAGCAAGACAGAAGGTGAGGAGACTGCTCAGAGGCTGTTTGAGTAACCTGAGAGATGATGAAGACTCTGAACTAAGGCATAACAATGAGGATAGTAGGAGAGAATATATTTGAAGGATACTGAAGTGGTGAACTGATAGTACCTGCTGACTGGTTGGATGAAGGAGGTGAAGGAGAGGGAGGAAACTAGATGTTTCCCAGGTTCCTGGGCAAGTATGTAGATGATTGCATAACTTGTGTCCATCAACAGATGAATGGATAAACAAAATATGGTATACACATATATACAATAGAATATTTTTTCATCTTAAAAAGGAATGAATTCTGATACATACTACAAAAATGGATCTTGATGACATTATGTAAGTGAAATAAGCCAGACACAAGAGGACAAATCTTGTATGATTCCACTTACATGTGGTACCTAGAATAGCCAAATTCAGACACAGAAAGTAGATTAGAGGTTACCAGGAGCTGGAAGAGGGAGGGATGAAGAGTATCTTCCCAGAGTATCTCTCTGGGAAGAAGAAAAAGGTCTAGAGATGGATAGAGGTGATGGCTGTATAACAATGTGAAAGTATTTAATGCCACTGAACTGTGCACTTAAAAATGATAATTTTATGTTATGCATATTTTACCACAATATTTTTAAATAGCATTTCTGGTACCCTAATGGTTTTCTGCTGAGCCTATGCTATAAAATATAGCTGCACTGGATTTTCTGTGAATCATCGTCATCACCACTCCTTCTAATGTCTTTTCTGGGATGCAGAGGAGACACCTGGAACCATATTTCCCAGAATCCCCTTCTCTCTATGGGCCTAGGTTAGAGTCAGCGGGGTGAGATGGAAGAGGAGAGACCATTATTCTTCATTGGTTGTTGCAGGCAGATGCGTAGCCAGACTTGGGGTTTAAAGCAGCTTCTGGGTGACTTCCTTAAGAATCACACTCATTGGTTTTGCAAACTAAGATAATTAGATGAGCTTCCCATTTGTAGCCACTTACAAGTGAACTTTTGAGAATCACTCCTTCAAGTGCAAGCTGAGATGGTCACTCCTCAAGCCCTTCCAACAGTTTACAAAACTGTAATTTTTTTTTCAAGCCTTTCACACTTGAAAAATATAGAGTGGCTTCTGTTTTTCTGACTGAACTTATATTAATACAATAGGTTGATGCAACACACACTCATTCTTCCCTATTTGATGATACAGTTTTAGTTTTTAAAATGTTTGGGTTGGTTGGAGGTATTTGTATATGGGTATGTGTTAAGTGCTTTGTGTGTGGAATCATTTAAAATCATTGTAGGCAGAGTGACACTTCACCCTAAATACTTCAACATACAACTCCTAAGAATAAGGACACTTTGACATAAACAGAATACCACTATCACACCTATGAATATTAACATAATTATTTACTATCATCTAATATATACCATATATTCAAATTTTCCCAATTCTCCCAAAATGCCTTTAATAGCTGTTTTCTCTCTCTTTTTTCCTTTTTAAATTCAGGATCCAACACATTTCATGGGGTTGTTATGCCTCTGTTGTCTCTTTACATTTAGAACAGTATTCCCCAACCCTTGACATTGACTTTTTTTGAAGAGTCCAGATAAGATGTCTTGGAAAGTGATCTGAATTGGACTAGTCATTTCCTCACCACTAGATTCAGGTTAAACATTTTTGTTCAAGTCTTTGGATTCAAAAACCAGTCCCCTGAAAGCTCTTACTTACAGAAGAAATCAGCTAATACATGTAACTGGAATGATGTAATTTTTAAAAATCACTATTTTGCAACCCTCAGGGAATATTTGATTCAGGCAAGGTTCATCAATGAATGCTAAAACCATTAAATGAAAAATTATTGAGGAAAGGGATGCTCGCATGCCTTCAAACTATCTCCCCACAAATTACTTATAAATCACCAAACTTTACTTTTGCAATGGAGAAATCTGGTGGTTGATTTTAACCAAGTGATCAAACTTAACATCACCAAACAGTGGAACAACCTGATATTTTGTACCTCCAGATATAATGCAATAAGAAGGGTCACCTCTGAAGTGTCTTGAACCTGATTATTTCCACAGAACTTGTTTAAGCTTCCCTGTCTTCACTGTCTCCCTGTTGTGTAGAATCATGGTATTCACAGACAGCTGAATTTTTAGAAGCGAGTTAACCATCTGTTTTTGTTTTTGTTGTTGTTTTTTGATCCGAGAATTGCCAACATAATCTGACTGTAGAGTAAAAAGAATTTTAAAATGTATATTTATAAAGATTAAAAGGTACCTTGCTCTTTAACGCTCTGTAGCAGCAGTTTTACTGTAAACACATGTATTAAACAAGTATACGGATCTCAAATAAAAACTCAGTGTGAACCGAATGGGAAGACCTCCTAGACAGTCTTTCTCTTGTGACCTGTTCTTCAGAGGAACAATAGTGACTTCTCATTGTATGTAGTGTATAAAATGTGCTGCAGGTTGCCCTCCTTCCGTGTACTCTGGCTATATCTCAAGTGTAAGCTGTGATGCAGCAGTCTCCGCTCAGTGTGGCATCAGTTCCTGGATTCCCTTTCAGAACACACCAGGGACATAGAATATAATCATAATATAATAACTGCTCTTTATGGAGCCATTCTACATTGCTTATATTTCTATCACCAAGTCTTAATGGAAGTCCATTTCTTAAAAAAAAATGTACATCTCAAATACAATTCAAAAGGAAAGGTATTTATGCTTAACACAGCATTAAAATAGCCAGACGAGTTAAGCACTGACCCGCGGGATCATTTCTTTGTTTGTCTTGAACGACAATCTATTTGCATGATTTGTCAAAAAGAAAAAGAATTAAATAAGACATCTAGAAGTGAAATATGTTGTCATTAAATTAAAAAAAAAAAAACTCAGCTACAATTGGAAAGAGAATTAGTAAACTGGAAGGTTGATCTGAGAAAATCACCCAGAAAGAATCATAGAAATGGAGAAAGAAAATATGAAATGGAAGTTAACAGACACGAACAGGATAGGAAAGTCCAATATATTCCTACCAGGATTTCTACAAAGAGAATAGAGACACTTCAGGCAATATTCAAAAGATGATGGCTGAGAAATTTTGAAAATTGAATAAAGCTGTGACATGAATCGTCAGTTATAGGAAGCATCCTGAGTCTTGAGTAGGATTAAAATTAAAACAAATGCAAATCAAGACACATTATAGTGAATCTGCAGAACATTGAAGACAGAGTATCTTAAAATCAACCAAAGAGAAAAGACTAATGATCTACAAATAAAAATTATTAAACTGACAGCTGGCTTATCAGCAATATATCTTCAAAAGACTGAAGGTAAATTAATGGCCAACCAAGAATCATACTCAGGTAAACTATTATTCAAGAGTAACAAGTTAATTTCAGAGAAGGACTGAAAGAGTTTATCACTTACAGATCCTCATTGAAAGACTAGTAAGGATCTGAAATGGAAACAAACCCAGAGAGGAGTGGGATACAAATAACATGCAAGCAACAAACAATGAAATTAGTAAATGTTTAGGTAAATTAAAACAGCAGGGACTTCCCTGGGGGGCGCAGTGGCTGGGAATCCACCTGCCAGTGTGGGGGACACAGGTTCGATCCCTGGTCTGGGAAGATCCCACATGTGACGGAGCAGCTGGGCCCGTGCACCACAACTACTGAGCCTGGGCTCTAGAGCTCGCGTGCACCACAACTACTGAGCCCACGCACCTAGAGCTTGTGCTCCACAACAAGAGAAGCCACCACAATGAGAAGCCTGCGCACCACAAAGAAGAGTATCCCCTGCTCACTGCAGCTAGAGAAAGCCCATATGCAGCAACGAAGACCCAACGCAGCCAAAAAAAAAAAAAAAAAAGCATTGGTGATTTTACATGTATTTATGTAAATGTGTATATATATATTTAAATATCCATATATTTAACCCATATGAGATTAGTTTTTTATAACTAAAATTGGTCAAATATTGGCAATTTCATATAGTTCAACCTAACATGAAATATTTTTCCATGTAGTTTAGTCTGTCTTAGTCACTGCTGTATTTCCGACACTCAGAACGCTGCTTGTCACATGGCAGGGGCCTCAATGAAAATTACTGATGAAGGGATTGCTTTAGAGAAGGTGTTGTAAACAACGAGGAACGAAAATATTATTGACTAGACCAAAATCACGTGGAGAATGGGAAAGGAGAGGTCAAGGTGAAAGCATGCGGCAGTCTTTACATTAGTCAGGAGGAAGATAAGAATATTGATCTATCTTTAGACTTTAAGTCAAGTGGGAGGATTAAAATTTCAGGGGTAACCCATTAAAGATACAAAGAATACATAACTTTCAAACCAGCAAATGGGAAAAAGAGACTAAAGAACGTCAGATTGACTTCTAGTAAAGGCTGGTGGATTGACTGTGTGCATCAGCCTCTGCTCTTTTCTGAAATCCCAATAAAATGACATTAAAGTGCACTTAAAAAAACGCATAAACCCACAAAGAGAATAGGAGACAAAAGAAATTTTGGAAGCTGGAAAGCTTCTAGATAGTCAAACAATAGTAACTAAACACACCTGAGAAGATGAATTTTGAAGCAGCAGTGGAGAAAGGCAAGAAACCCCCTGATTGATATTACTGAACTCCCGGAAGCTCAGACATTAGCAGCAACAGATTCTTCTGGAAACATGGGTGGCAGTGGGGCTGAAAATGTGGCACATGGTTGAGAGTCTGTTTGAGAAGCAGATTCCTCTCCAGTTCCGCTCAGCTGGGTTTCTGTCCTTCCCCCAAAGCCAGAGGTTTATTCTCTGGAGAGAGTAAAAGAACAGGTCTCTGGCCTGAGAAAAACAAGATATTGTTGGGGCCAGGGTTCCTGTACTCAGAAATACAGGATTTAAGTAAAATTTTATATATTAAGTTATGAGACTCCGCTTTCCACACACCATCCTTCCTTTCGGCCAAAATGTTGGCCTGTTTGACTTTACCCTCCAGAAAGGAGACTGGAATATTCTCCCTGTGAAATTAGACAAAGCCAAGAAAATAGACCTAAAGAAACACTTTTGCGGGTTTTTGTGGTCAAGATGGTCCACTGTAAAGTGACCCATGGACTCAAGGCTTCACATCAGCTTTGTTTTTTCTTCTAATTTGCTATGAAATTTTCGAACATACAGAAAAGTTGAAGGAACAGTACAATGATCACCCTAATACTCACCATCTAGGTTCAGTAATTGTTAATATTTTGCCATGTGTGCTTTCTCTCTATACATGTGTATATTTTATACGTGTGCCTAACCATTTGAAGTTGCAGAGAGCGTGCACTTTTCCTCTAACAACTTTAGCTTGTATGTTCTAAAAAATAAGGACACTCTTCCACAGAACCACAGTACTCTTATCATACTTAGGAAAATTAATAAGAATTCCATAATATCATTGGATATACAGCCCATGTTCAAATTTCCCCATTCGTCATTTAACAAGCTTTTTATTAGTGCTTTATTATTTTCTCAGTCAAGATCCAATCGAGGTGGGGGGAGGGATAAATTAGGTGTCTGAGATTAACATATATACACTACTATATATGCAATAGATAATCAACAAGGACCTACTGTATAGCACAGGGAACTGTACTCAATATTCTGTAATAACCTATATGGGAAAAGAATCTGAAAAACAATTGATATATGTATATGTATAACTGAATCTGTTTGTTGTACACCTGAAACTAACACAACATTGTAATAAGTCAACTATACTGTAATATAAAATAAAAATTAAATTTTAAAAAATGGTCCAGTCAACATTTATGCATTGTCCCTTGTTGTTACTAAAGTACTCTTTAGTCTTTACTAAGTTGTTCCTACTTTTTTAAAAATGATGCTAACTATTTGAAAAGACCAAGCCGGTTGTCTTGTAGAATGTGCCATATTCTTAATTTGTCTGATTGTTTCTTTGTAATGTCATTAACCTTGTTTCTCTATCTTCTGTATTTCCCATAAACTGGAATCTAAGTCTAAAGGCTCAGTTATGTTCTGGCTATATTCCTTTAAAGAGGAAGCAGGAACTTCACATTACATCACATCAGGAGAAATGCAGTGTCCAGTTGTCCCGCTGTTAATGAACCTAAGTTTCATCAATTGGCAAGGCAGTGACAAGGAGATCTCTTAGCTGTAAAGACATGCTAGTTCCCTTTGTAATTAGCAGGTGATCCCTTGGCTCTCTGTCCTTGGGAACCTGATGAATTTACCACACATTCAAGATCTTTGCCTGAAATTATTATTTCATTGGGGATTTTCTAATTCTATTATTCCTTCTACATGTTTTAGCTGACATTATTCTGTAAAGAAAAGCTCTCCCTTATCAATGGGGATGAACTACAGTTCTTCCTGAAGCAGCAGCAGGGTAAATGCTTAATTCTTTCCTTTGACCAATTTACAGGAGAAGGAGGTAGTAAAATATTCTCCTCAATGGTGGCAAATTAAATGTTATGTGTTTCTTTGGGCTGTCACCATGGACTCGGGGAATTTCTCTTTTTCAATTTTTATGATGATGCACAGTTATTACAAGGCAATATAGCCATGGTTGATGCTCAGACCCTTCCTAATTTGGCCAGTGGGAGCCCCTTCGAGCTGCTCCTGAGTTTTGTTTTTTTTAAAAAGATTTTAAATTTTATTTATTTTTTTTGGCTGCATTGGGTTTTCATTACTGCGCATGGGCTTTTCTCTAGTTGCGGGGAGCAGGGGTAACTCTTCGTTGTGGTGCACGGGCTTCTCCTTGTGGTGGCTTCTCTTGTTGCAGAGCACGGGCTCTACGCGTGGGTTCCAGGAGTTGTGGCACGAGGGCTCAGAAGTTGTGACACGTGGACTCTAGAGCACAGGCTCAGTAGTTGTGGCACATGAGCTTAGTTGCTCCGCGGCATGTGGGGTCTTCCAGGACCAGGGCTCGAACCTGTGTCCCCTGCATTGGCAGGAGGATTCTTAACCACTGGGCCACTAGGGAAGTCCCTCCTATGTTCTTTTAACACATCCCACATGTGAGTCAGGGTTCTTTAGAGAAACAGGACCAATAGGATATATATAGATATATAAAGAGATTTATTATGAAGGAGGCTCACACAATTATGGCGACTGAGAAGTCCCACAACCTGCCACCTGCAAGCTGGAAGCCCAGGAAAGCTGGTTCTAGTTCAAAGGCCTGAAAACCAGGGGAGTCAATGGTGTAAGTCTCAGTACAAACCCAAAAGCTCAAGTATTGGGGGCTGATACTGTTAACTCCCAGTCAGAGTCCAAAGGCCTGAGAACAAGAGCTCCAACATACAAGAGCTGGAGAAGATGAATGTTGCAGCTCAAGTAGAGAGACCAAATTTGCCCTTTCTCTGCCTTTTTGTTTTATTCATGCCCTCAAATGATTGGATGATGCCCACCCACATTGGGGAGGGCAATCTTCTTTACTCAATCCACTGGTAATCTCTTCCAGAGACACCCTTACAGACACATCCAGAAATAATATTTACTAGCTATCTGGGCATTTCTTAGACATCAAGTTGACACTTTGAGTGCTTCCTTGATTTCTGATACAACTAGATTTCCCAAGCTCACCTTGTACTTTGTTTGCCCCAGACCTGGATCTCCAAGGGGCCCTGGTTTGTTTTAGTGGAGAATGGTATTACCAAACCAGGTTCCGGTGCTTGGCATTGCTGTTGGGTTGTCTTTGCTTGTAGGCCCTTGCAGTTAACTAAAGGTATGAAATATATGGAAAAAACCCATAATTTCATATAGATATTTCTAATTCAAATTTTAAACTGCAGAATTTTTCTTTTTTTAATTTTTTTATTCCTTTTCTCTTATGTATTAATTTGCTTTAACCTACAATACACATAAAATAGTTTCTTTTAGTCTATCATTTGTCTTTTGACTTTGCTTAGAGTGATTTGATCTTTTGCCCTGAAAAATATTTTTATTTTTGTATAGTCAAATTATAAAGTAATTCACCTATTTTTTCTTAAGTACATGTGTGGTTTCATCTTCTCATTTAGATCTCTCATGCATTTGGAGTTTATTCATCTCTCATTTATCTCTCGTGCATTTGGAGTATATGGCATGAGGAATGAATCCAACTTTATCTTTTCCCAAATAGCTATTCAGTTGTTTCTCACATACTAAATTTCCATTTGTTCTTTGGCCTATTTCTGGACTCATCATTCTTTTCTATCAGTTTGTCTCTTCATATGCCACTACCACACTGTTTTACTTTAGAGCTTTATAGTACGTGTATCAGCTCCCTAAGGGTTTCCCCCTTATAAACATAAGCAGACAATCAAGAATCATAGCATAACCAAGGGGGGAAAGTGGGGGGGTAGGGGTGGTGGTGTGATGAATTGGGAGATTGGGATTGACATATATACACTAATATGAACAAAATGGATAACTGACAAGAACCTGCTGTATAAAAAAATAAATAAAATAAAATTCAAAATTTCAGAAAAAGGAAAAAAAGAATCATGGCATATCTAAGGAGGGTCTCTCATATGAAAAATGTGGGCCAAAATAAAAAATAGAAAGCAGCAATGTAGAGAAAGAGTCTTTGCAGGGAGAAGAAAAGAAAAAAAGAAAAGTGCAGAGAGATGTAAGAAAAGATGTTTTAGGACTTCCCTGGTGGTCCAGTGGTTAAGACTCTGTGCTTCCAGTACAGGGAGTATGGGTTCCATCCCTGGTTGGAGAAGTTTCACATGCCATGCAGTGTGGTAAAAAAAAAAAAAAAAAAAAAAAAAAAGAAGAAGAAGATATTTTAACCATAAAACAACAATAGGATTTTTCTTTAAATGTCAATATGGATGACCAGGAAAAAAAGCTCTTGGAAATTAAAAAATATAACAGAAATGAAACTAATCAAAATAAACCAAAACTCAGTAGAAGTGTTACAAGATAAAGAAGATTGATAAAGAGAAGGGAAAATTTAGAAAGTGAGAGAAACAACCCAGGAGGTCTAACATTCAGACAGTAAGAGTTCCAGCAAGAGACAGAACGAGGGAAACCATCAAAGAAATTATTCAGGAAATGAATTTCCAGATTGAAAGGGCCCCTCAAGTACTCTCATGCCTAAGGAAGTGGTTGCAAATAGACCCACACAAAAGCACTTCATCGTGACTTTTCATGACCACAAATGAAACCGTGTACCTCAGATTGGGACTTGAACCCACATGCTGGGACTCAAACCCAGCCAAAACCCACGGTCTTCCAACTGAGGTAACACACCTGGTTTCGGGATTTAATGAAACTCGGATTCTTGATGTCTCATCACAGAAAGAATTCAGTGAGAGAAAAAGCGATAGGTAACAAGTGGATTTATTTAGAGAGAAACACACTCCACAGACAGAGTGGGGGCCATCTCAGAAGGTGAGAAAGACACCAGGGTATGGGGTTGTCAGTTTTTATAGAAGGGGTTAATTTCATAGGCTAATGAGTGGGAGGAGTATTCCAGCTATTTTAGGAAGGGGCTGGGATTTCCAGGAATTGGACCACTGCCCAATTTTTGATCCTTATGGTCGGTCTTGGAACTGTCATGGCACCTGTGGGCGTGTCATTTAGCTTGCTGATGTGAGCCTATACTGAGGCTCAAGGTCTAGTGGAAGTCGACTTGTCCACCATCTTGGACCCATTTGGTTCTAATCACTTTATGTCATGTCCTTGGGTTATGTCATTCTTTCAAAGGTTGTGCCCTGCCTCCTTCCCTCCTGTTTCACAAAGAGAAAGAGAAGATGTTATGGAACGCAAGTCCATGTGCCTGACATACAGGGAGTCCAAACAAACAGAAACATTGGAGTTTGGAGCAGAGAAAAGTTTATTGCAAGGGCCAAGCAAGGAGCATGTGTAGCTCATGCTCAGAAACCTTGAAATCCCCAATGGTTTGAGGGTACAAGTTTTTAAAGGCAAAATTTGGGGTGAGGGATGCAGGGTGTATGACTTTCTTCTGATTGGTTGGTTGTGGGGTAACAAGGCTGTGTTCTAGGAATCTTGTGCTCAGCCTGAAGTTACCATCCTCCACCTGGGTGGGAACCCCATTTCTGCAGAAGAACTGAAAGATATGTATGTATATGTATATTCCTTGAGGACAACCAGGACACTGCTTTATCACCCGCACCATTGTTTCTTGTCTGCTCCTCCTTTGTTTCAGCAATACCTCCCCTCCCTAATTAGTAACTTTTAAGTCTAACCTTTGGAACTCAGGGAAGGTCTAGGAGGCTGAAGGCTTTTTCCTTCAAACAAGAAACAGGGGACACGGAAAGGATTTGAAGCCAGGAGAGCCCCACAGGGTCCTGCTTCGTTTCAGAAATGCAGGGGATAGAATGTATGTGTGTGTGTGTGTGTGTGTCTGTGTGTCTGTGTGTCTGTGTGTGTGTGTGCGCGCGCGTGTGTGATGTGTACAAGTTGTGTATATGTGGAAGAGAACCCAATTTTCATTGACCATTAGTGGATAATCGTAAGCCTGAAGATAAGATAAAGCTAAAATTGAAACATCAGAGTAATAAGATTTTCTAAGAGCCAAGAGTTGTTTTTGCAGAGTGAAAAATGGGGATGAGCTTGAGGGACTTCTGTTTTTTTATACTAACTTGTAGACTTGTTGGACTTTTAAAACTGTGTACTTTGATGAAATAAAAGCAGAATTTAAAAGTACATAAAATTATTTTTAAAGGAATACAATAAAACAAATAGAAGTACAAGCAGGAAGATAAAAGAAGCAAAGAAATACCATGGTAAATAGAAAATATAAAATAATATGATAGAGACAAATCAACAATCACAGTAAAAGGAAACAGATTAAACCAGCCCACGGAGCATCAAATCTGGAGCTAGACCGCCTGGATTAAAATGCTGACATGGATTAGCTCTTTGACCTTGGGCAAGTTATTTAACTTCTCTGTGCATCAGTTTCCTTATTAGTAAAATGGGGATAATTATAGCATATAGTATGGTATAATTCATAGGTTCTTTGGGAAATAAATGCTTTAATATATTAAAAAAATAAAATAAAAGCACTCAGAGCAATGCTTGGCACATAGTAAGTGCTGTGTAAGAATTTACTATTGTTATTATTATTATTATCACATCAGACTTTACAAAACTTCCAGACATTTTCTGTTTAAAGAGGCACACCTGTAACATAATGTCAGAGAAAGTAACCTTTAACAAAGGGTGGGGGGAGAGTGGAAGGCTTTAAAAAGACATACCAGACAAAAATAAATCAAAAGAAAGCAGGTATGACAATATAATATCAGAACACATAACCTTTGGGGCAAAAAGGATTAATAGAAAGAAAAATTCACCAGGAAAAGATAAAACCTAACAGTAGGGACTTCCCAGGTGGCGCAGTGGTTAAGAATCTGCCTGCCAATGCAGGGGACATGGGTTCGAGCCCTGGTCTGGGAAGATCCCACATACTGCAGAGCAACTAAGCCCATACACCACAACTACTGAGCCTGCACTCTAGAGCCCGCGAGCCACAACTACTGAAGCCCGCGGTCCTAGAGCCTGTGCTCTGCAACAAGAGGAGCCCGCGCACCACAACGAAGAGCAGCCCCCACTCTCCTCAACTAGAGAAAGCCCATGTGCAGCAACAAAGACCCGACGCAGCCAAAAATAAATAAATAAATAAATAGATTTATTTTTTAAAAAAAACCCTAACCGTATAGTCTCAAAAGACATAAACAAAAAAACTGCTGAATCTCAAAGAGAACTTGACAAATTTGATAGGTGATTTTAGTGCCATCTCAAAACTGATAGAATCACAGAGAAAAGATGTGAATAATAGTCAACAAACTTGATATATAAAGAACTCTGCACACCCCAGGAAGCAGAGAATCTTTACCATCACAAGTACATATCTCAAGGGAAATCCAAACATTATTTGTAATAGCAAAAAAAGAAAAAGAAAGAAAGAAAGGAAGCAAGGAAGGAAAGAAAAAGAAAGGGAAACAACCTAAATGTCATAAACAGATGGACAAATAAATGGTGGTAAATTCACAGAATGGAGTATTAACATTAGCTGGTAAAAATAAACATGTTTGATATATATGTATTAACATGGATATGTCTCCCAAACAATGTGAAGTGGAAAAAAGCAATGTGCAGGATACAAACAATTGTATATTAATCACTTAAAATTTTATAGCATGTGAAATGATACTGCATATCATTTTGGCTACATAAATATATATAAAAGAATAAACCATGGATGGAAAGGAGATTCACCAACTTCAGGCTAGTGATAGACTTTGGGGAGAGAAAGGAAATGGGGAGGGACTTTCACTATATCTGTCAGATTCTATTCCTTTAAGAAAGGATTCTAAGACATGAACATTAATATTGGTTGACTCTTGGAAAGGGGTGCATGGATGTTAATAACTCTGTCACATGTACCTGTATGTATGTTTGAAATATTTCATTGTAAAATTTTAAAATAAAAAGCAAGAGATTAAATTGATGGAGAGATAAAGGAAATAAAGGCTTAAGAGTATCGCTGGTTTTGTACACAAGAGGCTCCTGGTTAGCCCAATAGAGGCAGATGCAGTGGCTCCATGGATGTAGAAGCCAGATAGAGGGAAGTGAGGAGAAATGAAGGAAGGAAGGGGCTTGAATGGACCTTTGGTGTAGCTGCTTTGGGGGAGCAGGAGAGAGAACTGTGTAGGAACTCATAGAAGTCTTAATTAACAGACTAGCCAAGGGCCCACTAAAAGCTGCAGGTCTGAATATACAGTGGCATAAATCATAGCACAGTCTTCTCTAACGGGGTTCCATAAGGTGAAGTTGAAAAAGCAGAAGCCAGCTTTTTTTATATATATATAAATTTATTTATTTTATGTATTTTTATTTTTGGCTGCATTGGGTCTTCGTTGCTGTGTGCGGGCTTTCTCTAGTTGCGGCGAGCAGGGGCTACTCTTCGTTGCAGTGCACGGGCTTCTCATTGCAGTGGCTTCTCTTATAGCGGAGCACGGGCTCTAGGCGCGTGGGCTTCAGTAGTTGTGGCGCACAGGTTTAGTTGCTCCGTGGCGTGTGGGATCTTCCCAGGCCAGGGCACGAACCCATGTCCCCTGCATTAGCAGGCAGATTCTCAACCACTGCGCCAGGGAAGCCCAGAAGCCAGCTTTTTGTGAGGAAAATGAAAGAGAAAGACAAGAGGACAAAGGGTCCAGGGAATTGCAAAAGCGTTGTTGAAGTAATGCACTGGATGGGAATGATGGAAGCAGGAGCCATGGATATGAGACAGAGAATGAGAGATCAGAAGGATGGGCACTGTGGCTGAAATGAGACAGAGGAAAAGGATGCTGAAATTGAGGAGGTCAAGGAGTTGAGAGGGAAGGTGTTTGGATGGGTTTTCCACATACATGATGCCACAGGCAGGAAGGCAGTCTCCGAGGAGAAGAGATAGATGGTCAACTAAGAGCCAGATGCTGAAGTCTGTAGTGAATGTGGAGGTCAACAATGAGGACCAGTGAGGGAGCATGGCCAGGTGGAGCCAGCCTCCAGGCATCAGTGGTCTGGAAACAGCAACTGGGCTGCAAATCGTCTGCCTCTGTGAAGGAGGGCTGCAGGAGACACCAGGGAGCAGGCATCCTGCACGAAGGCCAAGTTCCCACAAAGGCCAGGAAGTGGAGAGAGTTCTAGGCAAGGCTGAAGATGCAGAGGCGTCTGATCCATGGGGCAATGGGAAAATTGGGAGGGAAGAGAACTTTGGGGTGTTGTGTAGAGAGAATAAACAAAGAAGGATGCAGGAGAGTGTAGGAGTGTTCATCTTGCCAGAGAGCCTTACTTTTGGGGCTGTGACCAGGAATGAAAGGGATGTGAGGCACAGTGAGTTTAGAAGAGAGGTTAATGTTGCATCCAACATGTCCAAAGCCTTGATGAAGGCAGCCGTTGACACTGAGACCAACATGGCTGGGACCTCAAGGGTGGGACGACTTACTGTGTTCCAGACACCCTGCCAGGTCTGGAGATGAACTTGGTACCAAGTAACACCCAACTAGATTACACTGCGAGCCCAGGGATGTTCCAAGTGCTACACAGCAAAGGACGAGTTCTCTGGGTGATGAAGGGAAGAAGCAGGATGGCAAGCAAGAGAAAAGACGTGGAGGCCAGAAGTTATGCAATCCATAGTATGAATGAAGGGCTCAGTGTGGCTAGAGTGTGGTGGTAGGAAGGTAGCCTGAGCACATCTGCACGTCCCTCTGCCCCTCAGAGTCTGGCCCAGTAGGATTTGAAAATACTTGATAACAATAACCCCTCTACTGAGCAACTCCCATGTGCCTGGTATTTACCTTTTATCACCTGTAATGCTCAAATCAATACTCCGAGGTAGGTATTGTTATCCTCATTTTACTTACTGAGAAACTGAGGCTCAGAGGGATTCGGGAACTTGCTCAGGGTCTTGCCCTGGGCCAATCCCGGGTCCGTCTAACTCTGAAGTCCATGCTCAGTACGCCAACTCATGCTCAGGATGAGAGAGAACTCTGCTCGTGGGGCCTGTACCACACAAAGCCTCTGCACACCTTACTGGGGGACCCAGGGACCCACGTGCTCAGTGGAAAACCAGGTGCCAGGAATTTATGATTCAGTAGAAAGAGGGCTGTTGAAACACAGGGGAGCCAGGGTCCATGTGTAAGCTGATCTGGGGACAGGAACAATAGCTCAGGGCCAGCCAGGGAAAGGACAGCCAAGCTCGGGACAGCTGCCAAGTCATCATAGGGAGTGGAGTCCACCCCTCCCTCCTTGTCCCATCCCACACTTAAATATGCCCCCTTCAGTGCCCCTTCTCTACTGTCCCCTACAGAGGTAGAAGCAGCTCTAGTTGTGGCTGGAACACCAGGTCCTTAGGTCTTTAGCCTTGTCAACCGTGGCCTCCACAGGCCATGATCCACTGTGCCTCAGAAATGCCCCACAACAAGATGTTTGTGTCAGAAACACCTACTGGTGGTGCAATAGCTAGATGAGACCTAGCTATTGACATGGACTCTGATACCACAAAATGTACTGAGCACATTCTGAGTCAACACAGTGACGGGGGCCAAGAAAGATAAGGATTGTAGTTGTTTGGGTTTTGCTTATGTAAACCCTCCTTCGTCACCAAAGGTTTGAGGCTCCTGGCAGTGAAAACTGAAATGATGATTGTGGTTATGATGATGATGATGATGATGATGGTGATGGTGATGATGATGATGATGATGAGAGAGAGAGAGAAAGAGAGAAGACCGTCAGGACCAGTGAAAATAAAAATTGTAGAAGACAATCATGACCTGAGAAAGCACAAGACCTGAAGAACACAAGCACAAGCAATAAGGGCTGACAAAGTTGCAACAGTTGACTTTTGCGTTGGCTTTGGGTTTCCTGGAAATCCATGAAGAGGCAAATTCAGTTAGTTACATAATTGTCGTAAGCAGAAGAAAGAAACAGACCAGAATCAAAAAGAAAATAAAGCTTTTCCAAACATGAGTTGCAAAATAAACATCTCGATGGGACTTTGTATACAAGGACTTTTGAATCGTATTAAAAAGTCACTGAGAGATGTCAATTTTGCATAAGATCAAGGTGAGGAAGCCCAAATATCTAAGTTTCTGGTGATAAGATCTGTGGATAGGATTAAGAGTGCCTGATATTTTTTAGTAGGAAGTCCTGTCTATTAAAATATTAACTAACATTAATAAATAGCTTTTATTTTTAATCTAGGCATATGTTTAGATTTTTTTTTACAAATTTATTTTTATGCACTCAGACTGTTTAGTAGCCTGATTTATTGTTTAGAATATGTCATACTTACAATCCATGTCAATGGATTGTAATGTTCATTCACAATATGATTTTTAAGAGATTAATGTGGACATATCATAATTTAACAATCTCCTCCTGTACATTGTGTTTTCTTAATTTTTAAAATTATAAACAGCAATGTAATGAACACTTTCATAACTAAATGCATGCATTCTTTGGTTATTCCCTTACCATTAATTTTTAAATGGAAGAACATTTTCTAAACAGGTGTATCCCTATTCACAAACCCTTTGCAGTAATACTGAGACCTCCCAGTGTTAGGACCAGTTAACCTCCCAGGTTGGAACCAGTGGCTTAGACTCTAAAGGAAAGACGCACCACAAAGCCTTCAGGCATTTTCTGTCTCTGTTACTTTCAGGGATTTTCAGATACAAATTGAGTGCATGTATCTAATTTCACTTTTCTCTGAAACCTCCCTCAAAATATAGTGAAGAGATTTTTTTCTTTTTTCTTTTAGAAAAGATGTAGACCCATAGGGACAAAAAGAATGGAAAAAAAGACCACAGCAAAATTTTGAAAGCTAGAAAGCAGACAGACCAGTTGCAACTAATTTAGCAGGCCTGAGCAAACTGATCTGAAGTTGGCAGTGGGGAAAGATGAGTGCCAATCTGATTGATTGCACTGAATTCTCAAAATGTTAAGGAATTGTAGTAAATCTTCTGCTAGCCAATGTTACACCCGTGTATGAATTAGTAATACCCTCCCTTTTCTCAAGACACTCTACTGCCATCTACCAGAAGTTTGTCATAATAAATATACAATTCCATGATGTCTACAGTGCGGGAAAGGTGCACTCGGAACTGTGCCCTGCACAGCTTGCACAGCCATACATACCAGCCCTGACCTGGAGGCACCAGGTACCACTGAAAATAGACGTGAATGAAGAGGCTGTTGTAAAATATGAAAGATTGGTTAAAACTATTTAAAAAGCTGGAAAAGCTTTAGCTTTATCTCTCTCACCTTGGTGGAAGATTGGAGGTTTATTCTCTGAAAAGGGGAAGACCGAATATCTATGGAAAGAGAATGCCTGGCAGAGTTGAGGACAGGCAGAGAATGCCTGGCAGAGTTCTGAGTACCAGAAATAGAGGGATTAAATCAAAGTGTGCCCTCTGAATGCTGAGTCCCATCCTGCTTCTTCCACTTGGCCCCGGGAGCACTGGTATCCAGGCCTTTACCCTCCAGGCAAGAGAGTAGGAGAAACTTCCTAGGGAAACATGACCTGCTCAAAGGAAAATACCTAACTATTTTTACTTTGGGGGTTCCCGAACTAAACTTTCCAGTGGATCACCCAACAGTGAAGCTCATAGTCAACAATACTATGTACTCATGTACATGGAGCTTCAAATCAGCTTTAAAATCCCCACTCTGCAGTTTAAGCAGATAAGCAAAGTTTACCAGGCATTTGAGGAAAGAGCCTAACATGAAAGATAGAGACCAAAACAAACAGACATTTAAAAAGGAACTTGAAGAAAACTGAGACTATGCAGACAGAAGAACACTTAAAAATACCATTAATATCATCAGAGGGTTAAAAGAATATATTACAATGATGAAACAAGAACAGGATACTACAAAAGAACATTCACAGAATTTTATTTTAAAAAGCCCTTGCAAATTAAAAACACAATTGTAGAAACAGAAAACTGAATAAAGTGTGAGGAAATCTCCCAGAAAGGAGAGCATGCAGAGATGGAAGAAATGAGTGAAAAGAAAATTAGAAGACTTGTCCAGGAAGGTCCTATTATTGGAAGCGACTGAGCAAAAGTGGTACAATCATCTTAGAAAACAATTTTGCATTACCTGGTAAAGATGAACATACGTATACTGTACCACTGAGCAAGAGAATAAAGATTTATTAAATTCATTCATTTATCCAACAAATATTGAGCACCTGCTAAGTCATTGTGCTGGACTTTGACTATACAAGAATAATAAACAAGATAGACAAGACCTCTGCCCTCGCAGAAACCAACCAAGATTCTCATCTCAAGGCAGCTGGGAAGTATGACCCATCTCAGGCTCAATTTTGTCCACAAGGTCTGGGTTTTCGTGCAAGGAGTCTCTGGATAGATTTCCTGTGGGCAGAACATGTGTATGAAGGAATTGTAATTATTCTGTGGCTCAAAAGAGGAGTAAAAATTAGAACAAAGCTGGATTGAGAAAGAACCAATTGAATTTTTTTAATTTTGATAAACTTGAACAGAGTTGTCCAAAGATAGAATCAACTGTTTGGGGAGGTGGTAAGTTGGCTGTCAGTGGAGGTGTTCAATACTAAGCAGGATTCATTCACTGAGTGATTGCATGATGGCTATGTGCTGGACACTGGGCTAGGCACTGTGTATTAGTTAGCCATTGCTGCATTGCAAATCACCCCCAAATTTAATGTCTTATGATCTCTCACAGTTTCTGTGGGTCAGTGGCTTGGCTGTGTGGTTCTGATTCGGGATCTGTCATGAGATTGCAAGTAGGACGTTGCCCGGGTCTACACTCATCTAAAGGCTTGACCAAGGCTGGAGGATCTGTTTCCAAGGTGGCTCACTCGTATGGCTGGCAAGTCGGTGCTGGCTGTTGAGGAGGGGCATTGAGTTGGAGTTCCTTCCTATGTGGACCCCTCCACAGGGCTGCCTGAGTGTCATCACAACATCACAACATGGTGGCTGTCTTCCCTCAGAGTCAACGGTCTAAGAGAAAGCAGGATGGAAGCCACAATGGCCTTTATGCCCTAGCTTTGGGAGTCATATACCATGACTTTCACGAAGCCTATTGATCACCTAGGTCAGCCCTCTTCAATGTGAGAGGGGTCACACAAGGTCGTGAGTACCAGCGAGATGAGGATCAATCGCAGAGGCTGGCTACCACAGTGTGAATGCAATGATGAACAAACGAGTGGGGTGCCTGACCTCAAGAGTCTGTTAGGGTAGAGTTAGGATATTTCTTAGAGATGATGTCAAAGGAACAGGACTGAGACACAAGACAGATCCCTCCAGTCCTAACGTCCTGTGATTTTGTTCTTCTAGGTCTTAGTTCTTTACTCACTGTACCACTAAGCCACCATCTCAGAACCAGCAACTCACATCCTCGTTCTTCTGCCACGGGCAATTCTGAGGTCTCCATTGTTAGCTGCTTGTCATCACACAGCGACATAACATGGTCCCACTCTTGGTGTTCTCAGATACAGAAGTCCCTGGATAACCCCACGCTTGTTGTTTCTCTCCCCAGAGTGCACCACTGCCTGTTCTCCTCTTCCTGGGAGCGCAAGGTGTCCTATGATAATGCCAAGAGAACACTGTGTCCCCATGCGGGAGCTACTTTCGATCCAGCTGGGCAATCCCTCAACAGCAGCAATGCCCTGTGGGTTCAAGAGGAGAGCGGGCCCCGCCTCCCTTTACCCTGTTGTGCTCTTCTGTCCCTAATCAGGGCCATGCCAACCACCAGACACTTCAGGGGCCGTGACCCCTCGGACGTTCTCAGATGACTTTTTACCTTCAAGCTTTGTGGAAGGGTGCAGGGGTATGGCTAATGTCTTAGCCTGGCCCACACTGGTGCTGGTCGACCCTCGGTTTGGTGCACTAACCCATGCTCACGGAGGAGTCTGTTATCTCCAGTTCACCCGAGGAGCCAGAGGTGGCTGGGGGAGCTTCAGGCCTGAAATTGTGCTGGGCTCTGGGAGGACCATTGGGAGATACTGATGTGGGCTGCACCGGAGTCCAGAAAACGCCCTCCCCTGCCACTCGCAAGGGACTCTTAGGGCTCAGTTCTCCCGTGTGTAAGTGCTTCAGTCTTGCCAGGTGGTAAAAACCGGATCCTGGCGAAACTCTGGTGAATATTTATGTACTTGTTTGTTTGTTTCTAGTTTTTAAAGTAATACTATTAGGATGGCTATTTTTAAACACAACAACAGAAATAACAAGTGTTGGAGAAGATGAGAGAAAACAAACCCTTGTGCACTGTTGGTGGGGATGTAAAATTGTGTAGCTGCTGTAACACACAATATGGAGGTTCCTCAAAAAATTAAACAGAATTACCGTGTGATCCAGCAATTCCACTCCTGAGTCTATTCACAGAAGAATTGAAAGTAGGGACTTGAAGAGGTATTTCTACACCCATATGCATAGCTGCATTCTTCACAACAGCCAAAAGGTGGAAGCAACACAAGTGTGCACAGACAGATGAATGGATAAACAGAATGTGATCTATACATGCAGTGGAATAGTATGCAGCGGTCAAAAGGAATGAAATTCTGATATATGCTACGACACGAGTGAATCCTGAAAACATTATGCTAAGTGGAAGAAGCCAGACACAGAAGTAAAACTATTGTATGATTCCACTTACATGAACTATCTAGAATAGGCAAACTCTAAGAGACAGAAAGCAGACAAGCAACTACCAGGAGGTGGAATGGGGGAGTGGTAACGGGGAATTACTTAATGGATACAGAGTTTCCGTGTGGTGATGAAGAAATTTTGGAGATAGTGGTGATGGTTTACAACATTGTGAATGTAATTAATGCCACGCCACTAAACTGTACACTTAAAATGGTTAAAATGGCAAATTTTATGTTATATATATTTTACCACAATAAAAAATGAATACTAAAACATTATCTTAAAGTCCCAACACTACATAAATCTATAAAGTAGAAAGAAAAATCCCATTCTCCGGAGAGGAGACCCGATGAATTTTCCATCTAGGTTTAGAGAGTTCTTTCTTCCGTGTAGAGGGCATCCCCTCTTCTCTATGGGATTCTTGGTGGGGCCCACACTTCCCACTGTGCTGGGCTTACCCTGGTGGCGCCACAGCCTGGTAGTTAAAAGTAAAGCTCTCCAGCTGGATGGCCTGGGTTCCAATCCCAATTCCACCACTTGCTGGATAACGTTACGTCAGCACCCTGTACTGCCTTTTTCTCACCTACTGCATCTTTGATGTCACTTTCTGTTGTGAGGATTATATGAGTCGATGTGGTACATATGCCATGATTTTTTAAAGCATCTAGCATTAATGAGTAGAGTGTCAGCTTTAGTGTCATCTCTGTATTTAAAATTTCTAGAAGCTTCTGCCACTGGTCGTTCCTTATTGGCCATGATCTTGGGGTGTGGGGCAGGGGGTAGCTTCCTCTTTTACTCCCTGTCGTCCCTTGGTGTCTTTCCCTTGAAAGCCCTGTATCCCCATTCTGGGAAGGAAAGGGGTGCCGGGCTAGACGTGGAGACCTGGGGTCAGAGCTAACAGCTGGGAGGTCAAGTCATTTGGGACAAAGGCTTGAACTGGCCCTTCTCTGGGGCTCCCTCCTGGGGAGGGTCTGTGAGCCTC
Organism: Orcinus orca; assembly: GCF_937001465.1. Taxonomy (NCBI): domain Eukaryota; kingdom Metazoa; phylum Chordata; class Mammalia; order Artiodactyla; family Delphinidae; genus Orcinus; species Orcinus orca. The sequence goes on from NC_064566.1 coordinate 93,630,351, forward strand.
TGAGGGTGCGGGGATACCCCACCTCCGAGGCTGCAGCAGCAGTCCACAGCTGGCTGTGCTGATGAAACTGCTCAGAGCCCGACTCCTCTCTTGCCCTGCCCCCTGCCCCAGCAGCTGGCAACCCGGGCCCCAGACCGACAGGCCCCGTTGCAGGAGGCTCCAGGGCAGAGCTCACCAGGGCCCCACGGGCACCTGCTCCTCCCGACCTCCCAGGACTCTGCCCGGTCTCTAGGTCACATTCCTCAACTCTGGAGACCATGGGTTTAGCAGTCAAGAAATTTCTGAAATAAGCATGAATCGATATAATGGAAGTGTGACGGGGTGGGGTTGAATAAATCAAAATTCACAGAAATAAGTCAGGTTAAAGGCACAAAAGAGCTTATGCCAGGAGGGACAGTCTCCCCCACTGTGCCGTGAGCTCTCCAAAGCCAAAGACCCTGTCCTGACTACCTCGGTGGCCCTCTCAGAGTGCAGCACATTGTCAGACTGATGCTCCACAAAAGCTATTTTGCTCATTGCCTTGTGCCTACGATTCCACATACAAGAAATATCTAGAGCGGGCAAACTCACTGAGACGGAAAGCAGTGGTGGCCGAGGGCCGGGGGAAAGTTACTGTCTAATGGGTACGGAGTTTCAGCTGGGAAGATGAAAAAGTTCTGGCGATGGACCGTAGTGATGGTTGCACAACGAGGTGAATGTACTTCATTGAATACATTTGTTGGCTGAGTGAGTAGAAGCGGGCTGCATATTTCCTCTTTGGGTAACACGTGACACCTTTATCCACCTCCCCCTCGAGCTACCCCCACACCTCTCTCAGCCCACCCTGCCCTCCCCCCACCCCCGTCGCACCTCCCAGCCCTCCGTGTCCCTCTAAGCATCCCCTGGCAGCCCCTGCTAAGCTTTGCCAAGCCCTCACCTCAGGCCCTGCAACATCAAGGATTCCCATGGTAACCAGACTGGGCTAGCTTCTCAGCAGCTTTATTGAGTAGCGAGAGGTAGTGTCACTTTCCACTGGACAGGTATCCACGGGTTGGTACCAGGACTGCTTTGGGACAGACAGACAGACAGGGGGCAGGGCAGGGCAGGTGTCAGTGGTGGGGCAGGAGCAGCAGGTGTAGCTCAGCCCTCCAAAGGGGCAGGCGTCGGCTCCTGGGCGGTGAGGGCGTGGGCCTGGATCTCTTCCTCCTTGAGGGTGTTGAAGAAGGTGTTGACTTTGTCCCACAGGTCCTTCTCCAGGAAGCTCAGGTGGTGTTCCATGTCCCCCGCCAGGGGGCCCAGCTTCTGCCTGAGCCCCTCCACCTGCTGCACCATAGCTTTGTTGAAGGTCTCGCCGTAGGGCCCCACGGTGTGGCGGAATTTCTCCACCTGCTGGTCCAGGTGGCTGCTCAGCTCGGCCAGCGACTTCTGCAGCTCCTGGGCGTTGCCCTGCAGATTGCCACGCACGCTGTCGGTCACGGGCTCCAGCTTCTGCCGCAGCTCCTCCGCGCGGGCCGAGACCTTGGCCTTCAGCTCCTCGGCGTGCTTCTTCATCTGGAAGGCCAGACCCTCGAGCTGGTGGCTGAGTTTCCCCTGGACGTCCTGCGCGTAGGGGGCCAGGCTGCGGCGCAGCTCCTCCACGTTCTGGTCGATCTTGGCCTTGAGCTCGTCGGTGTAGGGCGTGAGGCGCGCCTTGAGCTCCTCCACGTTCTGGTCGATCTTGGCCTTGAGCTCGTCGGCGTAGGGCGCCAGCGAGGCCTGCAGGTTGTCCATGTTCTGCCTCAGCACCGCCTCCATGCGCTGGGCATAGGGCGTCAGCTGGCGCTGCAGCTTTTGGGTCTGGGCGTTGACCTGCGCGCGCAGCTCCTCCGCGTAGGGCTCCAGGCTCTGTTGCAGCTGGCGCATGTTGGCCCCGATCTTCTGGCTCACCTCGCTGGTGTGGGGCAGCAGCCGGGCCCGCAGCTCCTCCAGCTCTTTCCGGATCTCCTCCTTCAGCTTCTCTGAGTCTTCGGTCAGGCGTTCGTGCAGCTCCGTGGCAAAGGGCACCAGCTTCTTCTGCAGGTCATCCTTGTAGGTGTTCACTTCCCCAAGTTTGTCTTGGAAGAGGGTGCTGGGGCGAAAGGACACAAGGGGGCCACCGTTACGCTTGGCCCTCCATGCCAGGACCTTGACTCCTTCCATAGCACTCACCTTACACACACCTGCCTAGGACAGGTGAGTGTGCAGGTTACTGAGTTCACCCATCTTCTCCCTGTGGCCTTCCCTATGGTGGATCATGATTTGAGCAAATGGATGTAATAGACGAAGGTATGAACATTGAACTTGTATCTCTAAATCTCCCCCTGAGCTTGAGTCACAGTATCTACCTATCATGTCACCTGGAGCAGTTTGCTTTCCTCTGCTTACCTGTAAAGTAAAACGTGTGGACTCTGAGGTCCTTCCCAGCCCAGGTGTGCTGTGACGGAGATCACATTCCCTAGTAGAATGTTATGTTCTGGACCTCTTCCAGCATCTTCTAGCTACACCAGGTGCTGCTTCCCTGCCATGTGCCCACCCTCAGAAGCTTGCCAAATATCCCCACCTCCCTTCCCATGATTTCACAGAGGCTTGTCCTTCTGGAATGTATTAGAAGCCAGCTCACACGACATTTCTTTCCCTTCCTTTCTTCTGCGAGCCGCAATACTAAGATGTGGCCATTCGTCATGCTCTAGAAAGTTAAAGCAGGGATTATTCACCCCAATTTTTCTGTTTGTATATGTGGATCCCAGGTCTGGAGACCTTGGGTCACCAGAGAGTTGGTGGCAGGGCAGTGGGTATCCTAAGCTCAGGTCTCCTGCCTCCGATTTCAGCCCTTGCCCACTCATTGCATGGCCTTTAAGAAGCTCCACCTTGCAAGCTCTGCCCCTCTTACTTGAGCTGCTGGGTGAGCTCAGACTGCTGGAGATGTTCCACAGCCTTCTTGGCATTGTTGCTCAGCTGGCTGAAGTAGTCCCAAATCACAGTGGCCACCTGGTCGGCACTGACCTCCGCATGGGCACCTGGGTGGAAAACAGAGCAATTCACGAGGACCTGTCTCCTTCCCTGCCCCTCTGCACCAGCCTTGAGCTGCAGACCGGATGATGGGGGGGAGCCCAGCCACTGATTTCCTTCTCTACGCTTGGCTAGCTGGAAGCCACAGGGGTATGTAAAACGGGTATAGCACCAATGCCAGGGGGCCCGCCGCTGTGAATGGACTAGCTCCTGTGAGCCGGGTGGCAACCGGGCAGCCGCCTGCATCCAGCTGTGGGCTGACAGGCGCTCAGAACTGTCCTCTTACCTTGGCCTCAGACTCTCCACCCTTCCCTGCCTGATGCAACAGATGGGTCCTGCCTGAAAGTCCCATCCAAAGGCAGCTCCTACTCACCGGTGACAGCCACCAGGGCCAGGCTCAGGACCACAGCCTTCAGGAACATGCTGGGCTCCTTGCTGGGCTGGAAAAGTCTCTTACTGCACTGGATCCTTCCTGGGTTCAGAGGGGGCCAAAGGAGAGGTTCTCAGGCAGCTCACCTATGCTGCTGTTCGAACTGATTAAAGCTCAGAGCCAGCCAGACATTTAAATCCCCACCGGGCTGCACTCCCCGCCTTCCTCCCCATTGTGACTCCACGCTGGAAGGTGACACATTCCCAGGAGGCCTCTTGGACTTTCGTGACTCTAAGGCAACGTGGAAGCTGATGACAGACTGGAGCCCGGGAAGCAGTCAGAAGCTCTGTGCACATGCCCCACCCAGCATTGAAGGGAGGATGGGTGAGGGGCCATGAGCTGGGGAAGAAACGAGGCCTAGGGAACACCTGAACCTGGGACTGATGCCCCAGAGGCCCTCTGGCAGCTCTGAGTCTGTGCCAGGCTTGGTGAGGGTGATGGGGAGGCAAAGTTCACAGCTCCTCTGTCTGCTCCAGTGAGGAGTGGCCCCCCACTCCTACATCCCTGGAACCGGACTCCATCTCAGAGCACCAGACTCTGGGCTGGGACATCCAGGGCCACAGGTGCGGGCAGCGAGCTGAGATCCAGTGCTCTGGTCAAGGTGCACCCAGGAGCAGGGGACCCCTGCAAGCCTTTGGGAATGTGGGTGGAGTTGGGGGGTGTCCCGTGTTGAAGGTGTTAACTGTAAGTGTGCTTCATGTCCCATCACTGCCAAGTGTGTCACCTTGGTCTAGTGATTCAACTTGGCGTAGCCCTGAGCCTCAGTTTCTCCTTTGAAAAATGGGGTTGTTGGGTATATTAAATGAGATATCGCTGGTGAAGTGAGTAGTACAGTGCCTGACAGAGTAAGCACTAAAAATTAGTTGTTATTGTTGTTAATAATAATATTACTATTTTCCTAATTTGGATCAAAGCAGGGAATACAGTAGAGTGCTCACTGCTCCATTGAGAGTGGCAGAGTTAGACCCAACCCTCCGGGGGTCATCAGGCAGGCGTGATGCAGGGTGAGGGGCAGGCTGGCCCGAGGCCTGATTTCTGCCCACCTCTCCAGCCACACGCCCTGGGTGGGAGCGGCCAGCTCGTGATGAATCACAGGACCTGAGGCTCTCAGGGGGCCTCTCACCAGGGGATGATGGGGTTGGTGGTGGTGTCCAGGAGATCTTCTCCTTGGGCTTCCAACGTTCTCTCCAAATGAGATCACACACAGGAAGATATCCACCAAGAAGGCGACACAGCCTGGTCAGCTTGGGCCCCTGTGCTGGACCACACACATCACCGTGAGAGACTATGAGATGAGATCCATCGTATCGCACTGCTGGCTGTCCTCTGCGAGTGCAGTGCCTGGGACGTAGATGGGCTTCCAGTAGTCTGCCATTGGAATAGACCACAGTTGTGCTAACCCTGACTTCCGTGTCTCCGTTTTTTCATATACCAGAAGTGGCTTGCTGTATCGTGGGATGGAAGACAGCTAGAAGGCTTTTTGATGCTTGCACCCCTTCTGCAGAGTCCCCACTACCCAGCAGTGTCCCACACCACCCGTGGTCACTTCCAGCATCAGGGAGCTCCTCCTTTCTGGAGCAGCCCGTGCCGTCTCGCAGTAGTTATTAAGGGTTCCGGTGCTGGAGTCGGACGCCCTGGGTTTGCGTGTGGGCTCCCCACGTACTGACTGTGCGATCTTGGGTGAGTGTCTTAACCTCTCTGAGCCCCGTCTGCCTCAGCAGGGCGTAGAATAGTACCCACCTCCTGGGGAGTCAGGGAGCTAATCTGAGTAATGCTGGGAATGGTGCCTGGAGCAGTGAGTGGTCATCAAGTACGAGCCACGTTTTACCCCTGAACGCTTTAGCTCCCTGCAGCACTCCCAAATCACACACAGTCCAGCCTGGGCTGGGTGCAAAGGTCAGTGTCCCATCCCTTCCCTCCTCCAGGCCAGAGATGAGGAGGGCAGTGAGTCACCAAGGACACTCAGTTGAGTTTGGCCTCCTGGACTGACCGTCTGAGCAGTGGGCTTCTGGCTGGCACGGCTGAATCAGCACTGCCCAGTCCAGCCTTGTGGCAGGGGCGTGGGTCACAGAGGCTCATGTGCTAAGCCTCACTCGGACACAAGTGGAAGCAGAGTCAGTCCAACCCCAGAGGACCATTTTTGGCCTCAGCTGGTCAGGCCTTCTCCCGCCCACCCCCCTCCTCTCCTCCCACAACCAGTTATGGTCTGGGGGCCAAGCCTGGAGCGGTCTCCTCATTCCGGGGCAGCCATGGTCGCGGGGGAGGGAGAGAAGAAGGCGGGGAGAGGTGGCTTAGTCTGGGCCACCGATAAGACCCTTACTGAGATAGCCCCGCTGAGACCCAGCTGGAGCTGCTGGGAGGGATACAGGCACAAAAAGGCGCCAAGCCCTTTGAAAGAGTTAAGGTCCCAGGCCCCATGGCAGGTTGCAGCCCAGCTGCATGGACCCGCACACCCCGGTTCTCTGCCCAGCTTGGCACCTCACCGCTGGGTCTCTCTGCCAGCGTCTTCTGACCTCCCTGGGATCAGTGGCCCATTGCTGAGCAGGAGAGAGAGCACAGCCTCCTCCAGACCCTCCACATGCATGGAAAGAGAGCTGGAGGAAACAGGGCCAAGGGCTCCAGCCAGCGCATTCTAGCCTGCCCCAGCCCAGCCTGGAACCTGGACTCCCACTGTGGCCCTCACCCCCGGGGCCGAGGAACAGGCCAGAACAGAAGAGGGAAGTGGACACAGTTGCCCTCTACCTTCCCCAATGTCCACATCCTTCCGTGACCTCCTAATCACCTTCCTTTCCTCCCCACCCCATCACCAAAATCTGTACTCAGGATCTGAAACGGATTGACTCTGATGAGTGAGTGACACAGATCTCCAAGGGTCTCATCTCTCCAAGCGGTTTGGTACCAGCGTGGCTATTTGAACACCTGCATTCTTGTTCCCAGCTCTGCCACTGATGGGCTATGGGTACTTGGGTAGGCCTCTGGCCCTGCCTTAGGTTTCTCACCTGTAAAATGGGGTTAATAATGTCTGCCTCACAGGAATCTATTTGTATTTTAGCAGATAACAAGGTCTAAGTCAAAGGAATGAATCTGTATGGAGAAACTTCAAGTCTCAGCCACAGATAAAGAATTCTGAGGGTAGAGCCAGGTCACTTTCTCAGGCCTGTGATTTCACACTGTGGGTTTAGTTCCTTCCTCCCGAGAAGAGGGCCGCCTGTCAAAAGCTCTACTTCTACATTGGAGGCTCCTTCCACCTTCAGACTGTGCTGTCTAGGGAAGGACAAGGTGTTTGGGAGAAAGGAAGAGAGATTTATGAAGCCCCCTCCATGAACCAGCTGCTTTGTACGTATCTCATTTACATTTCACCGCGATTCTGGCATATCGGTATTCTAGCCCCATTTTACAGAGGAGAACATCGAGGCACTGAGGTGTTAGATCTCTGGCCCTGGGTCATATGAGTAAGTGCCAAAGTCATCATTTAAACCTAGAATTTCTTGGCTGTGATGTCTTCACATCCAGCAGACAAAGGCCCCTGATCCTGCCATCCAGGCTACAGCTCCCAGTGTGGGCCCAAGGGACACCTCACCCCGAGAAGGGCCCAGGCCTCTCCTGGACAGCTGACTGCCCCTGTAGAGCTCGTCTGGCCCCTCTCGCCACCAGACCAGCCTCACCACAACCTTGGTTCCCTTCAGTTGCCTAGCCAGCCAGGGGAGCTGAGGAAGCTGAAGCCCGAGGTGAGAGTACTCAGCGCTGGGACTCAATCCCAGCTGCCGCGGTTTGGGGAGGGCCCCAAACATGAGCCTGGATCCTGTCCCAGGGAATGTTATCAGTGGGTCCAGAGAGCAAGGTGAGGAGGAGGGGGTGGTAGGATAAAGACCTGGGACTCAGAGCGGCCTTTGACCTTCTCCCACCACCCCCTGCTCTGGGATCAGCTCAAGGAGGCTTCTGGGTAAGCAGCACAGGGACTGAAGCCCAGAGGTGGAGATGCTGGGGAGGTGGCTATGTGCCCTTAACTGTGTCCCACCTCCCCACACAAACCTCTACCCATAGGTCTTCTGTGACTCCACTCTAGGCACCCCATCCCGACCCGCTGAGTTGTTCCCAAGTCTGAAACAGCCCATCCCCCTCTCACATCACCCACCCCCCTTGCAGGCTGTTGTCAGGGCTTGGGGCTGGGGGTGGAGGGGCGGGAAGGACCTGGAACCCAAGTGTGAAGGGCCGAGGTTTGTCCTCTAATCCCTTCTCCCATTTCGCCAGCCTCTCCCTGGGGAGCCAGGCTGATCAGGATGAATGGGGTCTCCCCAGGCCCACGCCACCCCCGGGTCCTGAGCCCATGTGGGCTACAGGGGTAGCAGAGAGCAGCATGGGCACCCGTAGCTTTCTAGAGATTTCCCACCTCCCAGCAGGCCTGACTGCCTCTGGCTACCCTCTCTCAGGCCCTGGTCTAGATTGATCAGCAGGTGACCTTTGCCCAGCTCCCTGGGCCCTCAGTGCCCGCTGCCCTGGGGACAATATAAAACAGGTCAGAACCCTCTTGCCTGCTTACTCAGTTCATCCCAAGAAGCAGCTGCTCCAGGTAATGCCCCCTGGGGGGAGGAGGAGGAGGAAAAGGAGAGCAGGATGGAGAGGGCCAGGCTGGGGTCCCTGCCCAGCGCAGCCAGCAAAGCCTGGAGAAGAGCCTGCTAGAACCGAGGAAGCCTTAGGGCTCGATGAGCGTCCCCTCCCCAAGGCATTCTGGGGAAACCGAGGTCCGTGGGGGAAGGTCACCGGCCCAAAGCTACGTAGAGCGTAGTGGCAGAGCTGGGGCTGGCACTGGCTCCATTTTCCATGCATTCTGCATGCTTAGGACTAGAAGAAGCCTCGGACACCCCAGTTCTACCCCAGGCAGAAAAACCGGGGTCTGGAGGGTACAGAAAGCCACCCAGAGTCACACAGCATTTCAGTGGCGGAAACCTGGCCAGAACCCAGGTGTCTTGATTCCCCGGTCTGGTGGGGTTTCTGCTCCATGCCACTCCTCCCTCTCTCTGGCCTGGGTCCCCCAAGTACCCTATCTGAAAGCCTTTAGCCTCCCCCATACTAGGACGGGAACAGGCCCTTCCTCCTCCTGGCCTGACCCAGCTCAGGTCCTATTTTAGGGGCCACTGCGTCTCCCCAGGGAGGGTCCAGCGGCAGTGGGGGGACGTGGGGCACCCCTCACAGGACACTTCCCTGCAGGAACAAAGGTGCCATGCAGCCCCGGGTCCTCCTCGTTGCTGCCCTCCTGGCGCTCCTGGCCTCTGCCCGTAAGCAGCTGGTGGGACTGGGCTGGGGGCGGGGAATGGGCCGCTATCTGCCTGGAGGACCCTTGGCAGGTGGCTTGGGGATGCCGGGCCCCGATGAGTGCCTGGGCAGGAGCCACGGTTCCCCAGAGGCTGATCGACCCCACTCAGCCCCACTCTCCTCACAGAAGTTTCCGAGGCAGAGGATGCCTCCCTTCTGGACAAAATGCAGGACTACATGAAGCAGGCCACCAAGACCGCCAAGGACACACTGACCAGCGTGCAGGAGTCCCAGGTGGCCCAGCAGGCCAGGTACGCCCTCCCTTCCCTGCCCCGGCCCCCCACCTGCCCCTGACTTGGTGAGAACCCAAGAGGCGGGCTGTGGCTTTCCCATGGCCACCAAGGACCTGCGCCTCTCTGAGCCTTTCTGTCTGTAAAACAGGCTCCCTCGCAGGGGCCTCTCATCCCTTTGTCCTCCTTCCTTTCTTCCGACCCAATTTCAGCCCGGTGTGTGTGTGTGTGTGTGTGTGTGTGTGTGTGTGTGTGTGCGCGTGTGTGTTTCTGCCTTGTTCCAAGCCCTGGGGCCCGTGTGAGCAGAAGTCGGTCCTTCCTCTCCCACCCTGCCCCTGCCCACTAGTCCTCTGCTCTCCCCAGCCCCCTTCCCCACCTCCACTTCACCCGCATTGGCCGGCATTTCCATAGCAGAGGCATTCACAAACATTTTTAGTCCTCAGAACCCGCCGTGGAGTGGGTATTATTTTCCCCATTCTGCAGATGAGAAAACCAAGGCTCACTTTATCAAGTGACCTGCCCCATTTCGTGCAGCTAATCAACCCTCTGACGATTTTCTAAATGAGAGACTGCGTCCCTTGGCCCCGCCCCACTCAGAGCCACGAGGATGTACAATTCTAGGGCGCCTCATGTGCCTAGACTAGAACGGCAGTCCTGACCTTACACATCTCCCCACTCAATCACTCCTCTCCGGCTTGCTTCAGACCCATGAGCACAAAGGTCTGCCCCCACCTGGAGAAACTCGGCTTGTGCTGGGGGTCCCATCATCACCTTCGGCGTCTTTTCCTGGGGTGGCAGCTGTAGGGGGTCCCTGCCTGAGGTCTTGGAGCATTGCTGGGTGGAGTTGAGAAGGTGCTGGGAGGGGCAGTGGGGATATGGTAGGAGCCCCATGGTCGCCACTGCCTAGAGACCGGCTCTCATCCCCACCCTGTTTGTTCCCCTCACTGATTTGACCCTCAGAGGCTGGGTGACCGACAGCTTCAGCTCCCTCAAAGACTACTGGAGCACGTTCAAGGGCAAGTTCTCTGAATTCTGGGATCCTGTCCCGAACCCCACACCGCCTTCATCCGACGCCATCTGAGATCTCAGTACCCCAAGTCCACCTGCCCATCCATCCTGCCAGCTCCTTGGGTCCTGCAGCCTCCCAGGGCTGCCCCCAAAGTTCGCTTGAAAGGGACAACATTCTCAGTGCCCTCCCACCCCACCCCAGACCTGGCCCACCCCCTGGGTGTGCTGTCCTTCCAATAAAGCTGGACAAGAAGCTGCCATGAGTGGGATGTCCCACGCGTGCCATGTATGTTTGGGCGCGGGAATGGGCCGGGGCTCTTCCGAGGGTGGGCTCAGGACTGACTTCAACTCGGGCAAGCCTGGGGCTGGTGTCCCACCCACTTCTTAGCAGCTGCGTGGGGTAAGGTAGGAATGACCCTACCTACCCTGCCTGCCTCCACAGGTTTGCGTGGAGGAGCAAAGGGGATGCTAGGCTTGGCAAGACTTTGATAAACTGTCAAGTGCTGTGTAACATGTCTTGAGTGTGTGCTCTGTGCCAGGCCCTGCGCCTGACATTTTATATCATCATCAGAATTGAGACTGTGTGTGATCATCAAAATTCTGGAGTGGATTTGCCCCGACCGGGCCACCTGGCCCTCTCCACCACATTTGAGGGAAGGAAGCTGAGGGGGTAGTAGTTAAAGTAAGATACATCTGGGCTCTAGTCTTGGTTCTATTGCTTCATACCAGCCTCAGTCTCTTATCTGTAAAGTGGGTACAATGATACCCCATCCACTGTAGGTTTGCTGAGAATGAATGAAGGAAAAGAGACAGTGCACAGCACCTGGGACATCAGAGGCACCTGGTAAATGGCTGCCATTGTCACTACAGGCTGAGCTGACTGTCCCCTTGGGACCAGGATTGGAGTGGGGGGGCCAGTGTCCTGGGAACTAAGGAGAAACCCAAGGTCACCCAACACAGGCTGCGTCCCTTGTGTCCCCAGTACCCAACAGATGTTCACGTCAGAGAGTGAACTACAGACTACCTGAGCAGCCCCCCACTCTTCCAATGACAAGACTGAGACTCAGAAAGGTGAAGGCACGTGCCCAATGTCACTGAGCCAGCAAACAGCAGAGCTGGACCTCAAGCCCAGGACAGCTGTCCACACTCTGCTCAGCTGACACAGAAAAAGGCTTCGTTACTCCCATGCCAGCTGTCAAAGGCTCCTTGACAGATCTTGGTGGTGTCAGGACATCCGGCCCCACTTGGAGACGTCTGCTCTCTCTTTGGAAGTCCACCTGGGCTTCTCTTCGGGCCCAACTTGGCCAGGGATCCCAGCACCCACACCTGGAAAGCGTTCTCACCCAAATCTGGGCTTGACGCCTATTGTAGCTCAGGATGGTTAGGAACTAAAAACAGCCCACTCCTTTATCCAAGAGCTGTTAAGATACACTGGAGGTAGAGGAGGGGTAGATTTTCCAGCACCAGGGCAAAAGGCCCTGAGCGGAGAGGGAAGGGAAGGCTCCACGAATGCACTGCCCAGATCTTTGCAGGTCTGTGAAGCCACAAGCATGCACATGGGGGTGTGCATACCTGAGTGTGAAGAGGGGCCGGCTGTACACGCTCAAGTCCATGTGAACTTGAATACCCGGCCACAGATTTATTTATTGCTTTTTAATAATCATGGGTGCTCAGGAGCACGTAGGTCTGAAAGGGGCAATCTAGACCACCCTGCTCTTCAACCCCGGAAGTGACTTCACATCTCCAAGCTCCAGCTTCTGCATCCATACCATCAATTTCATGGCAGTCTCCCCAGGATCTGGGGAAGGATGCAGTAAGATGATGGATATGAAAACACTTCGGGGATTAAAATGTGCTAGTTACCTGCAAGAGGTGCTGACTATTTTTCTGACTCAGGCCAGAAAAAGAGGGGCTGGCAGGGCTGGAGCCCCAAGGTTGGGGCTGGCACAGCTGAGCCCGAGGAAACAGAGGCTGTTTCCAGGCAGGGTGGGAGTGTGAGGAATGGCACGAGGCCCTTGTGAGAAAGGAAAAGGGACGTGTTTGTTAAAGTATTTTTTGCATTAATAAAGGATGAAGGAGCAAGTGCCAAGCCCTTCATTTCAACCTGCCCAAATCCTTCAAGTTCCAGTGGCTCGTTGCGGTCCGTCGGCCTCACCTGCCCTAGAGTAGGAGGGCTGGGGGAGGCTCCTGTCCTCTGCCCACGGGAAACGCTGGGGACAGGGAACCCACTTCTCCCAGCAAAGCCACTACTTCTTGCTTGAGGCCCTTTCAGGGCACCTGCGTTGGATTCTCTCTCACTATGCCTGGTCCTCTATTATTTCCTTTCTGTCCCTACTCTTGAGCCCCCCCCGGCCAAGCAGGTCTTCGAGCATTAAGGCCCTGAGAGGCCCCAGTTCAGAGCTGATGACTCCACTGGGAAATCAACAGGTGTCCCTGCCCTCTGGCCACGCCCCCCTGTAGTCCCCTCCAGCGTCACTCCCCCCACCCCGCAACCTCATTCTCCCCAAAGAGAATTTCTTGGCTTTTGGAGAATTCTTTATTGTTTAAAAATCATCATCGAAGCTTCAAAAAAACATACAACCCATCACACCCTTCCCGCTCCGAAAATGTTTATTCTAAGAAACTGAAACTGATGGCGAGGGGAGCCTAAGGCATCTCATTGGGCATTCAGCTTCTTGGAGGCCTCGTCGATGGCGGCCAGGATGCTGACCTTGAGGCTCTCCAGCACGGGCACTAGGCCCTGGCGGAGGTCCTCCAGCGCGGGCTTGGCCTTCTCGCCCAGCGCTCTCAGCTGCTCGCTGGCCTTGGCGTGGTACTCGGCCAGGCTGCCGCCGCCCTCCTTGAGCATCTCGAAGCGGGCGGCCATGCGCTGGCGCAGGTCGTCGCTGTAGGGCGCCAGCTGCTGCCGCAGGGTCTCCACGTGGGCGCGCGCGCGGTCGCGCATCTCCTCGGCCAGCGGGGTCAGCTTGTCCTGCAGCTCCTGCACCTTCTGGCGCGCGCCCTCGCGCAACTCCTCGCCCAGCGGCGCCACCTTCTGGCGGTAGATCTGCAGCTCCTCCTGCCACTTCTTCTGGAATTCGTCCAGGTAGGGCTGCACCTTCTGCTTCACCTCTTCCAGGTCCTTGTTCATCTCCTGCCTCAGCGACTCTGTCTCCTTTTCCAGGTTGTCCCAGAACTCCTGGGTCACCGGGCCCAGCTGTTCGCGCACTTTGGCAAACGTGCTGGTCAGGCTGTCCCAGTTGTCCAGGAGTTTCAGGCTGAGGGGGGAGAGAGAGGAGGGCTCAGGGCAGGCCTCCCAGGCACCCCGGCGCCCCCCGGAGCTGCAGCCCAGCGCCCCCGCTTACCTGGGGTGACACCTGGACACACCTGTCCCTGAAGGTGCGGTAGCTGGGGGCAGACCCTCAGCGTGGTTTCTCCCATCCATGATCTCCCCCCCCCCCGCCCCCCACTCCCACTGCATCCCACTGACCAGATGGACAGAGGAGCTAGAAAGAGACAGAGCTGGTTTTGGTACCCAGTCCTGTCTGTCCCCGAAGCCGGGCCTTTTAAGGACCTAGTCTCCACCCTTCCAGCCCATTCTCCTCTCTGAAGACAGCCATCCTGTTGCTGGCCGGAGCCGAGGAGGGAGTTAAGAAGGGACTTAAGAAGAGGAAGGGACTTGTTGCACCTGCAGGCAGAGCGCGGTGCCGTGAATACTGACCCGGCAGCACGGGTCTGCCCCCTGCTAGGGGGCTGTGACCCTGCGTGGGGATCCCACTTCTGTCTTCCATCCAGGTCTTCTTTTTTTTTTTTTTTTTTTTTTAAAACATCTTTATTGGAGCATAATTGCTTTACAATGGTATGTTAGTTTCAGCTTCACAACAAAATGAATCAGTTATATATATACATATGTTCCCATATCTCTTCCTGCTTGCGTCACCCTCCCTCCCACCCTCCCTATCCCACCCCTCCAGGCGGTCACAAAGCACCGAGCTGATCTCCCTGTGCTATGCGGCTGCTTCCCACTAGCTATCTACCTTACGTTTGGTAGTGTATATATGTCCATGCCACTCTCTCACTTCGTCCCAGCTTACCCTTCCCCCTCCCCATAGCCTCAAGTCCATTCTCTAGTAAGTCTGTGTCTTTATTCCTGTTTCACCCCTAGGTTTTTCGTGACATACCCTGAGAAAACCATAATTCAAAAAGAGTCATGTACCAAAATGTTCATTGCAGCTCTATTTACAATAGCCCAGAGATGGAAACAACCTAAGTGTCCATCATCGGATGAATGGATAAAGAAGATGTGGCACATATATATAATGGAATATTACTCAGCCATAAAAAGAGACGAAATTGAGCTATTTGTAATGAGGTGGATAGACCTAGAGTCTGTCATACAGAGTGAAGTAAGTCAGAAAGAGAGAGACAAATACCGTATGCTAACACATATATATGGAATTTAAGAAAAAAAAATGTCACGAAAAACCATCCAGGTCTTCTATGGGGCCCATCAAATAGCAGGTGGGGATTCGGCCAGTCTGGCTGCTTCTTCCCACAGGCCTCCCCACCCCCAGCACCGGCACCCCCTACCCCTGCCCCAGGCCCCCAGGCTGGGTCCTTACTTGAGCTGTTTTCCCAAAGCGGAGGCTTCAAATTGGGCCACATAGTCTCTGCCACTGTCTTTGATTGCATCCACGTACACGGTGGCAAAATCCTTCACCCGATCCCAGGATGACTGGGGGTCATCTTGCTGCCAGAAATGCCGAGCCTGGCTCCCTGGAGGTGGGAGGGGAGACCCAGATCAGGCCAGCTCTGGACCGGGATCTGAGCTGAAATGCTAGGTAGGGGAGAAGGGGGTGAGGGAGAAATTCTGCTCCCTGTGCCCAGGAGGGTGGACCACAGCGGTTCAGAGAGAAGTCGCCGCCCGACGGTCAGCTCCCTAGGTTGGGGGCACCTACCGGTGAGGAAGAGCACAGCCAAGGTCAGCAGCACGGCTTTCATCCTGAAGGGACGTGGGTGACCTGGAGGAGAAGACGGGCCCGGCTGAGTGGGGCTTGAAGGAGCCCGTGCACCCCATCTCACTGTAGCCTGGGAGGAGGGGGCGGGGCACAGGGTAGGAGAGGGCCAGGTGTCCAGAGCCCCAGCATGGGGCAGAGGAGGATCCCAAAGCCTAAGCCTCAAATGCCTAGAGCTGGGGGAAGCAGGTTGCAGCACTTACCTCAATGGCCAGCAGTCTCTGAATAGCCGGCTCTCCCCCAGCCTATTTATGTGACCAGGCAGGGGATGGGCTGGGAGGCTGATAAGGCCAGCCCAGGCCTTGCCACCGCTCACTGGTCCTGGCGATGTGGAACTCAGAGTTCAAGGATCAGCTCTGTCCCTGGGGCCGGGCAAATAGAGCAGGCAAACAGGAAACTGTGAGGGCTGCAGGGCCAGGGATCAAGGGTTCAGGCAGGGGTGGGAGGGAGTGGGTGCAGGCTTGCGGGTCCCCAGAGTCTGGGTCAGCTGCACCCGGCCCCTTCTCCTCGGTCGGGGCTGTGTGCCGGCCATTGTCCATTGTGCCAGTGCAGTAGGTGAATGGGAGGAAGGAAGAAAAACACATGAGCTGCCAGCGATGGCTGGGACTTCTCCACTCAGGCGGTGTCCTCCCCCGCTGTCCCCTCGCATTCCAGGGAGATTGTCTCACCTCCACCCTGCCCCTGCCTCACAAAGGCAGCAGACGGTGCTCCCACCAGTGCTGTCGCATCTCCTCGTCGTCCCCCCTCTCCAGGCCCTTGCAGACCTCCCAGATCCAAAAGCAAAGGGAGCCCTGTGCTAGGATGCTGCCTGGGGAGAGAGACAGGACAGTGCTCAGTGGCTCCCAGACTCTGAGATGTCAGAGAACTCTAACATTTCCAAACAAATTCTAAAGACCAACACAGAGCTGCCAACTTTTTATTTTGTCACGTTAAAAATCTTACCCACCACTGCGCCCCACCTGGCCCAAACCTTACCATCTGGTGGGATGAACTGGGAGATTGGGATTGACATATATACACTAGTATGTATAAAATGGATAACTAATAAGAACCTGCTGTATAAAAAAAATAAATAAAATAAAATTCAGAAATTCAAAAAAAACCCCAAAAGAGCATAACCTCAGAGTAAAGGACAGTTACTTAAATGGGATACATAGATCTTTGCATTGTTAATATTTTTAATTAATTAATTTTTGGCTGCATTGGGTCTTCGTTGCTGCGCACGGGCTTTCTCTAGTTGCAGCGAGTGGGGCTACTCTTCGTTGTGGTGTACGGCTTCTCATTGCAGTGGCTTCTCTTGTTGTGGAGCACGGGCTCTAGGCACGCAGGCTTCAGAAGTTGTGGCGTGCGGGCTCAGTAGCTGTGGCACACTGAGTTAGTTGCTCTGCAGAATGTGGGATCTTCCTGGTCCAGGGCTCAAACCCATGTCCCCTGCATTGGCAGGCGGATTCTTTTCTTTTTTTTCCTTTTAATTTAATTTAATTTATTTTATTTTTAACATCTTTATTGGAGTATAATTGATTTACAATGGTGTGTTAGTTTCTGCTGTATAACAAAGTGAGTCAGCTATACGTTTACATATATCCCCATAGCCCCTCCGTCTTGTGTCTCCCTCCCACCCTCCTTACCCCACCCCTCTAGGTGGACACAAAGCACCGAGCTGATCTCCCTGTGCTATGTGGCTGCTTCCCACTAGCTGTCTATTTTACATTTGGTAGTGTATATATGTCCATGCCACTCTCTCACTTCGTCCCAGCTTACCCTTCCCCCTCCCTGTGTCCTCAAGTCCATTCTCTATGTCTGTGTCTTTATTCCTGTCCTGCCCCTAGGTTCTTCAGAACCATTTTCTTTTTTTTAGATTCCATATATATGTGTTAGCATATAGTATTTGTTTTTCTCTCTCTGACATACTTCACTCTGTAGGATGGACTCTAGATCCATCCACATCACTACAAATAGCTCAATTTCGTCTCTTTTTATGGCTGAGCAATATTCCACTGTATATATGTGCCACATCTTCCTTATCCATTCCTCTGTCCGTGGACACTTAGGTTGGCAGGTGGATTCTTAACCACTGCGCCTCCAGGGAAGTCCCAGCGTTGTTCATATTGATCTTGGATCCCACGCAGGTGAGAATGGACACCAGCCCTTAGGGATGGCTGGTGTCAGGGAAAGACCTCTGGACTGCTAGTGGCAGGAGCCTAGGTTCTTGTTTCATCTTTGCCTTCAGTGTGCAAAATCCTGGAGGAGGACTTTGAGCCAGTTATGTAATGTCCCTGAGCCTTGGTCTCCTATCAGTAAAATGAAGATAAGAATGGGGGTGGCTGGAGGACGAACCCAGGGAAATCCTGTAAATCAGTACCGTGTGCTTGTTGGTGTTTGCAGAGCCATCTTGTAAGGTTTCTCCTGGAAGGTGTGCGAGCCCCCAACACCAGGTCACCTGCAGGGCCCCCGTCATAGAACCTGTGAACGTGCAGGCCGAGAGGAATTTTGAGATCAGCCTCTCCCCACCCACCATCTTCAGATGAGGAAACTGAAGAGTGGAGGAAGTTGCCCAGTGTCCCTGGCGTCCCAGGGAGTTAGAGGCAGGGCTGGACTTAGAACCGAGGTCTCTGGACTGAGGACCCAAGGCAGAAATGTGCTCTGCACCACCTACTCAGGAAACTCCCTAATGTTCTCAAACCCAGCCGAGGAGTGCCGTCTGCCAGACCCCGGAGTGGCGGGGCTCCAGGCCTCTCCCACTCTAGCCAGCCTCATGCCTTTCTCCTCTGAGCGGAAAGCTCTGGAGCTGGACCACCTTAGGTTTCAATCCCAGCTCTGTCACTTGTTAGCTGTATGACCTGGGCTGGTCCAGACCTTCCTTCCACCTCACCTCGGTCTCTTATCTGTTAAGTGAAGATAATGATAGAACATGCATCTCCTGGAGTCATCGTAGGGGTAGCACGCATGGCAGGCAGGATAAGCCCCTCCCCCAAACACATCCATGTCCTACTCTCTGGAACCTGTGACTGTTCCCTTACATGGCAAAAGGGACTTTGCAGATGTGATTACAAGGACCTTGAGGTGGGGCAGCTATCCTGGGTTATCCAGGTGGGCCCGTGCCGTCACAAGGGTCCTTAAATACACAAGAGGGAGGCAGGAGAGGGAGAGTTGGAGAAGAAGGTGGGAGGTCAGAAGCAGAGGTTGGAGTGATGTGATTGCTGGAAGGGGGCCATGAGCCAAAGAATGCAGGCAGCCTCTATAAGCTGGAAGAGCCAAAGCAGCAGAGTTTCCCTAGAGCCTCCAGGAAGAATACAGCTCTGCTGACTTCATGCTTTAAGGCTAGTGTGACCTATTTTGGACTTTTGACCTCCAGACCTGCACTGTCAGATAATAAATTTATGTTGTGTTAAGCACTGCATTTGAACATGCACGGCAAAACTGAAAGGGACCTGGCACTTAGTAAACAGTAACTGTTCTGTGGCCCAGAGTCCCAATTTCGGCCATTCTGCCCCCCTGCTCCCACTGAGCACACTTGCACTGTCAGACCAGACCTATGACCTCCGTTTCTGGTGGCAGAAGTGGGGTACGGTGAGGAATCACATTTTCTCTGCGTGGCCTTGACGTGCAGATGCCGAGATGAGAGACTGAGCCACCCCCAAGGCTCTGTGGGCTCAGCGGAGAGGGAGGCTGCCACTTGGCCAGCCCAGCTCCCTTGCCTGTTGTCTAGAGTCTGAGGGAGGCCGGTCCCCTGCTGGGGCAGCTCAGGGGTGTCTCAGGACGAGAGGCTCCTTCCTCTTGGGGAGGGGGGGGGCGGTAGAGATCCTCCTAGCCAGCACACGGGGGGCCTCAGAAGCTTACCGGTTGGGCACTGTTTCGCCCCGCTCTTTGGTTCACTACTGAAACGATGAGAGCAAACCTAGTGTTTGACATCTGCACAGTTCTTCAGTGGCCACAGCAGTTTCACGATGAACTCAGTCTGTCCCTTTAAGGGCAGCAGGCCAGATATTCTCCTTGTGGTGTCTGTGAGAAGGCTGCAGCTGAGAGCTGCTAAGAGCCGCCCTGCGTCCTTCAGCCGTTAAGTGCTCGGTGCTGGCAGGAAGGGCATCAGGGGACCTGGCTTCTAGCTCTTTGATGGTTGCCTGTCAGCCAACAGCAGCCGGACCCCCGACTCCCAGAGCCCTTGTTTGATAGCATCTTACCAAGCCAGAAGCTTCCTTTTTAAACACACTTATTCACTAGTGTGTCTACTCCATCTCATTGTAAGATATTCGGCTTAAACCAGCCCAAACCCCTCGTTACTAATAGTTTGGAGAAGCGAGTCTTTCTGGACAGAGACCTATGGGAAAACCACCACCAATAGCAAATGGAGCGCATCTCAGAACCAGACTTGGGGTCCAGCCAGTCACTGTCAGAGGTGCCAAGTGCCCGGATTGGACGAGCTGTTTGGTGGGTGCAGGCCTACCAATGCAGGCCCGCAGTCCAACCACCCTCTTCCTTGATCTGGGGAGTCTCCAGAGTGACCGTTTCTGAAGTGGGTCCCCGACAGGTGTGGGAGTGTGGCTGGCTGGCTACAGGAGTGGATTTTGCTCAGAAATGACAGGCCACTCATTTCACAATTGATGTCTCAACGTCGTGCTGGTCAGTCTGCGCTGGGAGGACTCTGTCCCCTGCTGGGCCTGGCACATAACAGACACTCAGCAAATATTTGCTCAAGGAACCACACTGGCAACCAAAGGAAGGGTCACCAGGGAGGCAGATGGTCATCTGAGGGAGTGGGCCTGGAGAGGGGACACAGGAATCTGGAGCGTTTGGCCCTGTATCACGGGCCCTGCTCAGAACATTGACTGGGAAAGCACATGGTGCAGGTCAGGAGGGGAGGCTTGAAGTTAGGAAGGTTTGGATTGATCAGGGGAGGAGATCCCCACAACCACCATCACCCTATTCACTATCTGGCAATTTTGTTGCAGCTCCTGGCGATAGATTCCAATTTAGACCCAGGGCAGGGCATTGTAACCAACCAAGATTCTCTCCTTCCCTCCCGCCTGGGAGATGAGGCAGCAGGAGCAGACGTCTGGCTCCTTGGCAGGCACGCCAGCCTTCCGAATTCTTGATCTGTGCCGGTGGAACGGGCTGGGGGCTACCACAAAGTCAGAGAGACGAGTAAGGATCTGTCAGCAGGGCTTCCATCTTCTAGAGCTCAGACCTCAGGGCCTGCATCCAGGAGGCAGGGCCCTGAGCTCATCTCAAAGGCATCCTGGCTGCATTCAGGAGGGCGTGGCACCTCCCGTAAAAGGTTCTTACAAATCGTTTGAAGTCATCTGGGTTTATCGCTGTTTGGTTTCAGAGACACTCCCAGCCTTCCTTGGGCCTGTGTACACACTCAGGTGATTTCTAGAAGACCCTTATTGAGAAGGCTTTTTCCTGTTCTAAACAGTCCCACAGCGACTTTCTGGTCCACCACGGACTCCCTCCTCTCCCTCTTCTTCCTAGGAACTCCGTATTTCCAGCTTTTGTAATCTTTCTTCATAGAAGGGCCTTCCATCAGCTATCTGTCAGCCGTGGCTGAGACCCTGCTAGAAATTCTACCCTGCCCTCTGGAGTCCAGCCGTGGAAAAAGGGGGAAAACTATAGCAAAAGTCCCCTTCCATCCTAACACTTATAGTTGATCGTATCCCTGGGCTGACTGAGGTCACCCCATAAAGGCCCCAGCCTGTGCCAACTCTTTGAGGTCCTCCTTTTACTCCTTCGATAGTACGCTCTCAAGGAATGTTTTCCACCCGACTCAGCAAACTCTAACGTTCCCTTCTGAGGGGCCAGAGTCCAAGCCAGGTGCCTGACGACCCAGCATGGAGCCGAGTTCAGCCTTCTAGAGAATGCTCGTCTCGCAAGGCGGGGTGAGATAAAGCGCTGCTCAAAGCCCCACGCTACACGCCCTCAGCCTCCAGCATTCCAGCTTCCAGCCTGAGCGTTCCTCCCAACTAGACTCCAAACCACAAAGGCAAGAAACATATCAACATAAGATCATAATCAGGTGTTTATTTGCACAATCCCCTACTGTCCAACCAAGTTACTAAGTTGTAAGTGCCCACCAAGAAACGACTAAAGGTCTTACTGCAACTTGGGTCTGGAGGTTTTTAATCCTTTTTTAGTTCAACATAAATGAGAAAGAAAAAAAATACTGACATTTTCAAAGAACAGAAATAGGAAAGTATGTTCATATACATTCAACATATACTGCGCATATTGGTCACTACAATACAAAGCAATGATTTTTTAAAAGTGTAGTTCGCAAGATGGCACGGTTAATAGGCTCACTGGCTTTCGTCTGGGTGGTCGCAGGGGGGCGGCAGTCTGCTCGGTCCATCAGCACCGTGAACAAAACAGGCTGAGCACGTGGTGGGAGGCCAGCATGGGAAGTGCAACGAGCCCGGAGAAGTCAACAGTGGCTGTCTGGGCTGTCTCGGTTGCTTCCAGAAGGTGAGCAGCTGGTGGCCACACCAAGTGGAGGGGATTTGGGGACCAAGGAGACACGGAGAGATCCCAGGAAAGGCTCTTGCACTGCAGAAACCCACTCGAGGGATACCGGGTCCAGGAGCTGAGCTGCCAACATCAGTGAGAAGGCCAAGCTGCATGGGGATCCTGTCAGCAACACCAGGATGGCCATGCTGGGAACCCGCTTTCCTCTGTGCAAATTCAGGGTGAAAGACTAGGAGGCGCCGGGGGACCTTTTACTCTGCTTTCCCAGCAAAATGGATCAAGAGTCGGGATATTTAACACCTCTTCCTTGTTTTGAAGATCGGAAGGCGATAACCCAGATCCTCTGTCAGCCCCCAGCCAGCAGAGAAGACTTTGGTTTCTAACAGCGAAGAAAAATAAAGATAATGACACAAATAATAGCTATTGCATATGCACTGCTTCAGCTGGGGGAAAGGAGACCACTACATCTGTCACTGGCACGAGTGAGAACGGTTCACAATTACAAGGTCTAAATAAAATACTTTGAACAAAAGGTGCAAGTCACAATTCAAATAGAACAGAATCTGGTTAAACATTTCTCTTTTAAACAAAAATTCCTTTTGTTTTTATTTATTAATAATAATAATAACAATAATAATAACAATAATATCAACATTTACCAAAAACAATTCCTACATGATCAAGAATTAAAATAGGGGCTGAGGATGCCCAGGGAGAAGGAGAAGTTAGGAGAGAGGCAGGACCCAAGACAACCTCCTGTTCTTCTTGCCTGTGACAAAGAGGCTGAAAAGGAAAAGCATTATATGTATGTATATATGGATGTATACGTATACATCCATATATATATATATATATATATATGTATACATATACGGAGCAACAATCCTTGTTATAGCACAATATAAAAGGAGAATAAAAGGTGACACAAAAGCATAGTGTACCACTGTCGGGTGTTCAGTCCATGGGTAGAACCAGCAGGATGATAAAGGCAACCAACTTTCCAGGTTGTAAGAGGGGAGCCGAGTTACACACCAAACAGATGTTCTAACTGGCAACCCATCAACGCCAGGCCACTCGCAGCCTCCGTGCTAACATTCTCATATGACCTCGGCTGGGCCAGACATGTTTTTCAGTGGATCCCAGCAGCAAAGACCTCTCCATGTTCCAGGCTTGGGGTTTCTCTTTTTGCTCTCCAAGGGCCAAAGGCTGTCATCCCTTCCTCTGTCTCTTTCTCCAGCTGCTAAGATTCCAGAGGATGTTACCCTCTAGCTTCTGCTCCTGCGGAAGAGCAGTGCAGGGACTGGAGGGCGCTCTGTGGACGGAGGCCAGGGAGGGGAGTGGCTCTGCGCCCCTGGCCACCGTACACTAACTGCTTTGCTCTTCTGTCTCAAAAAAAGGAAAGAAAGAAAGAAAAAAAGAAAGAAAATCACCTCCAAAAGAAAACATACTTAAAAAAAAAAACAATCAAAAATAATCCAAACCAAAACCAAACAAAACCACCAACTCAAATACACCAAATACACTTTCACGAAAGGTGGCGAACATGGATTTCCTGTTTATTTCCTTGGTGACTTGGTCATACAGGCGAATGTGGCAAAATCCCCCTCAGAACCCAAAAGAACAGCACGCTGATGAACCAAATGTGAGGAAAGGAGCCGACATTCTGGGTGGAGGGAAACACAATGGCAACTTGGCGCAATGCTGCTAGATACTGTTGGTTAAAGTCAACCTTTTCATTCCCGCGCGGTACATAAACCTGCAACAGAGCAGCAGACACAGAGGATTAGTTTCAAAAGAGAGAGACTCATATATTCCACTGAAAACTTAAAAAAAAAAAAAAACATAGGTGCGCTTTACCTCAGATATTTAAAGAGCTCTGCCTAGTGTGGATTTGCCAGGTGGCTTAACTTTCATCAAGTCTTTTCTGTCAATGAATTCTCAAAGACAGAACCGATACCACCTGCTGTGTGCGTTTAGGCGTTACTCCAGCCAGACTGGACTGTTTATCCGTTCTCTACCACTGGCCTCTGATCACACATTTCTGGAATATTTTGCCACTTGCAGCACAGCCCTAACAAAATCTGGCTGGTCATGTTTTCTTGTTGAATTTCATCCTTCAGGACTGCGTTCAAGGGTCACCTCCTTTCCCATTACCCTGGCCAGAGGTCCCGTCTGTCCTCTGAAGCCCCAAGCTCACTTACTCTGTGGAGGCTGTGGCACCTATAACACGTCTTATCCCCCATAATTCAACCAATGGACTATGGCCAGCATCCACCCCCAAACAAGTGGCGTAGTGCTTAATGAAGGAACAGGAAGACACAAAGACCTTGATGGGAAGAGTGGCGTTGTCAAGTTCACTGGCTCAAGTTCACGTGGAAGGAATCTCCTGATGGGATCAGGAGCTGGTACTGGGCCAAAGGGCTGGTTTGGCCCCAGCCAGGGTGATACTCACCCTCCATCTTTTGCTACACGCCTGCCTGTTCCATGCTGAAGGAGACCTCGGGGTGCTTGTAGCTGAGCAGTATGTCTGTAATACACGTGGACGGGTAGCAAGAGGCATTTAAATGCTGGCTGCCGTCAGTCAGGTCTGGATGCTCGTGACCTCCAAGACTCTCCCCGCATTCTGCAAGACCAGAAGCAACATGGGAGATGTGCGGGCAGCGGGGTGGTAGGTAGGCAAGAGGTAGACGGAGGTGGAGGAGAAGTCTGAACCTTCCGTAGCCCGACTCCCAGCCCTGAACTCTAGCTCAGAGCAGGCCCTCAGTCTGGCTAGTGACCGTGGCTGGGGGCCAGGCTCCTTCCTGTTGTCCCCAGTGTCCGTTTTTCCCTCTTCCTTTACAGTCTCCCACCGTCGAGCACCGTCAGCTCCTGTGGTGTGGAGGACACCCTCGCGGCTGGCAGACACTGACTCCTGGGCACGCTCTGTACTCAGGACACTGGCCTAAACACTTTAAACCCCCCAAGCTAGTTAATGCTCACAGCACTATCTAGGACAGGGGCTCTGTCTGTCCCTTTACAGGGGAGGACCCTGGGGCTCAGAAAGGTTAAACGCCTTAACCTGTGGAGCCGGTAAAGGGCAATGAGAATTTACTGCAGACCTGTCCGCTCCCGAGCCTGGGCTTTATAGCAACTATGATACCCTCCCTCTACTGGTCCTAAAGGGAGACAGACATGAGGACACGGTGCCCTCTCATCAGAACCAGAAAGAGTTATGGAAGGAGCATCTTAACAGAGCGCTGCAGACAGAAGTGTGACGCCCCTGCTCTCAACCCGGAGGCGCGCTCCTTCACGCACTCACACTCGGTGCAGGAGAACTGGGGAAAGGCTGTATCCAGACAGAACCCCTTGGGGATGCCGTGGCTTCCCATGGGCTGTTTGTACAAGAGGGGAGTAGTCACTGGTGACCATGAAAGGGGGGCCCCTCCAGGAACTTCTCCAGGCTGCCCCACGCATAACACCCCTCACCCTCATTCTCCCCATCCTGGAACTGCTGGCTCCCCATGAGCGAGGACTGACTGAGAACCGCATCTGACATCCGGGCAGAACTAAGTGCTTTCCCAGCCACGAGACTCATGCCAGGCAAGTTATCCAGCTGCACCTGCAGGAAACAATTAGGGAAAGAAGTAAGGATATCAGAAAACGCGCCACCCTCAGGGACCCCTAGAGACAGCTGTGCCCTCCAAAAGAGCCCAGGCAACGGCCGGCCTCAAGCACTACCACCCAGACTCCCTTCCTCTGCAGGGCCATCTAAAGGGGGACGCGGCAATGGTGACCCCGCGGGAAGCTGAGGCTGGGGCTGGGGGTAGGGTGGGAAGGGAGGGGCACAGTGAATCTCAGCTGGTGGTCAGATGCCCTTGACATCCACATGGCCTTCCAGTGCCAGGTTTCTGACCTATCTCATTACCATGAGGCGTCTGTCTTAGGACAGCACTGTCAACAGCACTCTCTGCGAGGATGGGAAGGTTCTGTACCTGCCCCGTAGGAAGCCAGCAGCCACAAGGGCTACTGAGCCCTGAAATGTGACTAGTGTGACTAAAGAACTCAGTTTTCAATTTTATTTTGTTTTAATGACATTTAAAATTGCAAAGCCACACGTGGTTGGTTGCTGCTCTATTAGACAGTGCTGCCTGCGAGTCTGCCCTAAGGAAACAGCGCTTTGCCGAGTGGATTAGCTCCCTTATCTGAATAAATCCAATGTAGCTGCCAGAAAACTAACCAAGAGCCTGAAGGCTCATTTGCTGGGGCCTGAGTTTAGACTGTCTGGGGAGAAGTTCAATAACTAAGACAAGAGGAAACAGACGGCAACCGTTCTCGATTCCTCAGTCTCAAATGTGGAGCTCAGGTTCTACGGAGATGCTCCTGGAGTTCAGGATTGCTTGTTACGGTGATTCCGAGAAATGCTCCCTTAGTGCCCGGAGGCGCTGCACTCTGGCTGAGGAGAAGGAGAGTACATGCCACCCCGCATTCCTAAGTTCTGTTTTCAAGGACCCACTTCCGGAAAGCAGGAGGGGGCCGACATACATAAGCGTCGTCACTGTTCTGGATCGTGTGGTGTCTCTGGAGGGTCCGGGGCCTGTGGTGTTCACTGACTGAGGGGTGTGCTGGGTACCCAAGTCCATTGTGATCTGGCAGCTCCATTGCTTGTCCCGGAGAACTTCTATCCATGCAGTTCCCTAGGACAGACTCTGAGGGGACAGAGCAAAATAGGGTCAGCAGACCTAGAGTTTCTCCCAACACTGGCAACTCTCACCAAAGAAATGTCTCGCAAGGGACAGCGGGCAATGGTGAGGGCCACGTGCGCACTCTCCGCTCATCCTCAGCTGGCTGGTGATGCTCAGAGGAGCCTGGACCAGCCTGCCAACCCTGAGTCTTAACAGCAAAGCCGAGGCTCTCTCTTGCAGGGATCACACCCTTAGGAGAAAAAAAATCCCACATATCAGTGGTTGGCTGGATCACACTGAACATTTTCTTTTTTTCTTCATTTCTCTGTTGATTTGACAGTGCTATGTTCCCACACCTAGATGCACAGAAGAATCATTCATGGCGCTTTCAGGACCTCTAGCCTAGGAGGATGGCCTCCATCCTGTGGACGCCTCTCTCCCCTTCCTTGGCTTCCCCTCTGTACACCACCCAGTCCCCTCCTCTCCTCCTCTGACTGCTGCCCCCAGCTCCTTCGCTCTTTACATTTCTATCCTTGACTGTCTCTCTCTCCCCACACTTGCTTTGGCAGTATCATCTATTTTCACGACTTCAACTACACTGCTTCTCTATAAAGAATTACAGAAATGCTCTTTTAAGCTCCAGATCCAAAATTCTAACTATTTACTAGGTATCTTTCAACCTGTCCAATTCAATTGGACTCAACATGTCCAATTCTAAACTCATCAGCTTTCCCCCACAACCTCTTTCAGACATCCTGGTTTTGGTGCCTACTTTCCTAATCTTCTGGGTCTGATGAGCTTGTGGAGTTCATATTGATTCCTTACTCCTGGCTCCACATCATCTTAAGTCAGAAGAATGTGTCCCTCCAATGTTGGCCACTTCAGTCTCTTTCTTACTAATCTCACTGCTTCCACTGAAGTCCTGTTACCTCTTGCCTGGATCACTATAAAAGCCTCCTAACCATCCCTCTAGCACCATCCTACAAAGACTAACCTTTCTATAGGGGAGCCCCAAACCCCGCATTTTCACAACACCGTCCCAGCCTCTCTTCCCATGAGTACGCCACACGACTCTCCTCTACATTCTAAGCTCTGGTCAAATGGGACCATGGACAGTTCCACGCATTTGCTCTCACTGTTCTGTCTCTGGAAATGCTTGATTCTTTTACTTCCATTCCTGCCAATCCGAATCAACTCATCCTTCTAGGTCCAGCTCAAATGTTGTAATTTTTATGAAAATTTCCCTTTCAAACAGAAATAGATCTTTCCTTCCTTTAAACGTCAGAAGACTCTATTGGACTCTGATTACTCTAATGTTATTCCTGGCACCATCTTCAATTGCATACTTGTCTTAAGTATTCATACTAAACTGTAAATTCTTGGAAGACAAGCCCTCATGTATTCTATGCATGTTTGTGAGCCTTCACTATTCCAGAACACTGTCCTCTTCCCAGCGTTTAATAATAATCTCTTTAAATGATATTAATAAACACTCTCTTAATGTGGGTTAGCCACCTGTCAGAGTCATATAACCCTGTGGACTGGATTTTGGAGAGAAAGAGGAATTCATGAAGACTGAGCATTTCTTCTTCTTGGCCAAGGATGGTCAAGAAGAACCTAAGTTGACAGGGCCACACCTAAGTTGACAGGATCCTCCTGGTAGCACTCCTGGCTCCAGTCCTTAAGAGCCTAGAACTTCAACGTACGTTTCCTTTGCTTGGCTGGTTTTTCTGGGTTAAAGCTCCCTGGCAACTATTGGGCTCATCTCCTGATGAACTGTACCTTAGCGAGACCAGGTTTTTAAACAAATTTTAATAGGAAATACAGTCCTAATGCTACCATCCCAGTATCTATTTGAATAACGAAAGTAAAATGCGCTGCTTGAGTGATGGTTAAAGGGTTTCAGGTCTCTATATTCAAATGGTCTCCGTAACCATCAAGGTGAGGCCTGGGTTCAGGGGCTGAGGCAGGACGGGAAGGGAGGGGAACAAAGTGACATGCACGTTGCTGGTAATGCAAAACGCTCTGGAGAAAAGTGAAAGGATGGGAGCTTCCAAACTACCAAAAATGAAGTCAAGTGAGAAATCGTTTGAAAGTTCTTTGAGCAAAGAGGTCAAAGGAAGAGCCAGGAGCCACTGCTTTTGCTACTGAAAGCTAAAAGCCAGCAGCGAGAGGAAGATAAAAGAAACCCTACGCCAGGGCTTGCTCTGTGGGATTAGGTCACCCATCCTACCCACCCAGCCCGATTCCTCTCAGTGGACATAGCTCACGTGCTGGCCGCAGGGCCAAACAGAAGCCACCGGCAGGAAGTGGTGCAAGGCTGCCTCTGTGGAGTGAGGGCCTGGCTCTTGAGTCTGCTTTGCCAGGAAGGAACACGAATAGCTGCTTCTTACTTTTCCGAAGTGTTTTCTAATGCCTATACTTTCTTCTTTGATCGCTAACCCCATCCACTCAATTCCCTGGGGCTCCTTTTTTCTGGACTATAGAGCTGGATGCAAATCTCATGAGCTGCACCTCCTTGCTCTCCCAAAGACAAACGCGAGAGCTCTCCCGTTTAAAGATTTTTAAAGGATGATTATCAAACGTGAGGAAATGGCAAGGCTAACAGCATGTATAAGCCCTGGGTCTTGACATTCAGTTCCTTCCCACCTCTTCCAGAGGCCTCACTGTGTTTATCTGATATGTATGCTGAATCTCCCTCCCCCAACCCACCTCTCTTTTTTTAAATCTATTTTTATTCCTGAGAATGGGGTTTCTCCAAACCCAAACACCTACCCTCCTTTTGGCCCTGCCTTTGAGAAGGTCCCATGGATGCTGTCCTCCTAGCCTGCTCTCTTCACAGCCTTTGGGTCTGGTGCCAACACACCTGAAAGTGCCACCAAGACAGAGCGAGCTATTGCTTGACAATCACATGACGAGCCTTCCTGACTCCCTGGCCTAGAGCTCAGAAGCACTAGCTCTGGGGTCAGGAAGACCTGGGCTTGGATCCTGGCTTCACCAGGATTCCTGAGGTGGGGGATCCTGGGCAAGTTAACTGACTTCACTGGGTCTCAGTCTCTTCATCTGTAAAACAGGACCTACTCCACAGGTGCGTAAAGGGCTTACTTGAGCTTGGTACTCTGTTATGAGCTCAGTAAAGACTCATACTCATTTCGAGATGTTACTTCTGAGTGGATGGGGCACAATGAACCAGTTGACAAAAACAAACAAGAAAATGATTTTATCACAGAATCCTGCTTCCAGAATTATGGGGGCAGTTTACCCATAGGTAAGTGAACAAGTGAGTCACTGAAACTTTAACTTCCAGGAAAGAAGCCTCTGGTTTAGGAGCGACAAATGGAAGTTAAAAACTAGACGAAAGGGAGCTCCCTGGCGGTCCAGTGGTTAAGACTCGGCGCTCTCATTGCTAGGTCCCAGGTTCAATCCCTGGTAGGGGAACCAAGATCCTAGAAGCCTCGAGGCACAGCCGAAAAAACCAAACCAAACCAAACCAAAATCAATCAAACAAACAGAAAAACTAGACGAAAAAGAAGTCTATTAAGGACTTCCCTGGTGGCACAGTGGTTAAGAATCCGCCTGCCAATGCAAGGGACACGGGTTGGAGCCCTGGTCCGGGAAGATCCCTCATGCCACGGAGCAACTGAGCCCGTGTGCCACAGCTACTGAGCCTGCGCTCTACAGCCCACGAGCCACAACTACTGAGCCCACGTGCCACAGCTACTGAAGCCCGCGTGCCTAGAGCCCGTGCTCCACAACAAGAGAAGCCACCGCAATGAGAAGCCCGCGCACCACAATGAAGAGTAGCCCCCGCTCACCACAACCAGAGAAAGCCCGCGCGCAGCAAGAGAAAGCCCGCGCACAGCCAACAACAACAGCAACAAAAGCCTATTAATAGGAGTTGGGTAACAAACCAGGGCTCTGTCTGTTCAAATTTCAATATAACTCACAGGTCGAAGATCTGGAAGGGCTGGCATCTTTTGCTTGGCAGATATAACTTGGAAGGGGTAGAATGGGAGGCAAGGAGGCATAAAGAAAAGAATATGACTAGGAATTCGGGAAACTTGAAGTCAGGTTCCAACTCCATCACAAACAGTGTATGAACTTGAATAAGTCATTTAATCTCTCCTAACCTCAGTTTCCCTATCTGAAAAATGAGGGTTGTTTGGGGGGCTCAAGAGCTAACACATGTGTAAGGGTCTTTAATAAACTGTAAAGGACTACACAAGAAAAGTATTTTTAGTAAGAATGTTGAGTCCTGCGTTTAGAAGTCCCCTGTGACACTCTATAGGTGAGACCCTCTGACCAGTTTGGCAGCTGTGGGGGCGGGGTGGGGGAATGTGGGCATGTGTGTAAACAGACCAAGCCCCTGGCCAAGGAACGGGAAATTCGGGCTCAAATCTTTGGCCTTCTTTATGCCAATTCAGCAGCTGGAGGAACTACGGAGCTCACCACAGGATATACAAATAATGCGGAAAGAGGACTGCTGGGGGCAGAATTCTCAGGTATTTACCCAAGTAAACCTGAGACAGTACAGGAGGAAGGATGATCATCTGATCACGCAAGGGGAAAAATTACACAAACAGACCCAAGCGCAGCGCCCACCTACCCAGGGAACCTCGGGGCAGCTTGCACAACTCTCTGTTGAATCTGTCAATGTTGACTCATCCTTACTCATTTACTGGGTTTTAAGGGAAAATGAGAGAAATGACATGTGCACATCCCTCCTAAAGGTTCTGAGGGGTAAACCCTCCCAGTCTCTGTCATCATGTGACTCCTCTGTGAGGCCTGAAGTCCACCAATGCTGCGGAAGCTGAGTAGGCTCGGAGAAGAGGATGCAGTTTTCTTTGTGAGTTCAAGCTGGTAATCTCACTGTGTAAACTGGTTATGCTATCATAGTTATTTGCAAAGTAAAAAAAAAAAAAAAAATCAAGTGTATGTAATACTACAGAGGGAAGATAAACCTTACTTCTACTTCTGGAGTGGCAGACAGGAGATTACAGGCAGCATGGGGCATGTCTAGCCCTGAACCTTCTACACATTACAAAGAGACCTTTGGCATGCTGCCTGCTCAGCGCTCTGGCAGTGCCTGGCCCCGCGCTGATTGGTGGCATAGGGCCGTAAAAGAAATAGGTAAGCATGGCCGCTGATACGATGGCATGTAATTTTCCTTGACTAACACCAGCAATCCCTGATAATCGACCCTTAAGAAATTTTAGAAAGATGCCAGTAGCTCTGCTCGTTATAATTATACCTCCTACAGCACTCATTACGTAGCGCTTCATTTAAGGCCATTTATGAGCTTGTCTCTCCCAACCCCCAGCCCCCAGTACGAACTCCCTGAGGGCAGGTTCTCCACCTTTTCATCCCTGCATTCCCCACTGGACCTAAAATACAGTCTTGTGTTGATCTAGTCATTCAATAAATTTCGCTGAATTTGCTCTATCACAGAAGTAACACATGAAGTGTTTGGGGGCCCGTGTGTAACTACACAGAGATGGAGGTCTCATCAGAGCAAGCAGCAGGCGTCGCCCCAACAAAGACATAAACAAGGACGGGCCGCACCCTCGTGCCTGCAGGGTGGTGGGCGGAGCACATCACAACCCTTTCTTGGCAGAAGGAAGGGCAAATTATCGGATGATTCTTTGGCGATTGTAAAACTGTGAGCTCTCATGTTTTTAAAAGAGTAGAATCACGTCAGGTTAAAGCAGGAAGAGATTGTGGAGCCTAGTTTCTCCTGTAAAAGGGATCATAAGACATACGCCCAAGGTGGTTGTGAACACTAAATGAGTAACTGGCTGGAAAGCACCAAGCCCAGAGCAGACCAACTCTAAACACCTTCTCGGAGGGGGCACCCAGCTAACATCCCTCACGATGGGAGGAGCGGTTAGGTGTCGGGGTGGTCACAGGTTTAAGGTAAGGACAATGGGGGCGCTTCAGGATAAGAAGAAATTTTAAACACACATAGGTACATCCCCGGAGGGATTCTAACTCTAACTCTGGAGTGGCTTTGGGCTTCCCTGGTCTATTTTTTCTCTATTGCATTATTTTACTATACTGGATTCTAAACTCACAGGGTAATAAACTTGGGGCTTTATTTATTAAAGATAATTGTATATATGGTTCCAAAAGTCTCAAAATAGAAGTCGAAAGAGGTTAGAAAGAAGCAAGGTGAATAGTATTCAAGAAAAGGCATACGCCGTAGCTAAGTTAAAGAGTAAGTTGAGAGTAAACTGGGCAGAGACAGGAAGGATCATCTCTACCATACACTGGTAAGCAGGGCAGGAGCTAAGATTAGGGCTTCTAGCAAAGCTCGTATCAAAGGTCAGGAAAAGAAGATTTAAGAAAAAAGAGGGCTTTGGGGGGGAAGCAAAACTGATCATGAGGCAACAAGGACAGGGTAGTTTTGAGCTGAAACCTTTAGGGGTGTACTTATGACTTGACTCTTCCAGAAACCACAAGAGATGCTTGCAGGGAATAATGGCGGCGATGGTGGCGGATGGAAGAAGTTAGGGGGAAGGAAGAGGGAGAAGTAACCGTAGTCACTCAGCTTGGGGAAGAGGTGGGAGGGACTCGTCAAAAGAATCCTGACTGCGGGCTTCCCTGGTGGCGCAGTGGTTGAGAGTCCGCCTGCCGATGCAGGAGACGCTGGTTCGTGCCCCGGTCCGGGAGGATCCCACGTGCCGCAGAGCGGCTGGGCCCGTGAGCCATGGCCGCTGAGACTGCGCGGCCGGGAGAGGCCATGGCAGTGAGAGGCCTGCGTACAGCAAAAAAAAAAGAATCCTGACTGCAGTTTCGGCCTGAAGAGAAGTGAACTGATTTAAAGCTGCGGGGAGCCGCTGGAGCCAGATCATCCTCTGGATTTCAGGAAACCTTGGCCCTTACAGCTTCTACTAACTCCTTCACGTAGACTAGACTTCAGACCGACCAAGGCAGCTTGCTTCCCCCCAGAAACGTCCCTGAGACACTCCCACCCGCTGGCCTTTCCTCATGCTTCTCCCCTAAATCCAAACGGCAAAATCCTTTTCATCCACTAAGACCCAACTCAAATGTCACCTGCTGCGGGAAACCTGCCCCTGCTCTGACTGAGAACTGGTCTCTCCCTCCCCTGGTCTGCCACGGCACTTGGACCAGCCACGTCCTGCCTTCCTTCAGGCACCAGACAGACCTGCAAGCCCGCTGAAAGGGGGTTCCTCTGACAATCAGGGGACACAGGCGAATTCAAGCCCCCTGGTCTTCCTGTACATAGGAGTCACACAGGAGGGAAAAGTGAAGGGAATTCAGAGAGAGTATTTTTGAAGAAAAATATTTCAAAAGGTTATTTTCACACATGGCAATCCAGGGTGCGGGTGTGCACTACTGTGTGCTCGCTCGCTCGTTCCCCGAGCCTTGCACACCCAGCGTGTGCTCAGCGAGGGTCTGCTGGCGTGAAGTGAGTAGCTCTCGGGTTCAGTGCCACTCCCGAGCTGTGGGCCCTGGGGGCAAATCACTTAATCTGTGCCTCAGGTGTCTCACTGGTAAAATGGGGACAGTAAGAGTTTTGAGAATTAGACAAATTCATATGTGAACGGCATCTGGTGTCTGGCACATGGAAAGCACTACGGAAGTGTCAGCTTTTCTCCTTTTCTGGTGAAAGCTGTCATTCGCACAGGAAGCTTTCCCACAGCATCCCTGATGCCATCAAGCTGCCTCTGCTAGAACACTCCCAGCCACAGGAAGCTCCCAGGCTGCTGAGCAGCCTATTCTGGAAAGTTCTCAGGAAGGTCTTCCCCAGGGAACTGAAATCTGCTGCAACTTCTATCCTGATCTTGGTTCTGCCCCATAATACGACCCCATTACCTTTTCCATCTGACAGGTATGATAGCTCTCCTGAGTTTCTTCCCCCAAGCCTAAACATCCCCAAGCCTGTCAGCCAATCCACATATGGCCTGGCTCCGAAACCTCCCACCATCCTACGTCTGCCTAAAAACACAGCAGCCACAGGTGGACACGATACGTCTGACTGGTGCAGACCTCAAACCGGATGGCACCCATCTGCCCAAAAGCCCAGGATTTAACTGGAGTTTTATGGAACCACACCCCTATCAGTGCTTAATGAGCACAACGTGAAGGCACCAGGTCCTCTGCAGGTAAACTGATTTAGAGCCAGGTCTTCCATCCTGCTCTGTGCCAGCGGACCCGATTCCCCCAGGAGTTGAGTTTTGTGTGCTGACTTTAAAAGGACAGGGCAGGAGAGGCAGGCAGCTTCAAGAACGGGAGGATGGGAGAAGTGCCCAGCTTCGGGGTTGTATATTTCATGGAGAAACTCGTTTTCAAGATCTGTGATGATGGGAGGGATGCCAGTCCAGATTTCGAGTAGGGTGAATGCCATGACACGAGTGGAACAATGTCTTCTGAGTATAAGTTACTGACAGTAATCCCAATCTCCTCCCAAATGAAAATGAATGTACTCGCTAATTATACAGTGATACTAAATGAAATGGCATGGGGTCCCTTATGATGCTGTAATATTCTATGTTTAGCTTATTAATAAAGTGATCAGAGTAATAATAATACCTCAAATTATTTACATCATACATTCAGATGATCCAGTGTGCCTCTCTCTCTCTCTCCCTCTCTCTGTGTCACACACACAAACATTACATATAAACATAAATACATACGTGTATGTTTTAATCTTCACAAATACTCTGCAAAGGACCGTTATTCCTCCCGCCCTTTTTCACAGATGAGGAAATAAGAACCTGAGGTTTAAGTGACAAGGTCACTGCATTCGTAACACAGGCATGTCCAGGACTGAGGGGCCCTGACTGTTAGTTCAACACTACTTACACTAAATCCTATTTCCTTAGCACCGGCTGGCTTTTATTCTACCGCAGAGGTTAAAGCCAGCTATTCTGATGACAGCCGAGAAATTCTGGGTTCTAAGGAACCACGGTACAAATATAGGAAACAGGTAATATACCTTACTGACTGTACTATCTGAATGTTAATTGTCTATCACTCTCTTTTAAGTTTCAAAACAGATCCCCTTCCCCACCAAATACCCACTTCCTACGTGCTTCTCCCCTAAACGGTGCTGCAGGGCTTCTCAGGAATTCTATTTTTCTTAGGAACCCAGAGTACCCAGAAAGGGAATACTGCTGAGCTAACTGAATGAGGGCAGACTGGCCCAGGACTGGACTTTGCGGGGCTCTTACCTCGGCTGGACACCTTATTTCTATTGAACGCAGCAGCTGGCTGTCGGTACGGATGTATCCCCAACTCCTGTACGTGACTCACGGTTCCTAGTAAAGATTCAGGGTCCCCGGGCCCGCCAGTACTCAAGAGCAGGGGGCCATCGTGGCAACCTTTGGTCAACGTGTTCACGTTCTTCCTGTCCGGAAAGCCGTCCTTGGCCCCCTCACACGAGCACTCCTCCTCCATGCTCTCCGAGTGCACGAGCGCCGGCTGGTGAGCATAACCGTGGGTCGGGGTGGGTGAGGAAACCTGCGAGATACATTCTTGCGCCCTGATTTGCAGAAGATGCTGGGGGCTGGTGTGGTGGTGGTGATAAGAGTCAGCGTTTTGATACGGTAAAGCCTGGCGCTCTGTCATACTCTGTCCCCCGAGGCCGGGAGCCAGACTCCCTGCATCCCCCTGGTTCATATGCCTGAACAGTTCTTGGTACTCTTGCTGCTGCTGCTGCTGCTGCCGCTGCTGCCTTTTAATGAGCTGTGCAAACTCTGCTGGGGGCAGCCGAATGTCCGAGTGGCCGGTGAGCGAATGCCGGGGGGAGAGCAGTCCTTGGAGGATGTGGGGGACCTGCTGGTGTCGGGCGTAGTCCGGCGGCGTCGGGGACAGCAGGGCCTGCTGCAGCGCCGACGCGGTATAGTGCGGTGGCTGCTGATGTGCGCTGGGAGGGAAGGTGGGGAACTGGTCAAGTGGAGGGACTTTCAGGGCTTGGGTGGGAGGTAACCCCACTCCTGCTGAAGGGCTGTAGCTGCTGGGGGAACCCCGGGACTGGTCCGAAAACAGATGGGGGTGTAAATGCGCCTGGTCGTAGTTAGCAGGGGAGAACCGATTCACGTTCAAGCTGCAGACACAAAAGGGAATGAGTACCAGGCATCCATGTGACAAGTGTGCTAGACTCCCCAGGGGAACAGCTACCACGCTTCCTCAGTGGGGAGCCCCCGCTGGTACAGAGGACTGCGGTGGATGGGGCAGGGAAGATGGGGATGTATGCGTCATCCCCACCCATCCCCTCTGGTTGAAGGTAGCAACGTCACTTGAACTATTAAGATGTACCCATCTCTTAGAATATGGGTGACAGAGAAAGAAACAATCCTAAAAGAACAGACAAGGGGAAATGGCATTTTTACCAACTCCTCTAATTGGCCACTTTCTTCTTTGCAGACATATAGTAAGGTAGCTTTGTCCTTGTCTTCCTCTGTCTCATTAGCATTTTGATCCTGGGTCAATATATAGGTTTCAAGTCCATCCCAAACCCACCACCCCAATTTTAATAAGGCTGAAATGAGCACAGCCCAGTCAGAACCCTTCTCCTTTCCTCCTCCTCTCTCGCCCTGCTAAGGGGCTTCCTCCCACCTAGGTCACCTGGAGAGGCGGCTAGGTGACCCTGGGCCGGCTTACCTGTGGGCCTCCGCACTGTCGGCACTCAGCTGCTTGGACAAGGGCCGGTGCCCGTAGCTGAAGGCGGCCATCAGGCTGGTCCGGTGCTGCATCTGAACCTGACTGGCGCTGGGGCTGATGGAGACGCCCCGGCCAGCAGAGCCTGCAGCTGTCCCGGGCATGCTGCTGAGCATGTCAACAGGCTCCTGGACCTGGATGGTCACCTGCTGTGACTGGGGAGGCTGCTGTATGCCCAAGCAGGTCAGTGCCACGCTGGGAGGAGGGGAGCAGTTCTCAGGCTGCTGCTGGAAGACTGCACTGCGGGAGGGGAAGCCTTGAAACTGGGAGGGAGATGCAGCACCTGGAGAGAAAGGAACCTCAGAGTGACCAAATGCCCGGGTTACCAGCTGGCCGGAAGTCACGGGAGCCAGTGAGGACGCTTAACCTGCATACCACCCAGAGCAGTGCTTCTCCAACGCCAGGATGCCGAAGGCTCCTCTAGAGGACTCGAGAAAACACAGGCTCTCCTGGGCCCGACCCACGGAATGCCGATTCAGTAATTTGTAATTCCAGGAATTTGTCGTTCCAATAAGTTGCCCGAAAGCTGGTCTGTAGATTATTCTTTGAGGAGCTCTGATCCAGGGCAGTGCTTCTCAAACTCTAACGCACATGCAAATGGCCCAGGGATCTTGCTAAGATGTAGATTCTGATTCAGCGGGTCTGCGATAAGATCTGAGATTCGACTCTTCCCACCGATGTTGTTCGTCGGGGACCCCACTTTGGGTAGGAAGGGCCTAGAGAGCAATTTGAACTCTCCAGGGGATCTACATTGGGTGGCGTTACTTAAGAGATCCTCAGTTTTTGGAATACTAAATGCTCAGAGTGCTGGTCTCTGAGGCCCACAGACTAGGGCACACTCATCTTCACCTTCATCTAAACGCCCACAGGCGAGGAACCACGTGCCCAGTGGATCACCAAACCCAGGCATGACAGGAGGGAAGGTTCCGGTAGTCGCCTTTCATTGGGTAGAGTTGGAGGGGGTTTTATGAAAAATATTATGAACGGTCAACCTTTACTGAGACCTATTTTGTTCTGGAGACTATTTCAAGAATTTAACATATATATTTATTCAGTAAATAGTATTAGCATCCCTATTTCGCCTTTGAGCAAGCTGAGGCGCCCAGAAGTTAACAAACTCGCCTGAGGTCTCACAGCTCAGGAGTTGGTAGAAGAAGTCAAACTAAGGCAGCCTCCCTTGAACACTACGTCACTCTGCCACCCGAATCGATCGAGGGCTTGAGGCACTCAAGGCTAGGCCTCCCTTCTCCCTGCGCACACCACGGTTCGGCATAAACCTCTGCACTCACCGTGAGGCTGGACCATGGCGCTGCTCATGGGGGGAGGGCTGTTACTGGGCGGTCTGAAGAGGTGGTTGCTGGCGTGGCTGGGGGGAGGGCTTGCAGGCTGGATCCTTAACCTTGAAAACAACAGAGCCAGATGAGCAAACGTGCTTCCGGAGGTGGCAGGGTGGCCTTGCAGTTAGTTTCCGCCATTTGACACACAGGCGGAAACTACTTCTTTGGTTTTGATAAGACTCCAGGCTAGACAGACATGCACAGACCGCCCACCACAGTCTACTTAGAGCCGTCCACATCTTATTTCCCCAGACTTCCCAAGGGGCCAGAGGTCACTGTGGGCCTCCGTCTGGCCTCCTCTATTACTGGCGTCAGGTTACTTTGTTCACGGGGCTAAGAAAATGAAGCGGCACAGGGAGTCGGCGTTTTAGGGGGCCACGAAAATTGACACTGGCCTCCCTGCTTTTCAAGTGGGTTCTTCCAAGGTGAATGTTAGAGTCAGTCAGTATCGCCCATGAGAGTCAGGCCAACAGCTTAGGCATGAAACACCACGCTTCATTACCTCTGGAGCTGGTGGGTGAGGAGGGCGGGCTGATTCTCACACGCAGCCTGAAGGGGTGGAGAAGGCTGAGGAGGACAGATAGAATCCTACAACAAATGCGGGAAAGGAGAAAGAACACTCGTGAGCTTGAGGATTAATGAGAGCCGTTCTCAGGAAGGGAAGAAACTCTCTGTGACCAAGATTTATGCTATTGTTGTTCATCAAAAGGTTTGATTACCTTTACTCAAACATAGCAACCATGCATACAACTCAGCTCCTCTTTGCCCTGCGGGATCTCCTCCAAAGTTCACAGGCAAATCAGCCCGAAAGCAAACTCCAGAGAAGCTGGAGAAAAAGCAAAGAGGGAAGAGGCCTACTTGAATCTGTTGCTGGAGAATTTGATGGTGCTGCTCCTGCTGGTACAGCATGTGCTGCTGCTGGGTCTTCTCCAGGGCTCTTTCATCAATCTGCCCCCCGTACATCTTCTGCAGCTGCTCGCACTCCTGAAGGGAAAGCGGTTAATACAGATGGGATGCAGCCAGGACCACGCCGCGCAGTGATGTCAGCAGATGCAGATCTGCCCCCAGGTCTCACGGGCAGAAGGAGCCACATAGAAGAACAGTGTCCTTGAGGAGCAACTAACCCGTTTACGTAGGCATTTGTGTACGAAATACATTCATGCTCTGTCCTGGCTGAACAAAAGGAAAACACCAAGATGGCCTGCGTACAAGCAAAGGTTCCAGTGTGAAATCTGTGTACAAAGCACATGCCACTCGAAGCTTGGTCGTCAGGAAGGCAGAAAGGAAGCCGGCCCTTTATAAAGCCTGGAGGTGCACTTCCTTCCTCTGGGAGCGCCATTCCATACCAGCTGGAGAGGATGCCAGGTGGTAAGAATGCAGAGCAGGCTCCAACAAGACCTAGTGCCCATAAATCATGAGAGGAATGCCAGGGTTGCTTCGAAGGACGTTCCCTGGGGCCTCCCACTGAAACACAAGCCCAGAAATTCCTCTCTAATGAACTACAGAGACAAGGGGAAAATTTAGTCCCTTCCTGGGGAAAGCTGGACATAACAAGAAGTAAGGAGAGTGTCAGGAAGCTATTTGCTTTGGAACCTCTAAAACTTCAGTGCTGCTGACATGAAGTGGGTAGAAAGTTTAACACCCGGGTCCTCCTGCAATAGCGGTCTCTGTTACCCACGCTTCTCCAGAGATGCCTGCCATCTCTTCCATTACCTGCTGCAACTGTTTGATGCTGCTGTTGTTGCCCATTTTTTCCAGGTGAGCTTTGAAGGCCTGGATGCTGGCAGCCCCATCAGAGAACCGGCGCACAGGGGAGAAACGCTCCGTAGGGAGGTGCAGGGTGTTGGAGTCCTTGTAGGTAGAGCTGAATACATGGGAAGAGAAGGTTAGGGGCTAGGACTCAGGGGTTTTGACCAAATCACCTAGGGACACTGCTCCAGATGAACACAAAGCTTGCTGGCTGCACGTGCAGCCCTGCACATTACGCCATCTCCACGTCATCTCCAGAGGCCAGTCGTTTCCCTAGCCTGCTTCCCTTCAGAGGCATCCAAGTGGCCATCGTCCATTTCCACTTACCTTGAGTTGGCTTAACATCCAAGCCCGGTAAGGTCCTGGGATCAAATACATCCGGTTCTTACAAATACACTGGGTCAGAGAGAACAGCTTCACAGTATCCCTCAGGCCCAGCTGTATAGGAACTCTTGCTTTTATAATCATGTCTCTATCTAGTGCCTTTAGAAACCTAGAACAAACCTACCCGTCTGACCCGAAGTTTTCCCTGAGCAGCATTCTCCGTATGACGGACCAGAGGGAAACTACAGTCAACTGTGGGGTCAAAGGTCTGGCCTGGAATTCACAGGTTTTGTGCTAGAAAACGGAGGGTGCAGGTTTAAGTGGGGAAAATGGGGACTTGTGATCCCCAGATGGAGACAGCCCATTCTTAAGGAATGTGGGCCTCAAGATCCTGCACGTACCTGGTCAACGCAAATAAGGTTACCTGCCGTGAAAGTTAACTTCTCAGAGCAGTGGCACCCTCCCAACCTGCTGATGAAAGAGGAATCATGTGGATAACCTTCAAAATGACCCACTGCTCAATCAGAACACAGCCAGTGTCTTACGGAAAGAAAGAACAAGCTATCGATAAGGAATGCTTAAGTCAGCATCAGAGTTAGAAGCTACCACCTGTACTTGTTACCTAATCAGAAAGAGATGTTTATGGGTTGAGGTAAGCAGATAAAAGGCTGCCAAGGCAGCATTCCAGCAGCTGATGGAAAGGATCAGGATTTCATGTCGAGGGCAGAGGTGACATCACACTGAGCCATGGGTGAAATGATGGAGCACCTTGCCAGTCACTCCTTCTGGACTGAAGCAGAACCAAGGCTAAGGAAGAGGGTTAACAAGCGAGTTCAAACGCGGCAGACAGGGAGGGACTAGGAGGATCTGGTGACTGTGCAGAGGGGTCAAGAGGGTTCTGGCAGCAGGTGAAAGCCCTTCACCCTCTCTTCTCTAACGATGGCTCCTGTTTCAGACTCTACCTGAAGCTGAACAGGAGGGAGCTGATGAAACGAACACGAACATGTATCTGGTTCAGCAACACAAAAGACAAATGGTTTTGGCAGACGCACTCCAGAAACAGTGATCGTGAGAGCCGCTCTCAGGAGTATCTCCTCAATACTTCCTGGTTCTGCTTCTACTTCAGCTGTTTGGAGTCAAAGCAAGCAAATTCTATTGTCCCCTAAAATTTGATTCTTATACTTGCAATATATCCTGATAATGGACACGTTTCTGATTCATTCAGAAAGTCATGTTCTTCAAGGAGTTAATATGGCCTGTCTGCACAAAACACATTCTCTCCCCTCAGAGCAACACTCCCAGGTCCGGGTATTTCATGGCTTTTCCAGAAGATCAGGTTGTGAACAGACTGACACCCCCGGCAGCCCAGCACAGCAGATTCAGTGGAACAGTTCTGATGCAGCTGCTCATTTTGGAAGCACTGATAGTATCAACTGTGTTTTATTTTTATTAGCAATCATGTTCAAACTCAGGACAGCCTCATGTTAGGCTGATATTCCCACTACACTCTTCAAACAGGGACTTGGCACCCCACCTAGATAAAATCCATCTGTGTCAGTTGTTTTTTGTTGTTGTTGTTAATTACACTTAAATTTTTTTTTTTAATTTTAACTTACACACTTCCCACATTGAGAAGGTCAGTCAGACCCATCTTCTGTCTCCATGTTGGACTTCATCTATGATACCCCAGAAGAATAGATAATATGTGCTGTTCTTGAGTCATTTCCTCCAGCAAATGAAAGGAATTCAGTAATCTATTCAGGCTACCCATTTTCAGTGTTTTATAGCCTGGGAAAGTTTCTCTTTTCCCCTGAAGACTTACTTCAGCCTCTTGTGTTGCCATGTTTTTACAACCCCATTGAGACACGCTGAGGTTGCATAAATGCCCCACCGTACACAATCTGTCACTCATAAAACATTCATTCCAATTCGAACTGGCTTGACCATAGGAAACCCTCTACCAGGAGTGTTCACACAAAAACAGGCAGCAGACAGATTTCCAGCAGGCAAGGCCTTGACAATGACTAGGCAGGGTGGAGACCACACAAATGGAGCCGTGGGCCAATGTGGTCTTTCTTTAGTAACAGGTGTAAACAGGATATCAGGTCTGATAAAGGCAGACTAGGGAGATGCACTGAGCTTCATGCTTCCCCCGTAAGAACACATCCTGAGGAGCACCTGCATCAAACAACGATTAAACCCAAAGGCCTGAAACTAAACAACAGACCCTGACATAGGATGAAAAATTAAGTGTGGGGCTATAAAGGAGGGGAAGATAGAAACAGGGAGAAACAAAGTAATAAAGGGTCTATTAGGTAACAGTGTAGAACTCAGTTATTGAGAAATTACAGAAAATGTTTGGAGTGGAAAATGCAGCTAATAATCACTCAAAGTACTCTCGATGTAGTATGGTAACAGTGTAGGCCCTGAGAGATTTTCCTTAGAAAAATACTGTCTTCCTGTGCCATCAGAGTTTTATTTCAGAAATGTCATTTCTACTAATAAACCATGTTCACTGCATTATTCATGGTCATTTATAAAAGCTTATCTTCCTCCTTTCTAAGTTCCAACGTGGCACTAATGAAGTCTCAGTCTGCTCAGAGGTCACCTGTCTCTGCTGATTACCTCTGATGCCCAGTGGGTAACTAGACACAATAAAAGCACTGTGTCAAGACTGCCAGTGTGAGCCTGTTGCAAGACTGAATAACAACACATTTATAAACTTAATCTCCTTGGAATCTGCTTTCCAACCTTCCCAAGTAAGACTGCTTTTCGCTGTCCTCCCAAAAAGATTGAAAGAAAATAAGCTCTAGCAACTGGTGGTGGCTTTCAAAGTGTGGCCTTTGAGCTTGGGGACAGCTTCAGGATGGACTAAAGGTTAAGATTTTCAGTCATCGCGGTGTTCCCAGAAGATAATCTTCTTCTTAAGCCAGCAAAGTGTCATTCCCCTCTGTTCCAAGGCTTACTTGAACTCAATTTTGTGAAGTTTTCTTGGCAAGAAAGGTTACACTTGTTTTTATTTCTTTAAGACAATGAATTATAAATGTATCAGAGACCTACTGAAAGATCTTGCCGTCAGAATATTGCAAGGATGACTTTTCAAGCACAACACTCAAGAGGATGCAGCATCTCTGCTCTGCCACTCACAAAGGAATGCATCTTCCCCCATACCTAAGCTCCTTGTTCAGCGGTCATGTGATAAGAAGTGCTCATTCTTTTGATGGCGATGGGTTATTAAAGGTCAAGCCTACTGATGTGGCTACAAATCCTTCTATTTCCAGTTGGCCTTCTAAGAGCTTCACCCACTTTCAGGTTTCAAGTTCAGTTTCATCTATAAGTCAACATCTAGAATCACGAGAATCACCTGCAGGTACTAAGCATGCCTACGAGGTAATGGGAAAGAAGCATCTCATATTGCCCTGGGCACTGCTTAGTTAAGGAGTTGAGAAGATGTAAGTTCAGGATGCTATTTAAAGCCAAGATGCTAGCCGCCATGTCTGTAAGACTAGCCAGAAAGGTGCCTGTCCAATGAGCCTCAAGGAGCTCCCACAGCTCACGTGGCTACTCACCGATGCTGATCAGGTACCAGGTGAGGGGGCCAGACCCGGGAACGGAAAGGCTGCTGTCCTAGCTGCCGCTGTAGGTCCGGTGGGATCTCAGCTGTAGGGTTGGTCATGGCCAGTGTATGTCTTTTGGACCTATTTGCCAAGTACCTGCAACAAGCAGGAGCACATTTCATAGTAAAAAAGACAGACAGGAATATTCCTCAGCAAGAAGCATTAGAAGTTAATCCAAAGCACTCAGAGTGAAACAGTGCCAGAGCTCAAAAAGGGCTCGATGGCCAACAGATCCCTGACTGGATGAAAGCGAAACATGTTCCAAAAGGCCAACAAAAGTTGGCTTACC
The DNA here is from genome assembly GCF_937001465.1 of Orcinus orca. Taxonomy (NCBI): domain Eukaryota; kingdom Metazoa; phylum Chordata; class Mammalia; order Artiodactyla; family Delphinidae; genus Orcinus; species Orcinus orca. Next base: position 93,674,454 of record NC_064566.1, read on the forward strand.
ACTGAAGTGGCTGAATTTTGGACCTAAGAGTAGCCATTAAGAGAAGAGAGAAAACAGATGTAGCTCACAAAGTGGGATCAATTTCCCTTACTTCATTCCATTCAGGAAAAGAATTTATTTTCTACTTGTTAGTTTCATTCCTCGTTTCTCTCCAAATTTCTAAACTACAAGTCGGAGGAAATGAGCCCTAAGGATTGTTCCTAGAGATGAGCCAAGAGAGATATTCAGAAGGGCTTCGCATGTGTCTCTTGATGCCACTGGCCCCGAGCGTTGGAGACTGACCTCGCTGCAAGTCACAGAAAACAGATCTTTCCATGTGGGGCTAAGTGAGTTCCAACACCACCCCTTCCCTCATGCCCCATGACTGTAACTCCATCATCAGAGAAGAAAAACTGATGTTGTCCCCAGGGAACCAACATTCTCTAAAGGATGAAGAAATGAAACCACATGAAATGTTTAGAATTGTTTTTTAGGGGAAAAAAAGGCAAGGCAAGAAAACAGAAGTTTCAAAAGCTGAAGAGTGGACAAGCTGATGACTTTTCTTCTGAAGATCTTTCAGATCCACCACTAATACCATCAATAAGGTATCAGTCCCCCTTGGTCTGACTGATGACTCCCTCCACCACTGATGCTCTTATTGGGCATGAATAAAAGAAGCATTATTCCTTCCATTACCTCAAAACGGATGGGCACTTTACCCTTTAAATGTTGGTCTAAGGAAGAAAGAAGGAGCTGAAGGAAGTAAAGTGCAAGACAAAGAAGATGAAATGAAATACTGCTGTCTAATTAAAGTAGGAAGGCAGTAAGTTTCCTAATTTCTCTTCATGACACCAGCAGCACCCACGTACAACTTTACACACCCTGTGACTGGCAAACTATAGAAACCACAGCATCAAGAGGAAAACAAAGTCAACACGATTCCTCTATCGGCTACGCTGTAGAAGGAGCTGGCCCACCAGCCAACACCCCTGTTCTTCACTGTTCTTCCCACATGGGACCAGACTCTTTTTGAACAGCAGCTCTCACACAAAGCTACTGGGGGTAGGGAAAGAATACTGGCCAGCAACCGTCCGGGTCTTATAAAGTGGTCTTGTTTCATTCTTAACTACTTTGCCCATTCCAGCTAAAAACAGTTAACAGACTAGAGAGTAATTAGCGGTATGCAGACTTGCCAGAGGGTAAGCCATTAGTGGTTTAATATCCATTTGATAAAAACACCCGAAGTTTCCCCAAGAGCCCATGAAAACCATTTTATTTCAACTTCCCTCAAAGGAAAAAAACATATAATCTTGAAGAACACCTGTATTTCTGGGAAAATACATGCTGGACTCTGGTCAAACCCCCCTCCCCGGAAAATAAGAAAGTCAGCTCTCACAAGGGGGCGTGCACGGAGCTGAGGACCATGGCTAATGGAACTGAGGCCAAATGAACAGTACAGCATGCCTGATGGTCACTGCCGTTTTCTGTGAATTAGGCATCTCTGCAAACAATGGATATTTGCATCTGTCCCTGGCCCGAATCCCATATTCTTTTTTCAACATCTCTTTGTTGATACAAGGGGATGGAAGAAACACACAGCAAACAGTACAAGAGGTATTCATTCTCTTGGAAAGGAAGAGTCCACGCCAGCGGTCCATGGCCAGACTAGCTAGGATCACTGTCATCCCAAATCTCCAATTCCTTTTCAGTAACAGTTCTTGGCAGGTAGGAGCAGGCTTTGGGCCTTGTGAATACTATCAGAGTTGCAATATGAAGGCAGGGGGCAAGGAAGGAAGGAGGGAGGAGAGAAAAAGTTCTTATGGTTATTGCTGTCACTTAGGGGACTTCCAATGGTGCTTACAGAAATGAAATTTTCTGGGTAGTCTTCTGTTACTTCCATGTGGGGAGGAACATGCCATCTGGCTTGAGCAAAGAGACCACACAAATGTTGAAGCTGCACTGTACCACCTCCTTGGGCAGAGGTGACCTTTCGTTGGTTGCAGGGGGAGCCTGCCCAAGGACGTTCTGCAAGCACTGCCAGATGCCACATTACCTCTGCACAGCTTCCTGATCTGGCTCCCCATCCGAGCTCTCCTCGTCCACAGGGGTAACTGCTGGCACTGCCTGAAGAGAGACAGGAAGGAAAAGCTCAAGGTGGCGCTTCTTCTGCAGGAGCTCTTACTCTAGACACTGGGCTTGGGGCAGGCCTCTCTGTCACTTTTTTTTTAATCTGCAAAGCTTTTCTAGGATCCCTGGGTTATACAGAACTTTCATATACCTTTCCATTGTTCCATTTTTACCTCGCTCGGTTGATTTTAATTTGAATTTCTTCCTCTGATTCATCTTCCTTCGTTCATTTATTCATCCAACAAATAGCTGAATGCCCACTATGTTCCAGGACAAAATGTGAATTAATAAAGTTCTTGCCCTTGTTTTACAGTCTAGTGGAGGACAGAGATAGGCAAACGGACAAGTACAAAACAGCAGGACCCAGTCATGGGCGCTTGGGAATTGAGGAAGGCATTCTGGAGGACACGGCCCCAAACCTGAGACCTGAAGGATGAGCAGGAGTTAGCCCAGCAAAGAGGGGAAGGGGTCGCAAGCGTCTGAGGTTTCCAGGCCAAGAGAAAAGAGAAGGCCTGCGGGTGTCTGAGGACCTGAAAATGTAGGAGAAGCTTGTTTACCTGGAATGTCCAGGAACTGACCTGTTGTTTCATATTAATGTTATTTCCAGACTTTAGATATCCTTTACTCCAGAAAAGCATACTGGTTTTTTAAAAGCACACTTTAGTACATAACATAAAGTTGTGTAATTACAATTCAATGCTTTAAAATCGCCGTTACGCACCAAAACATGTAAGTGAAATGAGGACCGCCACAATGCATGCATTACTGTGACTCTTCCCGTCTGCCTGTGGACTGGAATGCTGTATATCCTGGATAGCTACTCACAGCCTGTGGCTCACATAATCACCATGCCTCAAGCACCAGAGCAAAAATCATACCTCAGTTATTACAAAAGAGCATTTTTTTAACGGACAATAATTATAAAACAAACTTTTGGAATAGTTCCATTGTCTGTATGCTCCTAGGGTTTCCGGATCCCTTACTACAGTTCTACAAGGCTGGAGTGAACAGGGTTAGGCAGGAAGTGGCTACAGACGAGGCAGGAGAGGAACACTGTGGCCAGTTATAAATGGCCTTGAATACCACATTAAGAAGTTTATTTTGAGAAAAGGCAGTGGTGAATCACTAAAGATTTTAAGCAGGGACATGATGTTACAAGATTTATGTTTTAGAAAGCTGGCTTGCTTTAGTTGCAGCATGGAAATGGCTGGTGATGAGGATTAGAAGACAAGCCGGAACAAGGAAGCCGGTTAGGCGGCCACTGTGCTAATCCAAGCAAAGGAGGACAGTGGCTTGAGTTAGAGGAAGGGCAGTGGGGATGGAAAGAAGTAAGATACTTACTTCACAGGCCCTGGGTAACTGATTTGACATGGGGAATAAGGGAGAGGGAAGAAGTAAAGATAATACCCATATTCCTAGCTTGTCTAACCAGGAGAGTGGCGGTGCCATTCACTGTTACCCAGCAGGAGAAACAGGTTTCACACAGTCAGGATAAGTTCATTTGAGGACACGCTGAATTAAAATGGTAAGTACTTGTTGAATAACCAACTAAATTCGTGCAGTCGGTAGTCATGTATACAGAAGTATAGAACTCAGAAGAGCATTCTGGGCTGGAGAATCACTGAGTAACTGAAATTAGAGAAGTGGACAAGATCACTCAGAGAGAGCATGTAAAATGAGATGGAAACAGGGCCTCAGATAAAACTCTGGGTTTCACCTACTTCAAGGAAAAAGAAGAAAGGGAACCTGAAAAGGAGGCAGGTGCAAAACAAAAAACAAGGAGAATGGGGTAAAAGAAGACAATATTTCAAGGAGAAAAATGGTCAGCAGTGACTAATACAGTTGGGAGGTCCAAAAAGATAAAGATTAAGAATGTCCAGTGGACTTACCAACAAAAGCTTGTTAGCGACCTTGGCAAAAACAGTTACAACGGACAGAGTAAGTCACCGCACCTCCCATAAAGCTGTCCCTGATCCTTCATAACCTACATTGAACTTGCCCTTCTCTGAGTGCCTCTGCCACCTACAAGTCCATGGTCTTCACTCTGGTACTTAATCACATATGGCCCTTTACTGTTATTCCAATACTTCACATATGTGGATCTTACTGTCCCATATTATAAGCTCAGTGAGGCCAGGAACCGTGAATATAAATTCTTTCCTTTTCCCGACAGCAGTGTTACTGAAAGTGTGGCCCGTGGACCCGTGCCAGTCCACAGACTGTTTCGTTACCAATCCAAAATAAGGTGGGTAAAGAAATAGAGAGTGAGATTTACAAACCTTTACAGCAACTTAACGGAGTAATTTTTTTCTGTTGAATCAAATAAAATTTAGCCTTGCAGTTCATATATTTAAAAAGTTTTACTTCTCTAATAATTCACTTTCATTTTATTTTACAAAGGTATTTATCCCTGATGGATGGATTGAAGGGGAAAAAAAGTCCTCAACTGGAGATACATTAAGAAGCACTGCCCTAAAGCACCCAGTAAGGGCTATGGATATAATTAGCACCCAATCTTAAGGTAGCATGAGACTAAATGAATGAATAAATGAATGAAGGAATGAATGAATGAATTTACCTACGACAGAAAAATAATCAGAAATAAACAGAACCCAGCGGAAGAAGAGAATCTTTGAATGTGACCATCATATATAAAAAAATTGGGATTGAAAGATACCAGCTGTCAGGTTTGAGCTTGTGAAAGCCAAATAATCAAGTGATTCAGGTTGTACCGAAAGTGTGAGGTGGTGTTAATCAAAGGAGGAAGGGCTGGTGAGAATGTAGTTTTGGAAACCAGTCTAAAAAGCAATTAAGTCCAGAGAAAACTGTTAGCTTCCGCTGCCCTCTGGCAGGGAAACGTTACCTGCAGGAAGGCCAGGTCTGAGGCTAACGCTCCCCCCTGCCCACCCGCCCTCGAAGCGCAGGGCTGCAGCTGCCCTTTATGCAAGTATCTATAAGTAGCCCCCTGAGGATGAGGCCTCCAGAAGCAGGCTGCAGTGTGGAAATTATTTGGTTAAGTGAGGAAGTTAACCAAAAATTAACTCTGGAAAATTCTACCAGCCTGAAGAAAATGGGAATGACACTGAGCATCATACATTGAGGGAAAGAAGAAATTCAGACATTTAGTTGGAGACTCTGGGTTCTACAACCTCTGTACCAAAGGCCTCTGAGAAAGCAAGTTGGGCTTCGTGCTGCAACTCACTGGTGTCATGGTGACAAGAGGGGAGGGTCCCCGTGGCCGCTTCAGCAGCTGCTGGGCATGCAGTTGGATGTTGGCGCCTCCATCTGATGCCCTCCGGCCAAGGGGGCCCATTCCGTTCAGCAGCTGCAGGGTGGGCGGCTGTAACAGGGACTGCTCCTGTCAGGAGTAGAATGGGAAGGGGCAGATTGGTGAGGTGGGGGGAAAGGAGGAGAGAAAACAGCGGCACTCTAATCTACTGAAACTAAGGGATCCTACGATGATGACATAGACTAGAGAAATCTTCCCTCTCACCCGAGCTGCTTTGCAAGAGAAATCATCCTTCCCTATAAGGACACCCTTAAATCCTGGGGACAGTCCCTTAAAGTCTCTCAAAGGAAGCTCAGATGTGCATCTTTAGGGGCCAGCCCTCTCCCATTTCCGGGTACCTTGTATTCCAGCTGCCCAGCTGGCTGCAGATTTTGCATGGGCAAGAGGTTGTGCATGAAGTTCATGTTAGGGGCCACCTGCAGGAATGGAGCCTGCGGGTTGACTCCAGGAAAGCCAGGCAGCAGCTTCTGCAGATCTTCCATAACCTCCGTGCTGATAGGAAACAGGATGACACAGAAGTTCAGTTACAATTCTCACTCACAACCTATATCCCCAAAGTGATGAAACTGCTAAGTTCAGCACAATTTATTTTGTTTTATTTTTCTACTTTCCTCCTAAATCTGTATTTCCCTCTATGATCCCAGAGCGAGTGGAGGTGTGTAGAGCCTATCGTGCGGAACCTGGCGCTCTGCCATTTTACTATCTGGGCCTGGGAATCGCCATTCTTCACGGACCACTCATATAAAACCAACAGCTCTGAGCCAAGAGGAAACGCTGGCCCCAGTCCAGTTCAGGTTTCCAAGGCCTGGAGGTGAATGGCAAGTTTCTGGAGGAGGACACAGGCCATCCACTAAAACAATGGCTGCCCGAAGTAGCAACTGATTCACCAGGGAAAGAATGCAATCGGTGCCGTCAGTGCTGATGGGCAGATAAGCGTGGATCTGTCGAGCTCCAATGGTGGGGTTTACCGTACACTTTAAAATAAGAGCTCTTTCCACTAACAGCGCGACACGGGACTCCACCCCTTTGCAGCTGACGCAGTCTCTGGAGCCAGAATGTTCCCCTATTGCCTGTTTGATCGTAGGCTGAGAATGAGAAACGTGAAGCAAACAAACCAGCAGGCAGGGGAGGCTTTTCTGGAAATTGAGAACTCAGAGAAAAAAGAACCCTAGCTTTGCCCCTAGCTGAGCTCTCAAGAGAGCCCTGGCCACACCCTTTTCTTCCCTCCTCTGTACAAGAAATAGCCAGAGAAGAGGGGTGGCTATTTCAGTCGTGAGAATCTCCAAGTGCAGAACAAAACTGGGAGAGCTGGTCTTCAGTCCACTTCCCCAGCGTGAGGGCAGCAGGGGACACACTGAAGGACTGTTATGGGGAAACACTTGGGGAAACTGGTACTTATTTGGCGTGTTTTTGGATTTTTGTCTACTTAATTTTTAACATATACAAATTATATCATACTATTTGTCCTCACTTCTTCGATGAGTCTTGCATTAGAATATATGGCAAACAACATCTCTAAAGGCTGTCAAACTCGGATGAATTTCCAGGGGTACCTTTACGTGGCTTAGATCAGAAGACCTTAATCTTTGTGGGAAAAGACATGCTATGCTCTTCACCAAGGTACTGTGATTACCTGCCACGATGGTGGCTTTCAGCCCACCATCCATGAGGGACAGCTCTGTGATTTTTAGTCAAATCCAGTCTCATCTACCAGGGACCCTGAACTGAGTTAAAAACATGTCTTGGCCACTGGATTAGATCTCATCTGGGAGATACAGTGAAGTAGGGAAAATGTGCCATGGTAGGAACTCAAAGTCAGTGGGAATTCTCTGCCCGGGTGTTAATCGGGCAGATACTCACCGTGGGTCGGCCACGCCCACTGTGTGCCTCCTCATCGACAAATAGCGGACCAGCGCTTCAGGGGAAGGCTCTTCACCCTCATCACTGTCCAAGTTCAACGCCCCATCCGGCTGAGGAGGAGAGAAACACAATCAAATTAGAAATAAGAAGTAAGGAAAGGCAGCAAGGCTATGGGCAAGAAAGCAGTTTCAGCTGACAGCTATCAGAGGATGCTACTTGCCTCCACAATTTGATTCTCTGGGTTGATGAGCTGCACCTGGGGAACGCTGATGTTCATAGTGGTACCAGCCTGCTCCGCCTGGAAAGCAGTAGGCACACAGACACACGTTCCTTCAGTACCAGAGGGAAATAATGATAGGCTTGCAAAGCATTCTTGAGTGCTAAACTCTATGTTTCTACCTCTGAGTCTCTGGTTCATCTGCCCTTAGAAGCTACCAGGAAGCATTCTTTAGAGAGGACAGTCTCTCTCAATGATTTGCTGTTTCTTTAAAAAAAGAAAAATTCAACTATTGTTGTCCCTCCCAAGTACTGGGCTACTCTTCCATCCTCTCTGTCAAAGAAAGGTTCAGTTCTTTGCTTGACCTCTGACAAAGCAAGAGATGACAGCCGGGAAGGGACAGAGGTACGGAAGAATAGGAACTCTCGTGACCTAGAGTTAGTGAGCGATGGCTAACCAACCCCCCTCCATGTTACTTGTCCTGAATCTGGTCACTGGAGTTATTGCCCACCTGGATGTTGACTGGTGCTTGAAATGCCATGGCTCGGGGCATGCTAGGAGGTAGTCCGACACGCAGAGTTTTGTGTCTCTTATGCCGATCACACAGCAGGCTGTAGATTGCACTATAGTGATCATAGGCATCTGATCTTAATGACTACCAAGAGAAAAGGGGAAAGAGCAAAAAACCTGGGTGATGTGGCATGTCAATGACCAAAACCCTTTTAATAGTAACATTAGAAGACCAAAGCGCCTTCCTTCCAAGGCCCAGACAGGGGCAGAGGAAGAAGAACGGGAGGAAAACAAAAAGATCCAAGTTCCCAGGAAGAAGGAATAATGGAAAAGGCAGGACAGAGGGAGCAGAGCGACACCCCACCTTGTCCACTCATTTACAGATACCTGTAGTGTCCGCTCTTTGTCCAGTCCCATGTCCTCCATGGCTAAGAGGACATCCTCATTTAGGGGGTCCATCTGTCTTTCTTCCTTCAGCTGCTGGCATTCAGCTATTAACTGTAACAGAAAAAGGCAAGCTATCTAACTCCCAATCAACCATGTCGAGATGGCACATCATATATAATGAACAAGCTGTCCCATGCTGCCTGGCTTGGGAGATTCTTGGCCTCAGACAAAGCCTAAGCAAGAAAGCCCTGGGCACTCAACTAGGAGCAGATAAGATCGTTAAGGCCACTATCTTCCTGAGCTCCTTGGGGTACCCGGGATGGCTATAGTGGTTCAAATAAAGGAATGCTACGGGAGCCACTGGACTGAGCACACTAAGAGAAGGGAAACAACCCCGTGGGAGGAGGCTGTACTGCCCCAAGAGCCGGGAAGAGACTCTGATTTGGGGACAAGCAGCAGGGAACTGGTATCACTGTTCTCCAACAATTCAACTGGTTTAAGATTCCTTCTTGCTGGCTTCACTTACTTTAGGATTACACAACAAGTCTGTACCCAGGCCCGCCTTTTCAGGTCCTGGCCTGATTACAGTCTCATGCAGAAGAGACTGCAGTAGCCCTAAGAGGAGTTCCCTGGGGCGAGTGGTGCCCAGCTCACCCTGTCAAAGCTGGGATCAGCGTCCCCTAGCTTCATCCACTTGTGCTTGCAGATCTGCTCCATGGAGAGGCGCTTGTTGGGGTCTAACACCAGCATGTGGCGGATCAAGTGCTCACATTCTGCAACAGACACAGAGCCTGCGTCAAGGTCGGTGAGGGAAGCACTGCTGGGGCTGAGGAACTAGAGGCAAGGTGAGCAGGCGGCTTTTCAAGCTCCTGACTTCTAATTTGTTTCTCTTGCTTTGTGATCCTTACCTATGTCCTTGCTTACTCCAGGAGAGACTGGGCAAAGGCAGAAAGAGGTGGAGGAGAGAGAAATTCAAGTCTGGTAGTCTGGTTACTTAATACCTTCACTAAAAGTCAGATCAGAAAAAAATCTGGGGATAATCCCTGGATTTAATTTATTTATATTATGTACGACCTCATTTAAGGCAATTAATGAAGAGTTTTGAATGTCCTTCTGAAGAGATTCAGTTATCTTACAAGGTCCTCAAAATAGTTCCTCCCTCCTCTATTCATTCCTATGTGCATAGTAAGGCTTTCAGCTTAGGGTCCAAAGCGCTCATCAAAACTCAAGGAATTAGATGTTCTGAGGGTTCCAGGTGTGGGGAGAAAGGCACAGGCACAGAAATGCCTCCCTACCACACACTGGGTCTCTGCTGGCCTTACTGATCATATTCTCTGCATTGTTTAAACATTCGCGGGTGCGTACAACTGGGCTCTGAGCTAAAGAGATTCAGATCAAGAGACATCTCTCTCGGGGAGCTCATGCTACAGAATATATTGCAAAAAGAATGACGGTTTCGAAGTCAAGACGCCTATATTCTGATTTCAAAACCACCCTCTTATTTCTAAGTTTTCTCATCTGTAAATTGGGGGTTTTGAGGATGAAGGTGGTGATGATGATGATAGAAACAGCAGTATTAAGATACTCTTCTGAGCACTTTACACAATTATTTTTATCTCATTCAATCCTCACAGCAATCCTAGGAGGATGGAACTATCATTCTCATTTCGGAGATGGTAAAAATTAGGTGCAGGGAAGTCAAGAAGCTTGTCGAAGGCCACATAATAGGTCAGATTTCAAACCAGACAGTCTGACTCTTTGGTTGGTGCTCTGATCCACACCCTATCTCACCCAGAACCCGCAGAACGAAGTCCAAAGTCCTTTGACCTCCCTGAGCTCCAGCACACGGGCCTTCTTTCTAGACCGTGTGCGTGCTTCACTCACCCCCTCCGACAGCATTTACACGCGCTGTTTTCCTCAGTTGGGGCGGCCGCTCCCGAACCCTCACTTGGCTGGTTCCTTGTCATTTGGGAAAGGGCTTAAATGTCACTTTCTGAGAAAGATCTTCCCTGGCCGCCTCATCCTCCTCAAGTAGGCTTCCAGTCGCTCTCTATTACATCACACTGATTTTCTTCACGCTAATGACTTCTTTGTGAAATCACCTTGTTTACTGCTTATCGTCTAACTCCTCCCCCCGCCCAGGTAAGGTCCACGTCTTTCTTATTGCTGTTTCCAGCACCAAACCTGCAATGCCAAAGATGATTATTACACCTAATAGGAGCTGAACAAACAGCTGCTGAATACGTGAATAAATAAATATTTATTGAAACTCTAGTCAAACAAGATTGTATTTGTGGAAATGCTTTTTAAAACTATAAAATTCTCTATAAGATACAAAATTGTCTGTTTCTGTTTTACTCCAGCTGTCCTGAAAATAAAACTGGCTAGTGATAATAACAATAATAAATTAAAGAAAATTTAATAAGTTAAAAGACTTTTCATATACAAGGCACTGTGCTTACCAACTCTATTTCATTTAATCTTCACAACAACCCTATGTTAGATACTGTTTTCAGCCCCGTTTATAAAAGAAGAAACAATTAACGTAACCAACCATTGCAACCTAAAGGGCCGAGCTAGGACTTGAGAGCTACGCTCTTGCACATTTTCACGTGGATACAAATCATTTGGTATGTTTTTCCAGAGTAAGTTCAACTCTGAAACCCCACACTTTCTGCACCATTTGGCAAACACCATTCTATATCACCATCGTGAAAGGAATACAAAGAGTGATTAAGACAAATTACTCTTAATTTTTAATTTATTCTAACTTTAAACGAAAATACAACAAAGCAATATATCCCTATATCAAACTGATATTACGGGAATCATCAATTTGTTCTTGCTTTATGATCAAAAGTATATTCAAATGCAGTGTGGATCTCAAAGGCTGTGGTTCCTATATCCCTATAAAACAAACGCCATCTACAACATTAAGCTTTTATTAAAATTATGTCTCCAGAGCAGCAAGGCTAGACGCCACAACTGTGGTCTCTATGGAGGTGATAAATATCGCTGCCACACATCTTTATGGTCTGCAATCACTTGAGAGGAAAAAAGTGTTCTTGATTTAGAAAGTTACTAAAACTAAAGACCCCCATGTAGGGAGAACGCCTGGGCCTGATTCCAAAGCTGGGAAATTATTGTTAGGCCCTCTAGATGGCACTCTACTGTTTTCTTTTGGTTTCCACATAGCATCTAGTGCATGAACGGTAGCCACATTAGTTCTGAATCAGATGACCAAGGCAGAATGATGTTTAGTTACAGGCTCACTTTAAAACAGAATTCTCATGGCATTTTATTAAAAACAACAACAACAAAAATTAACACCACTGTAGTAAGTCCTGATTAGAAGATGTATCTGGTTCAATATCAGGATCTTGAAACCTCTATTAAGTCATCCTTAGCCATTATTTGGTTTCAGATGCCTTGAAAAATCTCCAGAAAAATATGAACAAGAATTTATACACAAAAATGTGCGTGTATTTTTAGTCTATTCAAGGAGCCCCCAGAGCCTGTCACAGATTCCACAGGCGTCTACAGGTCCCAGGCTGAGAACGCCTTGTTGCGGTGGCAACACCTAACGGATACAAGCTCTTATCTGTGTGCCCTATATAATATCCAGAGCCCAAAAGAGCAGAAATCTAACACTCTTCATATGTTGCACAGATGGTAAAGTATGACAAAATGTGGAAAGCCAGGGTATTATTATCAACTCATGTTTCCTAAGTGTCACATATAGCTCAGGAAATTATATTCAAACTAGACTGGAAAGTACCATTCTACATAAAACATGGAAAGAGGGTGAAAACAAAGGAAATAAATGCTTTCAAACCTAATAACACAATTAACCACTGGACAGTCAATTGAAATGAGTGGAAAGAAAATGGGGCCTCAGATCAAAGAGTACAAAACATCATCAACTTTCCCAGATGCCAAAGAGAACTCTATTTTGATGTCAAAAATGTCCCCATCGCTTGTTCCCTCTCAAAGGGCAGACCTTTGCTACTGAACAGAACTGAAGCACTTGGGGCAGTGCAGGAACCCTCGGCTCTGCGTGTTCGCAAGTGCCAAGTGGCCTCTGCAGTGAAAATCGCTGTGGTCCCGCGAAACCTGATGCCACCAGAACCACCGGTGACTAGAGGATGCCCAGCTGAGACCCTGCCCCGCGGCGCTGACAGCATTTGCATGACTCTGTGGAGAGAGGGCTCCTGTAAGGGCAGGGTCCTGAAACGGGAATTAAGTTCAGACTGCCATCTCAAGTTGTAATTCCATCTGAGGCGGGGTCTTTAACACCTTTTTTTCTTTTTTGACCTTGATAATAAACAGCTTTCTCTAAGAGGCTGAAAGCATTCAGCCCGAAGGAGAAAATAATAAAGGATGAAGAAGGGGAGTTAAAAACCAACTTCAAAATTCACCCAAGATTGTTAATAGAAGCTCTGTCTCTAGTTTCCAAGATAGAAGAAATAAATAGAATAGCTTAAGAAAGAAGTTCCTGACTAAAACTTTGAAAACATGTCCCCCGAAGACAGGGTAAAGGTCATGAGGCTGATTTATCTTGGAGAAGAGAAGGTGTAGGCAGGAAGGGGCACACTGGGTGTTCTTCAAGTATCTGAAAGATATTTATACAGCAGACAATGTGCATTTATATTTTGCTGCTCCAGGGCCCTGAATTTGGAATAATTATACGTAACAAGTTCAATTTAGGAGAAATCTTCCTAATTATTAGAGTTGATCCAAAGTACTTGATCAAGGTCCTAGGGATCTAAGGAGGGGCCCCTTAGGGAAGTGAGGGGGGCAGTCAAGTAGGCAGGGCCATACCTGGAGCACAGCTAATTTTATTTATTTTATACATTAGTATTCTTAGTAAGGTTTTATTTAAAAAATTAAGTCCAGGGCCTTCCCCGATGGCACAGTGGTTAAGAATCCGCCTGCCAGGGGTGGTGGTATGATGAATTGGGTGATTGGGATTGACATGTATACACTGATGTGTATAAAACTGATGACTAATAAGAACCTGCTGTATAAAAAAATAAATAAAATAAAATTAAAAAAAAGAATCCACCTGCCAATGCAGGGGACACAGGTTCGAGCCCTGGTCCAGGAAGATCCCACATGCCACGGAGCAACTAAGCCCGTGCACCACAACTACTGAGCCTGCGCTCTAGAGCCCGTGCACCACAACCACTGAGCGTGCATGCCACAACTACTGAAGCCTGCACACCTAGAGCCCGTGCTCTGCAACAAGAGAAGCCACCGCAATGAGAAGCCCACGCACCACAATGAAGAGCAGTCCCCGCTCGCCGCAACTAGAGAAAGCCTGCGCGCAGCAACAAAGACCAGTGCAGCCATAAATAAATAAATAAATAAATTAATTTAAAAAATAAAGAACCCCCCCTTTTTAAAAAAAAAGAAAAGAAAGAAAATTAAGTCCAGAAGCAACTGAATAGGATGAACTCTTTGGTCTCCTCCAACTCCAAAAACCATATAACTATGAAAAGGGAACAATTTGACCTGAAATATCAATTTGACCTGAAATAAATATCCTTATTGTCACGAGAAATGTCTAATCAGAGGCTGGCATTTGAGATGTCGTTAGAAGGGCCCCAGTATTAGGTGTGAAGAAGACTTGGGATCCTTGAACGTCTCAGTGAACTCTGTGTCCCCAGGGCCCGCATAGCACACGGTATGTAACAGGTTCTCAGTAATGCCAGTTGAAAGAAACACGGGACTAGGTGACTGCTACAATTCCTTCTAACAACTTTAATAATCTGATTCCAAGAGCCCACAATAGAATAGGCATTCTCCATGCTTCAAGCTAAAGAAAGCAGCCAACTATCACCTTACAGAAGATTAAGATGTGGCACTGTTTGGGGGCAAAAGCCTGGGTCAGATGATTTCCAAGGCCCCCCCTTGCAGCTTTAGAGTTCTTTGTCTCATTCACACAGAGGGTACTTACTCACTGATCTTTTCTGAGGCTGCACAGAATAATGTGTAAATCAGATTACCACGTGAGGAGACGTCTGCATGTGGCCTAGCCATAGCGTCTAGGTTATGGTACAACAAACCAAAACAGCTCCTGGCAGATAAATCTTCTCCATAAACCCTGTGGATGTGTCTGAAAGTATTAATAATGTATCCTTAGCCTCTTAAGAGAGTGAGGGTGAGAGAAAGAAAAGCGTGGAAAACAACACACGGAAGGAGGGAATGAAAGATTAATAGAGCAATTCATTCAAAAATATTATTTAATAATAATTACTAACATTTACCAAGCACTGTATAAGAGCTAGGCAGAGTGCTAATTAAAATAAATTAACCCTTTAAGTTAATTTAAGCATTTAATTCACACACTAATGCTTATTAGTATTATAAATATTTCACAAGTAAGGAAATTAACAATCAAGTAAGTTAAGAAACCTGACCAGATAATAAGAGGCAAAACCAGGATACAAATTCTGGTCAGTGTTATGCCAAAGCCATATAATACCTAAATTAATTGTTGATGTATTAGGTAGTAGCTAGAGTATCTTTATGAAAACATATCAAATCAATTTCACTCCTCTTCCAACAGATCAAATGCCATGTAGTCACCACAGGTTCTATCACGATAGAGTCACCTATAAGCCAAGTTCATAGAAAGTGGGCTAGGTGATAACTTCATTGTCAGAAGGCTATGAACAGCTGGAAAACAGTGTTACGGGGAATGGCAAGTTGTATTAAGGTGAACTGAGAAGGCGGGGACATGATGGGGAGGCTGAAGTGCGCTACAGAAGAGTGAGCTTGGTTTATATACTCTGGCTGTTGCGTGATGACGGGGACTGGGATGGAAGGCTGGCAATGACAGGCTTCCCCAGTCAAGGGATCACAGGCAGAAGGCGCAGGCAAAAACTCAGGAACTGGCCCTCAGAGTCTGCAGGCTGATCCCATGATGGAGGAAATGCCAACTGTCCCTTAAGCCCTTTAAGTGTGGCCAAAGTACGGGACATGCAAAGCAACCATTTTCAGCTCTGTGGGCAGAGGAGTGGTCTGAAAGGAACTGAGTCACAGATTCTTTCTGACCACATAAAACTGCTTGGAGCTGGGGGAACAGAAGACATCTGTGTGCCAGGAGGCATGGGAAGAATGCGAGGAAGAAGCAGTCACCCAGGAAATTCATGCTTCTTACAGGTCCTTGGAAGAGGGTATGGTGTGGTGTGTGGTGTCTCACGTCCCCTTTCCAGTCAATACTAGGTGTGTTCAAAGGTAATGCCAAAACATGTAGCCCAAGAGCTCTTTATTTTCAATAACTTTAACAAACTTCTTAATAAGGTTTAATTCTCCTGAGCAATTCAAATTTCAAAGAGAGCACTATTTTTCTCAAATCTCAAAAATCCAAAAAAGAAACAAAAATAAATTGGCTAAAATTAAAATGTCTGTTTCCCTGAAAAATGAATTAACTTCATTTTTTTTTTTTTTTTTTTTTTTGCGGTACGTGGGCCTTTCACTGTTGTGGCCTCTCCCGTTGCGGAGCACAGGCTCCGGACGCGCAGGCTCAGCGGCCATGGCTCACGGGCCCAGCCGCTCCGCGGCACGTGGGATCTTCCCGGACCGGGGCACGAACCCGCGTCCCCTGCATTGGCAGGCGGACTCTCAACCACTGAGCCACCAGGGAAGCCCAACTTCATATTTTTTTTTAAAAAAGTTACATGGCACTAAAGTTTTAACACTTTTCAGAACAAGAATACAATGTGAAATACTGTCTGATTCTGCTCTCCACTTGGCCAGCTCAGGTACCAGTCTGGGGGAGAACTGACACTATTACAGCAGGCAAACAGAACAAGATTGATGACTGGTCTGCAATGACAATCTCTGGATGGAGCACCATGGCTTTGATAAGAATCTGTGTTCTGGACTTACAAATGTTTGTGACTCAGAGCTCCTCTTTAATGCTATCTGACTTTTCCAAAAGAAAAAAAGAAAAGAAAAAGTCTGTCATAATGTCCTGATCCTGTCATAATCATGGCTAAAAGAGTGTGCTATCTTGCAATGTCATGATCCCTACAGAAATAATTAAAAAGAAACTCAATAAGAAATCATAGGTGTTTTTGCCAACATAACTTCTTTTGGTATGAAGATGGCCGGAGCTAGGAATCCTCACTCTGCTTGTGGACTAAGTCCTAGAAATGATATTTTTTAACATGCCCAAGGAAACCCTGTCATTGTCAGCTGTCAGCTGACAAGGTCAAATCTATCTTACATAGCAACTATTTTAAAATCTAAACAAAGTAGACAAATGGTCTTAAAATAAGACATTTCTATGTATAAAGAACATACACTGAATGCACTGTCATATACCTGCATTGAGAGATCACATAAATGTTAAGTACAATCATACAAAATACAGGGTTTTTGTTGTTGTTACAATGAAGTTTTGTTATACTGGATATTGCTAGAACAATGGTGCTGTAGGTATTAGAAGATTTTTACTCTATAGAAATTAAATTTTGATACTTTACTGTTACAATAGAAATGCATAAACATTTCTAACTTGTATTTCTAACTTTAAAGTGATAGTCAATACCACAGTTTTACACAATGAAAGAAAATACACAATCTTGGAATTAACTCTAATAGAACTTAATCTGTAATAACGCTGGTTGTGGTAAGATTTGACTCATAATAAACAAGCACTGAGATCAGCTCCTCTAAAAGAAGTGACACTGAGGGAAAAAATGTCTTGTTTTGAAGCCATTTGCTTTTAGTTCTTTCGGGGAGAGAAAAATGGGAGTCCCAGTACCAAAGCACTCCATAAAATTCCTACAAGGATTGCCCAACAGCAAGAGATCAGACAAGGAAGTGGAGAGTGATTTAAATACAAATTCTACCACACTGGTTTCTGCAAATTATTATCAGAATGTTCTGGAATAGAAATAAAGTTCCTTATGACCAAATCCTGTGAGACACTTTCTATGGTTGAACAGAGGCCAAAGGGAGATGGCCTGGCACAATCTAGCAAATAATGATGGCGCAGATAAGAAAAGCTTCTATTAGGAATCCATAAAGTTAGGCTGAGAGGCTAAAACTTCCATTTTAACAGTTTATCAGCCTGAGATAGACTGAGGAGAAAACAACTGTTTGGCCCATAGGTATCCATTTATTAGAAAACTAACATCTATTTCTCGAACTTTGCTTATTTTCAAGGTGGCCGTGATCTTGCCAGAATTAGGATTTAGAAATTAGGAGCCGCTGGCTTGAAGGCTGGGGATGACCACATCTACCCCTGACATGCCACACTGTCATACTAGAGGCTGTCCAATTTGCAGTTCACATTTTTAAAATAAAAACTTGTCACTTACACTACCTTATTATTCAAATATATTTTAAGTCCTAATAGCAATCATTACGGTGGAAGAAAACTCTGGTTCAGCTTTACATCAGAGTCCAATACATAGTCCTTGATACTAACACTTTTTTCCAAAAATAATCCAGATGCAGATGGGCAAAGATATCCATTCCAGGACTCTCTGGATACTTGGAATAACCTGTGAGATATGTACTCACTGAGAATTAAAGTACAATCGAAGACAGTTAGGTGGCTTCTGAAGCCAGAGTGCACGGGCTCAAATCTCAGCTCCACCACTTCCCAGCTGTGTGATTCTGGGTGTGTTACTTATCCTTACCATGCCTCAACTGTCTTGTCTATCAAATGACAAGAGCAGCTTACCTCATAGCGTTGTGTTAAATATTCCATAAGTTAATGCAACGGTGTCTGGTACCAAGAAAGTGTTCAATGGATGTTAGCTATTATTCAAATCTCTGGAGTCCTTCCATCTAGAACTTCTTCCCTTACTCTGTTTTCCTCTCTAGGGTTGCTGAAGCTAGGAGACAGTGTGCTTGAAAAGGGTGGTACGAGATAGGGCAGTACCCGTATTTACCCCCTGGTTTTCTATCATATTAGGTAAAATCACGGCTCAGCTGCTCAGGGGAGGCTTGCTTAACTCTGAGGTAGCCCTAGCCTCGTTCCTGACATCGTGTGGATTTCTGCACTCACTAACATGAAAGCACTACACAGGTTGTCTCCCTAGAGGCTGAGTATACCTTAAAAAAGTACGAGAGAACTGTTTTGAGGACTCTGAGCTCCTTAGTATACGGAGACTGATGGGCGAGTTACTTTAATCTCCCGTCCCAATTCCGCATGCTGTGTGGTTCTTGACGAGTAAGCCAATCAGGGCAGAATTGTTTGCATCTAAGTAGAAGCTTTTTGGCAGTAGCTGCACGGTAGTCTCCATCAGAAGCATAATGTAAGCCTGGGTCTTGCGTTCCCAGGGATAAAATGCTTATGCAGTATTACAATTAATTAAGTCACAATGAAGTCTAATCAATAAAGACTCAAAAATATTGTCCACAAGAGATCTCTATATACTTGCCTCAATGCATTTTTTTCACTGGAAATTAATTCTCCTTCAGCTAAATATTGGGCTGGCCCAAAAGTTCGTTCGGGTTTTTCCATAAGATGTTACCAAAAAATCCAAACGAACTTTTTGGCCAACCCAATAAATGACTGATCTTACTATATCTGCTAGCAGGTGATATAAGTGGTGAATAAGACAAACTAGGCTTTAAGAAGTAGGCCTCTGATGGTTTTTAAAAATATACTGGTAGTGACTGAGCTTGGTGCTCAAAAAGTTTACATTGTTGGCTTCCGTCAGTGGGACCGGAACTCAGAGAAAGCAACTGCTAACATATGTGGCCAGGTCAGGTCTCACCTTCTGCAGAAACTCAAAAAAACAGCAAGGTTCAACTTTGAATCCTTTTATAATTTAGGCTCAGGGTTTTACCTAACTGCTCTCTGGGATGCTCTGAGAAGTTTAATCCAAAAACACTTGCCTAGACCAAATGTATTTTACTTGAGA
Source organism: Orcinus orca (assembly GCF_937001465.1). Lineage (NCBI taxonomy): Eukaryota > Metazoa > Chordata > Mammalia > Artiodactyla > Delphinidae > Orcinus > Orcinus orca. Next base: position 93,693,715 of record NC_064566.1, read on the forward strand.
CATTGAAAGCCAACTCCATCGTAGATCAAACCCTTTTAAAAACTAGAAATCACTTGACCTGGTCATTTACATATTAATGTATATAACAAAAGTACGTAAAACCAATTAATAATTCAGATCATCAGTGAGTTACGTATCACTTTAATAATAAAATGCAAGAGTCTGATGGAAGAGTCTATAGGTAAGTGATGATTCAATTTTTCATTAAAAAAAATTTACTGAATATTTATGCCATACCAGATGCTCTTAAGGCTTATGGGAGGATGATGATGTGTGTGTGAAACACAGTTCTGATATACAGGAGCTTGCATTCTAGGGAAGAGGAGAGGAAGACACATACATAGCTATTGAACTAGGTAGTATAATATCGATCCCCCTTGAATAAATCCTCTTAAATTTATACCACTGTCATTGCAACTTGAAAGTATGTCTTTAGAATATCTCGGGATGTCCAGGAAGGGAAGGTTGTATCAAACAACCAAGCCTAGGCCTAGAGATATCCACTAATTGGGAGGACACTTCATTCCACACATTACTGACAATAAAGAGATGCTTAGAATTCTTAAACTAACCGTATCCATTTGTATAGCATGGCCTCCCACACAGCTGTAGATACTCTGGAATTCAACTTGGCTAGAAGAAGCTGGACCATGAGGCCTTCCCCACTCGGCCACCCAAATGCTCATTTGAAAACCGACACCAGCTCTGCTGGAGTTTCTAGATCCTTCTGGCAGAAAAATGGATAAACTCAGTTCAAGTCCATGACAACAGCCTGAGAAAAAAAGGATCTTGTTTTTTAGGACTTCCCTCAACTACATTATTATCTGTAGCACAGTAATGGCTGACCTGACAGGCTGGAAAGCGGCTGGCTCCAGCCTCCACATAAAGAATTAACTCTAGGTCTAACGAGGTGCAATTATGCCTAGAAGCTAGAGGTGTAACCAGCAAAAAGACTCAGGGACACTCTAGGTTTCCTTTACATGAACTCGAAACTTTTTGGTACTTGAAGGACGTCTAAGCTGAGAGAAGACTAAACCATCGTATGCCTTTATCCTTCAGACAGCAGTCTCGAAGGGCCTTGGGATTCAGGCCTACGCTGGTAGGCAAGGCCGAGCACATGTATGTCCCTGAGGGCAGAGAGATCACACTAGTAACACAGCAACCGTCTACTCATTTCCTAGATTGGGTTGTTTGTCACTTCCTGTACTTAATCTTACAAAAAATGTTATTCCTACTTAGGGAATTACTTGTCCAGGATTAAAAAGTGACCGCATTTAGGATAATTATGTTGGTGTTCTATGAGTCTTTAAACTTCCGTGTTAACGTATATCATGTTGTAAATATTAGCTCTTCCTAAGTAGTTAAAATGTTACATGGTTTATTTCTAAGCACTAAGAAACGATGTGGCTGACAGCAAGGCTAGCTATTTCACCAGCATCCACTATCGGAAGCCAGCTCTGTAAGGCTTGAGTAAAAATCTTTTGCCATGATGTGGAGGTGGAGGGGAGAACGGATCCAAGCTGCTCACAGGAAACACTGTGGACACTAGCAAAGCAGAGGAAGTGGTTTGTTTACACTGCCCTTTCTCTGCAGCGGTGTGGTGTAGTAGAACAGACACTGAATTTGAGTACTAACTTGGTCACTTATTACCTGTGTGGCTTTTGGCATGTCAACTAATTTCTTTAAACTTCAGATTCTTAAACTTCATTGGCAAAATGATAAATGCTAGTGTCAATACCAATTCCAGAGTACAATTACATAGCTCAAATTAGATCAAGTATAGGAAATACTTTGTAAACTTGAAAGCCCTAAAGAAACGTAAATTACCGTTATTGATATTATTATTTGAATTATTCGGTAGTGAGCACTGTAACAAATCTATACATGCATGCATGCATGCATTCATTCAGCAAATATTTCCTGAGTGCCCACCAGGACCCAGGCACTGTCCTAAGCCATGGGAACACGGCAGTGAACAAAAACAAAATCCTATTACAGTCAAGAGGCAGTGGGGATAAGGGGTGGGGACACAGTAAACAAATAAGGTCAGGTAGTGGTGAGTGCCATGAAAAACCGTGAAGCAGCGTTACGGAAAGAGAATGACGGGGTATCAGGAGAGGTCTCTCTGGGGGGACATTTAAGCAGAAACCTCAGGTTAGGTGAGGAAGCCATGTAAATATGTGAGGAAACAGGAATGCATGCACTTGGAAAGTCTGAGAAACAGCAAGGACGCCTCTGTAACTGGAGCTCGGGGCCTAAAGGGAAGAAAAGCAGGAAATGAGATTAAAGAGAGGGGCCAACCACAGTGTGCCTTGTAGGCCATAATAATAATGACTTTTGGAATTGTTTTCTAATAATAATGACTTTTGGAATTGTCTTCTAAGTGTAAATGAAAGTGACTGGAGGGTTTTAAGAAGGATCCTATTTACTATCTACATACTGTTTACTAAATCCTACCACATGCCAGATACTCTGCTAGGCTAGAGACAACTGTGAAAAAAAACCCACATTTTGTCTTTACTTTCTCTAAGCTCACAGTCTGCTATGGAAGATATATAATGAAAGAAACAATTACAATGAAATGTTTGGGAAGTCCCATGATAAAAGAAAGACTGGTAGAAATTATCTAGATTCTTATTTTTATCACATCTAATTTCTTGCTCTAGAATACAGGAGTGGGTGGCATGGGGTAGGGTAGGGGGAGGAAGAAGTACCCCAGGCAGAGGGAGTTGCTCCAGAGAGTATCACTTGTTCCGGGAACCAGAAGGAAATTAGGGCGACTAGATGTAGAATAGGATCTGGGGCTGCAGAGATAGGCACGAGCCAGGTCACAGAAGTATTACTATGTCATTGTTTTTCAAAAAGCAGTCATGAGATCAATTCAGTAAGTTATAATTAGCATTTTTAATGTAATAGAATAAAATGTATTAGAGTGCACTGCACCTAGTAAAGACAAGTTTTACTTTTTAAAAAAACTTTTGTTCAGCTGTATGTATATATGTATTTTCTAGGTCACTGTATGAAATGTATCTTTTACTACGGTCATGGTCAAAAATGAAGTCAGTGCTCTAGCCCCATTAAGGAGCGAACTGCAGCCTAGAGGCAATGGTAAACCATTGAAAAGTTTAAGCCGGAAAATGATATAACCAAATTTTGTGTGTGTGTGTGTGTGTGTGTGTGTGTGTGTGTGTGTGTGTGTGTGTGTGTGTGTGTGTGTGTTGTCATATATAGTTTAGAAACATTACTCATGCAGCCGTGTGGAGAACGCATTAGAGAGGGATAAGGCTGGAGCCAGGCGTCCATTTAATTGGCTATTATTTAATCCAGGCAAGAGCCACTACAGAAGTGTCTACAGGAATGGAGGGTTGAATCTACAGGATTTGGTAAGTGAGTGGCTGTGGTGATGGTAAGAGAGGAGGAATCAAGGCTAGCTTCTTGGTCAGACGGTGACACCATTCACTAAGATAGGGAACACAGAATGGAGCAATTCTAGGGAGGGATTAAATTCAGTTTTGAAAATGTTTCCACTGATGTGAATTCAAGACACACAAGTAAAGCTGACTGGTAGCAACTGGTTGGATATATAGCCTCTCATTCCAGAGGAGAGGTCTGGGCCAGAGAGTTACCCAAGTGTTAACTGGGGACTGAACATCACTGTACTCCCTGAAGCCACAGCAGTGAATAAGATGCTCAGAAAGATGGTGTAAAGAAGAAAAGATTTAAAGGATGAACAGAGAAAGAGAAATCTGGCAAACAAGGTGTACTCAGAGAGACAGGAGGAAAACTGCAGAACGTGGCATCTGAGAAGCAATGGGAAAAAAAGCGTTTTAAAAAGTAAGGAGTGACTCAACAATAAGAAAACAAACAACCAAATTTAAAAATGGGCAAGGGACTTCCCCGGTGATCCAGTGGCTAAGACTCCACACTCCCGATGCAGGAGGGGCCTGGGTTCGATCCCCTAGCTGGGGAACTAGATCCCACATGCCGCAACTAAGAGTTCCCGTGCTGCAACTAAGACCCGGCACAGCCAAATAAATAAATAAATAAATAATTTTTTTAAATGGGCAAAACATTTAGACATGTCACCAAAGAAGATATACAGATGGTAAACATGCATATGAAATGTTAACCATCATACATCATCAGGGATTACAAATTAAAATAACAAGCTACTACTTCACATCTACTAGAAAGGCAAAAATCCAAAGCACTGACAATACCAAATGCTGGTGGAGATGCAAAATGGCACAACCGCTTTGAAAGACACTTTGGTGGTTTCTTACAAAACTAAACATACTCTTATGGTATAATCCAGCAATCACACTCCCTGGTATTTAGTCAGATGAGTTAAAAACTTACATCCACACAAAAACCTGCACACGGATATTTATTACAGCTTTGTTCATTATTCCCAAAACCTGGAAGCAACCAAGAGGTCCATCTGCAGGTGAATGGATAAGTAAACTGTGGTACATCCAGACAATGGAGTACTATTGAGCATTAAAAAGAAGTGAGCTATTAATCCACGAAAAGACACAGAGGAAACTTATATGCATATTACTAAGTGAAAGAAGCCAATCTGAAAAGGCTACATAATGTATGTTTCCAACTATATGACATTCTGGAAAAGGCAAAACTGTGGAGACAGTAAAATGATCATTGACTGCCAGAGGTTAAGGGAGTGGGAGGGATGAATAGGCACAGAGGATTCTTAGGGCAGTGAAACTGCTCTGAATGATACTATAATGGTAGATACATGTCATTATGTATTTGTCCAAACCCACGGAACGTACAACACCAAGACTGAGCCCTAGTAAACGATGGACTTTAGATGGTAATCCAATGTAGTGTCGCAGCAGGTTGATGGACCGTAACAAATGTTCTACTGTGGTGCCAGATACTGATGGCGGGGGAAGCTATGGCTGTAAGGGGACAGGACGTATATGGGAGCTCTCCGTACTTTCTGCTTAATTTTGCTATGAACCCAAAACTGCTCTAAAAAATAAAGTTTATATTTAACAAAAGAAAGAAAGGAGTGAACTTTTAGCATTTAGCACTAAATACTGCTGGGCAGTCATTAAGATAAAGACCAAGGATATCCAATAGATTATGACAAGATCACTGGTGACTCCGGCCAGAACAATCCACTCCACCCCTTCTCTGCCTCCTTCCAGAGCAGAACTGCGAAGAGCTGTGTCTGTTTCCCTTCTCCGCTTCCCGTCCACCCCTTTCCGGCCGCATCTACATGGGTCAGGGTTTTACTCCTGTTCCTCCACCAAGGCGGTACTTCAGGGTCATCAGTGATCTCTTTAAATCCGGTATCCAGTTCTGTATGGCTATTAGCATAACTGATGACATTCTGGGCTCCTACCATGCCTCCCGTCCTTCCACTGACCCTACCTAGGACTGTGCTAAGTCACTTCTCTGTCATCAAGGACTCTGTAGTTAATAGCCATTGTTTCATGATCATTAGGTCCAGGTGGCCTCTGTGCTCTGGTGGTCTCCAAACAATGATGAAGACCTTTGCTGACATATTCCTGGTGCCCATTAATAGCCTAGCTACCCATTAATAAATATTGACTTAGGAATGCACTTACTGTTTCCAAGCACATACCCACGCCCCTTAGGTTAACGATAAAATTGTCCCCTTGGCAGTGCACGGTACCATTGTGAGTGTTCCTGGATGGTTGTCCGCCTGATCCTACTTATTCTGTGAGTAAGTTACCCTATAATAAACTGACCCATTGATCACCTGGAGCTGCCTACCTTGTTTTTTGGTCTCAAGATGCCTTCTCAGTTCAATGGGTGCTTTCTGTTCCCTCCGTCCTCCAACAAGTTCTCAGTCATCTGACGTATCAGCAGCACCCCCCACAGTTCCTCATTCCCTCCTCCTTGAAACATTCTCTTCACTTGTTTTCTAGAACAGAGGACTCTCTGGCTTACCTTACTAGCAATTCCTATGTGGATCCCTCTTCACGTTCCTGATCTCTGAATATTAGTGTGTCCCAGAGATTAATCCTTAGACCTCTTCTCTTCTCTGCAATCATGGCCTAAAAAGTGACCTTACCTCAGAGCTTAAAATACTGTATTACCTACATACTGATCATTCCCAAATGTGTATCACTAGCCCACCACTCCCAACTAAGGTACAGTCCTATATTCAACTGCCTATACAATATCTCAACTTAGATGTCTAATGGGCATCTCAAACTAACACATATAAAATATCTCTCCATTCCCATCTCTGTTAGCAATAAATCCATCCTTCCAGTTGCTCAAGCCAAAACCCCTGGATTATTAATAATTACTTTTTCTCTCACATCAAATCCCACATATATGTTGTTGGAGCCAGACTGCCTAGGCTCAAATTCTAGTTTAGTCACTTAGTAGCTGTGTTATCTTGGGAAAATTGCTAAACATCTCCTGGCTTCAGTTTTATCACCTATAAAATGGGGGTAATACTCCCATGTATCTTACAGGGTTGTTAAAGTAATTAAATGAGTTAATGTTTGCAAAATGCTTGAAACAGAGCCTGCCACACAGTACATACTATCTCTCTCTTTTTTTTTTTTTTTTTTTTGCATTACGCGGGCCTCTCACTGTTGTGGCCTCTCCTGTTGCAGAGCACAGGCTCCAGACGCGCAGGCTCAGCGGCCATGGCTCACGGGCCCAGCCGCTCCGCGGCATGTGGGATCTTCCCGGACCGGGGCACGAACCCGTGTCCCCTGCATCGGCAGGCGGACTCTCAACCACTGCGCCACCAGGGAAGCCCTATCTCTCTCTTTTTTAAAAAATATTTATGTATTCATTTATTTGTTTAGGCTGCACCAGGTCTCAATTGTGGCATGATGGATCTTCACTGCAGCATGCGAACTCTTAGTTGCGGCATGCGGGATCTAGTTCCCCGACCAGGGATCGAACCTGGGTCCCCTGCATTGGGAGCGTGGAGTCTTACTCACTGGACCGCCAGGGAAGCCCCTGTATTATCTCTTGAATCTGACGACTTCTTACCATCCCCACCTCTACACCCCAGTCTGGGAACTAGCCACCAATATCTCTCACGTGGATAAAAGTCTCCTACTAACTGGTCTCCCTCCTTCAGCCCTTGAACCTTTCAACCAACAGAGCTGCCAAAGTGATTTTTTTAAAACACAAAAGTCACCGTAAAGTTCTTTAGATATTTTTGCATGTTTGAAAATATTCATAATAAAAGTTAGAAGAAACCGAAAAGTCAGATAATATCATTCCTCCGTTAAAATCCTCTGATCCTTTGCATTTCACTCAGAGTGAAAGAGGCTTTAACGCTGACTAAGCCCTCAAAGTGAGCTCTCTGTTGCCTCTCTGATGGCATCTCTCCTGTCCCCTCACTCATTCCTTTCCAGCACAGAGGCGTCCATCCTGTTCCTTAGACACCCAGTCATGCTCCCTCACTGGGGCCTTTCTACCTGCCGTCCCCTCAGCCTGGAAAGCTCTTCCTCAGACTGCACGGCTCACGCCCTCGCCTTCTTCAAGCCTTCATTGAAATGTTGACTTCTCAGTGAAGGGGTTCCCTGACATACCTTTCCAAATAACCACCCACCCACCATCCCTAACACCCCTTCTCTATTTTATTTTTCTCACAGCTTTTTTCTAAAATGCATTTTAGAAATAAAATTTCTGAAATTTATTCTAGATGCAATTCTCATTTATTCTAAAACGTCATTCCCACGTGCTTATAGTGTGTTGCCAACCCAGCGGACATACACTCTGTATGTTGTTCCTTAAAGTGAAATCATGATTAAGCAAAACTAAATAGATTGCTTACAGCATTGTCTCCAGAATGTTCTTAAGTGCACATAGATGGTGATGAAACACTGTAGATTCTGGGTGTCTGGTGTCTGTCTTCAGTGTTAAATTCTTCTAAGAGCTACTTACCCTATTGCCCACTCATTTAAAAAGTACTTTTTGAGTCTGGGGGATAAATGTCATAGAGGCAGGAAATGTAGTAGCAGCAAGATTAAGATGCAAAGCCTGCTTTATCCTTGGCATTTATTACCACATCTCAATGGGGCCCCAGTAAATAGAAATATCATCCTGAAAAAGGGTGAGAGATGAGGTGAAGACAGGGGTGAAACTACTACGACTACTGCTACTATGCAATGTACCTATTAACTTTACACACATTATTTAATTTAGTTCTCATAGTTGTAGCCCTCACAAAACTGTCAGCCATTTATTGATGAGGAAACTGAAGCTCAGAAAGACGCAGTGGTCTGCCACACCACACTGGTAGTCCAATGTAGAGCCCAGAGCCAAACTCAGGAGGGTTATCTGATGCCAAAGCCTAGATGCTCTGTTCCTATAGAACCTTGCCTCTGGAGGTGTCAATTCAGCAAACTGGAGCCAAAAAAGGCGGTTAAATGGGTAATTTATACTCTGTCACTCAATTCCTGGGATAACTTAGCATGTCTAATGTTCCATGAACCCAGTCATAGCTGTGTGATGGCAACTCCCTTACCTGTGGACATAAAAAATGGGATGCGGAACTTTCCACTCAACACCCGGGCCCGCAGATTCTGCAGTGTGCTCCCATCAAATGGCAGGGCACCACACACAAGCACATAGAGGACGACTCCGAGGCTCTGCATCCCAAACAGAGAGTACATACAATTAATCACATCAGAGGAAACAAAAAAGGCCATTATAGTATCTGTATGAAGATAATGGTGAGTCATGCACGAGATAATGGAACAAACTTTTTCTTCTTTTTTTATGAGAAATAATATGGGGCATTGTCAAGGCCAATCATCTTTAGAATAGTCAGCATTCTTCTTTGCTTCCAGACATTACTTTTTGGGAACATAACTAGAATTTCTCTCATTACTCATCCTAGGGAGAACGCAAGTGGCAACAACAGAAAGAATTTCTGTTCTTGGCAAGGGTACCCATCCAAGCTTGCCCTAGGGTTTTTTTTTTTTTGCAGATGCAAAGGGGGAGGTTGAACTCCGTGGCTCAGTCCATAAGACAAAGGTTGAAGAACAGACTGCACCAAGAATTGGGAATTCGAAGAACAGGTGATCAGTTCTAGTGCAGTACTACGTGTTGTCCAGGATGAGGACAGCTGTCATCAGTCAAGGGTAACTAATGCTATGGGGTATAAGGGAAGGCAGTCACATACCCAGATGTCCACTTTGGGCCCATCATATTCCTTTCCTTCAAAGAGTTCAGGTGCAGCATAGGGAGGGCTGCCACACCAGGTCTTTAGCAGCTGCCCAGGAGTGAAGAGGTTACTGAAGCCAAAATCTAGAAAGACAAATGGATATAACTCATGTTACCTTTACCCAGTGAATACTAGTTTCTAGTCAATAGAATAAAGGTTCTGGATCCTGAAGTCTGAATATCAAACACAAAAAGAGAACCTTTAGAAATTATATAACCAGCTGTTTAAATTTAAAGTAATAGTGAAATAGAAATACAGATGGGCTGGAATGCAAAAGACACATGGTTAACTAAAAGTAAATATGATTGGTTTATGTCAGCAAAACCAGCACCGTTTCCTTCATAAATCTGGACTGAGTGAGGTGAGTGGTATTTATTTACGAACAAAAATAAAATTGGATAATGACTGATATTAAGACCACGTCAGAATCAGTAAGTACATGTTAAGTCTACTCACCTGGACCCAGGATTTTCAGATTACTTTTACTTCTTATGACAAACACATTTATGACCACTAGAGATATAGTGAACTTAAAAATTAGACAAAGTGACTTTATTATCATTAAGGTGGCTTATTCAAAATAAAGAATATGCAACTTATTTACAAACAAACCACAAACACTTAATATTTTAACTTCAACTCCTTTTGTGCTTCAACTTCCCCCCTTCATTTCTCCCCCTCCCACTGTCTGAAGAAAGAGTTGACGGGAGATACGAGGGGTGTGGTTTGGGGAGGAATACCAACAGAAAATGAACAAGGATGGCAGGCTAAGGATAGAGTCTCGCTGACTTATAAATACTTTTATGCACATAGATATTTAGATGAACAACGTGCAGGTATGACAGGCTAGAGCTCCCTCCTGCCCCCAGGCCTACCACATTCCCATAGTCCCAGCAGCTGAAGACTCTGGGCACCTCCCTACTCTCGGAAACACTCCTCCCTTTCCTAGTTTTACTCTCGTTGACAACTCTGCCTCCTTTTGCTATTTGCTTTTCTTCTTCCTACCTTCTCCACAAGGTGTTTTCTAGTAAAGCATGTGCTGATTTTGACTATCGCTCCTTGCCCTGTATTTTCTCAGGGCCAGCTCTTCTGGTCCCACAGCTTCCACTCTCATTTGTTTGGTAATGATTCTCCAAATTTATATCTTTGGCCCTGGTACAATGCTTAAGCTCCTGACGAGAACTTCCAGTACTTGCCTGGGAAGAAACATCTCAAACTCCCCATTTTCCAAAATCAAACCTGCTCTTCCAAGCAATGTTCCCACGTTCATTCATGGCACTACCTCTGCGTCACCAGGAGCACTGGTGTCTTCGCTCCTTGCTCCTTCTCATCTCCATTTCAAACCGGAGGTACAGCTTTTACTGCTTCTACCCTGTAAGTGTGTCTTGAACCTATCTCCTTCTTTCCATTTCCATTCCTCCCACCTCAGTTCACACTCTTATCATCTCTGACCTCGACTGATGCTCTTGCTTACTACCCTCTATTTCATTTCCCTCTAAGCCACCCATTCATAGCACAGTGAACGTGACACAAATCACATCGTGCTGCCTGCTTGCTCAAAAACATTCGGTGGCTCCCTTCTGCTTACAGAACAGTCTAGCTCTCTTAGCATTGTCACTTAAAGGTCCTCAGGACTCAGCTCCACCCAACCTTTCCAACTCACTCCTAGCCATTCTAGCATCACTAGACTATGCACAGCTTATGTGCCTCTCTTATGCTACTTACTCTCCGTGCCATGCTTTTTCCCTTCCTTGCCACATTTGAAAGCGCACTCATTTTCAAGGCCCAGTCAAATATTACTTCCTGTTTGAAGCCTTAACTGACTCCCACCACAAAATACCATGCCAGTGGCTTCCTCCTCTCTTGCTTCCATGGCCCTTTGCTTATACCTCTACAGCCCAATTACAACTCTGCCTCATGCTATACTTAGTTGTATTATGTGTTTATACCCTCCACTAGTTAGTACATGGGAGGGATATCGTTTTATTTATCTTAGTCTCCACACAGTGTTTTCATACATAGCAGGGGCTCAAGAAAGGGTCACTAAATTAAACTGCAATAAAACTGCAATAAAATCCCTGGGCCAATCCTCTTGTCACCTCCTGGCTACTGGAGCCTTTTCATACTGACTGGCAGCTGGCCAGCTACTAGAGCCTCTACCTCCCAGCCAGCCCTCCTAAGGTTGTAAAAAACTTAATGATCACAAGGGGCTTAGAGGTCAGAGCCATCATCAGAATCACTATAGCTACTTCAAGGAGAGAAATCCAATACTCTCATTCATCAATGCAAAATAAATGCCTCTTCTGCCAAGTCTTCCTGAATCTCCTGTAAGAAATGTCCTCCACCTACTATCTCTGCACTCCCTTATTACTTTGTATTCCTCCTTTATTTTGGGTATTTACATATATAAATACCCTATTCTTCTAGCTCCTTAAAAATATCCTCTCTCTCTAGTAGAGGTCTACCCCCTCTCTCCCTAGTTCCTTAAAAATACCTGTTTCATCTCTGACTCTCTCACATTACCTAGCATACTGTTTAATTTAAACACAGTAGGTACTTAACAAATGTTAACTATGAATGCAACTGCAATTAAAGCCCTACCAACTAACCTACAACTTTTGAAACCCAGTACTTTTAATTTATAAGTTAAAGTCTGCATGCACTGAAACCTGTTTTTCTTAAGAGACTGGCGATAGGTTGCTAAAAATCCCAACAAATGAGATTCAGCAGAGCAGGTATCTTTGGGAATTATCCAGAAAGAGGGCTCTTGATATATCTTTTAATTGGTTGGCAAAGACCTTCACCAGGTCCTTTCCCACGACTAGCCTTCTCTGCACAGCGAGGAAGACGTGCTGATGGAGTCTGTAATAACTAATGGACTCTGACACTGGTGTGATTGGATAGCAAAGTCCAGAAGAGCCATGGAGTATTCTGCTTGTGTTTTGAATGGAGAATGCAACAGGGCAGGCAATGAATTAAAACCACTTGATTTTAAAACTTCCTAATAAGCATCTTAAAGTACATAGGAAATCTGTCATTTTGAACAATGAATGCTCTATCTACAATTAGTAACCTTTCTATGATTTTACTCTGTCGGGCAGAAGAAGGCACAGACTTAATGGCACGAGCTTGTTTTTTAGTCTACCAAACAGGAAATCTTTACAAAGGAAACAATATTAAAGGAAACCATCTTCAGCGATGGTTATAGGCTTAGATTGCTATTAGGTGTTTATATGAGAAATGAGTGTGCAGGAATGAATGACATGATCAGGGCCTGACATCTGGAGATGCCACATCGGGGGAAACACCTGCTTCCAGAGCATGTTACAGCCACACAGCTGCCCTCAACAGCTAGACCCAATGACCGACAGCAAGATTTCAGTAAGATTCAACAAGAAACCCCCCACCAGCAGCTCGCTCCTATTTCCTATTACAGAAAGCAAAAACCCTTTAGTCTTGTAAACCTGTCATGGGGTCTCCTCTAATCATTCCAAGTATTGTTTCTTACTCCTAACCCTAAAGCGTTGCACATTTAAGCAAAGTTTATTTTGCCATGCTTGCTATGACACTTGTTGGAATGGACTTGTTCATCTTATTTGGGCTCAGTAGCTTAGCCAAATGTCTTTCAGTCTTTACTAAAGCTTCTTATTCCTAATGTCTCTTTCATGGTCTCCAAGTTCCTCCATTATCTTCACTCATGTATTTAACATGTATTTCTGGAACCCTTCCAATCAGTAGAGCAATGTGTTGGTTCCTATGAAAGAACCAAAGGCAGAAAAGATGTTCCTATGGAAGGACTCAAAAAGAAAGCACAACTTAAATTGAGTGGATTGGAGCTAGAGAAGCAGAGGGGGATACGGAAAGGGTTTTCTAAGTGGTGGCTGGGCAAAAGCAGAGTAAAGGCAGATCACTTGGAACTAGTGTGCTAAGTTGAAGCAACAATAAAGAAACTGCCCTGGGTATGATGTAGGGTTCACCAGAGGTATATGGCAAAAAAAACATTACACAGTAGCAACAGGCCAGACAAAATATAGCTTTAAGTGATAGAACAAGGACCCTAGATTTCACCATGTGGACTTTTCTTTCTTTCCTTTTCTTCTATTTTCCCCAAATTTACAAATTGTATTAGATTTCAGATACAAAGAATTTGATTATGAATTAATTATAATCTTTGGTTCCTGGCACACTCTCACCATTGCTCCACATGTGGCCTGCTTTTATTTAGACTTTTTTTCTATAGCCTTATTATTATATAAAATTCACCCATTTAAAGTGTACTTGCAGTGGTTTTTAGTGTATTCATAGAGTTGTACACCATTACCTCAATCAATTTTAGAACATTTTCATCAACCTAAAAAGAAACCCTGTACCAATGAGCAGTCACTCTCCATTTCTCCCCCCTCAACTCTCCCACCAATGCCTCCACCCTAGACAATCACTAATCAACTTTCTGTCTCTATGGATTTGACTATTCTGGACATTTCATATAAAAGGAATCATACAATATGTGATCTTTTGTGACTGGCTTCTTTCAATTAGCATAGTGTTTTCAAGGTTCATACACATTGTAGCATCTATCACTAGTTCATTCTTTTTTAATTGCTGAATAATATTCCATGGTAAGGACACACCACATTTTATGTATCCATTCATCAGCTGATGGATATTTAGGTTTTTTTTTTTGGTACTATGAATAATGTTGCTATGAACATTCACATAAGTTTTTTTGTGGATGTATGTTTTCATTTCTCTTGGGTATATACCTAGTAGTGGAACTGCTGAGTCATATGGTAACTCCATGTTTGGTCTTCTCAGGAACTGCACAAACCGTTATCTGAAGTGGCTGCAACACTTTACATTCCCATCAACAATGTACAAGAGTTCCAATTTATCCACATCTTTCCCAACACTTTTTTTTTTTTTTTAATTTTTGGCTGCATTGGGTCTTTGTTGCTGCACGCGAACTTTCTTTAGTTGTGGTAAGCGAGGGTTACTCTTCGTTGAGGTGTGCGGGCTTCTCATTGTGGTGGCTTCTCTTGTTGCGGAGCACAGGCTCTAGGCCTGCGGGCTTCAGTAGTTGTGGTGCACGTACTCTAGAGCACAGGCTCAGTAGCTGTGGCGCATGGGCTTAGTTGCTCGGAGGCATGTGGGATCTTCCTGGACCAGGGCTCAAATCTGTGTCCCCTGTGTTGGCAGGCAGATTCTTAACCACTGTGCCACCAGGGAAGCCCCTTCCCAACACTTATTACTATCTTTTTATATTTTTTAAATTACAGCTATCCTGGGTGGGGGATTGGTTTTAATTTGCATTTCCCTGATGGCTAATGATGTCGAGCATCTTTTTTCATGTGCTAATTGGCCATTTGTATATCTTCTTTGGACAAATGTCTATTCAAATCTTTTGCCCATTTTTAAATTGGGTTAACTTTTTATTATTGAGTTGTAAGAGTTATTTATATTCCCTGGATACAAGTCCGTTGATATGATTTGCAAATATTTTCTCCCATTCCGTGGATTATCTGTTCACTTTCTTTTTTTTTTAAGAAGATGTTGGGGGTAGGAGTTTATTAATTTATTAATTTATTTTTGCTGTGTTGGGTCTTCATTTCTGTGCGAGGGCTTTCTCTAGTTGTGGCAAGCGGGGGCCACTCTTCATCGCGGTGCGCGGGCCTCTCACTATCGCGGCCTCTCTTGTTGCGGAGCACAGGCTCCAGACGCGCAGGCTCAGTAGTTGTGGCTCACGGGCCTAGTTGCTCCACGGCATGTGGGATCCTCCTGGACCAGGGCTCGAACCCGTGTCCCCTGCATTAGCAGGCAGATTCTCAACCACTGTGCCACCAGGGAAGCCCTGTTCACTTTCTTGATAGTGTGCTTTGATGCACAAAAGTTTTCAATTTTGATGAAGTCCAACTTATCTAGATTTTCTTTTGTAACTTATGCTCTCGGTGTCATACATGAGAAATCATTGCCTAACACAAAGTCACAAAGATTTACCCCTATGCTTTCTTTTAGAAGTAGTTACTTATTCTTCGTTATGCAGTGAGCACCCCTGAACCCACCACCCAAATAGAAAACTGCTATCTTAATAATTACATCTAATCATAAGCACTACCCATCCCATCCCCTGTCCTCTTCCAACCATTGATTTTCAACCCTGTGTATACATCAGAATCACCAATGTATTTAGAGTGATCCACAAACCTTACTTCAGACCTACTGGATCTCCTGGAAATAATTTAGACATCTGAATGTAAACAGATAAAACAACTCTTTCCTAAGAGGTTTGAGAACCACTCTTACAGTGATGAGTCGTTAGAACTTCTGGTACGGGCAGATGCAGTAAAATTAACCTGAAAGCAAGACTAGGTTAAGTGTGACGTGAAGTGGAAGGCCCGTGAGAAAGTAGAAACAGTGAAAATGAGAAAGACAACTCAAAAATTATTTTGAAAAAAAGACTGGACAGTACTTGAGGACAGATAATAATACATGGGATGAAAAGGAGTGAAAAGTAGAGAGTAGTTGATTTGGGGAAAAAAAAATTTTTTTTTGGTCATGGGTTGAGTTTAAGAAGGTGAGAAGAAATTCAAGTGAAGATGTTCTGATGAAATGAATTGTAGTAATGAACGGATAAAAGTTTTTTGAAAGAATAAGTGGAGAAAGAAGGATGGCTGGGAATCAAGGCTTAGGAAACACCCATAGGTACTTCCTATGCTATAGGTGCAGGAATAGAAAGAAAAAGGAGCAAAAGGGAGAGAGAAATATATCATTATAATAAGAAAGCTGAGAGAGGAGAAAAACATTTCAAAGAAGGAAAAGGTGGTCTGCAGCAACCATATAATGTCATCCAAGTACTGTGCAACTTTTATCTGAGGGAAAACTGTATCACATGTAATGACTCGAGACTAGAAGTGGTATAATTTCCCCTGAGAATTTTTGTTAGTTAATCTGTCTTAATGCTAAGTCATAGGAATGAACTAAGAACATAACCTAGATTCATTATGAATCATCCAGAATGTCACACTACGAATAAAATAAGGCCTTTCTTACTAAGTTGGATGACAACCAATAAATAATAATTCTGAACTATGAGTAAATTTGTTCAGGGTACTTAGAAACGAGCAATGTGGCCACGCAGCTGAGTGGCACAGACCCTGGAGAGCCAAGTATACTGGGCTGCCCTGCTTCGTCTCAGTGCCACAGTTTTCCCATTTGTGCAGCACTTTGAATTCTGTGGAATAAAAAGCCATTTTTCAAGGGACACTCTGTCAAGTGCTGTGTTTTGGTACCATGTATTTATTATCTCATTGAGATGAGCGTTATTTTTGTTTTACGTCTGGGCAAGTGAGGGTCATTAAGTAACATGTTCAAATTTAAAGTTTAAACAAACCCCAAAACTTACTAAGAACAAGGCCCAGCCTATAATTCCAGCCTGGATGCCCTCAAAGCCCACATCCACACTGTGCTTTCAGCATCAGGTATATGTTTATATTTAGGTAAATGTACATCCCATAACTATTTTTATACAACTTCCAAATTCCTTAGTTATTATATTCTACTGTTTTTCATCTTCTTCTTGACTGCCAACCCTTTGTTCTGCTTATGTAATTCCCAAAGGCATACAGGGCTTGAGACATACTGCTTCTTTACAAGTTGCTTTAAAAACAGTGCACTGAAAAGAAGAGTAGGCACTGTATATCACTGAGGAAAGGATGAATTTCTCAGTAAATGGCATAGGTACATCTGATTTTCCATATGGGAAAAAATTATATAGGACACCTTCCTCACATCATATCATAAAATTAATTCCAGGTGGATCACAGACTTAATGTAAAAGGTAAAACTACAAAGTTTTTATAAAACAATAAAGGAGACTATGTTTATAGCCTCAGGGGATGGAAGAATTTCTTAAACAAGAAACAAAAGGCACAAATCATAAAGGAAAAGATGGTAAATTCGGTTACATTAAAATTATACTAAAATGTCTGGGCCAGGAAGCACATGAGAAGCTGCTCAACATCACTAATCATTAGAGAAATGCAAATCAAAACTACAATGAGGCATCACCTCACACCAGTTAGAATGGGCATCATCAGAAAATCTACAAACAACAAATGCTGGAGAGGGTGTGGAGAAAAGGGAACCCTCTTGCATTGTTGGTGGGAATGTAAATTGATACAGCCACTATGGAGAACAGTATGGAGGTTCCTTAAAAAACTAAAAACAGAATTACCATATGACCCAGCAATCCCACTACTGGGCATATACCCAGAGAAAACCATAATTCAAAAAGACACATGCACCCCGATGTTCATAGCAGCACTATTTACGACAGTCAGGTCATGGAAGCAACCTAAATGTCCATCGACAGACGAATGGATAAATAAGATGTGGCACATATATACAGTGGAATATTACTCAGCCATAAAAAGGAACGAAACTGGGTCATTTTTAGAGACGTGGATGGACCTAGAGACTGTCATACAGAGTGAAGTAAGTCAGAAAGAGAAAAACAAATATTGTATATTAACACATATATGTAGAATCTAGAAAAATGGTACAGATGAACCCATTTGCAAGGCAGAAATAGAGACACAGACATAGAGAACAAACGTACAGACACCAAGGGGGGGAAAGCAGGGCGGAGGGTGGGAAGAATTGGGATATTGGGATTGACATATATACACTAATATGTATAAAACAGATAACTAATAAGAACCTGCTGTATAAAAATAAATAAATAAAATTTAAAAAATAAAGTCTGTCTTGCTCATAACAAAATTATACTAAAATGTCTATTCATTGAAAGAGAGAGTGAAATGAGAAATCACGAAATGAGAGAAGTTATTTGTAACCCATAAAACAAAAGACTCGGGCTTCCCTGGTGGCACAGTGGTTGAGAGTCCGCCTGCCGATGCAGGGGACGCGGGTTCGTGCCCCGGTCCAGGAAGATCCCACATGCCGCGGAGCAGCTGGGCCCGTGAGCCATGGCCCCTGAGCCTGGGCGTCTGGAGCCTGTGCTCCACAACGGGAGAGGCCACAACAGTGAGAGGCCCATGTACCGCAAAAATAAATAAATAAATAAATAAGACAAAAGACTCATATCATTATTGAAACAAAAACTCCTATAAATCAGTAAGACAGACAACCCAGTAGAAAAATGGGCAAAAGACTTACTTAAGCAGACACTTCACAAAAAAGGCCAAAGACATGAAAAGGAGTTCAATCTCATTATTAAAGACAAAATAAAAAACTAAAACCACAATGAGATAACCATTACACACTCACCAAACTGACAAAAAGTATAATGTGTAATAATACCCAGCACTACACACTACTATACAGAAGTGGATAGCTAATAGGGACCTACTGTATAGCACAGGGAACTCTACTCAGTGCTCTGTAATGGCCAATATGGGAAAAGAATCTGAAGGGGAGTGGATATGTGTATATGTATAGTTGATTCACTTTGCTGTACACCTGAAACTAACACAGCATTGTAAATCAACTATACTCCAACAACAAATTTTAAAAAGAATACACAGCACTGGTGAAGACATGCAGGAATGGGAACCCTCACACAAACTGACACACCAGTTTAGCATCACCCAGTAAAATCTGAAAACAGACATACAGTACAACCTAGCAACTTTACTCCTCAGTTTATACTCTTCATTAATGTTTAAGGATGCACATTAACGTTTAAGAATGCAATGTTCATCGCAATTGTTAGTAAGAGCTCCAAACTAAAAGCAATCCAAATATCCATCAATGGATAAAATGGAAAAATAACTTGTGGTATACTTCTGTCATGGAATACTAGACAGAAATAACTGTGCCACAACTACTGAAGCCTGCACGCCTAGAGCCCCTGCTCCGCAACAAGAGAAACCACCGCAATAAGAAGCCTGCACACTGCAATGAAGTGTAGCCCCGCTCACTGCAACTAGAGAAAGCCCACGCACAGCAACGAAGACCCAATGCAGCCAAAAATAAATAAATTTTAAAAAATGATCCACATCAAAAAATTAATAATAAAAAATAAAAAGGGATAAAGGTATGAGAACTCAGAGCTGCCCTTAGAGAACAGCTAAGAGGGTAGGAACTGGGAGTTACTTGCTGAACAGGAATCCCAGTGAAGTTTTTGTTGAAAACAGCAATAATCCTATTTGAAGAAGAGCAAACTATGAAGATGTGATATATAACGATAGAGTTTAGAGTTGTAGTTAAAAACAATTTAAAAGTAGTAAATATTTTAATGATATATAATTGCTGTCATAATATAACAGCAATTAGGTATAAATGATAAGCAGTTCACTTCATTAAAAATATTAGTATTAGTGTTATACTAATAAAATAACTACTTCTCAGTAACTCATATTAAGAGACAAAGATGGCATACATTATGTAATGGTCTGAATGTGCCCCCAAAATTCACATGTTGAAATCCTAATTCCCAAGGTGATGGTATTAGAACGTGGGAGCTTTGGGAATCGATTAGGTCATGAGGGTGGAACCCTCATGAGTGGGATTAGTGCCTTATAAAGGAGGCTCCAGAGAGACCTCTAGCCCCTGCCACCATGTGTGGACACACTGAGCAGGCTCTAGCTATGAACCAGGAAGAGGGCCTTCACCAGAAGGCAGTCATGCTGGTGCCTTGAGCTTAGACCTCCCAGCCTGGAACTGTGAGCAGTAAACTTCTGTTGTTTATGAGCCACCTAGTCTGTGGTATTTTATTATTGCAGCCCGAATGGACTAAGATGCCTTACTCATAGTTTAAAAATCAATTTTTGTCTATACTGTCACTGTCTCCCCTAACTGAACAAGAGCTGCTATCAAAGAACGACACTGAAGAGACTTAGATTTTCCTTCTTTTCCTTCCGTATGTCTAACTTAAGATAAACAGGCTTGATATACTAGCGAATCAAAAAACATGGACGGCCAGAAGAGAGGGGAGGGAAAAAACTCAAAAAAATGGGATAGTAAAAAACAGAACAACACGTAGGTAACTGAGAGTTAACCTAATCTTGGCAAATCTTTCTGATAAATAATCTTAACTCTCCCCTAACTAGAAGATATTTTTTTTCTGCTTATAACATTTTAATTATTCAAATCCCAGTGGTAAGAAGCCAGTGGACGGACAGAGGCTAAACATGTCTTTATCACCTCAGGCACTCTGTATTCAGCCACTATTTTCTTTTAGCTTTCCAGAACTACCGTCCTAAGGAATACTAAAGTGCTGCATGGCCCCAGCTCATGTCAGCCCAGGATGGTTCTAACCAGGGGGCACAAGGAAAATAAACTACGGCATCACAAGCTCACACGGCGGCGTCACAAGGCGAAGGTTGGAGAATGCTGGTGCAGTACAAAGGGAAACGCAGAAGCAGGGCAACGTCCACAAGAATAAAAAATGAGAACAAGAACAACAAAAATAACATAGAAACTTAAGGCAAAGAAGAGAACAGATTCAGTGCATGTTCAAAATGATAAGTATATAAACTCTGTAGTTTTGAACTGTACTGATAATGTCAAAGAAAGGAAGGCGGGGAGTAAACACCACAGCCCTATCAAGAATTTCTGTGCTCTTACAACAATATGGGAGAGCTTAAAATTATGTAATTATGTTATATTATGTAAATTATGTTAAATTATGTAAATTATGTTATATCTATTTGATATGCAATCATTAAAAATGATTACATAGAACAGCATAGGGAAAATATTTACATACCATAAAGGATAAAAACTACACGTAAAATTGTACATACAGTGACTATAATTATAAAAAAGCATGCATAGAAAAAAAAATGCGTTCAAAATGGTAAGTTTTGGAGGTGAGATTCCAGTTTGAGTACTTAAAAATCTTTTGTTGTTCTTTAAATTTCCTATAGTTTGCTTATATTATTGCTTTATTATTCTGTATTAAAAATTTTTGTTTTAAAAATAAAGACTTGAATAATAAGAACTAAAACACTGAGCAGTTAGTTTCAGAAAATTCTCAGGTACAAAGATGCCATAAAGATACTTTATATCCCTTCCTCTTTATTTATTGGCAACAGGAAAAAAATTATGACCTACAGAATCAACATTAAAATGATGAATATTCTAAAGAGTTACAGAAGGAAAGGGAGAAACAAGAGAAGAAACTGGTTGAAGTGAATACTCACACCCACACAACAGAAGCCATATGGGTGGAGTTGTTCTCTTCATGTGGCCTATGGTCATTTATTTCTCCACTCATAAGTGGCTCCTAACATAATTTGTTAGGTCTCTTTTCCAACCCCCAACACCCTGGTTGGTTAGCATTTGTCTGCAGGCTAGAATGGTATCTTACATCCCCTTAATACAGAGCAGCAGACTAATTGGA